>NC_138086.1:10513591-11713591 GCF_964212035.1 Myotis nattereri | reverse complement strand
CATATGCTATTACACCTCTTCATTCTCAGAACCTCATTAAAGACAAAGTCATGGAATAAAAAATGGTTGAAGTCAACAGTAAAGAGAATGGCCAAAGCAAGGAGGTAGCTCAACAAGTTTCAGGAGAGTGGAAAGCAAATGAAGACATTGTAACTGATAAAGAGGGATGGAGAAGCCACAGCAGACGGGGGAAAAGAAAAAGCAGGTGGAGCAATAGCCAACGTGGGAGCAAAGATGCTCTGAGAAAATTTTATGTACAAATGAGCACTGGAGAGAGGCACAGGCCTGAACATTGGGATTAACTGAAAAACCCATAGATGGAATCCTGAATCCCATCCCCTCCTCTCCACCCTCGAGCAGAATCCTGGAAGTCTGGCATAACCTCACAAGCTTTTTGGAGTTAGCTTCAAGCATAAAAACCAGTATCCCACCTACTCATCAAAAAGTAAACCTCTCTGTCCCACAAGCTCCACCCATATCACCAGAGTTTCTGACTATGACTTCATTCTTAGATATGAAGAGACTGTCCAAGGATTACCATACATTTGAGCAAATTCAGCAGTATGAAAGAAAAAGGCCAAAAAGGGTAGGAAAAATGACCCCCATGAGAAAAAAATCAATAAATCAGGGATGAGAAGAGACTATTTAAAAAGCCTACTTAGTCTACTTACAGAGATTCAAGAAGATAGTAGTAACATCCATAAACAATAAGGATGGATGCTTGGAAAAACTGACAAGAAGAGAACAAGAAAGAACTTGGAAGAGAAAGCCAAAGAGATCTCCCAGAAAGTAAAACAGTAGCCTGAAAGACACATGGAGTTTAAGGAGATTCACAAAAACATCCATCTTCACCACTTGAATTTGAAACCAACTGAAAGATGGACAAGGGAGGCGGATGGATGGAGCAACCGCATCTGTCGCACTACCGAGAAGAAAGCTGCCCTGAAGGACGTAGCTTCAGAACTTCAACATGCTTCCCACACTCCACACCTTAACTGGGCAGACTTATCACCCAGTCACTGGCTGGGCACTGAGCTCTATGTAGGGAGCCACTTGCTGGAGGGTAGGAGCTGATTACAACGCATCCCCACAGGCCAGCAGATGCCCAAAGAGAAGGACCCTCGGGCACACAAATCCTGTTCTTTCCTTTAAACCAGTTGGACAAGTCACTTCTTTTCCCCTGGGGGAGAAATGTGTGAGGGGGAGGAGAGAACCAGGAGCATTACTCTAATGGAATTTCTTCCTCAAGAAGCCGAGAAGAAACTATGAAAAATAGTAAAGAGAAAATATAAGAGACATGGAGGATGAATTCAGAAGATGCAGCAACTGACTAATTAGAAAGCCACGAAGAGAAACTAAACAAGTAAGGGAAACAAAATGCAGAGAAAAGGTCTTGGTGCCAGAGGACACGAGTTTCCTGATTGGAAGGGCCCATCGAAGGCTGAGTAGGATTTTTTTTAATCCTAAATATTTCATTAGGATATTTCAAACACTGAAGATAATGGAATGTTTCTAGAAGCTTTTATGTAGAAAATAATCAGTTTAGAAAGATGTAGTAAGACATCAGACTTCCCATCCACAATACTGCAAGCCAAGGCCTATAGAGTAATACCTCTGCAGTTTTCAAGGAAAATTCTTTTCATTTCAGAATTCTATACTCAGCCAAACTATCAATCAAGTGTGAAGGCTAAATAGGCATCTTAGATATGCAAGAATTCAGGAAATGCACCGCCTGAGCACCCTCAAGCAGGGGCTGCAGCGAAGGAATAAAGGAGGGAAACAGGAGAAAACATGGCACCTCGCAGAGCATGTCCAACGTGGGAGAGCAGGATAGTAGGTCTCAGCTGTGTAGCCAGGCCAGGCGGAATGAGGAGGAGGAGGACCATGGAGCCCCCAGGAAACAAGGAGAAGTGACGGAGTAGGGAGAAGGACTGAGAGGATGGAAAGCATTAAGTTACAGTAAGTGCAATTGGCTGCAAGTAAAATTAGAAAACACCAAACTTCAGTCCAGGAACGTTCTTCTTTGGCACAGAGTTTGTGATATTGGACCATAGATTATGAAACTCAGTCCTGGCACTGTCTGTAGTTGTGCAGTTAGCAGTATCACATAGATATTTGTTGTTTTGAGTTTTTAGAATCAAAGTCTAGACATATGTAGAGGGTGACTTAACTATAGGTACAGAACAAAACATTTTTAAAAATTCTCACCAGAGGATGTTTTTACTGACTTTTTAGAGAGAGGGGGAGATAGAGATAGAGATAGAAATAGATGGAGATGGAGATGGAGATGGAGATGGAGATACATACATACATACTTACATCAGCGTGAGAGAGAAACATGGATTGGTTGCCTCCCGGATGTGCCATGACCAGGATTAAACCCGCAGCCTTTTGGTGTACAGGACTATGCTTCAACCAACTGAGCTGCCTGGCCAGGGCCAGAACAGGACTTTGATGCATATCATCTTTGTTGTTATAAAAGGACAGGCACCGTTGACTGAGACTGGGGTAGAAGGGGAGGAGGGACTGAAATATCCTCCTAATAGATAGCACCTGTGACTTCTGGAACAGGGAAGGTGTAAGTGTGCTCCTTTGCAGAGAACACCAGAATCCTCATACAACATGTTGGGAGTTGGGGGAGGCAAGTGAGGACTACGTGAAGTTCCCACTCTCCATAAGTTTGCACTCTCCATAATAAGAAATATGGAACCTTGGTTACAGGTACATAAACAGTGATATGCAGAGCTGCCACATTCAGTTGTGCCAGGTTTACACCACACACCTCCAGAGGGCTCTATTCACCTCTTAACATAGGGGTGCATATATCCTTTCTGATTGGTGTTTCAGGATTCTTAGGATATATTCCTAGAAGTGGGATCACTGGGTGAAATGGGAGTTCCATTTTTAATTTTTTGAGGAAACTTCATACTGTATTCCACAGAGGCTGCAACAGTCTGCATTCCCACCAGCAGTGTACTAGGGTTCCCTTTTCTCCACATCCTCGCCAGTACTTGTCATTTGTTGATTTGTTGTTGCCATTCTGGCAGGTGTGAGATGATACCTCATTGTTATTTTAATTTGCATCTCTGATGATCAGTAACTTTGAGCATTTTTGTATATGACTCTTTGCCAGCTGTATGCCCTCTTTGGGGAAGTGTCTGTTTAAGTCCTTTGCCTAATTCTTTAATTGGATTACTTATCTTCCTTTTGTTAAGTTGTATGAGTTCTTTATATATTTGAAAATTAACCCCTTATCAGATGTAGCTTTGGCAAATACGTTCTCCCATACAATGGGATCTCTTTTCATTTTGTTGATGGTTTCTTTAGCTGTGCAGAAGCTTTTTGTTTTGATGCAGTCCCATTTGTTTGTTTTTTCCTTTGCTCTAGGACAGCGGTTCTCAACCGGTGGGTCGCGACCCCTTTGGCAGTCAAATGACCCTTTCACGGGGGTCGCCTAAGTCCATCCTGCATATCAGATATTTACATTACGATTCATAACAGTAGCAACATTACAGTTATGAAGTAGCAACGAAAATAATTTTATGGTTGGGTCACAACATTAGGAACTGTATTTAAAGGGCCAGAAGGTTGAGAACCACTGCCTAGGAGATGTATCTACAACCCTACTAGTATTGCTATGAGAGATGTCTGAGCCTTTGCTGCCTATGATTTCTTCTAGGATTTTTATGGTTTCATGATGTACATTTAAGTCTTTGTCCATTTTGAGCTTATTCTTGTGCATGGTGTAAGTTGGTGGTCTAGTTTCATTTTTTTGCATGTACCTGTCCAATTTCCCCAACACCATTTATTACAGAGATTGTCTTGACTCCATTGTATGCTCTTGCCTCCTTCGTCAAATATTAATTGAGTGTAATGGCTTGGGTCAATTTCTGGGTTCTTTGCTCTGTTCCATTGATCTAAATGCCTGTTCTTGTGTCAGTACCAGACTGTTTTTATTATAATGGCTTTGTAGTATAATTTTTATATCCAGTAGTATAATTCCTCATACTTTGTTCTTCTTTCTCAAGATTGCTGAGGTATTTGAGGTCTTTTTGGATTCCATATAAATTTTTTGGAGTATTTGTTCTAGATCTGTGAAATATGCCATTGGTATTTTAATAGGGATTGTGTTGAATCTATAGATTGCTTTGGGTAGTAAGGACGTTTTAATATTGTTAATTCTTCCAATCCATGAACACAGTATATTCTCCCATTTATTTTTATCTTCCTCTATTTTTTCAATGTCCTATAGTTTTCTGAGTACAGGTTGTTTACCTCCTTGGTTAAGTTTATTCCAAGGTATCTTTTTTGTTGTTGTTGTTGCAAGAGTAAATTGGATTGTATTTTTAGTTTCTCTTTCTGAGAGTTCATTATTAGTGTATAAATATGCCATCTATATCTGGTTGTTAATTTTGTACCCTGCCATTTTGCCAAATTCATTTATTAAATCTAGTGAGGTTTTTTGTGGAGTCTTTATTTTTTCTATATACAATATCATGTTATCTGTGAATGATGACAGTTTCACTTCCTCCTTTACAATGTGGATGCCTTTTATTTTTTCTTCTTGACTGATCGCTGTGGCCAGGACTTCCAGTACTATGTTGAATAAGAGTGGTGAAAGCGGACATCCCTTTTCTTGTTTCTGAGCTTAAGGGGAATGGTTTTAGTTTTTGCCCATTGAGTATATTGGCTGTAGGTTTTTCATATATGGCCTTTACTATATTGACATATGATCCCTCTATTTCCACTATGCTGAGATATTTATCAAAAATGGGTGCTGTATTTTTTCTAAATGAATTTTTCTGCATCTACTGATATGGTCACATGATTTTTATCTTTCATTTTGTTTATGTGATGTATCACATTAATTGACTTGTAAATATAGTACCATCTTAGCATACCTGGGATGGATAACACTTGGTCATGGTGAGTAATCCTTTAAATATATTTTAGACCCAATTTGCTAATATTTTGTTGAGGATTTTGGCATCTATGTTCATCAGGGATACTGGCCTATAATTTTCTTTCTTTATAGTGTCTTTATCTGGCTTTGGAAATAGGATAATACTGGCCTCATAAAAAAGCTTGAAAGTGTTCCTTCCTCTTGTTGTTTTTTTTTTTAATAGGTTGAGGATAGGAGTTAGTTCTTTTAATGTTTGCTAAAACTCCTCTGTGAAGCCATTCAGACCAGGACTTTTATTTACTGGGAGTTTTTGATTACTACTTCAATTTCATTAGTTGTTATTAGCCTGTTCCAATGTTCTGATTCTTCCTGATTCAGTTTTGGAAGATTGTGTGTTTCTAGGAATTTTTTCATTTTGCCCAGCTTGTTCAATTTGTTGCCATATAGTTGTTTGTAATATTTGTTTATAATCCTTTGTATTTCTGTGGGATCAGTTGTTACTTCGCTTCTTGTTTCTGATTTTATTCACTTGGGACTTTGCTCTTTATTTTGTGATGGGCATGGCTAGCAATTCATCAATCTTATTTATCTTTTCAACGAACCAGCTCTTGGTTTAATTGATTTTTTGCATTGTTTTTAAAATTTCTATGTCATATTTTTCCCCACTCTGATCTTTATTATTTCCTTCCTTCTACTTACTCTGGGATTTTCTTGTTCACTTTCTAATTCTTTGAGTTGTAGGGTTAGATGTCTTATTAGAGATATCTAATTTGTTTCTTCAGGTAGGCCTGTATTGCTATGAACTTCCCACTCAGGATTGCTTTTTCCCATAGATTTTGGGTTGTTTTGTGTTCATTTTTTCCTAGGAAGTTTTTAGTTTCTTCCTTGATCTCATTGGTAACACATTTATCTATATATATAAAAGGCTAATTTGCAAAATGTCCCCTCGGGAGTTTGACCAGGAGACTGGGAGTTCGATTGCTTGCTATGACATGTGCTGACCACCAGCGGGCTGGGCGGAATGAAGGAAGGCCCTGATCAGCCCTGATCATCAGCCAGGCCTAGGTACCCTACCCATGCACAAATTTTGTGCACTGGGCCTCTAGTTGTTTAATAATTTTCTATTTAGCTTCCATGTGTTTGAATGTTTTGAGTGTTTTCATTGTAGTTGATTTGTAGTTTCATGCCATTGTGATCTGATATGGCATTTGATATGATTTCAATCTTCTTGAACTTGTAGAGACTTTTTTTGTGTGTTGTATCTATAGGTTGCTTTGGGTAGTATGGATATTTTAATGATGTTAATTCTTCAGCTTGTGGCCCCCTCTATTCAGCTGGGTGTGTGTAGAAAGGTCCAAGCTGTGCACCAAGGTCTGTTTTTCCTAGGCCTGGGCCCTGAAGCAGATCAGACAAAACTCAAAGCACCCTGATTCCAACGTGGCAGCCAAGGAGGAAGAGAGTGTAAATGAATATAAAGAAGTGAGAGAAAAGTGTGTGATGCGTGTGTGTGTGTGTATGTGTGAATGAGGGACAGTTAGATCTCACAGGAGTCTCGGGGAATGGCAGATCGGGCTCTCCTAGATGGGGTGTCCCTGTTACTGCCACAGGCACTCCCAGGCTGGGCACGGCTTTGGCGTGGAGCCCACGCCATCTTGTCAAGGGGAGCAGTGGAGGCCAGGAGTGTAGCCACACCGACACCCAGACTGGCCTCGGACACCATCCCGGACCCGTGCAAGGAGCCATTTGACATCATAACCCAGATGGGACCACCACTGTGCTCTGGCTGTGAGTGGCACAGTACCTTGCTGTGGGCTCCCAGACAGCTGCAGTGAGTGCACACCCATGCCACGCTGCACCTTCTCACCCATGTGCCCAGACTCAGCTGTGAGTGCAAGCCAGGGAGGCCTCATGCCCCAGCCCTACATTGGACCCAGGATAATGCTGCCATTGCAACTTAGAGCCACCTGGTGCCTCCAGCTCTGGGTCACAAGTCCATACTGCTGTTGCAACCCAGAGCCACCCAGAGCATGCCCTGCCTCAGGCCCCAGGACTCTGCTGCTGGTGCAACCTGGTGGACCCAGGCATGGGTCACAGGACCAAGCTACCAGTGTGCTGCCAGAGGAATCCAGGGTGCCACTGTGCTGCGGGTTTCGGGCAGCACAGCAAATTGTGTGCCAAAGGGCTCTGGGCCCTCACAGGGAGTCACACAACAGAGGAACTGTGCATGCACCCCCACTGACGCCAAGCATCTGAAGTGAACAACTGAGGGATCAAATCCATGGGAGAATGTGGTACAACTCAGAACAGAGACAATAAAGGCATGAGAGTCAAGGCAGACCCAGCCTCTGCACTAACGAGACCCGGATCATTGGACCACTAGGGTCTTCAACCTCTCAGACCCCAAGCAGGGTGTCTAGGGCCAGAAGAAGACAGCAAAAATGGGGAGACAAAGAAACAAGCCCCAAAGGAAAGAAAAGGAGCAATTGCCAGAAAAGGAACTAAATGAAATGGAGGCAAGCAGTCTATCAGAGAAAGAATTCAGAGTAATGGTTATAAAGATGCTCAACCATTTGGATAAGAAATTCACTAACATGAGTAAGAATCAAGAGGAAATGAAGAATGACTTAGTTGCAATAAAGAGCACAATGGAAGATTTCAACAGTAGTCTAGAAGAAGCTGGAAACAGAATCAGTAAGTTAGAAGACAGGGTGGAAAAAAAACCCAATTTGAACAGCAATTAGGAAAACTATAAAAAGCAGGAGGAGAGTTAAGGGAGCTTTGGAACATGAATGAAGCAATATCTGCAAAGTAGGGGTGCCAGAAGAACAAGAAGAGGAGCAAGGAATAGAAAACCTAGTTGAAGAAATAACAGAAAATTTCTCTGATGTGGGAAAGAAAAATGTCACACAAGCACTGAGTCCCAAACAAGACAAACCCCAAAAGATTCACACCAAAACACATTGTAATTACAATGGCAAACATTAACAACAAAGACAGACTCTTAAGGGCTTCAAAAGAGAGACAGAAAGTTACCTACAAGGGAACTCCCATTAGACTATCAAATGATTTCTCAACAGAAACACATCAGGCCAGAAGGGAATGGAATGAAGTATACAAAGTTATGCAAAGCATGGGACTGTATCCAAGAATACTCTTTCTAGCAAAGCTGTCATTCAAAATTGAAGGTGAAAGCAGGGGCTTTGCAGACAAAAAATGACTAAGGGAGTTTATTACCACCAAGCAAGTAATGCAAGAAATGCTAAAGGGACTGTTGTAAAAAGAAGAAATAGTAAGGGAAGAAGGAACACAGGCATAAAGAATAAAAATGGCAACAAACAAGTACCTATCAATAATAACCTTAAACATAAATGGATTAAATGCTCCAATCAAAAGACAAAGGGTGGCTGAATGGATAAGAAAACATGACCTTATATATGCTGTCTATAAGAGATCCACCTCAGAACAAAGGACTCAGACAGACTGAAAGGGATGGAAAAATATTTTTCAGGCAAATGGAAGTGAGAAAAAAAGCTGGGGTAGCAATATTTATATCTGACAAAATAGACCTAAAAGTGAAATCCATAACAAGAGATAAGGACACTTCATAACATTAAAAGGATCGATACAACAACAGGATATAACTCTGGTAAACATATATGCAACCAATGCAGGAGCACCCAAATACATTAAAAAAATTATTCTGGAAGATATTAAGGGAGAGATCTGACAGCAATATAATCACAGTAGGGGACTTTAATACCCTATTGACGTCACTGGATAAACCTTCTAGAGAAAAAATCAACAAAGAAACAGCAATCCTAAATGACTTACTAGATCAGATGGAACTAACTGACATCTTTAGAACATTTCACCCCAAAGCTACAGGTTCTCATTCTTCTCAAGTATGCATGGGACATTTTCAGAAATAGACCACAGATTAGGAAATAGGCTAAGTTTCTTCAAATTCAAGAAGATTTAAATCCTATCAAGCACTGTTTCAGATCACAATGGCATAAAATTGGAAATCAATCAAAACAATAAAAAACAATCAAACACTTGGATGCTAAACAGCATGCTTTAAACAATGACTGGGTTACCAAAGAGATCAAAGATAAAATAAAATTAAAAAATTCACATTCTGGAAACAAATGACAATGAAAACACAAGCCAAAATCTGTGGGACACAGTGAAAGCAGTCCTGAGAGGGAAGTTTATAGTACTACAGTCCTACATCAAAAAACAAGAAAACTGCCGAAACCGGTTTGGCTCAGTGGATAGAGCGTCGGCCTGCGGACTGAAAGTCCCAGGTTCGATTCCGGTCAAGGGCATGTACCTGGGTTGCGGGCACATCCCCAGTGGGAGATGTGCAGGAGGCAGCTGATCGATGTTTCTCTCTCATCGATGTTTCTAACTCTCTATCTCCCTTCCTCTCTGTAAAAAATCAATAAAACATATTAAAAAAAAAACCCACAGAAAAAAAAACACGAGAAAACTGGTAATAAATTACCTAACTCTACAACTTAAAGAATTAGAAAGAGAGCAACAAGGAAGCCCAGAATAAGTAGAAGGAAAGAAATAATACAGATCAGAGTGGAAATAAATGACAGAGACAAAAAAAACCCCAAAAACCCACAAAAAATGCACAACAATACAAAAGATCAATAGAACCAAGAGTTGGTTCTTTGAAAGGATAAAGAATATTGATGAACCTCTAGCCAAGTTAACCAAGAAGCAAAGAGAGAGGACCCAAATAAACAAAATCAGAAAGGAAAGAGGTGAAGTAACAACCAACCACACAGAAATACAAAGGAATGTGAAAAAATACTATGAACAACTCTATTCCAACAAATTTGACAACCTAGACTAAATGGACACATTCCTAGTAAAATACAATCTTCCAAAACTCAATCAGGAAGAATAAGAAAATCTGGATAGGCCAATAACTACTGAGGAAACTGAAGTAGTAATCAAAAACCTTCCATCAAACAAAAGCCTTGGTCCTGAAGGCTTCACAGGGGAGTTTTACCAAACATTCAAAGAAGAACTAAAAGCACCCCTCCTCAGACTATTCCAAAAAATTCAAGAGGAAGGAACACTTCCAAGCTCTTTCTATGAAGCCAGCATTACCCTAATCCCATAAACCAGATAAAGATGCTACAAAGAAAGATAATTACAGGCTAATATCCCTGATGAACATAGATGCTAAAATCCTCAATAAAATATTAGCAAATCGGATCCAGCAATACATTTAAAAGATCACCATGACCAAGTGGGACTTATCCCGAGGATGCAAGGCTAATACAATATCTGCAAATCAATAAACATGATACATCACATAAACAAAATGAAAGACAAAAATCACATGATCATATCAATTGTTGCAGAAAAAGCACTGGACAAAATCCAAAACCTTTCTTGATAAAAACTCTCAGCAAAGTGGGAACAGAGGACTCATATCTCAACATAATAAAAGCCTTATATGACAAACCTACTGCCAAAGTCATACTCAGTGGGAAAAAACTAAAACCTTTTCCACTAAGAAAAGGGATGCCCACTTTCACCTCTCCTGTTTGACATAGTGATCACACAAGAAGAAATAAAAGGCATCCGAATTGGAAAAGAAGTAAAACTGTCATTATTCACTGATGACATGATATTGTACATAGAAAACCCCAAAGACTCCATTAAAAAAAAATACTAGCTGATTTAATACATGAATTTGGCAATGTAGCAGGATACAAAATTAACATCTTGTATTGAAATCTATAGCATTTTTATACACCAATAATGAACTCACAGAAAGAGAAACTAAAAAATCAATCCCATTTACCATTGCGACAAAAAAAATTAAGATACCTAGGAATAAACTTAACCAAGGAGGTAAAAGACTTGTACTCAGAAAACTATAGGATGTTGAAAAAAGAGATAGAGGAAGATATAAACAAGTGGAAGGATATACCATGTTCATGGATTGGTAGAATCCCCATTAAAATACCAAACACATATTTCATAGACTTAGAACAAACTCTCCAAAAATTTATATGGAATAAAAAAAAAGACCCTGAAGAGCCACAGCATACCTGAGGGGAAAAAAGAAACAGTTGGAGGGATCACAATACCAGGCATCAAGTTATATTACAAAACAGCCTGGTACTGTGCAAGAACAGACATACAGATCAATGGAACAGAACAGAGAACCCAGAAATCAACCCAAACCATTATGCTCAATATTTGACAAAGGAGGCAAGGGCATACAATGAAGTTAAGACAGTCTCTTCAATAAATGGTGTTTGGAAAATTGGACAGATACATCCAAAAAAAAATTAAACTTGACCACCAACTTATACTATATACAAAAATAAACTCAAAATAGATAAAAGATTTAAATGTAAGACAGGAAACCATAAAAATCTTAGAAGAATCCATAGGCAGCAAAATATCAGATATATCTCCTAACAGTATATTTACCAACACATCTCCTAGGACAGTGATGGTGAACCTTTTGAGCTTGGCGTGTCAGCATTTTGAAAAACCCTAACTTAACTCTGGTGCCGTGTCACATATAGAAATTTTTTGACATTTGCAACCATAGTAAAACAAAGATTTATATTTTTGATATTTATTTTATATATTTAAATGCCATTTAACAAAGAAAAATCAACCAAAAAAATGAGTTCGCGTGTCACCTCTGACACACTTGTCATATGTTCGCCATCACTGTCCTAGGACAATGGGAACTAAGGAGAAAATATACAAATGGGACTACATCAAAATAAAAAGCTTCTGCACAGGAAAATAAACCACAACAAAATAACAAGGGAGCCCACAGCATGGGAGAACATATTTGTCAATGTTACATCTGATAAAGGTTTAATCTCCAAATTGTATAGGGAACTCAAACAACTTGACAAAAGGAAATAAACAATTCAATCAAAAAATGGGTAAAGAGACCTAGACACTTCTCGAAAGCAGACATACAGAAGGCCAAGAGACATATGAAAACATGCTCAGTGTCACTAATCATCTGAGAGATGCAAAGCAAAACGACAGTGAGGTACCACCTCACACCTGTCAGAATGGCTATAATCAACAAATGACAAGTGCTGGCGAGGATGCGGAGAAAAGAGAACTCTCATGCACTGCTGGTGGGAATGCAGATTGTTGCAGCCTCTGTGGAAAACAGTATGGAGTTTTCTCAAAAAATTAAAAATGAACTCCCATTTGACCCAGTAATCCCAATTCTAGGAATATATCCCAAGAATTCGGAAACACCAATCAGAAAGAACATATGCATCCCTATGTTCATAGAAGCACAATTTACAATAGCTAAGATTTGGAAACAGCGTAAATGCCCATCAGCAGATGAGTGGATTAGAAAACTGTGGTACATCTACACAATGGAATACTATGCTGCTATAAAAAAGAAGGAACTTTTACCATTTGCAACAGCATGGATGGACCTGGAGAGCATTATGCTAAGCAAAACAAGCCCATCAGAGAAAGATATCACATGATCTCACTCATATGTGGGATATAATGAACAACATAAACTGATGAACAAAAATAGATCCAGAGTCAAGGTAACACTGAACAGACTGTCCAACCTCAGGGAGAAGGCGGGGCAGGGGCAGGCAGTTTAGAGATCAACCAAAGGACCTGTATGCATGCATATTACCATAACCAATGGACACAGACACTGGGGTGGTGGGGGCTTGTCCTGGGGGGGGGGGGGAATGGCCAGGGCAGGATCAATCAGGGGAAAAGGAGACATTTGTAATACTTTAAACAATAAAAATAAAAAATAAATAAAAACGGTGGTACATCTACACAATGGAATACTACGCTGCTATAAAAAAAGAAAAAGAAAAAAAGAAAAAGAACTCTTACCATTTGCAACAGTATGGATGGACCTGGGAGCATCATGCTAAGTGAAATAAGCCAGTCAGAGAAAGAAAAGTATCACATGATCTCACTCATTTGTGGAAAATAATGAACAGCATAAACTGATGAACAAAAATAGATCCAGAGATATAGAATCATCGACCATCAAACCTCAGAGGGAATGCAGAGGAGGGCGGGTGGTGGAGGGAGGGGGCGCGTAAGAGATCAACCAAAGAACTTGTATGCATATACGCATAGCCAATGGACAAAGACAATGGGGAGGTGCAAGCTGGGGCTAGGGGGCAGGGGTAAGCTGGGAGAGGACAATGGGGGGAAGGGGACCATATGTAATACTTTCAACAATGAAGAATTAAAAAAAAAAAAAAAAGACTCAAAGCACCCAGATATTGCAGGTCAGGCAAAGAATCAAAGCACCCAGAGTCCAGGTCTGGCAAGGATTCAGTGCACCCAGAGAGCCACCTCTGCCTGCAGGCTGATTGTTGGTCTTAGTTACTTAAGGAGCTTTAGGCTGTAGACCTCAGCAGGGCATACACTCCACAGGGTGTGGCAAGAGGGTTTTCAATGGGTGGGGCAATTGTTTCCCTACCCCCTCACCCTAACTCCCCTGGAAAAAGCTGTTGATGGGAAAGCTTTGCCTGAGAAAGTTGTTTCTGCAGCATGAAGGAATGACTCAGCACAGCGATCCCCACAGCTGTCCTCTCAGCTCTCTCCCCAGAGCCACCAACCCCAGATTCTCCTCACGCAACTCTAGTCCACTCTTCCCTCCCTCTGCTGGAGCCTACAGTGAACGGCTGCAAATTAAATTTAGAGAGTTGGCCCTTCAAGGGGGGCCTGTGTTTTTAGCCCTCTCTCCCTGCGGGACAGAACCCCTGCTGCTTTTCACGGCCAGATTTACCTGGGCACCTTTCCTGTTTCTGTTACTCTGGGCTTAGACACCCAGCTTGGGGTTTAGACCCCAGACCTCTAAGGGGAACCCCCCTCCCCCAGCTAAGATATCCCTCCAGAACTTCAGCTGCTGCCTATGGGAGCCTAGCCAGCCCTCTCACGCCTCCACACTTCCCACCCATCTCCATGTGGCCTCTGCTTTACATTCTTGGTGATAGGGTTTCTCTCCAGCTAGTCTTCAGTTGGTTATTTAGGATGATTTTTCTCTATTTTAGTTGTAATTGGTCCTGGGAGAGTGTCAGCATAGCTTCCACTTAATCCTCCACCATCTTGGAATCCCTAGACTGAGTTTTTTAAAATTATGTGCACATATTTCCTTAATTTAAGAATTTGAAAGTAACAACTAAAACAAACCCAAGAATTCCCAGACTGGCAGCCCCTGGGATGTCCCCAGGTCCTTCTTTGCTCAGCATTTTCTTTGCAGAGCAAATAAAATGTGTGCAGCTGCCCCACCAAGGCCTGTGTGGAGGCCCACCAGCCCCTCACCCCGCGCCTCGGAGACCCCTGGGGTGGGGTGGTGCACCCTTTCAGACAGGAACCTCCTCTGCCAATTGCTCCTCTAAAAGCGCTGGCTTTTCCTCCGCTGGCCGGCCCCCATCTTACATTTCCTCCAAAGCGCACTAGGGCACACTGTTGCTTGTCGCTATTCTTTCCCAGGAGACCGAGGGTCGGACACAACTTCTAATCCAACAGTCAGATGTCCCTGTGCCCAGAACCGTCATGCCGCCCGTCCAGGGGCGTGGCTCACCTGCTGCAGCCCTCGGTGGGGGCCCTCCGTGGGCTGGGACCGGGCGCGGGCCTGCTCCCCTCCGCAGCAGCGTGCCTGGGTGTGGCGGAGCCAGTCCTGGCTGCATATGAGAAGCACCTGAGGAGGCTGGGAGGGGGAGGGCCGAGCGGGGTGGGTGCGGAGCTGAGGGATGGGGGTGGGGGCGGTGTCCTTGGAGGGAAAAACAGCCACTCTGTAATACAGTGGGGCCTTGACTTACGAGTGTCCCGACTAAGGAGTTTTTTGAGATACCAGCTGTCTCTCGGCAGATGTTTTGCATTGAGTTGACAGAGTAATTTGAGTTAACGAGCTCCTTAATGAGCTCGGTCTCCGAACGAATTAAACTCGTAAGTCAAGGCCCCACTGTACTTTCCACAATACAATTAAGAAGAAAAAATGCACCTGGGAGCCGAGTACCCACAAGGCCGCCCCGCCCCCAAGTCCAGTTCCTGATGTATTCCGTCCAGGGAGGGGCAGCTGTGTGCGCTAGGAATATCCCAGCTGATTCCAATGTGTAGCCGCAGGAGAACCCGGCTCTGCGCTCTGCAGGTGCCAGGAAGCAAGCCCCACATTCCTGTATATATTTTACTGTGCAGATAGTTGGACTTTTTGTTTTTTCCCTCTTTTTCCAGACCATGCAGCCCCTCAGACTGCAGCCTGACTGTAAAAGAACACTCTCTCCCTTTCTTCTTTGTGCACGTACACATAGGCAGGCCTGTAAGAAGTGGACCAGGCCACATGTATTGTTCTGCATTGTGCTGCTATCACTTGACTTCCCTTTATGGCTGCAATAAAGACCTATTCAAGGACCACATAATATTGCATTGTTAAGCAGACACCATAAAGTGCTTAACCATATTTTCCTATTGATGTCATTTGGGTTTTTTCCTAATATTTTGCTATTGCTAATTATGCTGCAGTGAACATTTCATGTGGGTGTAAATTCCTCAGAAGTTGTGCAAATATTTCCAAAGTGCAATCACCAAGGTTAAAGGATATGTAGATCAAAAATTTTTACAGTGTTGCAAAAATGCTCTCCATTTAAATGGCACAGCAGTTTACTCTCCCACCAAGAGTTTGTTGAAGTATCTCCTTTCCTATACTCGTACCAACATTCTTATAGTCAATCTTTTTACTATATGCTAATCTGCTAGGCAAAATTATATATATATATGTGTATATATGGTGTTGTGTTGTTGCAATTGGCATTTCTCTAATAACTAGCGAAGTTAAACATCTTTTTGTTAGTACTCTGTGTTTCTTCTGTGAATGGCTGGTTAATAGATATTTGATGACTGGAAGATGCAGTGTACTCCCCCATATTCCTCTCCCTCTTTTTCCCTATTATAATAGGTCTGAAATATTATCCCATCAATTCTTGACTTATTCAAAAGAATGGAGAGAAGCAGAGTATGCATAATTCAAAAATTGAGAAAAGCACGGTGCCATTTACATTAAGATTTTAAATGTTTGCTAGAGTAAAGAAACCTTTCTTACAAGTCCCTGGCAGACTACTCCTGACATTACATTGGCCCAAATGGAATTGTCCCATGCCCTCTGCTGGGAAAGAGTCAGTGGCAGGACCATGAAATTCTGCTTATTGATTTGGTCTGTTCTGGGGTCAGGGAGAGACCTGGCTACCTCTGAAGCATGCCCAACACCTGAACAAAACTGAGGAAGAAAGAGGGCAGAGGCTATTTCCACTCAACAGTGAGTGATGATCAACAGTGAGTGATGATCAACAGTGTGTGCCACCGCCACATGTATTTTTAAGGATTCATAGTTGTATCTTTAAGATCCAATCTTAAATTAATATGTAAAATATCCAATTAAACATATAAAAATAACAACTTTGAAGTTTGCAACCTGAGAACTTAGCATTACAAAGGAAGGGCAGTGCTATATCTTGTTATTTTTAAAAATGTTTTTATTGATTTGAGAGAGAGAGGAAAGGAAAGGGAGAGAGAGAGAGAGAGAGAGAGAGAGAGAGAGAGAGAGAGAGAGGAAAACATTGATGGGTTGCCTCCTACATGCACCCTGACTGGGGATCGGACCCACAACCTGGGCATGTGTCCTGAGCGGGAATGGAACCGGTGACCTTTCGGTGCACAGGACGACACCCAACCACCTGAGCTACACAGGCCAGGGCTATCCGATCATTTTAAAGTTAGGAGTATTAACTTATGAGTAAATAACTCAGCTTTAAAAGGAAAAAGCTGTGAAGAATGAGCATTCATAATCAATTCTCAAGCTCAAGAGAAATCACAACTGACAATTAGGGCCTGTCCCCATCAGACACTCAAAGCAATATGACAAGAAGAAGGGCTATGAGATGATCAGCCTTGGAGATCTCACAGGACCATGGCTTTCGTCCTTGGCTCAATCGCAGAGCAAAGGGGGAGAAACCACCCTGCCCACAGTCCCCCTCCTCAATTTGGATCCCCAAGACGGAGGGTATCTGGTGTGGGAGTATAGACAGAGGGGCAGGGAACCCCTTGATGACATTTTCCAAGCTGGTACTCTGAACAAGATTCTTAGCGTAACGTTGAGAACATTATTTCTAAGACCTTGGAGGTGTAGCTGTACTCCTGCTTTGCCTACTTCCTGAGATTCTGGCATAATATCATTATACCAGTGTGGGTGTGAGATGTGAGTGGGAGGCTCCCTGAAGCACTCATGCTCAACCCTCCTTTATCCCCTTCCCCCCTCGCCCCCCAAACACACACAGATACCAATATCCCAGGTTACCTCCCAGGGCCTCACCCCAGGTGACTTACACCTGGTGCTCCAACCTGGTTTGTCCGTTCCACAGACTTAGTTGCTGACCAAGGCTCTAGTTAGAACTAAGTGTGCAGGAATGTTCTTCATTCCAGGAAGTCAGTCCCAATTTCTTCACATGCTTGGAAACGTGTCAAAATCATTCTGGAGCTGAAGGAGCCAAGAATGAATGGCTGTTAATCCACTCGCACCCTCCCAGTTTGGGCTCGTCACCAAGGTGTTTCCCTCCTTAGCTCGTCACAGCAGGCAGATGGAGCCCTGTGACATCTGGAATCTGTCCTTGTCGTCAGGAGGCAGCATTGGAGGCCAGGACAGAGACTTGAAAAGGAGGAATGGCTTTAGTTTGGGACGCCAGGTCACAAAGACCTGGGCGTTTTTTAAGGATGTCAGAATGAATTTTTCTGGAACTCCAACTCCCCCATATGCCCTCACCCTCATATCTTTATATCTGGGTGTTTGGTATGAGGCTCACTGGGTGCCCTGGATGGGCCACAGACATAACCCTAGGAGGGCCATCTTGGCTCCCCAACTCTGCCCCCTCTGCTCCCACCTGTCCAGGAGCTTCCCCTCCTAAGGTGTGAACTATAAGGACAGTAGGTAGCGTAGGATTGTTGTGAAGATCAAGGTCACTGAGATAGAGTGTAGAGGGCCTTAGAGCAGTGGTTCTCAACCTTCTGGCCCTTTAAATACATTTCTTCATGTTGTGACCCAACCATAAAATTATTTTTGTTGCTACTTAATAACTGTAATGTTGCTACTGTTATGAATCGTAATGTAAATATCTGATATGCAGGATGATCTTAGGCGACCCCTATGAAAGGGTCGTTCGACCACCAAAGGGGTCGCGACCCACAGGTTGAGAACCGTTGCCTTAGCGCAATGCCTGGAACACGTAGAGCACCCATAAATAGTAGCAATCGCTAGTATCAGTTTAGTAAAGGATGCGGACTTAGCAATTAGTTTGTCCACCAAATTTGCATAATAGCATACATTTTAAAATAGAATACAGCTATATTTATTTACAGAATACCCTAACTCAGAGGTCCTCAAACTATGGCCCGCGGGCCACATGCAAATACAAATATTGTATTTGTTCCCGTTTTGTCTTTTTACTTCAAAATAAGATATGTGCAGTGTGCATAGGAATTTGTTCATAGTTTTTTTTTAAAACTATAGTCCGGCCCTCCAACGGTCTGAGGGACCGTGAACTGGCCCCCTGTTTAAAAAGTTTGAGGACCCCTGCATTCATTGCCTTACTCTTCAAACTGGCCCCGTTCCCTATTTAATTCCAATGAGTGCAGTTTTTGACATACAGGTAGCCCAATGGGGCTCAGAGCCAGGCAATGCCTCCCACTTCCCCCCTCCCTGCATGCTATGCAGTCAGTGCAGTGTGGCTGACGTGACCAGCAAGTGACCACAGGCGTCTCCCCGTCCTAACCCCAGGATCCTGTGTCTGCAGTCACTTCTTGTTGTTCGGAAAGTGGTAGCACATGGCACGCACTTGAGTCCACTTCCATTGGACAGCCTGTCTCTCCCCACAGGCCGTGAAGCGGTTCCTGAAGCAAGAGTGCAAGTGCCACGGCGTGAGCGGTTCCTGTACGCTGCGGACGTGCTGGCTGGCCATGGCCGACTTCAGGAGGACGGGCGACTACCTGTGGAAGAAGTACAACGGGGCCATCCAGGTGGTCATGAACCAGGACGGCACTGGCTTCACTGTGGCTAACAAGAGGTTTAAGAAGCCGACGAAAAATGACCTTGTGTATTTTGAGAATTCTCCAGACTACTGTATCAGGGACCGAGATGCAGGTAAGTTGAGAACACTTTATTCACTGCACGTAGTTCTCCAGTGGTCGGCACTGCCCAGGTAAAGGCAGTTCTGTGTTCTCAGCTCCCCAGTCCTGTGAGTGCAGCTGCTGCCTTCAGGCGCAAAGCTTGTGTTCTTATCATTCACATTTAAAGTGCACAAAGAGCTCTCCTAAGATCCTGAAGAAATGGGAACCCAACAAGAATGTTTGTGGCAAAAAGTCAAAATATGGCCCTAGACGGTTTGGCTCGGTGGATAGAGTGTCGGCCTGCAGACTGAAGGGTCCCAGGTTCGATTCTGGTCAAGGGCACATGCCCAGATTTCAGGCTTGATCCCCAGTGGGGGGTATGCAGGAGGCAGCCGATCAATGATTCTCATCATTGATGATTCCCTCTCTCTCTCTCTCTCTCTCTCTCTCTCTCTCTCTCTCTCTCTCTCTCACCTTCTTCCTTCCTCTCTGAAATCAATAAAATACACCTTTTAAAAAAAAGTCAAAATATGCAGATTAGGGAAATTCTCCCACCTGGACAAAACTGGAGTTGGTGGGTTAACCCGCACTGTCCCAGCGCCGTGCCTGGGGCTCTGCAGCTGAGAGGAGGACGGCTTTGCAGTGTGTATTCCCCTTTGCAGATCCGACCTCTGGGTCCCAGGGCTTTCAAATTTGCCCGTTTTTGAAATCTGCTGTACCTCACACGCCTTTGCGCTTTCCACAATGCTCAGAAGTTGCCAAATACTAGAGAAAGCATTCAGCCCACTGGCTTGGCTGCCGGTGGGCGATGGATGAGGGCTCTGTAAGAGGCACTTCGGCTACTGAGGCCACACCTCCCCTTGCACACAGCGCCTTTTCTCTTTGAACCCACTCAGGAGCAGCTCCGTCAGCCTCAGCACAGCTGCCCCCGGTGTGTTTTCCAAGTGTGCTGTGCCCACTTCTCACCCCTCCTGGTCCGCACTGAACTCCAGGCTTAGCGCAGTCTTTGCAAAGAATCTGGTACAAAATAAGAACGAGTACAAGTGGACAGGAGGTGATAGGGAGCCCACAGCCAACTTTGGCTCAAGCCAACTTCTGAGACTCAGTAGGGAACCCATGATCAGAAAAACATCCTTGAATGTAAATTCCCAGTTTGTTTTTCATTCCAAAGTAATTGCAAAGGAACCAGTAAAACAGTGCAGATGGCCGCCAGCTCCTAACCTTAGACTGACCAAGAAGCACGATGACCAGGGAATGTCACCAGAAGTCCAGGCCTCTTCTTCGACCTGAGAGGTTGCATTTCCTTCCTGGTTGATGAGCTAGCTCTTTGCAGCACTTGAGCAGGTTCGTACATGCAGCCTCTGAATTAATAGCTACCAAGCGGAGGGCCCGCTGCTGTGCCCTGCAGCATTCCTGACGTGCTTGGGGACTTCTAGCAAGTCTTCCTTCCTGCTGGGCCACAGTTTGAGCAGAATCCCCATGAAACCTGTGCTTCGATACAGATTGTCCCAGAGGTTGGGGTCCTTCTCTGTTGTTAAGTAGCTGCTTAATCTCAGGGTCCTGGGACAGACCCTGGGGATAATGTTATCAGGATCATTTTAGAAACTACCCATTGACTCCTGTGTGCCAGGTTCTGGACTAAGATCATTGCACACGTAGTTTTATTTCATCCTTTGAGCCACCCTATGACATCAGCACGTTGGAACTGGTTTCCTGGTGGGGAAAAAAGGAGAAGGAAGAAGGAAGAAGAGGGTGGCTTCTGGTTGATCAACCAAGAGCCAAATTCTCAGCTTATGTTTTAGTCAGATAAGCGGCCCTAGATGTCATCGTTCCCATTGTACACGTGAGAAAAGGGAAGGACCAGCTCAGGACCTCATTGGTCTTGGAGGGAAGAGATGTCTGGCTGGCTGACTCCATGGCCTGTGCTCTTGACCCTGACACTATAACTTGTCCCTACCTGTCTCCGAGGGCGTGCACGTGAGCAGGCCTTGTGAAGCAAAAACCTTGTTTCAAAAGTAAGAGGGCCTGCTTCCCTGGGACTTCGTTTCTATTTTGTTTTGTTTTGTTTTGATGGAAGCAGTTTGCACAGTAAAGTCAACAGTTATGCTTGATGATCGCTTAACTGCCTCCTGGATATTCAGTGACAAAGACCTTACTTTCTCTTCCTCACGAGGCGATTGGGCAACTTCAGGACACTGTTATTCTTGCACACGTTGCTTTTCCTACTCCCTATATTAGAACCCAGTTCTGTTTCTTGATCCTAAAATAACAAACACATCCGTAGCACCTGCCATGTGTTAGGGCTTGGTCTACATTCCCTCCTTGATTCTCATGGGAAGTCTATAAGGTGGGTATGTTATTATCCCATTTTGTGGGAGAGGAGACTGAGGCTCTGACAGACAGGTTATGGATTTTGCCCAAGGACCCTCAGGTGGTAAGAGGCAGGCAGAGCAGGGATCTGCACCTGAATTCATTCATTCTTGTAAGCATGTTCCTCTGCCTCCAGATGCGCCAGCCACAGAGCACACTGCCGCGGTGTGACTTTCTGAGGGAAGCGATGTAATTTATTCATTCTCTTCATTTACTTCTCTCCTCCCTAAGCTCAGTTTAGCGTAGCTGACTTGCAAATATGTGAACGGTTGGTGTTGATTAATCAGGAGCCACCCTGTTACAGGTTTTTTTTAAAGTAGTTAGTTCCAATGTACTAGATCAGAATTCCAGTAACATTCCTAGATTATTCATAAGTTACCTGAACTATACTTAATGCCCTTTTGAGCTGAACCTAAGAAAATGCCAAAGTCGTCCATGCAAACCTTGCAATATTTCATTGTAATTCTCTTTTTTCCTTTTTTTTTAAAAAAAATATATATTTTATTGATTTCAGAGAGGAAGGGAGAGGGTGAGAGAGATGGAAACATCAGTGATGAGAGAGAATCATTGATTGGCTGCCTCCTGCACACCCGCTACTGGGGATTGAGCCTGCAACCCAGGCATGTGTCCTTGACCAGAATCCAACCCGGGACCCTTCAGTCTGCAGGCCAATGCTCTATCCATTGAACCAAACAGGCTAGGTCTGTAATTCTCTTGATTGTAATTCTCGATGATTGCTTTGGTGATTCAGGGTGTTTGTTCATGCAAGCAAAAGTGCAGAGCAATGGCAGAGTATACTTTTCACATTTGGAGTCATGTACAAATAGCCACGTGTATAAGATGCAGATTTCCCCCAAGAAAGCTTGATTCAACCTACACAGCTGCTAAGGGACTTGCACCTGTCTGTGTGATCTGTGGCCTTCCAAAGACAACGCTTTATCCTCGCCATAGTGCGCATCCGAGCAAGTCAGTCAAAACACTCATGGAAGTGTGTGGTTCAGGATCATCCTGGAGTGGCTCCTAACTTCTCTTTGTAGAGGCAGGGAGGTGTGACAGAATCTGAGACCTGGGAGAAGGGGGGATTCCGTCGTCTAACTCACACTGGCATTCCTCCTCTGAGCTCTGCTCTCTCATCATGAAAGAAGGTTTGGGGTCAAGGCTAAGATCCTTGCAGCATGCACGTGTCACAGAGTGAGCACACCCCCAAGGGACCCTTCCCTTCACTAGACTCTTACTACGTTAGGGACAGCCTGTTTTCTGGTAAAGGGAACTCCCAAATTAGTCAGAAGTTTGCAGTAAACTTTAAATCAATCAATGTATATATAGACTTTAAACATTTTTTCTCTATTAAAATTAACATACCCTTCCCCTAGAGTACATCGCATACCACCCAATCTGTTTGCTTGTGGTCATATCGTTTTATTTTGCTCTTTGTAATATCAGGCACATTTAATATTCAACTTATCGGGCACCTTCTACTCGCCAGCACAGGGGACTCAATGGTGGAGAGCAGGTTGAAGATGGTCAAGTAATAGATACTTGGAACGGAATGCCTTTCCTCTTGTTGGTTAGCACCTGTTTCCTGTTCTATTAACTCATGAGTTGAATGGAGTGAGTTGGCTTGTTTTGTCATTGGGGCTTGTGGAGTGGATCAAGTCCACAGTCTAGTCCACTATTTTCTAAAGTGAGGTCCTTTCCAGAGATATATTGAACTAAAATCACAGGACACTGTTCCTGACGTTCTGTAAGCATTTCAAACTTAAATACATCAAGTAGTTTAGGTAATCCATGACTCCTGATTGTTCCATAATTATTAGGTAAGAAGAAATCCAGGCAGACATGATTGGTGTGGCGCGGGGGGGAGGGGGGGGGTAGGGGGAGGGGGTTTCTCTTATTTGTAAGACAAAGAAGGAAAAGGTTTTTTATTTGAGGATCTCTAGATAAATGTCACCCTCAAAAAATATCCTCCACCCTGGCTTGCCCAGTGTCAGAGCGTGTTCTTTCACCTCCAGACCCTGCATTTTCAGAAACCCTCTTTCCTGTGAGTAAGCACGTTAAAATGGTTTCAGCCTTCACAGCTTTCCCTGGAATCAGTTTGACAGAGGTTATCAAGTCAGCCTTGCAGTGAAGTCCTGACATAATGATACCAGGGCAAATTTCGACGAGAATTGCAGAAGGGTGAGTCAAGACCCTGAGGTATTCCTGGGTGCAGACAGATGCAGACCCCAGGTGGGGAAGGGAGGGGGACGCTGGGTGGATTCCTACTCAGAGTCAGACCCTGAGCTACATACCTTGTGTGCATTTTCTCTGAATCTTCATGGCAGTTCTCTCTATTTATAGAAAAGGAAACGGAGGCTCTGAAAAGCCACATAACTTGCCCAAGGGTTTGTGGCCTGTAATGATAAACAAAACGAATTAATAAAAATCAAAACAGAAATCCATACTCCCCTTACTCCACCAGTTTACCTCCTGAATTTTTGGGGGCAGGGCAGATCTGTCTAATAAAGAGGCAGCATGAGGACCTGGGGACATCATGGAATGAGGTGCCTACAAAGGCGGGGGGTGGGGGTGGCGTGGAAAGTAGTTGGGCTCAACTTTACCCACACGTGGCCCAGGTTGCCTTGACTGCCTTGTCAGTTACAAGCCCTTCAAGTTTTGAAGAATGGTAATACTGTTAGTAATTCCTAAGAAATGATCGGCTCAAAAATCGATTAAGGAAGATATTCTTATGGCAACAACAGTAAGAGACCTTTTCCCCGAGTCTTCTATTGAAAACGGAGTGCTCTGATGTCCGACTATAAATACTCCCCTTGATGTGAAGAGCATGGACAGCCGTGTGAGGCTGCGCATGTGACATTCTGCAGGCCATACGGGAGGCCAGGTCGGCACACTGGGCTTCTGGGATGGGTATGCTGGCAGTTCTGTGTTATCTGCTCCAGTTATTGCCCCAGGCGTCCATAAATCAAAGAAGCTCTTAAGTCAGAGATAGGTTCATCTCTCACGAAGGAATGCTGCTATCCTCGCAAAGTAGCGTCTGCACCTAATCACTGGCCACTTTCACTGGCTATGATATACAAGCCCTGACCCGGGCGGGAGGTCACCTGGAGGTCTCCTCGTCAGCCGGAGGAAGGAAGCAGCCCTCCACCCTTCTCCAGTCAAGTTCAAAAAACAAACGGAGTCTGCGGTTGTGTAACTGGTCAGCCCACTAAAAGCCCGGTACCTGGCTGACAGCTGCAGGCTGTGAATGGGAGAAGTGTCCCGGTATCAAGGGTTTTCCTCACATAAATCATATTTGGCCAACAGCTTAGAACTCACAGAAATACAATGCCAATGGTGGTTGACCGAGATTGGTGTTCTAGATGTGCCCTTTGGTGTGGCCAGATCTGCAGAACCTCTAAACGCTGTGACTGTGACCCGATTAAAAACAAGGGAACAACATGTGAGCAAATAGCAATGGGTGGGCCTTGTTTTGATATTAAAGGCACAGTTCCCACCAATACATCTTAAGTTCCTCAATTCTTCACAGAACACATATTTATTGAGCCCCTTCTATATGCCACACACGGTCATAAGCCCCTTGAATGCACAGATGAGGAAGACAAGCTGGGCCCACGCCCTCCTGGCATCCCAGGCTGCAGATGAGCCAGGTTGGCATCCATGGGGCATAGCCCTCGAGCCGGACAGGAAAGTGGTGGTTCTTAGGTGTCTGTCCTCACTCCATTGCTCTATTACAAGGTCTTATCCTTCATTTGTCATTTTGAAAAAGTTATTCCTCTCTTTGTGCTTTGAGACTTATTATAGACATTCATGAGTCTAAAAAGTGCTAAGACAGCGAGACTGGAAGAGAATATGAAAAACGTAGTTGTGAGGCTTGTAAGTCACCATTTCATAGGCAGTTAATTAATTATGTTGTGTGATTAATATTAATTATTAGCCAGTAGACCATGTTTTCAAACTCTTAGTAACATATAATGTAATTAGCTCCTCCCTCTTTCCCAAAACACCCCATTCCCCTGATTTTCCTCGTGCCCCAACAGCTGGCCTTCCTCAAGTTCAGTTGCTAGTTTCTCCTCTTCTACTTCTAAATTCAGAAGTTCTGGGATGGTGGACACACAATACAATATACAGATGATGTATTATAGAATTGTGTGCCTGAAACCTATATAATTTTGTTAACCAATGTCATCCCCATACATTCAATCAATCAATAAATAAAGTCTGAGCATCTGCAGGACTCAGACCCACCCTCTTCTTTCTGTTTTTTCTTCCCGGGTGGTCTCCTCCATTTCACTGCTATTTCAGTCTTCCTCTCTGTCCCCTCTCCTCTTCTTGTATCCAATTCCATTCTTAACAGTTCCCCTCAGCTTGCTCACATCTCTATCAACCTGCTTCTGGTCACAACTGAATTCCTGGTTTTTCCCACTCCCAAAACCTGTTTTCCTCAGGTTCCTCTTCTCAGAAAATGGCACAACTATCCGCTCCTTGGTCAAGCAAGTCCGTTGTTAACCACTTTCTCATTTCCCTCTCCTCCTGGGCTGTTTCCAGGATCTGTCTGCTTCTCTACTTGTTCTTTCATTCATAGCATGCACCACACGTTTTAATTCATTTGTTTAAATGTTTTTTTGTTAACCTGCCTGTCCCACTGGACTCTGATTTCATGACGACAAGAACTATATCAGCTCACCACTGGACCCCCAGCACCTACCATTAAACATGTGTTGAATTGAGTTGAATGGCAAGACAGAAATGACATAAAATACATTGATCAAAATGGCAACTGAATTCTTAGTTATGTTGATACAGTGGCATAGCTTAAAGCTAACTTGATTTTTTCTACAGGCACATCTTGATTGCTTTGAGTAAGCACATCTTCACTCATCACTGATTGCTTTGTAATATACAGCTTATGAAAATTCCTATTTAAGCGTAAGTTAAGCGTTAAATGAAGTTTTTCCTGATATTCAAGTGCACTAGTGGCGCATTTACAGAGCTGACGCTGTTGTCGGCTGCCCATTTCCCTGGATGAAGTAGAAAGTCCCAAACGCAGCGGCAGTCTATATCTATTGCTTTTAGCTGCCAACAAATATTCAATTCTTTTATTCTTCAGGGGAGAGGAGCTTTTTTCATTTATTATTATCAGTGGGATTACTGGGTAGTTCATTTGATTTTATTGTTAGCATAAGCAAAAATATTTTCCATCCAATTCTGTTTTGTTATAGACATGACCTATAAATCGGCATTACTTTTCAAAATACAGGCTCGCTAGGATTTCTGTATTTTTAGGATATATTAAAAAGTGCCCTAATTTGAATTAATTGATAGTGGCAATCAGATTCAATTTGTGAAAACTTAAAAACAAAAAACTTATTTCTTTCAAAACAAAGAACATTTTAGGAAAAAATAAATGAAATTTTCATTTTCTTCTTTTGATATACTTTCAGCTACTCACAATAAAGACTTTACCAAATAGGCATTCTTTCTTTTAGAAATAGGGAAAAATTCATTTCTAATGACCTCATTAATGTGTTGCAGACAAAAAAAAAAATGACGTTAAAGTACTTTAAAATAATGTATTTGCTTAATTCGTCTAAACTTTCCCCTTAAAACCCATCTTGTGCTTGTGTGGTAAATCTCTTCTTTTAAAATTCATATTTTTAAATGTGTACTTCCCATTCCTAGGGAAAGAGCCCTGCACTATGGATTAGCAGACTTTGGGGCTACCTCGTGCTGCCTGTTACTATTTCCAGTGACTACTAATTGGGTCGCCCTGGACAAACTAACTTCTCTGTGTCTCTTACGATGTGTTTCACTTAGAAATTCCCGAGGTTCCTACAATTCAACAAATGGAGAGTTATTTTAAATTAACTGTTAATTCATGTTACTGTTTGCAGTAACAGAAGCTTGATGCCGAAGACTCTAAGTTGTCATTTTAAAACCTATCATTTACAAATGTGCCACACTTTTTGTGTATGTTCTCTATATACCAAGTGAGACCATTTGAATAGAAATAACCCGTTAGCTAGTCCACTCTCACCATTGCGCCTGGGGACTGGGTTGCTGCTCCCTGGAGAAGTGTACCCTGATTTGGCAAGGGAAAGCTGATTTTAATTTTTTAAATTGTTTTAAATTTAATGCTTAAAAAAATCAGGAAATATATGTTGGCCACCTGATCACTATGCAATATATAGAAGAAATATAAGACCTAACCCCTGACCTTGGGGAAACAAGATGAATGAGAAATGATAAAACATTTCAAAACAGCATATGAGCTCCTTTGCATGGCATGCGTTATAGGACTCAGGAGGTCAGCTGAGTGTGGAGCCGTCAGGGAGAGCTCTATGAAGAGCCTGAATCTCAAAGGAGGGAAAGATTTCAATCTAAAGGAAGCAGAGGAGAGTTTGGAGCAGCAGATGAGAGTAATTCTTATGAACAGTCGGCAGGTCTGTGGTGTCAGAGAGTCGCTCTGGTGAACGGTGAGAAGATGGCCTGGTGAGAGGACACAGGTGGGGCAGTGGGCAGTAACGTGGGTGGGCTAGTGAGTGCTGCTGTGGAGAGTCTTGCAGGGTCTGGCCTCAACAGCTTTAATCTCACAGTGACATATGCTAATTTAATGGGACGTGCTTTCGTGTGCGGTCAAACTTTTCCTAGTTGTTATGCAAACATTAAGTAAAATCATCTGAGATAAGTGGAGACATAGCCTTTGCTAGCTGTACTTGGCAATTTTTAATGCCGGGAAGGGTAAGCCTTGTGAGTAGATGAATGTGCGGTCTCCAACATTTGCTCTTTAACATTCTTTTCTTCCCTCAATAAATCTGTGTCATTAATGACAACGTGTAAGTCAACCAGAGGAGAAACAGCCTATTGGATGACGGGCTTAAGTGAATGTTGCTTTACACCCTAATGGTCAACATATGGGCTCCTGTCAGCCTGGAGGGGCAGGAATGTCCACAGACACTGGCCCATCCACAGAGAGCGCACCCTTCCTGCAGGTCCCGGAGGTGTGGGTCTGGGAACTATTAGCAAAGGCCCTCCATCCTCCTCGGCTGTCAGGAAGATGCATGTTGGTGGAGACAGAAATGTTTTTGTACGGGGAGCCCTGGCTCCATTTTTAATTTTATAGCTCTGGGGATGGGATGCTTGATTCTGTAACGTTCCCTCAGCATCGCCCCACCAGAAGGACATGATGTGGTCACACACTGACATGGCTTAGAAACTCCGATTCTTCCTCCTCCCTCTCCCCCTGCCTGCCTGCGTGAGCTCTTGTGCAAGTCATGGCGAGGACAGCACCTACGGAGAGGGGAAGGGCAGATCTGCTTGGAACCCACGCCTCCCCACAGCACAGACGTTGCGGACTACCTGGGTCTTGTCCACACTGAGTCTAGGTGATCTCAGGACAGTCTGGTGTGCAGAGGACAGAAGGCGGTTGGGCTCGCTGAGCCCGAGTCTGCAGGCTTCTCTCCAGGGACTAAGGCCTGCACGTAGGCAGTCCACACATCTGGGCACACGTCACAAACACAAAGCAAAGGGAAGTCAGGGAAAGGAGCTTCCAATGGGTCCCTTTCTCTCTCTCTCTCTCTCTCTCTCTCTCTCTCTCTCTCTCTCTCTCTCTTTCTCTCTCTTTTAAAATATATTTTATTGATTTTTTACAGAGAGGAAAGGAGAGGGGTAGAGAGTTAGAAACATTGATGGGAGAGAAACATCGATCAGCTGCCTCCTGCACATCTCCCACTGCGGATGTGCGGGCAACCAAGGTACGTGCCCTTGACCGGATTCGAACCTGGGACCTTTCAGTCCACAGACCGAGGCTCTATCCACTGAGCCAAACCGGTTTGGGCGGGTCCCTTTCTCTTAAGTGAACTGGGTAGATTAAAGTGCAATAAGAGGTAATGTTTTTAAACAATAGGAATGATCTTTTAAATAGGCATTAAATGTGAAGTATCTAAATATGTGTTTATGCTGTTAGCATATATATGTGGGAAACTAATGATAGGGCCGTTACTCAAAACTATTTTTGAAATTTCTCCTTTGAAACATTTTTAGAGCCAGCCTGGCGTGCTTTTGTAGAATCGGTCTGATACAAATATCTGACCTATAAATATAAAAATCAATTTGGTTTCTGGAAATGGCTCCCAGAACATTCGAATGAAGTCAGAGGAGAGTTAGGAACGGGGCCAGGCTGCCATCCCATGTCTGGTGACCTCCGTGCTGCTGTGGGCTTTCCTGAGACAGAGTTCTGCTTGGAAAGGGCTCTCCCCAAGCCTCCCGCTGGGGCCACCTCAGTGACATACAGTCACACCACCGCGAGGGCACACAGGCTTTGGACGTGTCACCTGGTATTGCAAAATAATTAGTCTCATTTCTCAAAAAGGAGACAAGCCTTTCAGCGCCGGAGAAATGCAGTGTAAGCTGCCAACACCATGTTAACTGGTCTTGTTCACCGTTTCATGTAACTTTAGGTGTCTTCATTGTCTGCAGCATAACATGAGCTGGAGAAAAAGGTCCCTCCAAACCAGTTACATATCAGAAGCTTTGAAAGGTCTTCATTTGATAGAACAATGAGGGAAAGAGCGGGAGATACGCTAGAGCACTGCCCGTGGCCCCGACACGCCAGCCTGCTGCCTGGGGCCGAGGGCATTGGACCGAGCCCTGCCCAGAGGCTGCCTGTCACACGGTCAAGAGCTCCAGCTCTGGAGTCTGACAAACCTCCCCTGCATCCTGACCCGGCCACCTGCTGGCTGTGGGATGGCTCCCTGAGCCTCCATGTCTTCATTTCCAAGATGGTGATAACAATAACACCTACCTTAGCCCTAGCCGGTTTGGCTCAGTAGATGAGCATCTGCCTGCAGACCAAAGGGTCCAGGTTCGATTCCAGTCAAGGCCACGTACCTTGGTTGCAGGCTCCTCCCTGGCTCAGGCCCTGGTCAGGACACATGCAGAAGGCAACCAATCAATGTGCTTCTCTCACATCGATGTTTCTCTCTGTCTTTCCCTCTCTCTTCCGCTCTCTCTAAGATCAAAGGGGAAATATCCTCAAGTGAGGATTAACCAAAAAAATTTTTTTAAAATAATACCTACTTTATAAGTGTATGAGAACTACATGTGATGATGCGGGCAAATGCTTCTCCCGGGGCCCAGCCCACGGCAGTGCTCCGTAAATACTGGCCTCAATTATGAATGGAAAGAAGAGAAAGAGGATGAAAAAGAAGGTAGAGGAGAAGGCAGAAAGAAGAATGAGGGAGGAAAGATGAACAAAGGGATGGATGAACCTCAAGGCTATTTGGTTTTGAAAATGTGAGAAGTGTGCCCTCTGGGCGCAAGGCTGACAGAGCTTGCTCTGTCTCCCCAAGTGTTCTTGAGGCCCAGGCAGGGGTGAGCGACTCATTAATAAGTGGGTATGTTGTTTAGAAAAGAGATCTGAGAATACATGTCCCAAATATTCAGAACTAAATAGCAGGCAGGCCATACAGCTCAGTGGCTCCCTCTCACAGAGAGAATGTGCACACATGCACACAGATAGACTTGGTTCCTATCTATAATAATAAAAGCATAATATGCTAATTAGACTGGATGACCCTCCTGACAAAGCCGGGGCTGCGAGGGAAGCCCGGGTCCCTGGTGCCAGAGGAAAGCCGGTGCCGACAGCCAGGGGAAGGAAGGCCTACTCTTGCATGAATTTCGTGCATCAGGCCTCTAGTTCTGTAAGAATAATGGTGATGCTTTCAGTTTTGGAAAGACTAGTGAGAGGCTGCGGAGACGGTAAAGCCTTATTGCTGTCAATTATAATGAGTCCTTATTATAATTCCAATAAAGGAAAGCCGTCCCAACAAATTTCACATTGCTCTGCACTCCGGAAATGTGCTCTTCAGCCATTTTGAGGAAATGGCTGTATATTTGCTCAGATGATGGCAAGTGTCAGAACTGCCCTTATACCCTTCAGCCTGTCATTAGAGCTAATGAGATCCAAACCCCAAAGCAGGGCCCATGTGCAGCCCAAAGCTATGCAGCCTCATCTCTCCCAGGACTTCAGACCCTGCCCTTCCCCTCTGCCGTGGCCCATTCCTGGGTGCAGCTGCCACCTCACAGGGCCCATTGCCACTGCTGCCTACTCCCACTGCTATTCTCACATCAGTGGCTCTCAGCCTTCAAAACGCCCTCTCATCTCCCACCTGCTTTTCCTACTTGACACCCCAGCCACCCACTCCTTAATTCAATGAGTGAGAGGTTCTTTCTTGTCTGGAATGCCTTTCACCACATTTCCCCCTGCTAATCTACTCATTATTTATATCATACTAGAGGCCCAGCACATGAAATTCATGTGTGGGTGCAGTTCCAAGGCCTGGCCTGCGATCAGGGCCATCTTCCCTGGCTGCCCGCAGCTGGCCCTGCCCGCTGCCACCACCCACCCTGGTTCTCCATTCACCATCAGGCGATCAGAGACTGACAGCTGGGGAAAGGGACCAAGAGGTGGTCAGTGCACCTCACAGTGACTGGTCGAGCGGTCATTCTGGTCATTCCGCCATTAGGGTCAATTTGCATATTACCCTTTTATTATATAGGATAGAGGCTTGGTGCACTGGTGGAGGCTGGCTGGCCTGCCCTGATGGGGGCCCCAGCTCAGGGTGGGGGTCCCCGCTGGGGGTGGGGATGGCTGGGGTGAGGGGTGGTGTGGGGGGTTTACAAGCTGGCCATGCCCCCGATCGGGGTGAGGGTCCCCACTGGGGGGCAGGGCCGGCCGGGGCGAGGGGCTGCAGTCGTTCTGGTCTCTAGTCATTCTGGTCATTCCGCCATTTCGGTCGCTGGGCTTTTATTATATAGGATTTATAATGCCACCTCCTCTACAAAACTGCTATTAACAGCTTCTTTTCTGATCCTGGTTGCTACAATTAATATTAATACCAATAAATCTATAATAATAAAAGCATAATATGCTAGTTAGACCAAATGACCTTCCAGAGGAAGCCAGGGCTGTGAGGGAAGCCCAGGTCCTGGGGGCCTGCTGGTGGCCAGAGGGAAGCCCAGGTCCCAGGTGCCAGAGGGAAGCCGGTACCGGCAGCCAGGGGAAGGAAGGCCTACTCTTGCACAAATTTTGTGCATCATACCTCTAGTATTATTATAATACTAGGGGCCCAGTGCACGAATCCATGCACCTTGAAAGGAACTGTGGGCCACACGACTGTGGTAGGCATAAGGGCTGGTCTCGGCCCATCCTCTGTGCCTCTGTCCGGCTCCTCCTGCCGCGACCCCCAGTCTCCTGTCTGCCAGTAGCCCCATTCCTGCCGCCGCCACTCCCATGCACTGACAGTGCCCGCCCTGCTCGCACCTGCTGACTGCACGGAGTTATTGGGGCTGGCGCCAGCAGCGGTTGCAAGTGGGGCCAGCGCCATCAGTGATGTGAGCAGCGGCTGCTGCCCTGATTGCCCCTCAGGAGCAGGGAGAGGTGGAGAAGCCCTCAGGGGTGATCAGGGCCAGCAGCCGCCGCTTGCACCTGCTGATGGCACCGAGTGATTGGGATTGGTGCCGGGCACCAGCAGCAGGTGTGAGCGGCGGCTTCAGCATTGGCTGTGAGTGGGGCCGACACTGGCAGTGGGTATGAGTGGTGGCTCTGGCATTGGCTGTGAGTGGGGCCGACACTGGCAGTGGGTATGAGTGGTGGCTCTGGCATTGGCTGTGAGTGGGGCCGACACTGGCAGTGGGTATGAGTGGTGGCTCTGGCATTGGCTGTGAGTGGGGCCGACACTGGCAGTGGGTATGAGTGGTGGCTCTGGCATTGGCTGTGAGTGGGGCCGACACTGGCAGTGGGTATGAGTGGTGGCTCTGGCATTGGCTGTGAGTGGGGCCGACACTGGCAGTGGGTATGAGTGGTGGCGCTGGCATTGGCAGCGGGTGCGAGTGGGGCCGGCACTGGCAGCAGGTGCGAGGGCTGGGCAGGACTGCAGCGTGGGAGCAAAGAATTTTCAGTAACCACCAGAGGCTCGCCCCAGTGACAGTGACCGGTGCCCTGCCTGGTCTGGCGTCCCTGCTCACCTGCTCCACCATCCCACTGCGGCCAATACCCACCATGTTCCACACACGCCCCCTGGTGGTCAGCACATGTCATAGCAACTGGTTGTTTAGTTGTTCTGGTTGTTCCGCTGTTTGGTCTATTTGCATATTAGCCTTTTATTATATAGGAGGATGCTTGGCTCACTTTCCCTAGAACCGTGGTTGGCAAACTGTGGCTCATGAGCCACAGGCAGCTCTTTGGCCCCTCGAATGTGGCTCTTCCTAAACCTTAGGAGTACCCTAATTAAGTTAATAACAATGTACCTACCTATATAGTTTAAGTTTAAAAAATGTGGCTCCCAAAAGAAATTTCAATTGTTGTAGTGTTGATATTTGGCTCTGTTGACTAATGAGTTTGCTGACGACTGCCCTAGAATGTAAGCTCCTCGGGGCAAGATCTTTGTTTTGTTTGCTGATAAATTTTAAGCTCCCAGAACTGTGCCTAGCACATTGTAGGCACTCAGTAAACCCTGGTTAATTGAATGACTGGTTCCTATTTATTGAGCACTTATTATGCAGGGCACTTTTTTGAATTATCTCATTCCATCCTCATCCCGATGAGGAAGGAACTGTATTTATTCCAATTTTTCCTGAGAAGAAACTGAAGCTTAATTGCCCAAGGTCACACAGTTGATACATAATAAAGCTAGGATTTGAGCCCTGATATGTTCAAGCCCTAAATACCCTCATTTACCACCTTTGAGCTTTGTCTACAGTGGTGCTTTGTGTAAAACTTTTCTGTAGGCTATAGTAGGTTTTCAGCAAATTCTCCAAGCAGGTAGCACAGTGTCTCAGACATGTTTGTGTTCACCAAATGTTTATTGAATTACAAAATGGGTGTGCTGCTCTGGCCAATGTGACTCAGTTGGTTGGAGCATTCGTCCTACACTGAAAGGTCACCGGTTCAATTCCCCATTGGAGCACATGCCCTAGGTGGCAGGTTGGATCCCTAGTCCCGGCAACTGATCAATGTTCCTCTCCCACCTCTCTCTCTCTCTCTCTCTCTCTCTCTCTCTCTCTCTCTCTCTCTCTCGTCTCCCTCTCCCTTCCTCTCTCTCTCAAATCAATAAAAACACATCCTCAAGTGAGGATTAAAAAAAAAAAAAGAACTTTCTAAAAAAAAATGGGTGTGCTGTTTAGGAGGCAGCATTTGGCAGTGAGTCCTTCTTTCACAATCAGTAATTCTGAGCACTGCCCTGATTGTTGCTGCAAATCTCAGCCCAGATGCTGCCTCTTCTAACCTTTGTTTCTTCAGCACCATGTCGAATCAGGGATGTCCCTGGCTGACCCACCCGCCACCCTGACCCCAGCCCCGGCCATCCTTCCTCTCCTCTGCCTGTCTTCCTGCTGTGGGGGGCCTGATCACGCAGAGCAAGTTAGGCCCCTCCCCACTCTTCTCTTCTTGACCCCACACTCTGCTTGAACCTGACTGCTTCCCTGGTCATTCGTGACTGTCAGGGCAACATGACATTTATATAGATAATTGGAATGCAGTGCAGATTGTGATAAACACGGAGAGAGTCAGGAGGCACTGGAGGAACTATGAAGAGGAAGACATGGCTAGTGACATGATGAAGGAAGGGGAAGTGAATTAAGTTACTGTCTTTTTGATTCCAGTAAAAGCTATGAGCCCAAAGGTTGGAATGCAGCCCGACCTCAGGTAGAGATAGAAGTAGACGGAAAAACAGTCCAGGATCTGAGCAGCATTTTCTTTCCATGTCTTATCCTTGCTGTCTGTACATCTGTCTCATTCTGGTCTCTCTGGACCTCGTCTAGTCCACAGACCTCATTGTGGTGTGTGGCTGCCAATGGCTACTGCGTTTATACTTGGCAAGACTATCTCTCTCAAAATCACACAGAGTATGACTAACTGCTATGCTGGACACCTGAAACTAACACAAAATAATGTTGAATGCAAACTGTCGTTGAAAAATACAATTTAAAAAAATCACAATTCCCCAGGGAAATATACCTGATTGGCTCACTGCAAGTCAGGTGCCCTCCCCTGGTCCGATCACCTGCCACCAACAGAACAGGGTAATGTCAGGCGCTTATGGCTGCCAGACCCCATCTCTGTCCAGGAAGAAGCAGAAAGGACCCTTGTAAGTTGAGCAGATGCTCCGAAAATGTCCACTATACTTGGTTCTCTTGTGAAAGAATTCTAGGTGTTTCCCACAAAACAGAACAAATTAAGAGGCTTCCTATCATGGAGACTGTTTTTCAAGAACAAATTCATAAATATGAGTCACCCTAAATAACTCGGATGATGTTCCAATGGTCTTTCTACACAAATTGTGTTCATCGAAGGGCTAGGTTCCTGGCTTCAACCAGGTGCCTCACACACATCTCAATGGCCTGTGAGACCACAGCATGAAAGACAGCCAGGCTGGACATGGCTCCCTCCTCCAGGTCTTAAACAAATGATACCCACCCCTCCCATCATCAGCAAGGGTTCTCTCCTCATTCTGAGCCCGGGGAACCAGGCCTGGGGAGACAGAACCCCTCCCTTTGAGGGCTGCACACCCCAACAAATTCCGAGAGAGCTAGCTTCGGCCACTGCTCCCTTCATGTGCTTTGAGGTCAGGAGAGGGGATAGGATAGATTCCTCTTTCATTCTGATCTGGTCTTGCCCATTCAGTGATCCATCAGTCCATGGCTAGGTGGGGATCATTTATCTCAGGCCGAAGTGGGGACGCTGGAGTCAGGGTGCCCGGGCAGATCCGAAGCTGCGCTCTGCTCCATCCTTCCTGGACTTGGCCCTCGGCAGCGCGATGTCCCCTGGGGTTGGCCCCCAGAATGGGGGGTCAGGGTGCTGTTCTGGAGGACTCTGTAACTCTGCTCCTGGAGGCAGCTCCGTGGCATCCCCACCTCCCCAGTGACGCCTCTCTGTCCTTCCAGGCTCCCTGGGCACGGCCGGCCGCGTGTGCAACCTGACCTCCCGGGGCATGGACAGCTGCGAAGTCATGTGCTGCGGCAGAGGCTACGACACGTCCCGCGTCACGCGGATGACCAAGTGCGAGTGCAAGTTCCACTGGTGCTGTGCCGTGCGCTGCCAGGACTGCCTGGAGGCCCTGGACGTGCACACGTGCAAGGCCCCGAAGAGCGCCGACTGGGCGGCGCCCACATGACCCCAGGGGCGGTCGCCGTCCACCTTCCCTCCAAGGACTCCCCGGATCCGCAGGGACACGGGGCCTTTGGATTCTCGCAGGAGGCGCGTGGCCTTGGTCTCCGCAGAAGCCTCTCCCGCCTGCCTGGGGTCCGGGACTGGGGCCACACGCTGCAGGAGAGCGCGCCCCGCCCTCTCTGCCGCCAGCTTTCTAGGCACCTCTCTTCCCTTTCATGACAGGCTGTTCCAGGGGGAGGGGTGTGGGCCCAGGTCACTGTCTCCACCCGCCAGACGGTTCCTCTTCCCAGAGCCCTTGGCTCCTGGGAGAACCAGTGACTCAAAGGAGCTTTCTGTTTCCCACAAATGCTCATGGAAAATCCATGCTTCTCTCTGGAGGGTGACGTCAGGAAAGCAGGACCAACTGCCACTGAATTAGCTTCAATTTGTAAGACCAAGCAAGGCTTGTGCCCGACCCGGTGATTGTCACAGCCTCCAGGGGAAATCGGTGATTACCTGGAGAAGGGTGGCTTTCAATAAAAGTCAGGGGTAAAATGCACTGGGAGCAGCGATAGCAGAAGCCTCAGAAAAGGACAGCCTTGCATGGCTGTCCTCTCAATATAAAGAACTTGTGGGGAATGAGACCTCTTTCTCACGTAGACCTCTTTCTCAACTCTCCCTCTTTCTCGGGAGAGTTGAGAAAACTGACACTCTGTCAGCGTTCTGCACCTGTTGGGTGAAGATGGAGGAGAAGAACGTAGTGAATAGAGTATCCGAAAATGTGTTTGTACAGATAGGGAAAAGGGGAGGGATCAGATTCCTACCCGGGATGATGCCTGTGACCTATGGGATTTTGTAACTAAATGGCTTTGAGAAGGAGAACTTTGGGGATGATAAGAGCAGGGAACCAAAATGCTGACGGAGAGGTTTCCAGAGCTGCGTCCTGCCCAGACAGCCTCTGCCGTAAGCAGATGGTTGGCCACGTGTGCAGAGGAGTGCCAGCTAGGACTCACCACCCTTCACATGCATTTTAAAGACCTGACATATGTAATTGTGTTCATTTGATGCTGACGAGATGACAAAATACCGTAGCCTAAAGCAAATGACACGTAGCCTTGCTTATAAAGTTGGTAACCCTGGTATGTTCTATGGCAAACAAATTGTAACTCGGAGACTGTATTTAAGAGGCCCAGCTATCATTATGGGAACATCAGTGTACCGGCTGTGGTTGGCTTCTGCCATGAGCTGAAAGATGACTATCCGGGGGAAATGGAGAGGCTGCCCGTCCTGTTTTGAGTATTACATTAAAAAAAAAAAAAGTGAAATATATGAAGGTCCTTCTCATCCCCTCCTACAATTTGGTTCTTGTTCAAAATGTGATCGCTTCACAGAGCTATGTTGAGTCACAGAATGCTTCCTTATATGCATCTGACATCAAATTATTAATACTTGCTCAGTCTTACTCCTTTGGCCTCCGGTTTCTCTATCCTCACTTCACAGCTGGACATGTAGACAGAGGCCTGAGGGGAACAGCCTGCTGGAGGACTTTGTCGGAGGGGATAGTCGCCTCCCAGCCCTCTTAACCATGACTGCATCCATGTCTTTTCCCTCCCCCCCAAACCCCACAATTAGTTGTCTACTTTTTCCAAAGAGGCTCTTGCTCTTTTTATCCTATGGATTCAGAAGGGCAGGAGTGGAGTGTGACAGCAGCTACTCTGAGTTTAGTGGGGTCTGTGGGGAGTGGGAAGGCCAGGCAAGCGGGCTCAGGCCTAGTTACACAGAAGCTTGCTATGAATGCCTCTCTGGGAGGGCAAAGGGACTTTCATGGAATCCCAAAGCCATTAGCCCTTCTTCCTGCTGGATGAACTGTGAAGTAAAGATCCAGGGATGTGTTTAGACATGGAAAGGAGCCTAGAGACATTTCAGCTGCCCTCAGTTTATATCTGGAAAACTGGGACCAGGGATCTGTGCCAGTATCAGCCCTTACTCCAGTGCCCCGTCGCAAACAGGACCACACTCTGAGTATTCCAGAAAGTTAAGCACTTGATCTATTACATAAAACTAGCTTGTCTCAGGATCAACGCGGTAGATTCTAAATAATTTTAGCATCCCAAGGCAATGTTCCTGGGATGTTTAAATCTGACTTTCTTTTTATGCGGAGGTGCGTCCTCCCTGACAAGGAGCAGGGGGATAAGGCATATCCATGTTCACAGCTGCATAAATTGTCCTAACTTGTAAAGGAGACTCTGCCAACCATCTGAAGCAGCAGCGGATGTGGCCATGTGGAGGGCATAAGAGAGTGAAGTATTTTTATCTGCTCTTTCTGAAAGAGGAAATCTCCATTATTTGAAAAAAATGAGAGGGTTGTGGTGAAGATCATTTCAAATTCAGTTTTGTCAGGGCTTAGTGAGAATTGATATTCCTTGATTGAATACATGGAATAAACTACCCAAAACAAAGTAAGCGATTCTATTCAGGTCAAATCCTCTTACAAATTATCTCCCAGTAAAATGTCTTCTTTATAAATTGACATTTTTTAGGCCCAAGGTGATATCCATTAATTAAATTCCACACAGTAGGAGGTTCTAAGTCACTGAAGTGTCTTCAATAAAGATGAAAGTCTGCACGTGACTCTGAGACTTAGCAAATGGGTTGTTCTCTTCAGTAGTTTGCCTCCCTGAATGAGACTGTGGTGCAGACCGATCTGTCTTCTGTGAACACACTTGTCAAGTACATTGTAGTTACAGCCCCCTGGACAGCCTCATGCTCTGAAAGCCTCCATGCCCTGCCTTCAGAGACCAGCTTACCTGCTCAGATGCCTTAAGCTCAAGCACAAAGGCCCCCAGTGCAATTACCACACTCAGCTCTGGCTCTGTGCCCCTTGGGAGGGGGAGCCTGGCATGTTATTAGACCACAGAAGATTCAGGATGGGTGTGGGAGGGGCGTAGGACACCCCAGAGCACTGACTATCTTATACAAGTGTCGCCAGATTGAAATGAGCATCCCGGAAGCATCTATCAAATGGCAATGTACTCAGCAAGGAGCCAGATGATGGGAAGGGGAGTGAGAGGGAAAGGGCGGGTAGCTGTTGGCAAGTGATCGGCTGAGCACTTGTTGGTAACCTCCACCCTTCCTTCTGCTGTAGCCCCTCCTCCTCCCCTCCCAGCACCTTCTTTGAGGCTCAGAGCCTCAGGCCTTTGCCCAGATCTTCTGTACCTATTGTGTGGCTCTGCTAAAGTCTGTGACATTCATTTTAAGAGATGTTTTCAATTGTCCCAACCATATTTCTTTTCATTGGAGTTACTATGTAGCTTGAAAATGTCACATTTCTTTTTCAAAGAAGATAGCTTTAAAGTCAGAAAATCTACCTTCACATTGAGATTTCTCAATCGTATTGACTTACTAAGACTCTTACCTCAGCTCCATGAGACCTACAGTATGGACTTTCTCTCTCCAAGGCAGCCAACATGATTGTGCATGCACTTGCGCTTGATGGCATTTTCAGGCCAGGATTTTGTTATTACTTCTCATTTATTAAAGGCTGGCCCAGGGCTGGTGTTTTCTCACTCAGCTGAAGAACATTCATCTCCCCTCTTGCTCGCTCTCAACATAAAGGCTCAGAGAGGCATCCAATGGACCAGAACCATTCTTTTGTATTTGTTTACTGTACTTCAACCTGGCTTTTCTTATCTTAAGAGCAAGAGTTGTGCTCTTAACCAATAGATCTCACTGGTTCTAAAACCGGTGAATTGCTTCTGTCAGGTCTGAGCTGACCTTCTGAAGAGCGATGCACGGTGGGAGCTGACAGCTGAGGCGTGCTGATCCTGACCGCCTTCGCTCGGCAGGGAAATTTTCAGTCAGCCATGAGAATGTTCTTTACATTTTTCTGGGGATCAGCGAGTTGACAGGTGGTTTGCAAAGCCCAACATGATCCTTGTTTTTCTAAATCATTGTTGTTCCAGCTCTAGGGTTTTCCCCCCTGATATTCACGTGGACTCCTGTTTAACCAAACCTCCCACTTCCACAAGCTAATAAAAGTGTCACGCAGATTGTTACAAAGAACTATTGTTATTTACAAGTCTACATGTTCTGTGAAATCAAAACATAATAAAGTGACTTTTCAGTGTTGACTTTGTTGTTTTAATCTTGTGATGTCTTGCCAAAGCCTCTGGTGAAAAGAAATCCCTGCAGGTTCTGGGAATCATCCCCTTGTCTTTCTCAGGATCACACTCAACACAACTTGATCAAGGGGTGCCTTTCAAGTTTGTAAAGATTTTCAGGGAAGACCAATGACCTATCTTACTGATAACTAGTCTAGTGCGTGAGTGGGTAAGACATTTATTGGACTGAAAAATTATTCCAGGTTTCCACCCTGTGTCCCCCTGTGGTTATCATGCAAGGGCCTGCACCCTCTTGGTGCCAGTATGCTTTGGCAGTGCTTGTAAGTCTCCACAGCAGCCAGACCCACCCCCCAGGACTTCTCTGAATCATTGCTTTCCATGTATATGCTTGCTCTGGTCTGAAATGATAGTTTCAGCTTGATTAAAAACACACAAAACCCCTCTCTCTTTTTTTTGAGATCTGTGAATTCTGATTGTGTATGCTGTTTATATGCATGCAGTGAAAGCTCAGAATATGGAAATAAAACCAGCAAAGGAAATCCATCCCCATTTTCTCCTCCCTGGTGAACTGTTTTGGGGTCGACCTAACTAAGCAAGGTGCTTACTCTGCACTGTAAGCACCCCAAGGTGGCTCCACGGTCAGACTGCTCACTCTCTCTAGGATCCCATTGTTCCTTCATGCTCAGATGGTCTGAAGAAGAGGTGGTGTCCCCTGTGTCTGTCTGTGTGTTTTGCAAAGGGCATTTCCCCCAAACATTTCTACCTGAACATTGTCAATGACATTTCCCTGGTACCTAGCCCTTTGTGTAAGAGGGCTGTGCTGCTCCTTGTAGGATCTGTAGAAGCTACCCTGGCCCCTACCCATTAGATGCCAGAAGCAATTCCCCTGCTCCCCAGTTGTGATGACCAAACGTGTCCCCAGACATTGCCAAATGTCCCTGGTGAGGGAAGGAGGTAGCAAAGGTTAAGTGAAACTGCCATTTTCAGTTAGAAATGCCTCACTGGGAATATTAGTTTAATGGGATGAGTTCTCCGTATGAGTGTATCAGACCATTTGGGAAGGAATCTTTTGGAAAAGATATAGTATTAGAACCCCTCACATCATGGGCGAACGAGACAGGCTGAGACTTAAATCTTACTTAGGCCGCACTGTGTGTCCCCGGAAGGAGGAAAGTCTAGCAAAGGGAAACAATAATGTGGTTTTAGGAGCTGGCAGCAGAATTCTCCTTAGGAACTCCCCAGTTTCACAACACTCAGAAGGAAAAACAAGCCCAAGATACGGCCTGGAAGGCGGAGGAGTGAGAATGCTCTAGCTCTGCCTAATATAGTTGAGTAATTTTTAGTTTCTCAGGACAGAAAGGAGGGTGATAACAAAGATAGAACACTGAAAGATGGAGGAAGTCTGAGTTTAAAGCACAGAGACAGTGAGAATTTCCAGTTTAAGGTGGGGTAAGAGTTCATCTGGAGGGCTGTTCATGGAAAGAACCCCCAACACACACACACACACACACACACACACACACACACACACACACACCCATGGCCAGATGTCCCTATCCCAGGTAACACTTGCCTTGTATGGGTGATATTTTAGTGGCAGGAAGGAATTAGGGTACTGTCCAACATGTGCCAATGACAGTGGGAAGGGGCAGCACAGGCTGGATGCAAGACGGGGCAGAGTGCAGAAAGAAAGAAGCCTGGGTGATTGGCCAAATAAAGAGTAAATCCAAGGGCTGACGAATTTGGGGCGGATAACTGGCTGAAAGGACGAAGAAAGCCTGTCTTCTTTTACTTGATGAATTTTCATGGGCCAAACCAATCACTTTCATTGCCCATAGAAGTGAAGAGCAGATGAGAACCACTTGGATGAAAAGCTAACTGTCTGTTCCCTCCTGCTACTATGTACTTCTAGATAGTAGAGCAGGACTGAAATCCAACCAACATGATCAACTGACCGGATTGTTTTTGGACCCTTGATTTTTTAATTTCCAAGTAGTGACTGGCCCCGTGAAAGCTTCTGTGCTTGAGTCACAGGCTCTGGGTTTCCCCAGGCCGTCCACCCAATCCTATGGTAATAGGATTGCAGTCTTTCCTACATTCCATAAATGAGAGGACTCACATTACTGCCCGTAAACCCAATTCAAATCACAAGTGATGAAGATGCATCCACGATCTGCTTAGTTGGGTTGCTCACACTGGTTACTTCAGCAGAGGCTGGGAAGCTTGGCAAACCCGTCTGTAACTGTGTAGGCGCTTCCTGGAGGTCATACAAGAGCTGAATAGCAGGAAACACAGAAAATGAAATCTGAATTGGAGCCTCTAAAAGCCTATCTACCCATGTAAATTTTGTTATCTGCCTCTTGAGCATTATTTTCCAATAGTAATGATGGCTTAATGAAGGACCTTGAATTCTGAATCGTCATCATGAAGTCATGCTTAATCGAGACAAATATTCTCAGCATAATAATACAACTAGAAGGAGCAAGGATTAATTTCCCTGTATGTTGCTGTAACTATAAACAATAGCTCATCCTCTTAGCAACTCTCATATAGCATGATTGAAATCCAGTTGGATGAATAAATAACTCTATCTCTTCCCTCATCTTATATAATAAAAGGCTAATATGCAAATTGTCCCCTCAACTGGGAGTTCAACCAGAGGGTGGGGCTGGCTGGCCAACCCCCCATGCCTCCCACACACACCCCCTGCTGGCCCGGCCTGATCAGCCGATTTGGGGTGGGCCAGCTGGACCACACCTTTGCACGAATTCATGCACTGGGCCTCTAGTGAAATAATAAGCACTAGTGTTTTTTTTAAGTGTTCCACCAGCCCTTGCAGATTTTATTAGAATCATGATTCGCAGATGAGAAAGTTCCCTATTCTACAAGATTTGGTGACTGGAGTAAGAATTACTCAGTTGACTGTCTATACAGACAAATGCATTTGACTTCTTCTAGTTATTAACCATACACTCACTGGGATTTTTTTCTTTTTTTCTAAACTGACTGAATAATTGGGTCAGGATGATCCCTCTGGTTTGCCTTTATAGACATATTATTAAACAGTTTCTGAAACTAATGTTGTTCTGTCATATGGATGTGGAACTTCAGCAGAGCAGTGAGGTTCCGTGACACTTCCAGGATCCAGAGAGTGGGGATTCATGGAATCAGAATGTCACATCTGGAAGGAACAATGCACATTAAGTTATTCCAACCTCACATTTGATTCATGGGAAAACAAAAAGAAATTTTATAGTTTGGACTCTGATGTAAGCCAGGCACTGAATCATCTTCAGGGAAGAACAGTCATTATTCACCCAATCAGTCTGTATTGAACATCTCCTGTGAGTCAGCTGCTGTGCTACATCCTGGAAATGTAGCAGTGAGTAAGACAAGTGCCCTTGCTCAGAGCCTCTGGGAGTGCAGGCATGGAGCATGCACACTCTTACTTTACAAGTCCTTTCACATGCATGATGGGATTTAATCCTTAGAACCACCCTTAGATATAAATGTAATTATCCTCTTTTTTGAAATGAGGCAAGTTTCAGAAAGATTTAGTAATTTTCCCAAGGTCATAAAAAGACTCATAAGAGGCAGAACTTGAGCTCAAATATCTATCTCCTAACTCTCATTCCAATGTCCTTTCCAGTATACCAGAGATCCCCCTGATTAAAACTCCGTGAGAAGTGTTCTTCCCAATGGGCTGTTGAAAATTACTTCGCTGGTTTCATGACCATATTCCCCAAATGTAAACGAGGACCGGTGCACTGCAAGGAAATTTCTGGGATTTCTGTTTCATTTATGTGCATCCCAGACAGCAAGTTATATGTAAGTACACAGTTAACAAAGTCCTACCAGGGAGCAAGAGACTTGTAGTTATGCAGGTAACAATGTACTTTTATTTAAAATACATTAGTTTTGAGATTCTCCTAGAAAATCTGACATACCTCATCATAAATCTACTTTATCATGTGTTGATCCAATGTACAATTGAAGATGGTTCAGAAATATTATGTATCAATTCAAACATGTGATGAATCGTGATTTATTTATTAAGAGTTTTCCCCAAACTCTTACCTAATGTTTGATTGCCCAGATTGAATTAACATGTCAATAATTTTAAAAAATATTTTTCATATGTCTTTCCCTCTTACCCGTGTTAACGATGGGGGAGGGGGGACGTGAAAGGCACCTACTGAGAAAGGCTCCTGGTGGCTAACTGGGCTCACATTTAAAAAGCAGAGCCCAGCAGGCATTTCTGCATAGGGGTCTCTCAGGCCAACTGCACTTCCTGGAGAGACCTCTGTGCTAAACTGCAGGCCTGCACTGTGTTCCTGCCCTCTGAGCCAGCCCTTATAAAGGTTTCCTGGAACTATTTCAACCATAGGATTGAGGCTTTCCCCATCCAATCAGAACGCACAGCTCCCCTCCAGCCCCCCTCCCCCAATTGAGACCAATCAGGATAGTGCCCTTTGTAGCAATCAAACTTCCTGGATTCAGAGCCCTCATTTGCATGAGGATGGAGGGGTCTTCTGTCCACATAAGCCAGTTCCTCTGGCTAGGGAAGCATGCTTTCCCCGACCAGAAAGCAGACCAGCATAGAGCTGCTTAGCTAGAGAGGGACCCTGAAGAGGGGCCTGGCACACCTGTAAGGAGCTGTGTAGCTGGAGAAAAGCCACATCACAACTGAGCTAGTCTCCACAGCGGTGCTGTCCTCACAGCCATGCTGTATCACTGTTGAGCTCTGTACTGAATAAAGTTTCCTTCTTCACTACACCCCACATTGAGACTTCCTGTTGGCATTGGATTGGCACCAATGATCATTGATTAACACTGGGAAGAAAAGAGACAGTAAAAATTTTCTTAGCAATGATGCCAAAGAATTATTTTTTTCAGAATTGTATTCAAATGTAACCATATATTTAAAAATATTTTTGAAGGTATAAAATATATGTAAATATGATATGAGCATCTATTAGCAATAATATTTTCACCTTGTTTAACATGAAGTATGCTGGGTCTTTCTCTCCATTAAGCAAACTGGGAAGATTTGTATAATCCTAGATTATTAGACACTATTTGTAGGAGTGACAGGTGACCTCTCCTCTATATTCTGATCTAGAAACAGCCCAGCGGGATTGGAACAAATCATGTTGCTGTCACTGACCTTCAGTTGATCTCTAATGGACTGCTCACTTAGTCCAGCCTTGTGGTTATGATTGTTTGTGATGGTGGCCAAATCAGCAAAACAAACGTCTCTTCAGAATGTAAGGAACCAAAGACAAGTCCTTACATGAATAACTGATGTGTGTAAGAAAGTGAAAGAGAAACTTTGTCTAAAGGGAATCTTAAGTGACAAGTCAGGGGAGACGGTGGAGAATTTTTATTACAATTACTCTTCTAGAAATATGTGGAATAGATTTACACTCATGTTTATTCACGAGGAAAAAACTGTCCCCAGATACGCATTTTAATTTGTGAGAAAGCTGCTAGGAAATGTAAGATCATGGAGAAGATGGCCCTTAAAATAAATAAATATAATCGAGGGGGAATGTAATCCTGCCTAAAATGTAATTCATTCTTTTGGAGCAATAGAGTGAGATTATGTCCAAAAGCAATTTTCCTACTTCATGGACATGTAAACATTTTTCCTTATAACTACTACATCGGAATCAGATCTATGGGTAGATTATATTACCAACTATGGCTGGATGGGGAACAATTCACCCACAAATGTCATTTTCTTTTTATGGTCCTTAAATGGGGACCCTCATCAATGCTACCTAGAGATTAAGAACCTATTTTAGAAAATTTTCTTTTAAAGTGAGTGAATATTATTCAGTTTTATTCCTTAATCCAACAATTATTTTATTCAACAAACACCTGGCACAATTTTTCATCTATCAAATATTTTTCCCTGTATTGGAGAAACAGCATTGAATAAGGTGTAAATGAACCAAAGGAGACTTCTATTTCTGGTAATATGGCAGACTAAATATCCACAAAAGAAGCCTTTTACTACAAAATCCCTACAAGTTTGACATTGGGTAAAATAAGCATTCTTTGATATGTATAAGTGAACTCTTTCTACCTCTACCCTCAAATACAGAAAAGCTCTAAAGGCCAAAAATGAAGAGGAAGCTGAAAACTCGAGCTTTGGTAATCTTCCTTTCTAGAAGATTGGTTTCTCAAGGCCCTGTCAGTGCAGAAAACAAGGTCTTGAGCTTTGTTACGGTGAAGGATTGGAATAAGGAAGCACCACTCCATCCCTTCCCATAGAAAGTTGGAACCTACATTTAATAAAGGAAATATCTGAGCACCAGCACATGGGAACTAGTTTGTTATGAAATGGGATTAGGATAGGGAAAAGTTAATTAATGAATTAGTTAATTAATTAGAATACATTTGCAGCTCTGACCATTTACAGCTACCAGTCTCTCCTCACCTTAGCTTGATGTTAGAATTACATAATTTGTATGCTTCAGAAATTGTGTACCCAGGAAAATAACGTTAAAAAAAAGTAGCCTCAACAAAACAAAACACGACAGTTCTAGATTGAGGTTCCAGGCAGATGCAAGAACAAAACCACTTTGAGGGTTACATTTTTAACCAGGCTGCAAGGAATTTCACAGACAAAGCTTCACCAAACCTGAGTTCATAATCTACAATTACAAAACACACCAAAAAGTAAGCCATCAAGACTGAGCATTACAGGAAAAACAAACCATAAATTTAGACTCCCAAGAATAGCAGATGATACAATTATTATTCATAGACAATAAAACAGATCTGCGAGGCATGAAAAAAGAAAATTTTAAATGGAATAATAAACATGAATAAGATGTTTAATATTTAAAGGGAAAAATTAAGCTAAAAGATATTTGAAAAAATAAAAAGTACATCCATACATGCAAATTATAACCACTGATATTACAAACTTAGTGAGTTTCTGCCTGTGGCTAAAGTCTTTTCTCCTGCTGCCATTGTGTCTAATTCAAAGTTGCCCAAAGAGCTGCAGGAACTCTTCATTAAAGGTCTGAACTTTAAGATAACCAACCAGAGACTAGGGAGCCATTTTCAGCCAGGGGAACTCTCACAGACCTTGTGGTAATGAAAGATCCAAACACCAAGCGTTCGAGGAGTTCTGAGTCCGTCACATATGCCCCTATGGTGCAAGCAGACATCGCCATGGATGCAAGGCCACATGAGGCAAATGGCAGCATTTGGAACCAAAGGTGGCTGTCTCAAGAGAAGGTGTCAAAGGCCAGGGGCCCAGCTACCTATATAATAGTGGCATTAAATGAGACACTGAGGAACATCATGGAAGGGACTTTGAGCAGTATAGGAAGACTGCGGTGATTGAAATTATTAATGACTAAGGCAATGACTAGAAGAGAGGCTTTGCTTTTATCACCCTTGGTCACCGTGATAACCCCATGGTAAGACTGTCATTCAGCAATACCATGCCACGAACAGCCGTCACTGTGAAATAAGGAGAACCCTGGATAAGCAAGAGAGGGTGAGAGTCTCATCCAAAAGTGGTTCTGAAAACTGGCAGTGGTTTGTGGAGGCAGTTTTAGAGGGAGTGACAACTTGAGTTATGAAGGAAACTTCAGTGATCGTGATGGCTTTGGTGGCAGCCATGGTGTTGATGGGTATAGTGAATTGGGTAATGATGGAAGCAGTTTTGGAGGTAGTGGAAGCTACAACTTTGGAAATTACAATCTTCAATCTTCAAATGCTGGACCCAGGAAGAGAGAAAATTTTGGAAGCAGAAGCTCTGTTTTTTATGGTGGTATAGGTCAGTACTTTGCCAAACCCCCAAATCAAGGTGGTTATGGGTGTTTCAGCAACACCAGTAAATATGGCAGTGGCAGAAGATTTTAATTATGTCCAAGAAAGAAAGAAAAAAGCCCTACCAGAAGAGGAGAGACAGAGAAGTGACAGAAAAACTACAAGTTACAACAGGTTTCCAAACAGTGGCAAAACCTAACTGCTACAGGAGATATATGTTAGAAAATACTCCTATGGCTCCCCCAAAAAATAAGGAGTATTTATTACTGATTATAAAACAGGTATTTTATTTTCTGTCCTGTGGAAAGTGCAAAGCATGCCAACAAAAAAATTTAATATAGGGGTTATTTTTGTTCACTTGTTGTTGATTGCTAAATGTAATAATGTGATCATGAAGCTGATTAAATGTGTTTTAAAAACCTCAGTGGTGCACAGAAAAGTAGATACAACTAAAGAGGTTAGTGAAGTGAAATATAGATTTTAAAAAATACTCAGAATGCTGCCCAAGATATAAGGAAATGTAAAAGGAGGTAAAAGAGATGGAAGGTAGAATGAAAGAAGAGAAAAAATGAGAAAGATGAGCATTTCCCAGACTGGATGAAAAATAGAAACTTTCAGATTTTAGAAGCAGAAGTTCCAACTGGGATAAAGAAAATAAATACACACCCAAACATATTGCATACAGAGTACAGACTAAAAGAAAAAAAGAAGTTATCAAAAGTAGACTTTTCCAAAGCAGTGATAGAAAGAAGAAGGTAATGGAATAATATTTTTTAAAACCCTGAAAGAAAATTTCAATCTATAACTGTATTCATCTGAACAAGGTAAAATAAAGACATTTTTAGGGGGATTTCAAGATGGTGGTGGAGAGATATCAAGTTATACCACAAAGCCACCATAATCAAAACAGCCTGGTACTGGCACAAGAACAGGCATATAGATCAATGGAACAGAACAGAGACCCCAGAAACTGACCCAACCCATTACGCTCAATTAACATTTGACGAAGGAGGCAAGAGCATACAATGAAGTCAAGGCCGTCTCTTCAATAAATGGTGTTGGGGAAATTGGACAGAAACATGCAGAAAAAATGAAACTAGATCACCAACTTACATCGTACACAAGAATAAACTCAAAATGGATAAAAGTCCTAAATGGTTGGGAAACCATAAAAATCCTAGAAGAAAGCATAGGCAGCAAAATCTCAGACATCTCGAGTAGCAATATGTTTATGGATACATCTCCTAGGCAAAGGAAACTAAGGATAAAATAGACAAATGGAACTACATAAAAATAAAAAGCTTCTGAACAACAAAAGAAACTATCAACAAAATGATAAAGGAGCCCACATATATAATTACATATTTGGCAATGATACATCTGATAAAGCGTTAATATCCAAAATATATAAGAACTCATACAACTTAACAAAAGGAAGACAATTCCATTTAAAAACGGACAAAGGACCTAAATAGACACTTCTCAAAGTGGACATACAGAAGGCCAAGAAACATATGAAAAAATGCTCAAAGTCACTGATCATCAGAGTGATGCAAATTAAAATGACAATGAGGTATCACCTCACACCTGTCAGAATGACTACGATCAACATATCAACAAATGACAAGTGCTGGAGAGGATGTGGAGAAAAAGGAACCCTAGTACACTGCTGGTGGGAATGCAGACTGGTGCAGCCATTATGGAAAACAGTATGGAGTTTCCTCAAAAATTAAATATGGAACTGCCAGTTGATCCAATGATCCCACTTCTAGGAAAATATCCTAAGAAATCAGGGCATGTGTGGGATACAAATGTTTTTCTCTCTCTCTTCTTCTCTCTTTCTCTCTTCCTCTCTCTCTCTCTCTCTCTCTCTCTCTCTCTCTCTCTCTCTCTCTTTCTCTCCCCCCTTCCTCTCTCTTAGAAATCAATGGGGAAAAAGTATCCTTGCATGAAGATTAACAACAACAAAAAAATACAAAAGATCAATGAAACCAAGTGTTGGTTCTTTGAAAAGGTTAGCAAGATTGGTGAACCTTTAGCTAGACTCACCAAGAAATAAACAGAGAGAACTCATATAAATAAAGTCAGAAATGAAAAAGGTGAAGTAACAACTGACGTCATAGAAATACAAAGGATTATAAGAAAATAGCATGAACAACATATGGCAACAAATTGGACAACCTGGGCCAAATGGACAAATTCCTAGAAATATTCAATCTTCCAAAACTCAATCAGGAAGAATCAGAAAACCTGAATAGACCAAAAACAACTAACGAAATTGAAGCAGTAATTTAAAAAAGAAAAACTTTCAGCAAACAAAAGTCCTGGTCTGAATGGCTTCACAGGGGAGTTTTACCAAACATTCAAAGAATTAACACCTATCCTTCTCAAACTATTCCAAAGAATTCAAGAGAGGGAAAGACTTCCACTCTTTTTATGAGGCCAGTGTTATCATAATTCCAAAACCAGATAAAGACACTAGAACAAATGAAAATTATAGGCCAATATCCCTGATGAACATAGATGCCAAAATCCTCAACAAAATAGTAGCAAACTGAATCCAGCAATACATTAAAAAACTCATACGCCATGACCAACTGGAATTTATTTACGGGATGCAAAGCTGGTGTAATTTCCACAAACCAATAAATATGATACATCACACAAACAAAATGAAAGATAAAAATCACACAATTATATTAATAGATGCAGACAAAGCATTCAATAAAATCCAACACCCATTTATGATAAAAACTTTCAGCAAAGATATCATACTCAATGGGCAAAAACTAAAAACATCTCCCTTAAGATGTTTAACTAAAAACATCTCCCGGAAAAAGACAGGGATGTCCACTCTTGCCACTCTTATTCAACACAGTACCAGATGTCTTAGCCACAGCAATCAGACAAGAAGAAGAAATAAAGGCATCCAGAAATGGAAAGGAGAAAGTAAAACTGGCATTATTCACAGAGGACATGGCACTGTACATAGAAAACCCCTAAAGTCTCCACCAAAAAATTAGTAAGTCTAATAAATGAATTCAGCAAAATAGCACAATACAAAATTAAATCAAAAAATTGGTGGCATCTTTATACACCAACTAGAGGCCCAGTGCAGAAATTCGTGGATCGGTAGGGTCCTAGGCCTGGCCAGCAATCAGGGCCAATTGGGGCCTTCCTTCCCCCAGCTGCCGGCTGCCAGCCAGGATCTTCCTTGGTTCCGCACCACCCCCTGATGGTCAGCGCATGTCATAGCAAGTGATCGAACTCATGGTCGGTAGAACTCCCAAGGGGACAATTTGCATATTAGCCTTTTATTATATAGGATAACACTCTCAGAAAGAGAAACCAAGAAAACAATCCCATTTACTATTGCAACAACAACAAAAAATACCTAGAATAAACTTAACCAAGAAAGTAAAAAGCTGATACCCAGAAAACCATAGGACACTGAATAAAGGAATAGAAGAATATGCAAACAAGTGGAAGTATAGACCATGTACATGGACTGGAAGAATAAACATAATTAAAATGTCCATACTACCCAAAGCAATCCATGGATTCAATATAATTCTTATCAAGATACCAATGGTGTATTTCACAGACTTAGAACAAATATTCCAAAAATTTATATGGAACCACAAAAGACCATGAATAGGGACAGCAATCTTGAGACAGAAGAACAAAGTTGGAGAAAACATGCTACCTGATATCAAAATATATTACTAGGCCATAGTAATAAAAATAGTATGGTACTGGCATAAAAACAGACATACAGTCAATGGAAAAGAATAGAGAGCCAAGAAATAAATCCATACCATTATAGTCAATTAATATTTGACAAAGGAGGCAAAAACCTCCAATGGGATGAAAACAGTCCACTCAATAAATGGAGTTTGAAATATTGTCAGATATATGCAAGAAAATGAACCTAAACCACCTTCTTACACTATACACAAGAATGAACTCAAAATGGATTAAGGATTTAAATGTTAGACTCAAAACCATAAAAATCCTAGAAGAAAACATAAGCAGTAAAATGTTGGACATTTCTCATAGCAATATGTTTTCTGATATATCTTCTCGGGCAAGAGAAACGAACAAACAAAAATAAACAAATGGGACTACATCAAACTGAAAAGCTTTTGCACAGCAAAGGAAATTATGAACAAAACAAAAAGATAAACCATTGACTGGGAGAACATATTTGCCAATGATATATCTGATAAGGGGTTGATATCCAAATTTATAAGGAACTTATAAAACTCAACACCAAAAACACACAAACAATTCAGTTAAGAAATGAACAAAGAACCTAAATTTACACTTCCCCAAAGGTGGCCAATGACATATGAAAATATGCTCAACGTCACTAATGAGAGATGCAAATTAAAACCACAATGAGATATCACCTCACACCTTTCAGATGGCAATCATCAATAAATCAACAAATAGCAAGCGTCGGTGAGGATGTGGGGGGAAAAAAAAACCCTTGCTCAGTGTTGATGGGAATGCAGACTGGTGAAGCCACTATGGAAAACAGTATAGAGTTACCTCAAAAAATTAAAAATGGAACTGCCGTTTGACCCAGTGGTTCCACTTCTGGGAATTTAACCAAAGAAAGCTGAAACACTAATTCAAAAGAATATGTACATCCTTACGTTCATTGCAGCATTATTTACAATAGGCAAGATCTGGAGGCAGCCCAGTGCCCATCAGTATATGAGAAGATAAAAAAGCTGTGATACATTTACACAGTGGAACACTACTCAGCCATAATAAAGAAGGAAACCTTGCCTGGCCAGTGTAGCTCAGTGGTTCAGCATTGACCTATGAACAAGGAGGTCACACTTCAGTTCTCGGGTTGTAAGCCTGATCCCCAGTAGGGGATGTGTAGGAGGCAGCCAATCAATGATTCTCTCTCATCATTGAGGTTTCTCTCTCTCTCTCTCCCTCTCTGAAATAAAAAAAATATTTCAAAAAAAGAAGAAATTCTTACCTTTTGTCACAGCATGGATGGACCTGGAGAGCATTGTAGTAAGTGAAATAAACCAGTCAGAAAATTACAAGTATCATATGATTTCACTCACATGTGACATCTAATGATGAAAATGAACTACCAAGCAAAATAGAGACAGACTTGTAGATAGAGAGCAGGCTGACAGGTATCAGTGGGTGCGGTTTAGGTGGTGGTGGTGGTGTGTGTGTGTGTGGGTGTGGGGGGCGGGGGGGCGGATTGAACAAAGAAGAAAAAAAAGAGACAAAACACGTGGTCTCAGAGAACAGTGTGGTGATTTCCAGGGGGAGGTGGGATGGGGAAGGAGGATGAGAGTATAGTCCAGATAAATGGTGGTGGAAGACTTGTTTGGGGTAGTGAATACACAATACAGTGTACAAATGATGTGTTACACCTGAAACTTGTATAATTTTGTTAACCAGTGTCATCCCAATAAATTTAATAATAAGGAAAATAAAAACAAATGAAAAATATTTAACCATTCATTTAGGGCAGCGGTTCTCAAGCTGTGGGTCGCCAACCTGTGGGTTGTGACCCCTTTGGGGGTCGAAGGACCTTTTCACAGGGGTTGCCTAAGATCATCGGAAAACACATATATAATTACATATTGCTTTTGTGATTAATCACTATGCTTTAATTATGTTGGATTTCTAACAATGAAAATACATCCTGCATATCAGCTATTTACATTATGATTCATAACAGTAGCAAAATTATAGTTATGAAGTAGCAATGAAAACAATTTTATGGTTGGGGGCCACCACAACATGAGGAACTGTATTAAAGGGTCTCGGCATTAGGAAGGTTGAGAACCACTGATTTAAGGCAATAAAAAGGTGACTTAAGTCCCAGCTGGTTTTGCTCAGTGGTTGGAGTGTTGCCCCTTGTACTGAAGGGTCCTGGGTTCTATTCCGGTCAAGGGCATGGACCTCGGTTGCAGGCTTAATCCCCAGCCCCAATCTGGGCACATGCAGGAGGCAACCAATTGATGTGTCTCTCTCACATCGATGTTTCTCTCTCTCTCTGTCTCTACCCTTCCCTTCCACTCTCTCTAAAAATCAATAGAAAAATATCCTTGGGTGAGGATTAACCAAAAAAAAGGGGGGGGGGATGGAGGTGGGGAGACTTGAAAGGGAAACAGTAGAGAAAGAGATGAAAAACAAATGTAAAAACCTGGAGGAGATTAGAGTGAGGAGAGTTAGAGTACAGGTAGAAGGAGAAAGATTTGGGAGAAGAAAATGAAGATTAGGAGCTAATGGAAACTTAATTAAATATTTTAAACTAGAGGCCCAATGCACAAAAATTCTTGCAAGGGTAGGCTTTCCTTCCCCGAGCTGCCAGCACTGGCTTTCCTCCTCCGGCCACCAGCAGGCACTCAGGACCCAGGCTGGCTTCCCTTGGGCTGCCTGCAGCCACCCAGAACCTGGGCTGGCTTCCCTCCAGCCCCAGCTTTGTTAGGAAGGACGTCCGGAATGACGTCTGGAAAACATCAGTCTAATTAGCATATTACCCTTTTATTATTATAGATGGCATTGAGGGCCCAGCTGAATGAGTAGAGGCTGAGCAGCAGGAGCAGGTGTTTGCAATAAGCAAAACTTGAAGATTGACAAAGTGAGTGCAGTGTAGATGAAGGGACGAGAGACTGCGTGCTGGCCATGCAGCATTTCAAGGGCCAACCCTGGGATTCTGGCTGACGTGGTAAGGAAACCCAAAGAGAGCTGGGATCCTATGAGATTAGAAAAGATTAAAGACAAAGGGTTTCAATCAATCCTAAGAGAATGAGAAACTAAAGGGCAAGAATAGGAGCCTAAGAAATTGTCCTCAATGCAAGGAAAATTACAACATCAGGTTTTGGAAATAAGGCTGTATAAGGAGATGAGTTCATGGTTTGGCTTTGGGAGTAGAGTTCAAAAATCAAAACAGAATGAGATTATGGCCAGGAAAGTATTTCCTAAGCTGTAAAATACTAATCCTTTTTTATATATTGTTTTCATTATTTTTGGAATAGATGTGTTGAGGAACCCTAGGGCTTACCTGGTGCAGAATTATCCCTGTGGACACTGAGGTTGCCCAAGATGATAGCAAGGGAAGGAAGGGCTAGGGAACTTCCTATGTTTATTAGGGATCAAGATACCAGTGGAAGACAGGGAAGAGAATAGTCCATCCTCATGTTGGACATGGACCTAAATAGAAGGTTGGTTTGTTTTATAAAGGCTTTGTCCTAGCTGGTTTGGCTCAGTGGATAGAGCATCAGCCTGCAGACTAAAGAGTCTGGGGTTTGATTCCAGTCAAGGGCACATATCTGGGTTGGTGGACTTGATCCCCAGTCAGGGGTGTGCAGGATGCAGCCAATCAATGATTCTCCCTCATTATTGATGTTTCTCTCTCTCTCTCTCTCTCTCTCTCTCTCTCTCTCTCTTTTCCTCTCTGAAATCAATAACAATATATATTTTTTAAAAAGGTGTTGCAGAATCAGCTGGGAAACAGCACTGTGGGATGAGAGAAATACTCCCTGGGCATGGGGGAAAATTCTCCACTTGATAGACGTTGAAGGCAATATAATCATCAAGAATGTTCAAGAAAGACTCTTTTGATGGCAACAAATAGAAATCCACTCAAAATAGCAACACACACACACACACAGGTCACTTTAAGAATACAGAGCTCTGACAGAATTTCTGGACGGGGAGCAAAGTTCAGCTGGACTTCAAATGAACTGGCATTTGTTTCTAGAAAGACTTTGGAGACTAAGGCAGCTACTCTTCACTTTTCACTCATGCTGATGGCCCCTCTGCTTTTCCCTGTAGTTCAGCTTTCTTTCCCTCTTTCTTAGCCTCTTCTTTCACGTGCTTAAATTTCACGTGGCCCAACATGATTGCTGACTCCAACTCTTCCTCATAACCTCACACTCTCACACCCTGTCCCTCTCTCTTCCCAGGTTCAGCAAGAGAAAGAAATGAATTCCTTCTCACCTGGCATGCCAAGGGACTCTTGCCCCCTCTGGATTGGTTGCATAGAGGCCAGGTGTCTCTTTTCCTGGGAAGCATCCTAGGGTTCAGGTCCACTTGGCAGAGGCAGAATGGAAATGTTGGGCATGTGTAGCTGAAGAGGAAAGTCAAGACTTCATTAATCCAGAGGTGGAGGGGATATGGGAAGTCACTTAAGAAATCCATAGTGAAAAAGACCCAAGAGAAGTTTGGCAGAGGACAGAGAGCCCAAGGAAGAGGATGAAGTGTTTGGGTGGCAGGGGCTACACCTTGGGTGGCCATGGCAGATCAAGGAGGCAGGAGTTGGGCTACAGACAAGAAAGACAGGGTGAGGCTACAAGAACACCGTGTGGGATACTAGCCCACGTTAGCACCGAGGCTGCATTCCCAGCCTTGAGGGAACCAACTGGCTTGCCCCAGGGCAAGAGTCCTCCAGCTGAGCAAGAAGCTAGGATGGCTGGAGCAGTCTGGACTTTCAGAGTGTTCCTCTTACATGTAGAGGAGAAAGGATGCTGGGTAGAGCAGCAACCCTCTGTCAGAGCACTTACTCCTCAATCCTGCTCCACTATGCCAATTGTTGGAGCACAGGTACTCGGACGCCGGGGATTAGATGAAGACATGGGAAGTTGCAGGCATATACTTTATTGTAGACCATGTAGCCATTGCTACTACAGGAGCCATCAGGCAGAGTAGTTCCTCAAAGTAGCCCCACAAAAGCAGCCACACAAAGTGGCCACACAAAGCAGCCTCACACCGGCTGGTCAGTAGTAACATATACAGACTCAAACAAAAGAGGCCTCGTGCCAATTAGTGACACTCATGCTATCCTATATAATAAAAGGGTAATATGCAAATAGAAAGGCAGAATGACCAGTTGCTATCATGCGCACTCAACACAGGAGCTGTCCCCTGGTGGTCAGTGTGCTCCCACAGGGGGAGCGCTGCTCAGCCACAAGCTGGGCTGACAGCTGGCGAGCGCAGCAGCCTGCCTCCGCGGCGGGGCTAAGGATGTCCCACTGTGGCTTAGGCCCGCTCCCCATGGGGATGGGCCTAAGCCATCAGTTGGACTTCCTCTGAAGGTTCCTGGACTCTGAAAGGGCACAAGCTAGGCTGAGGGACTCCTCCCTGGCCCCCAGTGCATGAATGTCATGCACAAGGCCTCTAGTACTAACATATACAGGTTCCATAAGAGTGCACTTGTGCAGTACATATATTGCTACTACTGAATCATTGCCCTCACACTGCGTCGGACAAAGGGGCCTTGCACCTAATAATACTGCTGTGTCCTCGCTGGCACTCATGCGTATGGCTAATTGGCCTTGATCATCCAGCGTGCTCTGATTAGGGTTCCCACACCCTCAAAATTCAGAGTCCGGAAATCTCTTTGAAAAGCTGAACTAAGGCAAAACAAGAAGTCAGTTGTCTTCACAGTGTGAAGTGGAAAGTCAGCTGTTGGTGCTGATCCTTGTTGGTTCTTGGTGATGATGCTCACGTGTTCAGAGGTTTAAGTTCAGGCCAGGTTCCTCCAGCCACGGCCAGCTGGCTGTTCAGCACCCCTGCTGCTAACAGGCCTGCCTTTCTCAGGGCCTGAGGCTACTTATGGTGTGGCTGCTGTTCCACAGAGTTATTGCTTCCAAATATCAACATAGAAACAGAATGGGATATGCGGGGGCAGAGGTAAGAGAGGGAGGGAGGGGCGCACTGGTGATGAAACGTGGCATGTGGAAGGAACGAGGGGAGAAGCACCAGAAGGAACTGCCACAGCAGTCTGGAAAACGAGCAAGAACTAGCACACGGTTACCAAAACACTGTCCATTTCCCACTACAAGGAACCCAGAGCTCCTTCTAGGAGCAAAGAAGGGGTGAAATAAGCTTTGAATGTTTTTTTCTGCCAGAAAGCAAGGAAGTGATCAAAGAATGACGGGGACATGTCCAAAAGACACAGAGTCAGGCTGAGTAGGCTCCTGCTAGCCATATGTTGCACAATTTGAACATCAAAATAATGATCATAACAGATCATAACCTCTTGAATAAAATAGGAAATCATGAGCCCGTTCAGATATAAATAAACCCAGTAATAAATTGAGAGTTGGTGAAGAATAGGATATTTACACAGTGTCAAGATTCTCCCTACAAAATACTTACTAATTACAAGGGGAAGAAGAGTTGCCTGATAGATACACCTTAATCAGGTGATTGAAGTCTTCATTGCCAGTGATTCCACAAATTGGAATGGTACCTGATGCAATGAGAACACAGCAATACTTTGGGAGTAGTCCTGAGAAAGATGCATAACCTGAATCTGATCATAAGGAAATACCAGGCACGTCCAAACTGAAGAACATTCTACCAAGTAACAAATTCTCAGTCTTCAAAGTGTTAGCACGTTAAGCGCCCAGTCAGTCACCGGTGACTGACACTATACTTTCTGTCCAGAAGACAAAACAGGCTGGGCGCTTAACGTGTTAAGGAGTTAAATCTCAAGGAAAGACCGAGAATTCATCTCAGAGTGGAGAAAGCTGAAGGGACATGACTGCATGCTCTGTGTGATTCTGAAGTAAACACTTTGACTACAGAAACAGTTGGAGGAACTCGAATGGGATTCCTGAGCTGGAGCGGGGAGGATGCTCTGCGTCCGAGGAATGTCCTTGTTTGCAGGGAACGTACACTGAAAGGCGAGGGGGTCATGGGGCAGCACGTCAGCAACTAAATCTCAAAAGGAAAAAAAATGGGGTTTTGGACTACACTTCCAACTTTTCTGTAAATTTTTGTTGTTTTCAAATGTTTAAAAAAACATAAAATATAAAAATATTAGTCTCTGTGTTCTAAAAAATGGAGCTTTCTTTTAATGTATGTAATGGGTTGAAAGTATGTCCACATCCTGGCACCTGTAATGTGACCTTATTTAGAAAAAGGGTATTTGCGTATGTGATTAAGAATCTCAAGATGAGAGCATCCTGGATCATGCGGGTGGGCCCTAAGTCCACTGACAAGTGTCCTTATAAGAGACACACAGAGGAAAGACAGCCAGAGGGGAAGGCCATGGAAGGCCTGGAGCCACCAGAAACAGGACAGGCAAGGAAGGCTCCTCCCCTAGAATCTTTGGGAGCGAGCACAGCCCTGCCGCCAGAACTGTGAGAGAATAAGTTTTTGTTGTTAGCCATGTACTCATGGTAATTTGTTACTGCAGCCCTAGGAAACTCACACAGAGCACTATTCTCCTTTCATTTTGTTTTAACTAGGTAAAGACTGAAACCAACTTGTACTTTGGATGTCCTCACCAATTTAGGCTGCGTTAGCCCAAAATGGGGTTGGACATTCATCCTCGGAATGGACTAGACTGCACTCCTGAGAAAATGGCCGCCAAATATTGCATTTGACCTTCACCATTGACTCCTTGGGTGCCAACGTGCTAGACTTGTTGGGATTCTTCCTAAGGCAGTGGTTCTCAGCCAGGACATTTGACAATTTCTGGACACATTTTTGGTTGTTATAACTGTGGGGTGGGAGTTGCTCCTCAGATCCAATAGGTAAAGGCTGGGGATGCTGCTAAGTATTCTAACGCCTAGGACAATTCCTCACCGCAAAGAACTGTCTGGCCTAAAATATCACAGTGATGAGGCTGAGAAACCCTGTTCTAACGGAACAGTTTTCTTTTTCATTCTACAAAGAAATGGGATTGTTGAGTCATGTGGTAGGACTATTTTAATTTTTTTTCACCTTTTTCCATAGTGGCTCTACTATTTTACATGCCCACCCACAGTATACAAAGGTTCTAATTTTTCCACATGCTTGATAACATCAGTTATCTTTTTTTAAAAATAATGGTGATCTTAACAGGTGTGAAATGATATATCGTTGTGGGTTTTGTTTGTTGTTTATTTTATTGTTTTTGTGGTTTTTTTCCCATTGGTTTTGAATCATATTTCCTTGATGATTAGTGATGTTAAGCATCTTTTCATATACCTGTTTACTATTTGCTTATCTTCTTTAGAGAAATGTCTATTCAAGTCTTTTGCCCATTTTTAAATCAAGCTGTGTGTGTGTGTGTTTGTGTGTGTGTTTGTGTGTGTTTGTGTGTTTGTGTGTGTGTGTGTTTTGTGTGTGTGTGTTTGTTGTGTTTGTGTGTGTGTGTTTGTGTGTGTTTGTTGTGTGTGTGTTTGTGTGTGTGTTTGTGTGTGTGTGTTTGTGTGTGTGTGTGTGTTTTGTTTTGTTTTGGGGGGTTTTTCGCTACTAAGTTGTTATGTTACCCTCTCCTGGTTATATGGTTTGTAAACATTTCCTACCATTCCATAGGTTACTGTTCTACTATGCTGATTGTTTACTTTTCAGAATGAAAGCTTTTAGTTTGATGTAGTCCCACTTGTCTATTTCTGCTTTTGTTTCTTATGCACTAGGTGTCATACCCAAGAAATTGTTGCCAAGAGCAATGTCATGAAGCTTTTTCCTATGTTTTCGTGTAGGAGTTTTGTAGTTTCAAGTCTTATTTTTAAGTCTTTAATCCATCTTGAGTTGATTATTATGTCTGGGGTAAGATAGGGTCCAATTTCATTTTTTCATGTGTATATCCAGCTTTTCCAACACATTTTGAAGAAACTACTCTTTCCTCAGTGTGTGTTGTCGGTACCCTTGTAGAAGCTCAACTGACTGAATATGCACAGGTTGATTTCTGGGCTCTTTGTTCAAATAAATCAATTGATTTATTTCTCTGTTTTTATAGACCATACTGTTTTTATTACTGTGTTTTGTAATATATTTTGATATAAGAAAGTGTGATGACTCCAACTTTGTTCTTCTTTCTCAAGATTGTTTTGACTACATGGGAGTCCTTTGTGATTCCATGAGTTTGAGGATTTAAAAAGAATGTTTGTAAAAATTGTCATTGAAATTTTGACAGGAATTGCATGGAATCTGTAGATCACGTTTGGTAGTACGGACATTAACAATAATGTCTTCCAGTTTATGAACATGGGATGTCTTTCCAGTTTACTTGTCTTCTTTAATTTTTTCATCATTATTTTGTCATTTTCAGTGCATGAGTCTTCATCTCTTGGTTAAGTTTATTTCTAAGCATTTTATTGCCTTTCACTTTTGTTTGCCTTCCAAACTCTTTACTAGTATATGTCTCCCAGTGCCAGAAGCCTGTGGTTTACAGTAGGCTATGGGCTATGTGTAAGATGTGAGAAATGAGCAAAGGATCTGGGATTTTTGAAGAGTCCCAGCCTCACACCTTTCTTTAAGCTGGTCTTGCTCTTTACTACTCACATGTGGAAAAAATCTTCAGGTGACTGCTATAAATTGGCTCTGAATACATCTAATAAAATATTTCCATCTCGATGACCAAACAACATTGCACAAAGGGTGCCAGAACCCAAGCCACAAACCCCAGGAGCTTAAGCTCCCACATGAGACACCATGGGAGGAAAACACTTTTCTGACCCAACCACCCTTCTACCCTCCCCGCTTCCTTCTGCTCAGCATTTACTGGCCACCACCAACGCAAACATTTTGCTAAACACTGGGAATACAAAAATAAATAAGTTCAAAATCTGATCAGAGGATAGAAAGAGACATTAACATGTGAAGTTTGAGTGCTGTTATAATGGTATCAACAGAGAGAACATTTTAAAAAATGTTTTTATTGATTTTTTTTATTTAAAGAGAGAGAAAGGAAGGGAGGGAGTGAGGGGGAGGGGAACATTGATTGGTTGCTTCCGCAAGCACCCCGACCAGGGTATGTGCCCTGACTGGGAATTGAATCAGTGACTTCGTGGTGCACAGGATGATGCTCAACCAACAGAGCCACGCCAGCCAGGGCTAGAGAGAGAATTTTTGAAAAAGCTTCCTTCACCTGACAGGGCAAATAAATCAGTATCCAGGCATTTCATGGGCAAGATGGAGAAAGCATTCTTCAGAGATAAAACTGAAAAAATATCTCAGTTCTTCCAAACACAGGCTGCGAGGTGTGTGGGGCGCCTAATTCTTATGATCCAGTGTGCTCTTTAACTATCAGGTGAGCCCTTTCTGAACTAAAAGACACCGAGAGGGCTATTTTTGAAGGTAAATATTCTTGTGAGGGCTGAAAAATTGCATTTATGAAAACATTTCTTACTGATATCCAAACAGAACTGGTTAGTCTTGCTGGGAACGCCGTAGGCACCTTGGGTTTGAGGCTGTCAGTGGATATCATCGCAGTGGAGCGAGGCAGAGAAGTGAGCGCCTGGGGCATCTTCATGACTCCCCTTCTCTGTTCTCATTTGAACCGCACAGGCAAAGCAGGTAGATTACCTGAGTGACCCTCTGAAGACATGTCTTTGGCTCTGGTGACCAGTGATTTTTGGGCAATCTCTTTTGATACTTTGATTGAAGCAGGTGATTAAAACACCTACTTGCCTAGAGCTTGGCTATTTTTGGACTATTTCCTGGCGTCCAAGACCCTGTGCAAATATGGGCGAAGATGCTTAAAGAAGTGAGGAAAGAGAAAGGAGCCCTGTGCAGCCCTTGCATATGAAATCACAGCAGGGCCATTTGAATCGTCGATATCCCTCCTGGTGACAGCTGCAGACACGCGAAAGCCGAGCCAGGGACTGCTCAGCCAATTGAAGTGCCGTGTAGGTTCCCGTTGCCTTCAAGAACCTTTCTGATAAATAGCTCTTGGCCAGCTCCTTATATGGCTACAGACGGCCCCAAGAGGTTGCGATGTATTTGGACACAATCTGATCCTTACTTCTCACGGGTCTCAGGCCTTCGCTTCTGCAGCTGAGGGCGACACAGTGGGCCCCAGAGGCTCTCGTACCCTGGCCCCGTGCAGTCACTTTTCCACTGAAGACTCTCCCTTATCTTGAAGAAGAGAGGTGCCTGGCGCTTGTCACACTGTGTAGGGCAGCGGCTAAGATAGTTTGAAAGGAGCTTTGCGGGGAGATCAGAACCCGCACAGGAGAGAAGTGGCTCTTCACTTGTTCACCTTGGAGTCCTTGGGATCCACTGAGAATAATTTCATCAGCCCCCATGGGTGTGACAGGCTGGCTATCCAATGTTGTTTGTTTATTCCTCAGAAGAGCCACACCAGAGCGGGGAGGTCACTGGTGTTGCCTGGCATTCACTGCTACAACCCAGACACTTCCCCTCAAAGGCTGTGGCCCTTGCATGTTAGATTTTTTTCTTGTGTATCGATGGAACTCAATGCATAATATATGTTGAGTGAATCAATGCCTGGAGCAAAGACAGAAGCTGGTGGCTCATTAGAGTTTTGTTCTTGGATCTTGAAGCAGACGGGATGAAAAATATGTTGTCATTATGGATTTTAGTGAAGTGACAAAAAAGATTAGATCATGTGACATTCCTAAAACTGTCTGTTAATAATGCTACAACACCGGTGCTTATGAGCATGTCAGAAGACAAAAACCCTATCACAAAAGAGGACAAAACTCATTCTGATGTTCGTGTGGCTGTAAAAAGGTGTGGCTGTTGGTCAGTGGTCTTGATGGATGCTGGCACGCCCTTCCCCTGCCTCTGGAATCAGTGTGCCCACTCACGCTCCAGTTGCTGGCTCCATGGACGCACCAAGCCCGCTGCCCCAAACAGCTGCCCCTTTCTAACCTCACCTACAGAAAACCTAAGAGAAAAATACTTTCCGCCTTCTCCAGGTAGACTGTTCTTACTAGAGGCCACATCTTCCCTGAGGAGTATAAAGGAGAGGGGGAAGAAAACTCCCGGGAAAACCAGGAGCCAGAAACGAACAGACAACCTTCTTGGCAGCCCGTATTTAACGTGGAACTGGAACTGTGGAGTGAGCGCTGTTCAGAAATGTATACCCAGGAGTGTAACGACCTGTAATATATGAACTGACTTTGGAGTAACCTGTAATATGCTGAACTAACATTGCAACCAGGGGAGCCATTTTTTAAGAATAAAACAACGAGGAAGAATAAATATCACTAATACAGCATGAGTGATATGGGAGTTCCAGCGAACGGGCAATTTTCTCAGTCTGACATTAGATTCTAGTCACAGAGGGACCATTTTAGCTGTCACTAATCAGCTTTTGAAAAATAATGTAAAATATAATTTGTTATCTATAAGATCCGGAGGCTTGGGTTGGTGAAAAACCCCACTTGGTGGGGCCCCCGGAGTGTGATAGTAATTAACTGGTCACCATGGCCAATAAATCAGCTCTTAACAGGCTCCCTCAGACACCATCACTGGGAAGTCCTTGAGTGACTGGAGAAAGAACAGGACACTTGCACGGCTGCACCAGTCCTTAATTTCTCTATTTTGTTCAGCTGTGTTGGTATCCATGGACAATTACAAGGTCCCAGGACTCTCTTGGGAGTCCATGACCAGTCCCAAGGGTAGGCAGGCCAGGAGTGGGAGCAGAGCACATGATGCCCAGCTGGGGAGCATGACATCATCTCACAGCTGGATGCAGCCTGGATTCCTCCTGAAATTGTCTGGCAGGCCCCACCTGGTCAGGACGGACAAGATGCTCAGAGACCACACATCTTGTTCGTGGGTCTTTTCATTCCGCATTGGCCTTCTCCAATGTCTTCCAAAATAAATGTGTGAGATGTTCATAAGTGACCTTTATAAAAGAGAAGGGGGCCGACGGTCTGTCCGAACTGCCAGTTGCACAGACTTCTTTATTCTCAGGGCTTCCTGACGCTGTGACTTCCAAGAGAATGTTAAGAGGTGCAATGTTTCCCAAAAGAGCATTTCACTGGGCTCATTTCTCACACCCATTGTGGGAAACATGGTCTGTGTTGGTTACAGGAGTCCTCTTCCTGTTTCAAATCCACACAGCATTCCACTTGTTTCTGTGCTACTATTGTGTTTTCTAGAAACATCAGCTCCCTATCTCCTATCATAACACACGTGGTGAAGAACAATGCGAAGTCACCTTGCCTGTTGAGATCTGCTCAGGCTCGCACCTTTTCCAGGTCCTTGAGAAGCAGTGTCCCTGCGGTGCTTTCCGTAGCGTCACAGATCAGTTGGCAAGTAATCAGCTCCCGTGAAACCAGCCGGGCAGGGAGGCAGAGGCTGCGTCCTGGCCAGTGTCTAGCTATTCAGGTTCAAACCAGCTCCTTACTTCCGAAGCTGTGCAGTGGGGGTGGCATTAGCACCGATCCCACAGAGGGGTCTGGAGCACTGAAAGCGATCGTGCCCATGAGGACCTGATGCTCATAAACAAGAACAATGATGATTTGGGGAACATGGGATAAGAAGAAATAGCATGTCCCCAATAAAATTATGATTTGGCAAAGTTTTTTTTTACAAAAGCTCCTCGTTACAAGCGGCTGTTCCAAAATAGAATAAGTGTTATTTCATTGTAATATTCCCCCTAGACTTCCGTAAAACAATGCTCACTTCTGTTTTCACATCATCCTCTCCTCTACCCCACCTGTCCTTCCTTCCTGCAAACATTTGTTGAGCTTTACTATTCTAGAATAGAGGATAGCTCGTTCCAGATCACGAGGGTGTGAAGATGAATACCATAATGTGGAACTCAGATTCCTTGTGGTCCGGGGGCGGGGCGGGGGGCGGGGTGGCGGCAGGAATGTACAAGTAAAACACGGTGCCGTAGGGAGAACGTGACGACACCCCTGGCACAAAGTGGGTCCTAGTCCACTTTGTAAAAGGAAAGAGGAAAGGAAAGAGTGAACAAATGGATGAATTTATGCTGACGGGCAGGAGGTTATCACTGATTTGAGGGGCAAAATATCTTTGTGATGTTCACTCATATTTTATCCCTGAATTCTTCCTTTTATCATTTCCAGTTAAATGTACAGATTTTGCAGTTCTTTGCCCCAGATAACTATCAAGAAAGGACCTGCTCCCACTGTACAGACGGTCCTGGGTGTGCAAGAGGGAGAGTGGAGAAGCTGAGAGGCATGGAGCGCGGTGTGTGAGTCTGCGAGCAGCACCTAGATCTCAGAAAGGGAGGCTCAGGTACACACGGGGGCGCCTGGCGCAGGGGGTCCCCAGGTCCCACAGCCCATGCGTGCCGCAGAGGCGAGAGCCAGCAGACTTTAGGGGAGTGCCGGCTCGGATAACGGCACTGTCACAGGCCAGTGGGACACGGTGTTGTTTACAATTCTATTCCTTGTACACTCTCTAAAATTGTAACTTACTGCCTCTTCCTTAGACAAACACACACACTGAGTTTTTCTTGCCTTTTGATGGTGGTCAGTTGAGGTTTTCAATTCCAGAGTTTTCTGCCTAAGGCTGGTCGCACACAAACTTCAAGGCCGAGGCCCCAGGAGACTGCAATCGGCTACAGCTGGATGTAAGAGACAAGCTGGGGAGAGAAGGGGAGAGACATGGCGTCCTTTCTGCCCTTTCGCTCCTGCTAGGGAATTACAGCTACCACTCAAAATACAGACACACCTGAAGGCCGCCTGGACATTTCCTCTCTGCAGACATTTCTTGTCTGTTTGACCTCAGCCATTCTTGACTCTCAAAAGGCAGAAATGCAAGACCAGTTCCTTCAAACCCTTGTAGGCCCTGCCTGCCTGCCCCACGCCGGTCAGTTCCTAGCACAGCCCACACTGTCACTACCGCAGAGCAGAAGCCTAAGTATGTGATGGGAAAGTCTTCGAGGCACCTCTTCTCCCTCATTTTCAGCACCTGCTCTGGGGCCGCTTACTGTGTCTGCTCAGCAGGCAGGTTTGGTTCTGCCGGTGGAGTGAGCATGGAGAACACAGCACGGACTGTGCACGGAACACAAACATGTTTTAAACATTTTAACAATGTCCCTGAAGTTGCACATGAAAGAAAGGTGTATTTTTTAAGAGTGATTGAAAGAGGGATCCAAAGTTTCCTTAGACGTAATCCCTGGGTGTGAGCTATCAAGGTTTACTATATTTGGGGAGAGGCAGTTGAACACATTTAATGTTTTCATTAGACATTGCAAAGTAATATTAAAAATAAATTCCTTGAAGGCAGTAATGGATGCCAATTATTAGGAAAGGATCACTCCTAGATGAGAAGAAACCAAAACAGAAGTTTCTAGAAAAGAAAGAGAAAAATACTTCATAGCAAAATCTATTGGACAAGAAAGCTACACACATAAAAAAATGTATAGCCTTAAACATTTTCTTTCTTAAAAATAAAAGTGAATCAAGTGCTCATCTAAGGAAATTAGAAAATTTATAATTCTTACAAATAAGAGAAGCCAGGAAGAGCAAATAAAGATAAAAGCTGAAAGTAACAAAGGATAAAGCAAAAAATATGGTGGAATGCATCCGAAAGTCCAAAACTTGTTTTTTTGAAAGAATAAATTTGTGAGGTTGTTTAAAGAAGGAAAAAAGACAGGGATGGCAAAAATGTACAAAATTAGTTATGAGAAAAGAGAAATTATCACAAATACTGAAAAGATTAAATATGTGTATAAATGATATACCCAAGTAACTCTGTGGTAACAATTTTTTCTTTTTTCAGTTTCCAAGTAATTTTACTCAGAATTTTGTGTTTGTTTCCTAAATCAATAAATACTATACAAAACAATGTAAAAATAGCTACAGTTTTTCTCTTCCTCCCTCCCGCCCCCCCCCCCCCCCACACACACACACACACTTGGGGACAATCCCCTGGGCCATCTAATTGAGGGCTTCTCCCTCCAGGTTTGTGACACTCTAGCCCCCACGCATCATCTTCAGAGGAATGTGGCTGAAGTGGGGAGGACCTCCTAGGGTTTGGAGGTTGACTAGGTTAAGGACATGGATTTGTGTATTTTTTGGAGATGAGACAGCGCTTGGGACAAGAGCTTATCCCAAAGAAAAGGGTATCTAAAATGTTCATTTTTTTTTTTTTTTTTTTTTTTTTTAATATATTTTATTGATTTTTTACAGAGAGAAAGGGAGAGAGATAGAGAGTTAGAAACATCGATGAGAGAGAAACATCGATCAGCTGCCTCCTGCACATCTCCTACTGGGGATGTGCCCGCAACCCAGGTACATGCCCTTGACCGGAATCGAACCTGGGACCTTTCAGTCCGCAGGCTGACGCTCTATCCACTGAGCCAAACCGGTTTCGGCTAAAATGTTCATTTTTATACCCTTCAGAAAGTGGCATTTATTCAGAAGAAAACAACAAAAGAAATGACAAGAGGTCCATCCCGTGGCTCCCTTCCCTCTTCCCTCCTGCTCCTCCTCAGCCCCCTGAGGACTGAGCCCTGGCTCCCGTGAGGTGGCAGACCCGCCCCTCAGATGAGGTCAGCAACACTGAAGGTCTCAAAGCCTTGAAGGGTCCTCTTTTCTTCTGTCACCCTGTTAATAGCCATGCCCTACGGCCAACATGCCCAGCCTGACAGACTCTGTGGGATGGTTCTTCCCGCTGGTGGAAGGTCACAGTTAATGGCTAAAGAAACCTGTGGCACCTCCCTGCCTCTGGCCAGCAGTCAGTGTGGGTCAATACTCTGCTTGAGCCCAAGTGGAACTCCCTCCTGATCACACCTCACTTCTCTGGTTCGCATCTCCGTGCAGGGCAGAGACAGCGAAGTCTCGGGCGTGCACCTGCTCAGTGAGATAGCCTTTCTGCGAGTGTCCAGGAGATGACTACCTGGGTGATGGGAGGGTTTCATCCAAGGCACAAGGCACGTCCAGCTTCCACTCCCCTCCTTCTGCATTGATGTAGAATTGGCGGATACCCTCCAGAGTCAACTCTTCCTTCCCGCCAAGAACTCGAATGGGGTCCCTCAGGAACGTCTGGGCCACCTCAAGCACTTGGGGCGTCATGGCACCGTAACTAGCAGCAAATCACCTGGGAGTTGCTGGTGAGCTTTTGGAATATGTCATAGATGTGGTCCCTAAATCATGGCTTCACATTTCATCAGCGTCATCCATACAAACCTCTTGATGTGTTTGGGAGACAGGTATTGTAGGGCGCGGGTATAGGGTTAAGCCTCGGACTGACCTGTTGGCAAAGCCACAAACAAATCCCAGCTTAGAGGGCACAGTCCTCTTAGCATAATTAGGCTTGACCTTATGACGCTCCCTAGATCTTATCTGGGAAGCTAATGGGCTGTGGGAGGTGCAGCAAGTGCTGCCAAAACAAGTGAAACTCACAAGAACATTATAACTATGGTGACCACTACCTTGTTTACCTCTGGCTATAAAATAAAGGCTCAGCTTGACTCTGATCTCTCTCTGTGGCCTCAGCCAGGCACAGGAAGATCCACCTAGACCAGTGATGGCGAACCTATGACACGCGTGTCAGAGGTGACACGTGAACTAATTTTTTTGGTTGATTTTTCTTTGTTAAATGGCATTTAAATATATAAAATAAATATCAAAAATAAGTCTTTGTTTTACTATGGTTGCAAATATCAAAAAATTTCTATATGTGACACAGCACCAGAGTTAAGTTAGGGTTTTTCAAAATGCTGACACGCCGAGCTCAAAAGGTTCGCCATCACTGAGCTAGACCCAGCTTATTCTCTGTGTCATTTCTTCATCCTTCACCGCCCTCACTCAGGCTTGTGGAACCCTTGGCTGAACTGGCTCGGCACAGGTATCTATAGGTGAGCATGTCAAACACATGGCCTGAGGCACCCACGATGATATGGGGAGCACCATCTGCAGCTTCTGCACCTCAGCGTGCACCCTGGTATCCCCAAGGCAGGAGACACTCATGCAATGTCCTAGAGCCATGGCTACCTTCTGTGTCTGCAGTGCCAATTCCCCAGTGGGTGCCAGGACCAAGACCTGGGTGGCCTGTTGAGCCAATGCAACCTGTTGCAGAACCGATATGGAAAATATGGCGATTTTTCCTGTCCCAGATTGGTCTTGAGTGATCACATCATAACCCTTGATACAGGAGGATGGCTCGCTGCTGGATGGCAGGGGCTTCTCAAAGCCACAGGCGTAGATGCCACACAGGAGGGACCCATAGGCTCATGTCTTCAAAGCTGTCAACAATCTCATTCCAGTTATTCTCAGTGCCGCCTTCAGGCTCCATTTCCTGGGGGCATTGTGTCTGGATGTGTTGGTTTAAAGTCTGAGCCTGCTGACTGAGGGCCGATGGCTGGCTCTTCCTACCAGCAGTTGGCCAAGCACGATGCCATCGCCATTCCCTGATGCCAGGGTCCAACCCCAGCAAGTCCAGGGGTTCCCAAAGGCGTGGATGGAGTCGGCGAAGAAGGAATGACAAGGAGGCAGCGTTCAGTTGATCAGCAGCCTAGCCAGGATCTCCAGCCAGGATCTCCATTCCAGGGAGTAAAGATTATGTAGCTTAAGCATGATTGTTCATAGTTAAAGTGATTAATTACCCGCCTGGCACTTAGTTGAGGGATTTTATTCCCTCCCTAACTTCAGGGGAAAATCCCTACCTGGGGAAACAACCTTTCTCAGAGAGGAGACCTTGGTTAAAACACATAGTACCAAGAAGGTGAGCAAACATATTAAGAACAGTATGCCATATATGCCAGGTCCCTTGAAACAGCAAGCATGGACCGGCTCCCGGCACCCTGACCCAACCCCCTCCCCCCTCCCCATAGCCCCCAGTTCCGGGAACCCTGACTCACAGACATGATCCTTAGACACTCCTGTGGTAGCACATTTGAATGGCTAGAGAAAAAGGCTATTTCCTAGAAAAACTATACAAGCTAAACATTAGAAATAAAATGTTTGCAGAGACCACAGTAGATAGTAAAAACATGATCAAAGGTCTATCATTAACAATCCAAAAATCAGATATTTCCTATCTGAATTTTTTCAAATCCTTGAAGAGAAGGTCATTTCAGTGTTTATCCTGGGCCATATAAAAACATGGAGAATTCTGCAGTTCTCTTTACAAAGGCAGAATGACCTTCCTACTAAGTATTGATAAGAAAGTTAAAAACAAACCGATCATTCCCTGTATAAGATTCAAAGTGCCAATTGTTAATTTAGAATGCCTGCATTTGTATCCCAATACATAGGAGTTGAGACTAAGCGACACTTACTGCCCGGGGGAGGTCTTCATAGAGAAAAGCCCATCTGAATGGCTTTCGCTGTCCCCTCATCTAGAAATAAACCCAGAAGGCAGGAATGCAGCTTGGATTCCAGCTGCCATTTCCGAAAGAAGTCAGAAACTGTGGGCCTTGGGTGAGCAGTGTGAGCACCATGTGGACATGGTTTTAAAAACTGCTGCTCCATACTGGTGGCTGCGGCTCTGGCTCTGGCTCTGGCTCCCCATGGATATGTAAAAGCCTCAGAACAATAGGACCAGGATGCTTGTCCCCGGGTGCAGCAAATCAGGCAGGAGCTGGGAAGAGAGCAACCGCCAGCCCTGGCATCCAGTCCTGGGGAGGCCGAGAGGGCAGGAGGGGGTCAGGACTCCGCTCAAGGGCTGAGCAGAGGAGAAGAAAATGGCAGCTGCAGAGGCAGACCTGTCAGGCACCTGTCCCAGGGCCAGACTAAAATACAACTAAAATGAAAATATCTACCTGGAATTACCAACTGAGGCCCAGCTGAGGAGACTCGTATCACGGGAGGACAGAAAACACATGGAGACAGGTAGGGAGGGCGAGGTCCCGGGAAGAGCTGCCCCGGATCTCAGGGGCCGTGGGCCAAGAGGGAGGAGGAACTCTCTGCCATGGGAGGGCCTGTTCCCTCAGAAGGCAGGGGCCTGGAGCCCAGAGACCCGCCGCCCAGGTAGCAGCCAGCCCCCTGGCTCCGGAGACCAGAGCTGGTAGGAGAGAGAGTGGCGGATTCATTTATGTTTTTCTCTAAACCGAGAGCCCAGGAGTTTTCACTTGTAACTACTCACCGGGGCTTTGGTGCAGCGAGAGAGATGTGGACTCAGGTGCCTGGGGAGAGGCTGGGCTGGGAGGCATTGTGGGGGACTTGGTGGGACAGCAGCCAGGAGCATCTGGTCCTAGGCCCCCAAACTGAAGCGGCCATTTTTCCAGAGAGGAGCTGGCAGGGGGCTCCCAGCAGCCAGAGGGCAGGTAAAGGAAAAAACCCACTCCGGTGACACAGCCAGCTCCACCCCCAGGGCCCAGCCTGCCACACCCTGCATTTTAAGCTTTTCAGAGGAAACAAATGTAGAGACCAAATTTACGGGTTTCTACAGTCTCAGGAGCCTCAGTGACTGGACTGGGGAAGGGGACATCCGCCCCACTATCCTGGGAACCAGACTGGTACATTCCCCGCACTGGAGAACTGATTAAAACTCCACCTTTCCAGCTGACGCCGTTGGTCCCCATACAAAGATCTCTGTCCAGCTGAGGGCAGAGTAATACTTTGGGCCACTGGCAGAGGAGTAGCTCTGGGACAGGGAGACACCCACCACATTCCCTGAAAGCTCAACAGCACCTCCCCGCCCCCGCCCCCACCCCCCTCTGCCTAAAGCCCTGTTAGAAACAGACTATTGAGTGATTAGGATTGACAGCTGGCTGGCAGGCAAAGGTGGGCAGAGGTGGAGCCTGAGGAACTAGGGCCAGTGTGCTGACTCAGCCCTGGGTCCCTGCTGCTAACCACGCAAAAGCATATAGGACACTGAAAAGAGATACAGAGGAAGATATAAACAAATGGAAGAATATACCGTGCTCATGGATTGGTAGAATCTACTTCATTTACCCATGGACACAGACAATAGGTGAAGGCCTGGGGCTAGAAGAGATCAATGGGGGTAAGGGGAGGGGGGCATATGTAATACTTTCAACAATAAAGATTAAAATAATAATCCTATATAATAAAAGCCTAATATGCAAATTGTCCCCTCAACCAGGAGTTGGACCAGGGGGTGAGGCCGGCCAGCCAACCAAGGGAAGGGAGGCCCTGGCCAGCTGCTGGCAGCTGCTAGGGACCCTACGCCTGCACGAATTTCATGCACTGGGCCTCTAGTAATAATAATAAAAGAGCTAAGCAGAGTACTGGAAGAAGCAGAGGGAAGGGAGCATTGGGGTCACAGCTTGGCCTGAAGAGCGACTCTGGGTTTTAAGGTGAAAGGGCTGTTAAGTTCACACAAGTTTAGAAACATCTCCCTCCTCCTCACGTGATTAGCTCCTCAGGGATCATGGACTCATTTTCTTCAACAGTTCCATACCCAGGCTGGTGTCTTCATTCTGCCACCACCTTCTCCACCTTCACCTCCCCCATTCATCCCTTTACGCCTCACAGTCCAACTTCTGCCTCCCCTACTCATGAAACTGCTCTAAAGTCCTATTGACGTGTGCTTTTCCATCCTGTGTTACATTTCTTTGCTGCGTTTCCTGGAATGAGGGCTCTTGATATGTACTCATGTTGGGCCGTTTCCACTTGCCTTTGCCTCCAGGCTCTTGAACATTTCTGTAAAGTCTTGTCACAGTCGAGTCCCCAACTCAGGCAGGTGGACATCACTGTGGACTTGCGTTTGTATTCCAACACATATAAGTTGAGGCAAAGGGACACTTAATAGATGGTTTCCCCATCTATTAAATCAAATAATTGTAATCATAACTACTTATTCTTCCAGCTCTAAATTGTAATTCTATGCCTCTCCTGGTCCTTTGGGAACCAATCTCTCTCCTCTGAACATGAACTAAAGTTTACATGTCCTTGTCATGTATTACATCAATTCCATGAATCATCTGAGCACTCATTCCAGGTCAAGGGTTGTGCTGGGGGAATAAGTGGTAAAGAGGCAAATAAAGGCAGATATGGCCCCGCCCTCAGGAGCAGCCCTGCTGGTGTGCATTTAGGAGTTCAACCTCTTCCAAGAAAATTTCCAAAGGGCAGGAGGCAGGTGCATGACCCCATCAGGGCTTTGCATAGAGGCGGAACAAAGACAAGCTTGTTGAAAGCATGAACAACCCGTGGGCGTGTGAACATTACCTGCCCACTTGGCTTTGCTCTGGGATGGAGACCGGGAGCCTGCAGGGTCCGGCTGTGAGGATGTGTTGTGGCCCTTTCCCCACACGCTGCTATTTGAAGGCTCCTGGGGAAAAATTCTGGATTCTAAATAAAAGCGAAACAAAGTACATAAAGGACAACCCCCGCCTCCCCTTTTTAAAGCACTGGATTGAGATTTTAAATAGAGGATTCAAGGTTGATTATTTTTCTTCTTTTGCTAAAGCCAGATGCTGTTGGGATCCATCCCCAGCAGGTCCAGGGGTTCCCAAAGGTGTGGACGGAGTTGGCGAAGAAGGAATGACATGGAGACAGTGTTCAGATGATCATCATAGCCAGGTTCTGTGTTTTATTGTCTTGTTACATCTGTATTTATACCAGTTGATTTTAATCCTACCAATTTATATTCCAAAGGTTAGGGCATTTCTTATCTCCATTCCAGGGAGTAAAGATTATGTAGCTTAAGCGTGATTGTTCGTAGTTAAAGTGATTAAACTACCCGCCTGGCACTTAGTTAAGGGGTTTTATTCCCTCCCTAACTTCAGGGAAAAATCCCTATCTGGGGAAACAACCTTTCTCAGAGAGGTGACCTTGGTTAAAACACATAGCGCCAAGAAGGGGAGCAAACATATTAAGAACAGTATGCCATATATGCCAGGTCCCTTGAAACATATGCTGTGCAGATGTTTCTTCCCTGCAGCGACTGTGTCAAGCAGCAAGGATGGACCGGCTTCCGGCAAGATGCTCTAGCAGGTGTAAATCATGTAGGGAGCTTTTGAAAGTGGTGAGAACAAATGATCACTAAAAGGCTCAAAGAATGCTCATATTCCAAGCAATGCACACACGACATAAAAAAATACCCTTCTGACGCCACGGCTCTTTCCACTGCCAGAGAATATACAGAATCCTGGAGCCTATGATACCATGGAGATAGCACATCCAGAGAGCTTCAACGAGATTTTCTAGCCTGTCCAGAAGTCTTGTTCTAGAACCACTCAGAGGACATGTGATCACTCCCTACTTCAAGAGCAATTGCTTCTACAGAATTCAAGGAAGCCAACAACCAAGCAAAATTATCCATCCTGATCCCAGCCATTTGCTATCCAACCTTCCTGCTTGTGGGTACAAAACATCTACTCAGAGGAGAGCTGAAGGAACCCCAAGCCATCAACCTCTATCCCAAAAGGGAAGCAAAGCTCTCCAATGGCATTCGCTCACAGAATGTTCTGCCAGAGAGAGGAAAGGAGAGATGAGAAAGAGAGAAAGACCTCAGTCAGTTGCTTTTTCCCCCAACCTGGGATCAAACCAGAAACCTAAGTATGTACCCTGACCAGGAATCAAACCCAACACCTTTCAGTGCAAGGAATGATGCTGCAACCAACTGAGCCACACCAGCCAGGGCCTCTCTGACCTTTGTGCTCAATTTTTCTGTAAATATTAAACAGCTCTAAAAATAAAGTACCCTTCTGAGAAAACGTTTTCAAATGGCAATGTAGGTGAAGTGGTCAGGTTCTACAACAAAGTGTTGAGTCTACAGCCCCTCATCAAAAGTTTTCTTCTCACAAGTTGGCAGAAAGCAAAACAAAATGATTCTGAGAACTGAAGTGCTGAGTTCAGTCAATGAGTAGAGTCTGAACTGGAACAACCTGTTATAGCACATCCATGTCAGCTCACTCGCACTTCCTGTCATTCATTTTGAAGCTTGTTTTGTGCATTTGGTCCGTGAGGACGTTCAGTTTGGGGCTGCAAAAGATGGTACTCTTGAGCCAAAGAGATTCCATTTTCTAAGCTACTGATGGCAGGAGTTCTAAGGGCCTGCTGGGTTTCATAAGCAAAGTAAACCTGCAGGTTTACTGGGGACACACAAACGTTTAGGATTGGAAGACACAGAAAGGTCACAACTGGTTACTGCAATACACAAAAGTTTATTTTTGACTTTTTTCTTTTTTGAAGGAAATAATAGAAATAAACATTAATAAATTTTGTACAACAAAAACAGCTTTTAATATGGAACAGACAGCCCATGAATGTTCTAAATCTCCAAATGGCTTCCCTTTTTCAAAGTCATGCTTTCTTGTGCTCTGGGAGGAATCAGCATGGAAACGTTGGTGCAGTCCACTGGGCGCAGAGAGTGGGAGGACGAAGGGCTTCCCTAGATTCGAGTCAGCTGGTGCCACAGGCTGGACGGGAGGATGCTTTCCACTTTCTCCATGACAAAGTTTAAGGGGGCAAACAAAGTGCTGAGGAACTGCAGAGAGAGCAGAAAGGCGCAGCTGTCAGGAGAGATCTCATTCAAGATTATAAAATAAACCCCTCCAACCCAGGTTTGCATCTAAAGTTCTGTGTTATAAAAGCCTCAAAAAGCTGCAACTTCCTATTTATTCTACAGGAAGCACTGGTTGATGTTCAAACCTACATTCCAGTCCCCACCCCTGAACTCTCAGAGGTAAAGGCAGAAGTGTCTCCTGGCAGCCCCCTTTGAGAGCCGCCCCACAATTCTGAGTCCTCCCATTAGCTTTTAGGATCTCCTAGCTGCCCATGCAGATGACCTTCAAAAGGGATTGATAGGTAGCAAGTGGGCAAAGGAGTTAACATGGTGACAAGAGTTAAAAATGGTGACCATCTGCTTACCAAGCTGGGTATGGAACTCACTAAGTGAAAAAGGGAATTTTTAAAGTCAATGTTGTATGGCTGTGAACTGCTTTGGATCCTATAGTCTCTCAAACACCTGTGCAGCCCATGCTCATTTCTGAACCACCTGCATCATGGCAACCTGCATCACGATGTGCATCATGGGAGCCTGAGGAGGGCAGCCAACCGGTCAGCCTGCCAACAGCATGTCCTTGTTCAAGAGGTGCTGCTCGGAGAACTTGGGGAGCTATTTCATTTGGTTACTAAACTTCCTGCTCTACATGCAGAGAATAATTTAGCATATTAACTGTGCCTTTTAAGAAACCCAAGTGCTTCGCCGGAGACTCATTTAACGTAATCTCAAAACTGTCCTGATTGTGTCCTTGTGAAGAACCGCCTTCACTTCATGAACCATCTAATATTTGGCAGAAGAGGGGCCCAACCTAGCCGGCACAAGGGGCATTTGGAGGTTCCTTTGCCCTTTGTCTCTTCAGAACCCAGTTATCATCTCACTAGGGTCCAATACCTGGTCTGAGTACTGGGGAGTCCTTTGTCCTAATCCCTTGTCCATAGCACATCATTGTCTATATTACCAAGAACTTCCCATAGAAGTGACGTGAGTATATATGCAGAGGGCGGACTTGGTTCTTAGGTCAGAAAATGAGTGGACAGTTCACTTCATGAAGTCAGAACAGGCCTCTCTACGGGTCGTGTGTTCTACAGACTGTGGGTCTTCGGGGAAGGGTATGGTAGGCAAGCTTCCCAGATTCATTTGACCTCAGAATCTTTCCTCCTCCTTTTTAAAAAGAACCAGTAGAGTACAAACTGGGAAGGCCTGTGACACATTACAGCTGGATCATCAAGTGTGAGGATGTAAAGAAAACCCAAGGTAGTGTAAGACTTGGAGCCTTTCTCCTGCTGTCTTGTACCTCCATTACATATATTTGCTCAGTGAGGCTCTTAAGCGCTGGGTGAGACATAAAGGAGTGTAGGACAAAGCTGCTATTGTCAGGAACCTCAAAGCCTGGGACTGGAGGGAGCGGCACCAGCCTGTACCCAGCAGAGTAACAATGCCAGGTAGACCAGGATGGAACAGGGGCACCAGGACTCAGAAAGGGAGAATGCTTCCTGGTGAAAGGATCGGAACATCTTAAAGTGAGGCAGCTGAAACAGACCCCAATGGGGGGTTGGATATCAAAAGGAGAGATGGGGAAGGATGATAAGGAAAGAAAGAGGAGTAAGTGGACCCTCCAGGCCCAATAGACAACTGGAAGAGAACGGGAAACGACTGGTATGACCAGCAGATGGTAAGTGGTCGAGCTTAGCTGGACGAGTTACAGGCAGAGCTTAAAAGTAGTTAGAAGGATGCGAGGGAGGGCCTAAAAGCCAGGCTGGATTTGTAGTTAAGAAACAGGCACTTGAGCAAAGATGGATGGCTCTTTCCTTCTTCAAGTGCATGCTAGATACAGTATAAGGCAATCTCCAGTCACCCTCTGAAACTAGCCTTTGAGTGCACAGAACCACTTTAGATGCTCACCCTACAGAATGACTCCCTATGCCGACCCTTTTCAGTTTAGAGTTGAACGAAGTTGTAAGGCATCACGAGAGATACTGGCCCAGAAAGGAGTAATTACTTCCTCTGAAAGAGTTTGTAAAATCCTGGTTATGAAAGGATAATATGGAACAGGTCTACTGATTGCATTAACCTAACAGGATAACATTATACAATTAAAAATATATACACATTTTAAACTTATTTTTATGTGTTCAGAGACTACCATGCTTCCTAAATCACAGCATCTGCCTATAATGCTCATTTCCATGAAGAGGAGCGGGGTGCTAAAGAGGTCTGGATAAACCAGAGATTCTGACAGGGGTTGGAAGACGGGCTAGTGAACAGGCGATGTTGCTGGTGAGATGATCAGATCCTAAAGAGTTGACCAGAAACGATTTAGAACTGCTGACGGTGTGCCTGAGGGGGAGGAACTACCGAAGTACTAGCATGTGCCGTGCGTGCGTGCGTCAGAGGAAAGGCGCGCTCAGGTCTGCACTTGGGCTGTTCCCCGCTCTGTAACGTGGAGACTTCAGGGAGCCTCAGCCTGGGCAGCAGAATGAATGGGGATGTTGTTACAAAGTTGCTTTGTTTTGGGCACTGACCTGACGTGGGTAACAAGTGCAAACGGCAAGGCCTCTGGAAATCAAGAGGTGAGCCTCTCTCCCCGTTTGATGTCTGTAATTACTCCTCTTCCCCAACGTGCACTAAGACCATGGGGCCTGCCTCCCTGGGCCCCACCTGCCTTCTCACCAAGGTTCCACAGAGATTTAAGTCCCCCTGCCTCCGAGGTATATGATAATTGAATGCTCTAGCTCGCATCTAGAATGTTCCATCCTGAGGAAATTGAGAAAAGAGACCCCAGTTTTCTTACAGCTCCCAGTTGTGATGCGCTCACTTTATTACTAAGCTGCTTTCCTCCTTAGCGCCCTGCCCCCCAGCCTCCTTCCCACACCCCACCCTCAGGGAGAAGCTGCTGAGCCCTCTCATTTAGAAACTAAATGAAGGTCAGCAGCTTTCATTGGAGGCACTAGAAAAAAGTCTGATAGAACCCATCTTGCTTGGGATGCTCATTTATATTTCTTTGCATGTTTGAAGATCAGTCCTTTTATATTTTTATGTTTTGGCCAGAGACACAACCAATGCACATAGAGGGACAGCAGCTTCACTCGCAGACTTGGGAAGTTTACCGCGTAGAGAGGTAAGTCTGAGTGCGCAGCACCAGGCAACCCTGGAACGGCTCCTCTCTTTCAATGTCCAAAACCTCTGTCCAGAGGGCAGAGATATACGGTCAGATGTGCCGTGAGTCAATCAGTGTCTGGTGGCGAGAAAACGCAACTGAACAAATGAAAAAGGGAGAGTGACACTGCAATCGCCTGACCCTCCTTTTCCTGAAGCACCGTCACTCAGAAGAAGGTGGTGGCGCCCAACATGCTCAGTGACCTTGGAAACGCCTCTGCTTATCTGAATAAGTTCCAGGTGCCCCCTGCAATCAGACAATTGACATTTCACTGTAATCAATATCAGACTTCAAAGAGGGCAGGGCCTGTAAAGGAAGACAAGAGTCAGAAGCCAGCGGGCTCATCTTGGGAAGGAAGGAGAAAGACTGCGGGGTAGACAGGGCCCTTCAAAGCAGAGGGGTCAGAAGGCTGACCTTCCCACGTCCTCTCAGGGGCTGGGCTGGAACGTAACTTATTTATATGGGCACCTTATCTTGGGAGCCAAACATTCTAGGAGGAGTGAGTCCTAAGTCATTGAGGTAGATTAGATAGGGGAGCCAGCTGAAGGCTCTCGTTCACTACTTCCAAGGGCTCCCATAGGCTGGGCTCCTTATTGGCTGCACATCAACATGTAAACACACGACAGAGCCTCCACACTGCATGTGGCCTGGGGTGGCAGGGCCATCTCTGCATCTACTAAAAGTCATTATCCCAGGGACGTATCGCAGGCGAGGGCTGGGAAAGTCTGTTTCACGAGCAGCAGATGGGTGGAGGCAGCCTGTAGGGCAGCTGTGATAACCTGCAGGAGGCTTCGTGAGGGGCCCTGTGGAGTGACAAGGGTGAAAATGTGATGTGGGGAAGACTACAGGGGCGGTGTGGGGAGGAGGAGGGCGACACGGCTCATCTCTTTCAGGCCATCCATCTTCCTTCCTCACAAAGTCTCTCCAGACATTTTGGAAACTGTTAAACCTTAATGAAGGGCAAGATGAATGTGATCCTCCAGACAGAGTTTTAAAAGCAGAAGCAAATTGATCTGAGTCATATTGGAATATTACAAGGAGCTGACCAAACGCCCACACCTTGGTAGGGTATAAAATATGATGAGCCCTGCAAAGCAAACTTATATTTTGTTCAATCGTTTGATCAAAATCAAAACTTGAAAACATTAAATAAGGAGAGTGCCCCTTGTCTGGCACCACAATGAACGCATCTCGGACACTCGGGGCTGCACAGCCTTCCCGGAGAACACCCAGTCCGCTATTTACTGTCCCCGTCCTCCCAATCCCATCCTACTTAGCGCAGTGTCCGGAGATGAGTCATTTCATTCAATGCCGTGGCTGGCTCCATACCTGAGTCACCTCGGAAGTGTCTGAGAACTCAGATGCCCAAACTGCATCCCTAACCAATCAAGCCAGATTCCCTTGGGGATTGGTGAGGGCAGGCATAGTAACTGTCAATCTCCCTAGATCCGTGGTCGGCAAACCGCGGCTCGGGAGCCACATGCGGCTCTTTGGCCCCTTCAGTGTGGCTCTTCCACAAAATACCGGCTCTTCCACAAAATAGTGACTTCTGCGCATGGGCTACGAAGTTTCAATCGCACTGTACGTGCGCGCCCGCACATGGTATTTTGTGGAAGAGCCACACTGAAGGGGCCAAAGAGCCGCATGTAGTTCCCGAGCCGCGGTTTGCCGACCACGGCCCTAGATGGTTCCCAGGTGCAGCCTGGGGGAACCACTGATTCCTAGAGTGCTCGCCTCAATCGCTCTGATAGCACCCCACACAGCCATAACGTTCTTGAAAGGAAATGTGGTCCTCAACCCGTCATCAGCATCTGGGGTCCTCGTTAAAAAGATTCCTGGTGCTAAGCCTCACAATTCTGAATTCCTGGTAGGACCAGGTGAATGTCATGCATCTAGAGGCTGAAAATCTCTATTCTAATCCAAAACTCCCACCAAGTGCTAGTTTTTAGTTTAATGGAGAATATGGGGCCAATAACATACTTTTACAAAAATGCCTTTAAAATGTTTAAGAGAGTATGAACATAGGAGGAACAGTAATTATCTAATGTTGTAAATATATTCTCACTGGGTACAGAAATCATGCCATGTACAGAAGACATAAGGAAATTTAAGATACTCTGCTTGGAGAAAAGAGGAGGTAGTCAGAAGTTCCAGGTGGCCATCAATGCATTATTTATCGTAAGAATTTGCAAGAGGAAATAGGCTTGTTTACTATAGTTTTGGAGGGCGGAGTAGGAACAATAGTGGGAATTAAAGGGAGGTCAATTTTATCAGGATAAAGAAAAGTTCTGAGTGACCCAACAATGAAATGGACTTTGATGTTAAATAGGTGAGCTCCCCATTGCTGAAAGGATTCAAGATGAGTCTACATGATCTCCATCATGTTTCTGTTGAAGGCATTTTGTTTAAAGTCCCTTTCAACCCTAAGAGTCGATAATTACAAGTATAAAAGAAGAGAAGAAATGCTAGGCTGCATCTGATTTTTACACTGATTCTTTCTGCAGAAACCACTACCATTTATTTATTTAATAATCATTTATTGGAAAGCTACTATGTGCAAGGCACTATGCATAGCTTTGGGGATACAGAGATGAGGAAGACACAGTCCTGCTCTCAAGGAGCTCCCATTCTAAAAGGGCGACAGGCAAGTTTTCAACAATTATATAATACAATAAATGTGATCATATAGGTATGCATGAAATACTGTGGGATCATAGAGGAGAGATCTAACTCAGCTTAAGAGAAATTTAGAAAGCTGAGTATAAAGGAATAAAGAGGCACTAGTAGGGTGGACAAGTGGGGGTGGTGATGGGAAAGACCATGCCACGCAAAGAAAATAGCATGTGCAAAGGTACTGAGGTAACAAGACCCTGGTGCATCTGGGAAGGCTGAGCAATTCCCTCTGGCCCTGAGCAGTGTCTGTGAAAGAGCTGGGAGAGATGAGGCTGAAGGGGCAAACAAGGGCCAGATCACAAGGGACCTTACATGCCATGCTAAAGAGCTGGGGTTTTATCTTAAAGGTGGTGGGAAACCACTGGAGAAATTCAAGCAAGGAAGTAACATGCTCTGACTTGCAATTTAGGAAGCACATTTTTGTGTTAGTATGAAAGAAAGACTGGCGAAGAATAAGACAGGAAGCAAGGAGACCGCTTAAGACTTGTAGGATTCCAGGCAAGAAATAACGAAGACCTAAACTAAGAGAGAGGCCATGGCAGTAGGAGGAGAAGATGTGAATTACACTGACTGATGTCTAGTGGCTTAGGAGGTTACACCCAACAGGTTTTGGAGACTGGACAGATGGGATGTGGGGAGTGAGAGCGGGAACAGCAAGGAGGACTGCTGGGTCCCTGGCTTGAGTGACAGGGTGCTACTGTGGAGGCCAGAGATACAGGAGGGGAGCGATTTTGGAGGTGAGGAAGAAGGGTGATGAGTTCAGTTTTGGAAATGTTGAGATTGAGGTCCCGGTGGGAAATCCAGTTCATCTTCAAAACACATGAAAGTACTCTTGCAATTCCAGTCCCTGACCTCTGCCGAGCAGAAAATGTCAATCATCTGGAAAGGGATGAAATCAACCCAGCTATGATAAAAATCATCCTTTCTGACTCCATTCGCCTTGAAATCAGAAAGGAGTTCCAGGAAAACAATGGATATGCTTTTCCTTATTTCTTCTGTTTAAAACTCATCTGTGGCAAAGTCAGTTAACTTACCCTGTGTGTGCAGGTCGAAATGGTCAGTTTCAACACGGAAACAGTGGTTCTTGATGGTCAATTGCTGGTGGCTTTTCTGATTAAAGCTTCTCTCCACAATCCTCCTTAAAGATTCTTATTGGACTTACATATTTCTAAATGTCGTATCTGTGTACTTCTTACTACTACAAGCTCTTCACACCCTCTCAGTTCATTTCCCAAATAAGCCAAAGCAGCGGTCGCCAACCTTTTGGACCTCACGGACCACCAGTGGTCCGCTGACCACCGGTTGGCGACTGCTGAGCCCAACGTTTGTAATTATTTAAAAATTTTTAATTTAAACCATCTTTGAAAATGTAAATCTCATATTTCTTGAAAAAAGACTCTTAATATCTAAAGATTGAAAATAATGTCATTCAATTATACAAAACTAAATAACCTCCCAGACATATTTCATTTTGCTAAGAATCCCTTCGTTATTTATTTAATCCTTTTAGACCTTATGCATTTGGGGGAAACTGCTGAGAACTCTTTGTGTAGGAAACAAAGTAAGGCACACATTAACGAACAATCTACACTTTCTAGTTTGAGCCTGAGCCCTTAGATTCCACTGATGATAAGGAAATTAAATAGTGAGCAAATGATCAATACAGGCATATCCTTTTCTATGCAACTGCACCCCATTTCTCTTATGTTGCTTCTCTTGCTTTCTCCTCCCCTTCCCTGAGGCCTCCCTCTTGGCAAATACTCACAGCTTTTGCGAAGACCCCCATAAGTTCCGGAAACTGATGTGTCAAGAGGGCCAGCATGGCTGTGAAGGAACACAGTCCGGCAGTAAAGAGAATAAAGAAGGGAAGCTCCTTCTTTGGGTAAACTGAGACCTCGTGGAAAGCTGTGGAGAAGATCAGAGGGAATATCAAGGCTGGAACACCAAGCATTCTCAGGGAATTTCTATATGAGGGATGGACTCTTCAGAGCTGTGGTTGAAGCCTGTTGCAAATGAAAAAGGCAGGGCACTTGAACAAACCATGGTCAACATTGCAGCCAGCCTTCGGCTGCCTAACTGCTTCTCCCAAGTCCATGTTCAGCTGTCAGTGCTCTATAGGAGCATGACAGAGCTCATGTGGGGATATCACACATTCATGGGCAGGGACAGCAACACCATCTATGCCTAATGTATAATATTCCTTTCTCGAAAGTGAACACAAAGGCAACAAAACTTTATTCAAATTCTAAAACACATGTTCATTGTATACAACCTGGAAAATCCAAAGTCAGTACACTGAGAAAAGAGCCTGTCTCTAGCTTCTCGCCTGCCGGTAATTTTTAACCATCATATGGCAGCGATATCAGCTCATCTGGTACTTTTTCCTGGTGCGCGCTAGGCACGTTGGTGGAGGGGCCGCCCGGACAGAGAGACGCGTTCAGCAGGACCTCTTTCGCTGGCCAGGGCTTTGGAGATGAGGGTCATCTGGCACAATTGCGGGAGACTCGTGATGATGAACATAGCGCCAAAATACATAAATAAGTAAATAACTGGTGCTCTTTAGAGCATCTCCCATAACTTTTACATTTCAAATGCTGGGTTTGGGGAAACCAAAAAGCTGTACCACTGAGAAAATGGACTCCCTGCTTCCTGTGGCTCTGTGGCTGCCTGTGACCTGGTTGGAGGGGGTGCTGACCAGGGGAGGTGGAGGCTGGCCTCCCTGAGAGGCCAGCACCAGCTGCCCGAGGCCCTGGTAAAGGGAAACCATGCAACTGCATGTGGACAATATTGCCACTTGAACCAAAAGGATCCAAGTGCTCCACTTCCGTCGGGAAATCCAAGATGTAAAGGCCTTTCCTTGACTGCTCAGCTCTCATTACTTAGATCCCTAAGAGTCATCCACTCTGCTGAAACTAAGAGTGGATAGGGGCCGAGAGGGAGAGAGGGGCAAAGCTAACCAACCACACACCTGAACCGGGGAAGTCAACCTGCTAGGGTTCAGACGTGGGTGGAAGTGTACTCGGGGCCACTGTGGCAACAGCGACTTTCTCCATATCCTCACTCTCAAAACCCAGCCCCCCCAAACTTTTGAGGGGAGATCAGACTTGGACCACTGCATTCAATTAAATAAATGTGAGCCATAATTTCCTACTTCAGGCTTATAAAAATTATTCCTGTAAAGTTTCTTTTAAGAACTGTAATCTTGTCGTAACAGTGAATCTACCCCCATGGAAACTTAGTTGGACTCAACTAAAACATTTAAAATAGTGTACTTTTCAGAAAACTGTCTCTCATACCAGAAAACTGAAACTTTAACAAGGATCTCCCTGAAGGGGAAGTCAAAAGGTAAAGTATGGCCCATAAGAGGGGTTTCTGAAATCAAATCTAATGTAGTGTGAGACACCAGACCCTTGTCACAATCGGACTCGGCCAGCGAGGAACAACATGTCACTGAGGCCTCCCAGCTCCCTCAGTAACGAAGTGTACACTGGGGCTAGCTAGCAAGGAGGCAAGTGAGCCACCTCCTGCCACTGCAATTTAAGACAGAGATTCGTTTTGCACCCAGACCCCACCATGTTGGAGATTTATGACTGGCTCAATAATGCTGGTGTTGGACAATTTACTATGCACTCAGGGCTCCAACGTTACACAATTCCTCTGGGCAAAGTATTTAAATATGTTACAGTTATGAGGTATGATATAACTGGGGCTGGTAAGAGGGAGGGGTGGCAGGAGAGAGATGGAAAGAAGGACTAGCCAAAATTTGGAGCTCATTATCTGAGGGAGAAAAATAGATCCTAAGTCAGGGCCACACGAAGAGCCTGGACCTGATCCTCATGCACAGTATAATTTGATAATAACTAGTTACCCCAAATTGTCAGAACGGTGTCGTGTTACAGTCAACCAAATCGTATTTTCCACATGTGGTATGGGCAGACCCCGGCTGGTACGGCACTTGAGGGCAGAGGCCCGCTCATACCGCGCGGAGGCTGCACATGGGCTCCGCACGTGGTGTGCAACTCACTACGTGCAGCTCTTAGGTGCTCGCGGGAATCCCTCTGGCCAAGAGTACTGCAGCACCACAGAGAACACACCTCCCGCCCCACAACTCCACCTCTGGCAAAGGTGCCAGGGTCCTGTGCTGCTCTCCCATCAGTGACTCATCAGCTCCCCTGAAGTCTGTGCGAACTGCCTGTGGCCGGAGGAGAGGCCAGGCAGCACTCTGCACACTAGACCAGCCCAATCAACATCAGCCCTAAAGTAGGGGTCTCTGTGCTCAGGCCAACACGATGCCTCTTCATGTAAATTTCAGTCCTGGGGGTGGGGTGTCTTTGTCTTTGACAAATCTGAAGAGATTTAGAGGAGCAGGAAGCCAAACCCACTCACGTAGCTCACTTTAATGCATATGCTATCAAATAAGCACAGGGTTTGGGAGAAGAGTAATAAAAGACAAGGAACATTATAGACATTTATCATTCCCACCCCCACTCAGGCACCCTGCTCACGGGCAGAAGACAAAGAGAGGGGAGACTTACACGGGAGCAGTTCTCGGTCTGCTGTTTCTGTGCAGATCGGGTAAGGATAAAAGAGATGCCCCTTTTCTAGGGGATAAGGGATCATCCGAAAAGCTGAAAGGAGAGACAGTATGTTAGAGGTTCAATATTTGTCTCAGAACTTCTCAACTTTTGAGCATTTTCATAATGGGGAACACTTCTACAAATAACTCCTAGAAAGGATGCAAGATTTCCCCAAACTCTGAGTCACTGCCAGATAAGCTGTCAGAGGTGCATTATGATGTATGACTCACACATTAATCTCACTATATATTCTGGGCAAACCTCACAAAACTGGGTGGGGATGGGGTGCAAAGGAGTAGGGAAGCCATCAATTCCGATGCCCAGAATTTCCTCATCTACAAAATATTATTAAAATGCCATAAGCACTAATCCAATATAGTTCAACTAATGAGAACAGCACAAACCTGCATTGAAATGCTTCCCCAAGAAAAAAATGTGGATTGACTTGTTGGAGCCTGTTGTAGATGCACAAATATGAAAGGCATTTTAAAATCTATCTAGGTGGATTAGAATTCCAACCAAGATGGATAAAAACAAAAATCTAAAAATGCCTGACTTGGGAGGTATTTCTAAACATTATGAAACATTTAAACCTTCAACATCATGTGGGAAAGAATGGATCCAGAGAGATTGTGTTTTGATGCCGGGCCACCTCAATTCAGCGTTTGTGGCATCATATGACATGAGGTCTCACACTGAATCCTGGCTTTCCGATCAATCCGTCCCTTCCTATATCACCTGTGTTCCTCTCCCTGTGACCATGTCATCAGCATGTTAGTCTCACATTTCCTATGAACAGTGCTCATGGAGGTGATTTTTCTTCAGCAGATGTCCTTTAACTACAGAGTGCTGTAGATATAAAATATAAAAACTGAGCCCCACACTGGGAAATGTTGGATATCAATCCTTGCCTTCATGCCTGTCAAAGAGGGGTGGTGGCAACACAGGATTCTTTTTAGTTTTAATGCAACATTTCAAGGAATTGTAGCTACACCCTTAGCTGTGTGATTACCTAAACCTTCTCAAAATGCGGTCAATGTATGTATTTATTTTTTGCATACTTATTTCAAACAGGAATCAGAAACAAAGAATGTTCTCCCTCACAAGAAATGACAAGGTTCCATTGTAACCAGCATCGGTGCACATATGGTATTTATTCTGGTGTCTGAATATTATTTAAAAGTAAAAACATTATGTATGTGATTCCAGCATTTGGAATGCAGTCAATCTACACCACAGTGGTATCACTCTGAGGTTACAGCACATTGCCACGGAGAATATAAATCACTAGAAACGCGGATTAGGGCAGAGCCAGTTTGCTGGCAGTTTGCTGAGTTAAAAATGTTATCAATTTTCCTCTCGTAACAGAAACCTCTTAAGCAGAGATTAAAACATTAAGAACACCCCAGTCTCTAACTGTTCTTAAATGAAAGGCTCACCCTGGCTCAGTCAGACCTTAACTTTCATGCAAACAAAGATGACTTTTGCCCGCGACCAGCCAAGAGAGCTCTCCATACCGGTTGTGAACACAGGGATCACTCCAAGAAACCGCATCTCTCTTAACAGAACTAAGCTTGCAAGAGGAGGAAAAAACTACAAAACCGAACAAATCATTTGAGTCCTTTGTAGGATACACCAAAATCTTTTCTGGGAAGTAGCACCTTTAAATTTAAACTGCGATACGGCAGGATTTTAATACTATTTCCCATAAATGATGGCTCCTTTAAAAATACCCCAAATATGTAGAAAAATGTATGTGAAAGTTTTTCTTTTTGCTTCTTCTTCTTCTTTGTTCTTAAAATCCAGATTCTCCATGTACAACTGGGCTGCTGTAGTTAAGAATCTGCTCAGGTTTAATGATATAAATAAACCCTCAGTTTTCAAAGTGACTATAAATTTGAATGCTAGATTTTATTCAAAATTTGAAGTCAGTTTGTACTTCAGGGAGTAATTCTTAAAATGAAATGCAGGAGCACAAGATCTTGAGAGTTGTCAACCATGGAAATCAAATGGTTAGTTGGTATCTTTTCAATCAGATGCCAAATGTATTTTTACATGCATTAAGGTAGCTTTTTTTCTTCTAATCAGTTCTGGTCTTTTTGGAGAGGGTGGAGACATTGATTATATACAGCTTAAAAAGGCACACACACACACACACACACACACACACCTTGCACTGCCCCCCTGGCCCCCACCGCCATGATTGTAAAGATGTGTATTAAGGTGCTCTTTAAAATCATGCTCTTTCTCATGTCAGTTGTTATTTACATCGAGTTCATAAAATAATAGTAAGACTTTTGGCTTCACTGAACAAAAGCAAATGCAGTTTCTGTTTGTATAATTCTATCCTTCAGCCACCCTGCTGTGCAGGGTCAGGGAAGTGCAGCTGTGAGATAAGCAGAGTGAGCCTGGAGCGGGAAGAGGCGCTGCTCATGCCGCCCCAGCCTCGCCTCCACCTCCTGGGCCTTTCCCTGCAAAAACGTGCCTCAACTGCTCCGAGAGAACCTCGTGGCTTTAATGTCCAGAAATTTTGCAAGAGCAAATATGAGCACACTGATATGGCAGTGCAAATATGAAGGAAAATAAGGTCATTTAATCTATTTTATGAATTTGATTTATTTTATGTGCGATCCCAAACCTCCTAAAAATCTTTTCTGAGAAAACACTCATTTCCAAGAAATTAAAGATATATATTATTTGCTTAAAAACAAAACAAAAAAGCTAGGGTACTCCGTATACTACATGGCACACAAATGGCAGCTGTCTGTTCCTTTGTGTGCATCGCTCCCTACCTTGATCTGTGCTGTGCCCCTGTTGGGGGTGACAGGAACCGGGAACCAGTTAATGAACACACCAGGCCCCCCCACAGTGAGTCTGAGGGGTTGCACTGCTGCCTTCTACACCGGAACAGACACATTTTCTGGGCTCCTAGCCTGTAAGTGAGGTGCACAGCAAACAGTCTCCACCAATACTGGAGGAAAGCATCAACAGAACCAAAGAGTGGACAGAAGGATGGTGCGGGAACAAGTTCATGCCTGATTTCCCCAGTGAAACAGACAAGGATAGAAGGTAATGCTTTGTCTATGCTGTCTTTCCAAAGAGGATCCAGAGACCCCATACAGACAGATTACTTATACCAGTGAGAACTGAATTTGAGTCCCAGCTCTACCTCCTGAACATGTGAACGTCCTCCTCAGCAAGGATCTTAGAGAAGTGGTCCCTGCACTGACAGAGCTCACTGCCCAGGGCAGAAAGTGGATGCGCCAATAATCATGAAAATATGTGTGAACGTTCCCACTGTGACAGCTCCTGATGGGAGAGATCCGTGGGGCTGTGTTTATCTGGAGGAGGAGGGGAGGGGTGTGTGTGTGACAGCTAAAGAAGGAGCTGAACTCGACCAAGCTAACAACTGCATGTCTTTGGGTGGGTCATTAATCTGTGTCGAGTCTCTTGGTCTGTGAATGAGAACATCACAGACCTGGTGAGGCTGTCAAAGGGACTACGTGTGACAGCAGAGGTCAAGGTGTCTATACACAGTGCCTGGCTGCTTAATACAAGCTAGTTTCTTCTTTCCCCTCCCTTTCTACTAACCCTCAGGTTCATGGTCTCTCTATTAGGTCATACTCTAGCTTACAAATAAAAACACTGCTTGTTTGTAAACAATTAGAAGTACAAATGATAGAATAGAAAATTATCATCAAAATACAAATTTTATATTCTCACCTTTTACTGCATTGTAGGAAACTGCCCATGAGGGCTATGTCTTTTGTGAGACATTTGGGTATGACAATAGAGAAAGTACAAAAGTCAAAAGCCCGGGATCTGGTCCACATTCTTTCAGTATCTAGTTAGTGGCCTTGAGAAATCAGTTTCCTTTGGTTAGATTAAATGATGTTCCACTCTAATTCTGAAGAGAAATTCTAGAGATTTACAGCAGATTCATAACTTTTTAGGAACTCTGGCACTCTGCTCCTACTTCCATGACAGTACTGCTCACACACACACACACACACACACACACACGTGTATGTACATGTGAGTATATCTGTACATATGTATTCACCTACACATGTTTCTCCCAAAGCATTTCAGAGTCTTACTCATCTTGGTATCCCCAACACAATGCCCGACACAGGAGAGACTCAATAAATTTTTGTTGAGTAAAGGAATGAACAAATTAATGTACAATCAGAAAGAGCGAATTTCCTTTTTAAAAATTTTTAAAAACTCAGGTGGATCCAAATTGTGGTCAGTCAGCAAGACTAAATAACATGAAGGAGCAAGCTGGGCTCAGTGGGCAGAAGGTGGGAGCACATTGCCCTGGAGCTGGACACTGGCTATTCGTAAATGGTAACTATCACCAGGGACTTTAGCAGACCACTGCTTCTCCCAAGAAACAAAACCTTAGCTGTCAGGGATGGTGCCCTGGGGGTGGGGATCTCTCCTCCCGCAGCCCCAAAGGTGCCGCCAGCCTTTTGGAGGAAAGGTTTAGCTAGAGGAAATGCCCCAAGGCCCACATCTTATAGCAAGTAGCATTTACCATTAGGTTCAAAGAGAATAAATTAGAATCAGAATTTCATCCTTTGCTTTAACAATGGGCTACTTTCTCCTCTCAAAGGAAATACTCTGCCTTAGTCCTCCTAAAAACCACCACCTTCAAATCTTATACATTATTTAGTGAATTCTTGGGGGGTGGGGGGAATCTCCAGAAAGAAAATAAAGAGTCTTACTTGGTAAAGTGGAATAAATGGAAACAAAGAAAGGCTAAGTGATGTACCCCATGGCATACTAGTCTTCTGATATATAGAATTATAAAGTTAAATATTAAAGTTCACAGTTGAAGTTAGCAGACTACCTTGCTTTATAAAATAAATGCAACCAAAACAGCTTTGAAAAGATATAGGTAGGAAGGAGATAAGGCCGCATCAGTATTTAATACAGTTAAGACAGAAGATGTGCCATTTAAAATAGGGCCCCAAAAGGCACAATACCATTGTAAATAAGACCCAGTTCAAGCAAAATCCTGCATTTATATGTGCTTTTTATATTCAACTCATACTTGCAGTGGTGTGTGTGTGTGTGTGTGTGTGTGTGTGAGTGTGTGTGTATGTGTGTGAGAGAGAGAATAACCAGAACCTACAGTGTTTAAAACAAGTATAATTCAGATAAGATGGCAGCTGTGTAATGAACTAAGAAACATATTTTTAAATCTTGTAAATTAAAACTTTCCCCCTTTCTTGATTATCCTGAATTTAAGGACCATATTGTGTAATTTCAAGGGCTAGGACAGTGATGAATCAAACATTTTAGAAACCTTTGAAATGCTGATGGTTTGAGGACTCTTTTTTTTTTTTTAACCACCATATGTTTCAAACCCAAACAATCTCTGCCATGCATCAGCTGGATTTGGGGGTTTTATAAAAAAAAAAAAAAATTGAGTTATTTCAGCCTAATTGTTGAGAAACTCACTTAATCCCACAAGATGACTAATGCTCCAGCATTTTAAAAAAGCACACAACATTAAAGAGGAAAGCAAAATAAACCTCCATCCCGGCCCCTAAACACTTCTGACAGAATTTTTTTTTAATCTCCAAATTAAAATTTGACCAAAAAAATACTCATTTTTAACATGGACACTAGTGAAATTAGATGCTGCTACCTTTCTCCCTGAATTCCCTATTAATGAAAAGGGGACACTGAAAGAAAATTGGGGGATGCCCTAAACTTTCAGAAGGAAGACAAACCTGATTTAAAGAAGAAAACCTACATTGGGAGGCTGGAGATGTCAAAAGGCACCACCATGTGGTGCACTGGAGGAAGTGCAGTGGCCTGCGCTCAGGCACGACCCAGGGGAAGCCCATTACCTACTCCAGGAGGGAGAGGGAGCAGCTCAGGTGCTACAATCATCCTCTGCTCAACTGCGTGGAAGCCCACCGATGGGGTGGGGGTGGGGGGCTTTCAATATCAGGAGTGCTTCACAGTGCTCAAAAATTGGGTAAATTAAGTAAATACCACTGTAAGCAGGCAAGTCAGAATTCTGATCCAGGTCCTCAGATTTAAAATCCAGAGATCATCCTAAATACAGAGAACAGTTTGGTGGTTACCATAGGCGTTTGGGAGTGCAACGGGTGAAGGAGGTCAAAAGGTAAAAACATCCAGTTATAAAATAAATAAGTGACAGGGATGTAATGTACAATGGTGACTATAGTCAATAACACTGTGTTGCATATTTGAAAGCTGCTAAGAGAGTAGATCTTAAATATATACAAACTAGAGGCCTGGTGCACCAAATTCATGCACAGGAGAGGGGGGTCCCTCAGCCTGGTCTGCACCCTCTCCAATCTCAGGCAGGCAGGGATCAGGCCTAAACCGGCAGACTGACATCCCTCTCGCAATCTGGGACCACTGGATCCTAACCACTCACCTGTCTGCTTGCCTGATCACCCCTACCCGCTCTGCCTGCCTGCCTGATCACCCCTAACCACTCTGCCTGCCTGCCTGATCGCCCCTAACTGCCTCTGCCTTGGCCCCCAGCCTAAGCCGCAGTCTGGCCTCCCTCTGCCGGAGGCAACCTGGCTGATCAGGGGAAGGCACCGCCCCCATCACCCCGCTGCTGCTGCCACTGGCGGCCACCATGGCTGCCTGAGCCTCAGGTCTTGCAGTCAGACGTGGCTTGCCTGAGCCTCAGGCTGGTCCTGGGCAGCAGTAGCCGCCATCCACAGCTTGCCTGAGCCTCAGGCAGCTGCTGAGGCTTTGTCCGGAAGGATGTCCGAAAGACGTCTGCCCTAATTAGCATATTACCCTTTTATTACTATAGATTATGAAATCATCGCATTGTATACCTGAAACTAATACCTTAGATGTCGATTACACCTCACTAAAAAATAAATTAAAATGAAACAAAACCCAGAGCTCTGATGTTTCCATTTAACTTTGGACACTGATCTAGAAGTAATGGCAAAGGATTGCACACAATTGTGTGGAGTTGGAATGGTATTCTTTCATCTACATTGCATGAATGATTTATAGCTTTGTTTGTAAAAAAGACCAAATTGCTTGTAATGAAAGATTATTTTTTAAAATTAACATATATATGTATATACACACACATACCCTAATATATAAAACCCTGGGTCATAACGACCAGTAACGACTGAGGCTCCACCAACTGGAAGTCAGTCCTGCAGCCAGTGCTGGGTTGCCACGGCTGACTGCAGGCATGGTGCCCCAGCACTGACTGCTGAGGGGGCTGTGAATCAGGGCCAGAGAGAGGCCTGAAGGGAGAAGCAGGGACTGATCCATTGCTTCTGTGGCAGCTTTTGATCAGCACTTGCCTCTCTCTTTCTCTCACAGTCTGACCAGCAGCCGTGCCTCTATTTCTCTCCAGGCCTCCACTGGGCTGCTGATCAGCCCCGCCCTTCTGATCATGCCCTGTTGATAGGCCCAGAGATGCTGACTGGCATAGAAACTGATCAATCAGAACCAAATCTGGGCCAACTGTGAGGAGCCAATGGCTGCCTAGGAGGCGGAGCTTTTGACACTGATTGGCATAGAAAACGACCAAACAGAACCAAATCTGAGAGAAGTGTTTGTTTGTTTTGGGGGGCGAGATCAGGCTGGTATGGGAGGGCAGTTAGGGGCAATCAGGCAGGCAGGCAGAGGGGTTAGAGGCAATCAGGCAGGCAAGCAAAGACAGTTATAGGGGCAATCAGGCAGGCAGGCAGGTGAGTGGTTAGGAGCCAGTGGTCCCAGATTGTGAGAGGGATGTCCAACTGCCGGTTTAGGCCCGATCCCACAGTGTCAGGCCTAAACCAGCAGTTGGACATCACCCAAAGGGTCTCTGATCAGAGAGAGTGCAGGCTGGGCTGAGGGACGCCCCCTTCATGCACGAATTTCATGCACCAGGCCACTAGTATATACATATTTATGCTTGTAGAAAATATATATCCTTGCATAAAATTTGAAAAATACAAATATGAAGGGAAAAACACTTAAAATTTATTTAAAGATGTATTAATTTCCAGTCTCTTTCCTTTGTTTACAATTGGATTTCTTTATTTTTTTAATAAAAATGGGCTCATTCTACATTTAAAATATTTAAGTCAGTATTCAACAACAAAAAATTTGGTTTTATATAAAACTAGAGGCCCAGTGCACAAAAATTTGTGTACTCGGGGGGGGGGGGTCCCCCTCAGCCTGGACTGTGCCCTCTCGCAGTCTGGGACCGCTCAGGGGATGACCATCTGCTGGCTTGGGCCTACTCCCCGGGGGATTGGGCCTAAGATGGCAATCAGACATCCCTCTGGCAGCCTGGCAGCCCTCGGGGGATGTCCATTTGCCAGCGGGGAGCAGACCTAAGCTGCAGTCAGACATCCTTAGCACTGCTGAGACAGGAGAGGCTTCCACCACCACCGCTGTACTGGCAGCCATCAGCCTGGCTTGTGGCTGAGCAGAGCTCCCCCATGTGGGAGCGCACTGACCACCAGCGGGAAGCTCCTGCATTGAGCATCTGCCCCCTGGTGGTCAGTGTGTGTCATAGTGACCAGTCATTCCCAGTCTTTCTGCTGTTAGGGTCAGTTTTCATATTACCCTTTTACTATATAGGATAGAGGCCTGGTGCACGGGTGGGGGCCAGCTGGTTTGCCCTGAAGGGTGTCCTGGATCAGGGTGGGGGTCCCGCTTGGGGTGCCTGGCCAGCCTGGGTGAGGGGCTGATGGCTATTTGCAGCTAGTCACACCCCCTTCAGGGTGGTGGTCCCCACTGGGGTGCCTGGCCAGCCTGGATGAGGGGTTGATGGCTGTTTTCAGGCTGGCCACACCCTCTTTAGGGTGGGGGTCCCTACTGGGGTGCCTGGCCAGCCTGGGTGAGGGGCTGAGGGCCGTTTTCAGACTAGCCAGCGACTGAAGCTCCCAGCCTCTCCTATTTTTCTTTTTTTTTTAAATTCTGGGATTTATTTACATTCTATAATTGAAACTTCGTTGCTGTCACTGGAGCTGAGAGCCGGCTCCAGCTCTGAGGCCACGGCCTGCTGAAAGCAGGTATCTGGGGTTTGTTTAGCTTCTATAATTGAATCTTTGTTGCTTTCGGAGCTTAGAGCCCGGCTGCGGCAGGCGGGGAACCTTGGCTTCCTCCATCACTGAAGCAAGCAAGCCTCCTGCTCCCTTCAGCTGCGTGGCTGCTGGCCGCCATCTTGGTTGGCGGTTAATTTGCATATCACCCTGATTAGCCAATGGGAAGAGTAGCGAAGGTATGGTCAATTACCCTTTTTGTCTTTTATTAGATAGAATGATTAACCTTATAAACACTAGGAAGGGAGTAAGTATACAGCCTGTAAGTAGTTATGTAGAAGTTGAGGGCTTATGCAAATGTTTCAAAGATAACTGGTCCGCTTATCCTTTTTCTATGTAGGAAAGGCATAACTAGCTGATATTATAGAAAAGAGGAGTGAAGGTAAAGTGAACTTAGATTTATATCATGACTCCACCAACAATGGCTGCATGACATTCAACAAGTCATTCTACTCAATTTTATCTGTTCCTCTCTCTTTTTTTTTTTGTTTTAAAAAAAATATTTTATTGATTTTTTACAGAGAGGAAAGGAGAGGGATAGAGAGTTAGAAACATCGATGAGAAAGAAACATTGATCAGCTGCCTCCTGCACACCCCCTACTGGGTATGTGCCTGCAACCAAGGTACATTCCCTTGACCAGAATCGAACCTGGGACCCTTGAGTCCGCAAGCTGACACCCTATTCACTGAGCCAAACCGGTTAGGGCTCTGTTCCTCTCTCTTATTTTTTTGTTTTTGTTAATCCTCACGAAGGAGTATTTTCCACTGATTTTTTTTATAAAGAATGGAAAGGAGAGGAGAGACAGAGAAACGTTTGACATGAGAGAGACACAGCAATTGGTTGCCTCCCGCATGCGCCCCAAGCAGGGCTGGGGATTGAGCCTGCAACCGAGGTACATGCCCTTGACTGGAATTGAACCTGGGACCCTTCATTCCACAGGCCAATGCTATCCACTGAGCCAAACTGGCTAGGGTTGTTCCTCTCTTGAGCAACCAAGATGGACAACTCTGCCCTGCCTGACTCAGAACTTTACCAGAAAGAATGCATGACATGATGGAATTGCAAACCCTCTGTAGAATTACCCAGTTCTACAAAACACTCTTTAAGGTCTTGGTGCTCCACAGGCATTTGGTAGCTAGTAGCACTCTCACAGGTCTCTTTTGGAAAACTGAAATGCAGTGTAACTTCCCTGGAGTGGTTCCTATTGGTCGGTAAGAACCAGGAGCAGAATTTCCCTTTCCTATAGGTCTCTCGTTGCCTTGCCATACTGTTTTACGTATAAAAATTCATCTTTTTTTTACGCTAATAATTACATTCCCTTGTTTGATTTTGGAACTCACTATGCCACATCACATTTCTTGAAATCTCATTGTCCTTCCTGTTGATTCAAAGCATCTGCCCATTGTTAAATGCTAATATGGGTAACTAATTTCCAAACAGAATTTCCAGTTAGTTCTCATAGAATTTCTTTTAGTTATGCCATTCCTAACAGCATCTCTCTCACTTCTTGCCCCTGTGCACCCTTTTTGATCTTTTCTATAGAACTGACAACTTTTTTTCAATTGGATCCAATTGATAAGCTTCTATTACTATGTTTCCAAAATGCCGATGTAGGAATATGTTCTTGTTTGGTAAGTCAATCTGTGCATTTAATTTATCCACAACTAGGTTGAGGCTTCTCATGTTCAATCTTGCTGGGATTTTTCTGTTTGTTTGTTTTTTGGTGTGTGTGTGTGTGTGTGTGTGTGTGTATGTGTGTAAATAGAAATTCCTTTTGTCTTATTTGGGTAGAACATCTTAAATGCAACAATGACCGAAGCCAAGGGGGACTGTACATGTGCCCACACATGCCTGAGTAGAGTGTGCTGTCCTAACACATCCAAATACCAGCCCAGAACACCTGGAATATGTTAATGCACTTACAGAGTGGGTGGGGGTAGAAGCATCAATCAAATCAACATCCCTCATGTTATAAATGGTAAATTATCTAGGTAGACCAACCATTAATTCTCTAAAGAAATATTTTCAAAACAACTAAACAAAAAACTTTCAACCAACTTGAGTCCCATCCATTTCTATAAACTCACTTTTACTCCATCCCATTTGGCTCCTCCCACTGTTGCCCTCTTCCTGCTCTAATTTAGATTCCTATTAGGTTAGGGAAGGACAGGAAGAGGGAAGAGCAGATTATAAAAATAAAAATGGAAGCAGCTAAGACAAACAGAGTTAAAGGGATTAAAGAGACATTCAAGTTTAATAAAGCTGATAAGAGTAGTGAGGAACTACGAAAAAAATTAACAGAAGACTCTAATATTTGTTTTGTTTCCCCAGGAAAGGAGGAAAAAACCTCATTCTACATGTCAAACTTGTTTTGCTTAAATTAGTGATAACAGAGTGTCAAAACACATATGTCCAGTAATCCACAGTCTTGGGTTTTTCCCTTTAATTTACATTCTCCCAGTGTCCTTGCTGGCCCAATTCTTCAAGGCTTGGTTCAATCTCACATGATCCGTAAGGTTACACATGACCACTCCACCCCAAAGACTTTCTCCCTTCTCAAGAACCACTGGGCAGCTGCTACTGGTTACTAAACCGAATTAGACAAGAACTTCTCCAGGGCACGGGCACATTTCACCCACATCAGAGCCTCTTCTTACACAGAATGATGGGAGCTAATCACAGCCATCCTATATAATAAAAGCCTAATACGCTCAGTGTCCGACCGTTCAACTTGTTCAACTGTTCAACCAGTTGCTATGATGCACACTGACCACCAGGGGGCAGATGCTACAACTGGTAGGTTAGCTTGCTGCTGGGATCCGGCCCATCAGGACTGGGCGAGATGGGCCGGACATATCCTGGAGCCTTCCTGTAGTCCCTCCCCAGCTCGGATCGTGCACTGGTGGGGTCCTTTGGCCCTCTTGCAATCCGGGATCCCTTTGGGGATGTTGAAGAGCTGATTTCGGCCTGATCCCCACAGGCCAGGCCAAGGGACTCCACTGGTGCACGAATCCGTTACTGGGACTCCACTGGTGCACCAGGCCTCTAGTCTAACATAATCTGCCACTGAACACCAGGGTCCAATGGCCGTTGCTCTTGTTCTGAAGCAGAACTGCTGCTCATTTGTGTTTGGCCACCTGACTCTAGTAAAGGAGAACTGTGGCTCATTAGCTAACCCATCCAGAAAGTCCATTGAGAAGTGGTAATAAGAGTCCAGCACAAGACCTAACACCAGGCCAAAGATTCCCACAATGGCATGGGGTTGTCCAAGTCTCCAAAGAGGGTTTTCAGCTGGTAGGATGCTCCTATGCTGGAGCATCCAGACTCATCGCATATGTTGTAGAAACTTGCCTTTTTGAGCTGCTGAGGTGGCACCACCATAGTAACACCCACCACCACCAAGGAAATGGAGAGCCTGAGTAATTAACCATCTCACAGTGATGAATACACAAAGAGGAACAGCTATTGATGTGCAAATCATTATTCATCATGGACAATCAGGGAAAAAACAGTTTTAGCATCTTTTCATGCTCTTAAAAAATGTTTCAAAAAAAGAAAATTACTTACTGCCTTCCCACGTACAATGCAAAAGATTCAAAGCCCCTTCCACCCTCTTCCAGTGTGCCAGGTGAAAGAACGCATATGCTATTGCTTCACTGTCCCCTCTCTTCAGGATATGTTCTGGGGGTAGAATTAAGCTTTTCATTTCTAGTAGGTACTGAAATAAAAAAGCAGGAGACAGATGCATTAATACACAGTCATTTGGAATTCAATACTGAAAACAGAAAGCTTGATTTTCCTAAAGCCACCACTCAGAGGCATTTCATCAAACCTGCAACCCCATTACTACATTTGAAGGCAACAACTAAAACATCCAGCAATCCAAAGTTTGCTAATAGGTAATTAGACTTGTACTAGTTTACCACAGTGAAGATCAGAGGCTTTAAGGCTCTGATACTGTAAACAAACAGATAAATATAGACAAACAACAAAAAGGAAAATTTAGAAGATGCAATAATTTGGCATGCTAGTATAATTTTTTACCAAAAAGTGATGATGGAGAGATGTGCACCAGAATGAAAATATATAAAATGGACACATGAAAGTTAAGAAACTATATAACTAAGCCAGCTGAGCTAGAGATTTAAGATTGACTAGCACTGCCCATTACTTTTTTTATACTGGTCTATCAAGGAGAAGGACCCAGTCCTGTGAAAAGCACCGTCCATTACTGTTTAGATGCTGGAGGGAAGAGGGGTAGCAGCCAGAGCATAGGAAGACCCAAGGCAGGGGAGCAGTATACTAGTAGACTCTAAAGTACAATGTTCTTTTAGGTCCTTTCCCAAAGACTGGAGGGTTCCCAGCTTACACCTCTTCACTCCTATCTTCTACAAAGGAGGTGGGTACAGGGCAAGAATGAATATTCTTCCTGGAGGCTCAAAAAACACTAATTTCCCATTTGTAGTTTTTTGTGTTTAGGACAGAAAGGGAAACAAATTTAGGATGCTATTTTATATTTGAAAATAGTAACTTCTTCCTGCTGCCTGACCTTCCATTTATTACTCATTAGCTCCCTTCCCCATTTGTTCCCAACACACATACACATACACAACTACCACCAACCACCATCACATGAACCTATGCATTGCCTTTAAAGTGGAGATTAACAAAAATTACAACTAAACCACAGAACAACCATCATTCAGAACCACCTAAAATCTAGCTGAATGGAAGCCCTTCAACAAGGGATTTAAAGAAGAAGCCACACTGAGACTGGTAGGAGGGGCAGAGATATGGAATGAGCTGGTGCTACAACCATTGTGTGGCAGATAAAAATTAGGAGGGATATCTTGGCTGTGGAGGGCCCCCTGAGGAGCAAGGGGTCCCAGGCCTACACCAGGCCTCCCAGCCCAGGGTTCAAGTGCCAGGAAGAGAAGGCCCCATAACTTCTGGCTGTAAAAACCAGTGGGGATCGAGGCTGAGGGAGATAAAGGGCTGCTGGAGTCCCAGGAAGTCCCTCTTAAAGGGCCTGTGCACAGATTACTCGAACTCACTTCCTCAAAGCTCCAGCACCAGGGCAGCACCTTAAAATGAACCAGGGATATATGGGGAGAAACTGGATTGTCTGGCAACAGGGCAAGAGCTGGGTGGAGGCAGTGCAGCTTTCTGCCAGAGAAAAGTGCAGGTAGAAGCCATTGTTCCTTTGCTAAGTTTGTCCCCACTATCCCCCAGAGCAAAGAGCTAACAGGCAGGTGCCATATCTGAGTCTCCATCAATCTGGCTCACAATATTCAACCCATCATGGTGAGTCCCTCAGACTGAGCCCCATGCAACTTGTGGGCCCATCCAAGCTGTTTTCAGAGGCGCTTCCATACAACTGGCCTTTATTGCCTCATGCTTCAGACTTCCCTAAAATCACACAAATAAGCAGCATCTGGCCTTTGTGTACACCATACCTCTTGCTAAGTGGCCCCAGACATGACTCTAGTAGCATCTGGCCTTGGTTTACAGCTTAGCCTCTCTTGGGCAGCTTTAAGTCCAGCACAAGTAGCCCCACCCTGTGACCAATAATCTGAGGCTAATCAAGCCTGAATACAATCAGATTTCAGGCAGAGTGGGCCTCTGGTGGCTTTGAATTTGCCTTATTTCCTTCTGGGGCCACATCTAGGAAAAGCAGACCACAGTGCACAGCTTGGTCCTTCCCAAAGATACCCAGCCTCAGCACAGAGAGCTACAAGCTGTGGATTGCTGAGAGCTCTAATCAGGGTACTCAGGGCCAGTCACAAACAGCATCTAACATTGTCCAGCACTAGAGATTGGTAGTATTAGCAGATCTACCTAACACACAGACATAAACCCAAAGAGGCAGCCAAAATGGGGTGACAAAAAAGAAAGAAAAGAAAGCCCCAAATGAAAGAACAAGAGAATTATCCAGAAGAAGAGCTAAATGAAATGGAGATAAGAAATTTGTCAGACATAGAGTTCGGAATAATAATGGCAAAGATGCTCAATAGCATTTGAAAAGATATAGTAACTATGAAGAATGACACAGCGCTAATATGGAATGCAGTTGAAGGAATACAGGCAGATAAGGAGAAACTGAGGATCAGATCACTGAATTAGGCAGACAGGTTATAAAAAATCAGTCAATCAGAGAACCAAAAAGAAAAAACAATTATAAAACAGGAGGGCAGCTTAAGGGAGCTGTGGGACTGCATAAAACATAACATTCACATCATAGGAATGCTTGAGGAAAAGAAAGTGAGCAAGGGAGAGAGAATGTCTTTGAAGAAATAATAGCAGAAAAGTTCCCTAACCTGGTGAAGGAAAAAGTCACATAAGGTCAGGAGGCACAAAGAGTACCAAGAAAGAAGAATCCAGGCCCATGCTCAGACACATCAAATATTAAAATGCCAAAAATTAAAGAAAAGAGAGAATCTTAAAGGCAGCAAGAGAAAAACAATTTGTTACCTACAAAGGAGTACCCATAAGGCTGTCAGCTGATTTCTCATCAGAAACTTTACAAACCAGAAGGGAATGGCATGAAGTGGTCAAGGTAATGGAAAGCAAGGATCTGAAACCAAGATTACTATATCCAGCAAGGCTATCATTTAAAATAGATGGTGAAATAAAGAGCTTCCCAGACAAAAAAAAAGACTAAACAAGTTTATCACCAAAGGCTAAAGGAGTTTATCATGACCAAACCAGCATTGCAAGAAATGCTAAAAGAACTGCTACAATGAGAAGAAGAAATAGAGAGACAAACATAAAGAATTTAAATGGTAATAAATAAATATCAATAATTACCTTAAAAGTAAATGGATTAAATGCTCCAGTCAAAAGATATAGGATGACTGAGTGGATACAAAAACATGACCCAACTATATGCTGTCTACAAAAGACCCACATCAGAACAAAAGACTAAAACAGGATGAGAGGAAAGGGTTGGAAAAATTTTTCCGTGCAAATGGAAACAAAAAGATAAGCTGGAGTAGCAATAGTCATATCTGACCAAATAGACTTCAAAATGAAGGCCATCACAAGAGACAATAAAGGTCACTACATAATACTAAAGGGATCGATCCAACAAGAGACTATAACCCTGCAAAACATATATGCACTCAATTTAGGAGCACCTAAGTTTAAAAAAAATTATATATATATATATATATATATAAAATATATAGCCCTAACCAGTTTGGCTCAGTGGATACAGCATCAGCCTATGGACTGAAAGGTCCCAGGTTCGATTCTGGTCAAGGGCATGTACCTTAATTGCAGGCACATCCCCAGTGGGAGATGTGCAAGAGGAAGCTGATAGATGTTTCTCTCTCATTGATGTTTCTAACTCTCTATCTCTCTCCCTTCCTCTCTATAAAAAAATCAATAAAATATATTTTTAAGAAAATTCTAAAGGATTTTAAGGGAGAGATCCACAGCAATACAGTCATAGCAGGGGACTTTAACACCCCGCTGACTTTGCTGGATAGATCTTTCAGACAAAAAGTTAATAAGGAAACAGATACTCTAAATGCCACACCGGATCAGATGGCTTTAATTGACATTTATAGAACATTTCACACCAAAGCGGCAGAATATACATTCTTCTCAAGTTCACATAGGTCATTCTCAAAGACAGACCACATGTTAGCACACAAAACAAATCTCTACAGGTTCAAGAAGACTGAAATCATATCAAGCATCTTTTCAGATCACACTGGAATGAAATTAGAAACTAACTCCAGTAAAAATATTTAAAAACATTCAAACACAAGGAGGTTAAATAGCATGTTATTAAACAATGAATGGGTTACCGAGATCAGGAAATAAATAAAAAAAACTTCCTGGAAACAAATGAAAATGAACACACAACAACCCCAAATCTCAGGGACACAGGAAAAGCAGTCTTGAGAGGGAAGTTCATAGCTTTACAGGCCTACCTCAAAACACAAGAAAAATTAATAATAAACTATTTCATCCTACAACTTAAAGAATTAGAGAGAGAAGAATAACAAAAGCCTAGAGTAAGTAGAAGAAAAAAAAATAATAAAGATTACAGCAGAAATAAATGACACAGAGGCTAAAACAACAATACAAAAAAATCAATGAAATTAAGAGCTGATTCTTTGAAAAGTAAACAAGATTGATGAACCTTTAGCAAGACTCATCAAAAACCAAAGAGAGAGGACCCAAAATAAATAAAATCAGAAATGAAAGTGGTGAAGTAACAACTGACACCACAGAAGTACAAAGGATTCTAAGAAAATACTATGAACAATTATATGCCAACAAGCTGGACAATGTGGATGAAATGGACAAATTCCTAAGAAAATACAATCTTCCAAAACTGAATCAGGAAGAATCAGAAAACCTGAATAAGCCAATAACAACTGGTAACATAGAAGGATTAATAATAAAAAAAAAAAAAAACCTTCCAGCAAACAAAAGCTCTGGTCCAGATGGCTTCACAGACTTGGTTTCTTGAACCTTCAAAGAACAACTAACACCTATCCTCCTCAAACTATTCCAAAAAACCCAAGAGGAAGGAACACTTCCAAGCTCTTTTTATGAAGCCAGCATTATCCTAATTCCAAAACCAGATAAGGACACTACAAAGAAAATTATAGGCCAATATCCCTGATGGACACAGTTGATAAAATCCTTATCAAAATATTAGCAAATCAGATTCCGCAATATAGTAAAAAGATCACACACCATGACCAAGCTGGATTTATTCCAGGTTTGTAAGGCAGGCACAATATTTGAAAATCAATACCTGTGATACATCACATAAACAAAGTGAAAGACAAAAATCACATGATCCTATCAATTAGACGACACCGAAAAGGCACTCAAAAAAATCTAACCCCCTTTTTTATAAACACTCTCAGCAAAGTGGGAATAGAGGAATCATACCACAACATAATAAAGGCCATGTATGACTAAGCTACAGCCAACATCATACTCAATGGGCAAAAACTAAAACCATTTTCCCTAAGAACAGAAACAAGACAGGGATGTCCACTTTCACCACTTTTATTTAACACTAGACATATCTTATAGCAACGTTTACAGGTACATCTCCTAGGACAAAGGAAATTAAAAAGAAAATAAACAAATGGGACTACATGAAAATAAAAAGCTTCTGAACAGCAAAGGAAACCATCAATAAAATGAAAAGGAAGCTCACTGTATGGGAGAACATATTTGGCAATGATACATCCGATAAAGGTTAATATCCAAAATATATAAGGAACTCATACAACTTAATAAAAGAAAGATAAACAATTCAATTTAAAAATTTGCAAAGAACCTAAATAGACACTTCTCCAAAGTGGACACATTGATGGCCCAGAGACATATGCAAAAATGCTCAAAGTCACTGATCATCAGAGAAATGCAAATTAAAATGACAATGAGGTCTCACCTCACACTTGTCAAAATGGCTATCATCAACAAATCAACAAATGACAAGTATTGGCAAGGATGTTGAGAAAAGGGAACCCTAGTACACTGCTGGTGGGAATGCAGCTTGGTGCAGCCACTGTGGAAAACAGTATGGAATTTCCTCAAAAAATTAAATATGGAACTGCCATTTGACCCAGTGATCCCACTTCTAGGAATATATCCTAAGAAATCAGAAACACCAATCAGAAGGAATGTACGCACCCCTATGTTCATAGAAGCACAATTTACAATAGCTAAGGTCTGGAAACAGCCCAAGTACCCATCAGCAGATGAGTGGATAAAAAAGCTGTGGTCCATGTACACCATGGAATACTATGCAGCAATAAAAAAGAAGGATCTCTTACCCTTTGAGACAGCATGGAGGGACTTAGAGAGTATTATGCTAAGTGAAATAAGCCAGTCAGAAAAAGACAAGTACCACATGATCTCACTCATATGTGGAAACTAATGAACAAAATAAACTGATGAAGAAAACAGATCCAGTCCAAAAAACAGACTATGGAATCTCAGAGGGAGGGCAGAGGTAGGTGGGTGGGTTGGAAGAGATCAACCAAAGAACTTGTATGCATAAACCCTGGACACAGACAATAGGCTGGTGAAGGCAGGTGGGCAGAGCGGGGTTGGGCTAGAAGGGGTCAATGGGGGGAAAAAGGGGACATATGTTATAATTTAAACAATAGAGATTTAATTAAAAACAACAACTATGTATGATGTCAGATGGGTAGGAGATTTTATCACTGTGATCATTTAGTAAGTTATATAATTTCTAATCACTGGGGTGTGCATCTGAAACTAATATAATAGTATATGTCCACTATAATTGAAAAATAAAAAGTGACTAAAAAACAAAAATAAAATAAAATGGAGATTAATAGATGATGGAGGAATATAGAATTAAAATGGGACAAACACAGCAAGGAAGTGCTATAAGAGATGTTCAACAATTTTAACACCACAAACAACTGTCTGTGGATTTAACTGTTGGTGGGAATTTATGAAAGAGGGTGAAGAATGGGAGAGCCCCCATATACAGAATGGAGATTACAATCCCCCTATCAGTGTTTCATTATCATCTCACTGTGGACTTAGGCACTTTGGGCCTGCTGGGTGCAGTGGCCTTGAGCTTCCTCTCCTGTTGGCACAGGTGGTGTCAGGGTGTACTGCTCAGCAGGAGTTGGAAGCAAGTCTGGCCTCTTGCTTCAGCAAATAAAACTTTCCTCATTTGGGGTCTGCTATGTGAAGAAGCCTCAAAGCAGGAAGAGTAAGGAAGTGAGAGAGCCTACCCACAGTGCAGCAGAAAGCAGGGACACACAGCCATCAGTTGGGGGATAGGAAGGAAAGAAGGCCTCCTTCCAGAGAAAGACCGCTTCCCAGGGCAGTTCATGAAAGGTGTTCACTATTTTGATGGGATTTCCTCAAGTATGAGTTCCAAAAGAACTTTTTGTTTATATACCTTTTTAAATTCTACAAGTTACTGCTTTCCTTCTCCATCTTGTTTTAAAACAGCACAGGCAAAAATCTTTCGGAAAAAAATAACAATTTTGAATTACCTAGCAATCCAACTAGCACCCTATTTATCATGAATACAAGCCATAATATAAATATAAAGGTGAGTTTTATGTTTAGAGATATTTGACTATCCTCTCTTGATTTTGTCACCATAATATAAGTCATTAGATTATATGTTGCTACTACCCAGAATGATCTTAAAAGACCCCAAAGGCTATGAGTCATGAGAAAGATATATAATTTGTAAAATGCTACAAACTGTACTAATTGTTTCAGAGTACATTAGAGAAGACCAATTGTTTACTATTAATAATCATCCAGAGAACAAAGGAAAAGAAAAATTTCTTACCTAATAACAGTCCTAGAGTAAGATTTTCATTTCTGAATTCTCTAATAATTTACAGCTACCTTGTCTACTAAATAGTCAATTTTTTAAAAAGGATCATGCTGAGTGAACCTTGAAACAAACTAAATATGAAAACCACTAGCTCATGTGTCCCACATATACAGAAATATCTTGAAGTCCCTGATAACCAAAAAATGGCTGAAAGAAAAGTGTGAGCTATTATTTTTTTTTATTTCCATTATGAGGGAAAGCTTTCCAAGTAATTTCATTAAGCATTTATGAGAAAACTCTTCTCTTGGCCCAAGCAACCTTCAGGTACAGAGACACCTGAGAAGAACTGAGCCTGGTAGCAACCCACTTTTGTAGGCAGATGTTGAAACAAACTAGAAAGGGGTGGGGCTACAATAGATATCATAAGACAAGAATTCATTTAAAAGCATTGCTGGATTTACAATTTGGAAAATAGCAGTGCACGTGTGTGAGACGCATGGCTTACCCAGCCTGCAGGCTGAATGTGGTGCATATGGCTTCAAGGACATCATTCACAGCCCTGAATGCGGGCTGTGAGGTAATGTTCTGTTTATCCCCTAAGCTCCCTCTGAGCTTAGCATAGGTAAAATTTTCACATACTGCCTTGTATTATTTATCCACATGTCTTCCCCCTCAGCTTAATCATAAGATCCTCAAGAGCATGAATCTCACTTCCTAAGAAGTCTCTCAATGAGCATCCTTGGCCTGATCAGCCTCATGAGGCTGACGAGAGCAACTTACCAAGGAAACGTAGCTGCCTTCTCATCACATCTACTTTATGGCAGAAATAGGTTATGCTATAAAGGAGATTTATATTCCTATACAGTTCCATACAACATGTTGGCTCTAACCAGATGATGAAGGCTAATAACAATGTGTAATGTTTTTGGTCAGGCTTAAAGTGGCTGGCAAGGTCAGTTCTCAACATGTGTAACATTTAAATTAGAAAGGCATGGAACATTTCATATCTTACTTGTCAAGTGAAAAATAAATGGAAAAGGGCAGATCCCTATCCACAAGTATGCAGAAATCAATTAGAATAACTGTATCTTGTAAATCAGAGAACTCTCTCGGCCTGTCTATAATAAGTAGAGGCCCGATGCACGAAATTCGTGCAAGAGTAGGCCTTCCTTTCCCCATTGATCTATATACTGTTCTTGTGCCAGTACTAGGATGTTTTGATTATAGTGGCTTTGTAGTATAACATGATATCTGGTATTATGATTCCTCCAACTTTGTTCTTCTTTCTCAAGATTGCTGCGGCTATTTGGGGTCTTTTCGGTTCCATGTAAATTTTTGGAGTGTTTGTTCTAGATATGTGAAATATGCCCTTGGTATTTTAATAGGAATTGCAGTCAATCTGTAGATTGCTTTGGGTAGTATGGACATTTTAATGAGGTTATTCTACCAATTCATGTACACGGTATAGTCTTCCACTTATTTATATCTTCCTCTATCACTTTTTTCAATACCTTGTAGTTTTCAGAGTACAGGTCTTTTACCTCCTTGGTTAAGTTTATTCCTAAGTATCTTATTTTTTTTTGTTGTTGCAATGGTAAATGGGACTGTGTTGTTTTGTTTTTTTTAATTTCTCTTTCTGAGAGTTCACTGTTGGTATATAAAAATGCTATAGATTTTGGGGTGTTAATTTTGTACCCTGCTTCGTTTCCGAATTCATTTATTATATATAAAAAAAAGAAGGAATTCTTACCATTTGCAACAGCATGGATGGAACTAGTAGTTTTTTGATGGATTCTTTAGGGTTTTCTATGTACAGTATCATGTCATCTGCAAATAATGAAAGTTTTACTTCTTCCTTTCCAATTGCCTTTTATTTCTTCTTCTTGGTAGAAGAATATTTTTAGCATAATGTTTTCATGATATAGTACTAAATAAAGTGTACAGAGAGTATGATGTTTGTAATAAAAATGTATTTGTAGGCACCAAAAATATTGCAAGGTAATAGACTGAATACTAACAGTGGCTAAATATCTGATTTTATGGGAGATTAATTTCTTTTGCACTTTTCCTATGCTTCCCAAGTTTTCTGTAATAAGCATTTCTTTTTCTCTCTCTCCCCTCTTCCCTTACTCCCTCCCTCCCTCTCTCTCTTTATATATATATATACTAGTGGCCCGGTGCATGAAATTCGTGCAGGGAGGGGGCCGGTGTTCCTCAACCCAGGCTGCACCCTCTCCAATCTGGGACCCCTCGAAGGATGTCCTACTGCCGGTTTACAGGGATCGGGCCTAAACCAGCAGTCAGACATCCCTCTCGCATTCCGGGACTGCTGGCTCCTAACCGCTCACCTGCCTGCCTGCCTGATTGCCCCTAACAACTCTGCTTGCTGGCTTGCTCACCCCAACTGCCCGCCGTGCCAGTGTGCTCGCCCCTAACTGCTCCCCCCCTGCTGGCCTGCTTGCCCCCTCCTTCTCCCCACTGGCCTGCTCACCCCCAACTGCCTCTCTGCTGACCTGCTCACTCCAAACTGTCCCTCCCACAGTCCTGATCACCCCAACTGACCCCCACTGATAGCCTGCTTGCCCCTAACTGGCCCCCCTGCTGGTCTGCTCACCCCCAACTGCCCCCCCCCATGGCCTGATCACCCAAAACTGCCCTCCCCTCTTGGCCTCTAACCGCCTCTACCTTGGCCCCGCCACCATGCCTTGTCCAGAAGAACATCCGTAAGGTCTCTTGGAAGGTCTCCCACTCTAATTAGTATATTGACCTTTTATTAGTATAGAGGCCTGGTGCACGGGTGGGGACCGGCTGGTTGGCCCTGAAGGGTGTCCCAGGTCAGGGTGGGGGATCCCTTGGGGCATGAAGCGGCCTGGGTGAGGGGCCTGTGGTGGTATGCAGGCCGGCCACACCCCCATGGGGTGAGGGTCCCTGCTGGGAGGGGGCATGGCCAGCCTGGATGAGGGCATGATGCCTGTTTGCAGGCTGGCCAGAGCCCCTTCAGGGTGGGGAGACCTGCTGGGGTGCCTGGCCAGCCTGGGTGAAGGGCTGAGGGCAGTTTTCAGGCTTGCCATGCCCCCCAGTGACCCAGGCTCCCAGCCTCTCCTTCAGTGGCAGCCAGGGCAGGCAGGAAGCTTGGCTTCCTCCATTTCCAGGTGCAACCCAAGCCTCCAGTGCCGTGGCTGCTGCCATCTTTGTTGGGTTAATTTGCATACTCGCCCTGATTGGCTGGTGGGTGTAGTGGAGGGATGGTTAATTTGCATGTTTCTCTTTTATTAGTGTGAATATATATATGCATGTGTGTGTATGTATGTATGTAATACAAACCTATTTCATAAACTTGCATCAAATACCAAGGAAGTGAAAGACCTGTACTCAGAAAACTATAGGACATTGAAGAAAGAAACCGAAAAAGATACAAATAAGTGGAAGTATATATTCTGTTCATGAGTTAGAAGAATTAACATAATTAAAATGTCCATACTACCCAAAGCAATCTATAGATTCAATGTAATTCTTATTAAAATACCAACTGCATATTTACCAGATCTAGAAATATTCCAAAAACTTATATGAAACCAAAAAAGACTATGAATAGCCTCAGCAATCTTAAAAAAGAAGAACAAAGTTGGAGATATCACTACACCAGACATCAAACTATACTACAGCCATTTTAATAAAAGCAGTCTGATACTGGCATAAAAGCAGGCATATAGATCAATGGAATAAAACAAAGAGCCCAGAAATCAACCTATGCTATATGGTCAATTAATATTTAACAAAGGAGGTAATAGGGTAAAGATGGTCTCTTCAATAAATGGTGTTGGGAAAATTGGACAGGTATATGCATAAAAATGAAACAAGACCACCAACTTACACCATATACAATTTTAAAATGGATAAAAGAATTAAATTTAAGTGGCAAAACCATAAAAATCCTAGAAGAAAATGTAGGCAGTGAATCTCAGCCCTCGTAGCAATATTTTTGCTGAAATATCTCCTGGGACAAGGGAAATAAAGGAAAAATAAACAAATGGAATTCTATCAAACTAAAAGCTTTGTACAGCAAAAGATACCAGTATCAAATTAAAAAGGAAACCCAGTGTATGGGAGATCATATTTGCCAATGTTACATCTGATAAGGGGTTAATTTCCAAAATATATAAAGAACTTATATAACTCAACACCAGGAAGACAAACTGTAGGGAGCGGCTATAGGGTTAAGCCTCAGACTGACCTGTTGGCAAAGCCACAAACAAGTCCCAGCTTAGAGGGCACAGCCCTCTTAGCATAATTAAGCTTGACCTTATGATGCTCTCTAGATCCTATCTGGGTAGCTAATGGGCTGTGGGAGATGCAGCAAGTGCTGCCAAAACAAGTGAAACTCACAAGAACATTATAACTATGGTGACCACTACCTTGTTTACCTCTGGCTATAAAATAAAGGCTCAGCTTGCCTCTGGATCTCTCTGTCGCCTCAGCCAGACGCAGGAGATCCACCTAGAACAGTGATGGCGAACCTTTTGAGCTCGGCGTGTCAGCATTTTGAAAAACCCTAACTTAACTCTGGTGCTGTGTCACATATAGAAATTTTTTGATATTTGCAACCATAGTAAAAGAAAGACTTGTATTTTTGCTATGTTTTTTATATATTTAAATGCCATTTAACAAAGAAAAATCAACCAAAAAAATGAGTTTGCGTGTCACCTCTGACACACGTGTCACAGGTTCGCCATCACTGACCTAGACCCAGCTTATTCTGTCTGTCTTTTCTTTAATCCTTTGCCATGCCCCCTCAGGCTCACCGAACCCTTGGCTGTGCTAGCTCTGCACAATAAACAATCCAATAAAAAAAATGGGCAAAGGACCTGAATAGACACTTCTCAAAAGAGGACATACAGATGGCCAATAGACATATGAAAAAATGCTCAATGTCACTGATCATCAGAGAGATGCAAATTTAAATTACAATGGGATAGCTCTTCACACCTGCCAGAATGTCTACCATCAATAAGTCAACAAATAAGTGCTGGCCAGGATATGGAGAAAGGGAACCATATTGCACTGTTGGTGAGAATGCAGACTGAGACAATCACTATGGAAAACAGTGTGGAATTTCCTCAAAAAAATTAAAAATGGAACTCCTGTTTGATTCAGCAGTCCCACTTCTGGGAATATATCCTAAGAATCCCGCAACACCAATTTGAAAAAATATATGCACCCCTATGTTCATAGCAGCGTTATTTACAATAGACAAGTAAATAAGTGCCCATCAGTAGAAGAGTGAATAAAAAAGCTGTGGTACATTTACACAATGGAAGAAAATGATACCTTTTGTGACAGTATGGATGGACTTGGAGATTATTATGCTAAGTGAAATAAGCCAGTCAGAGAAAGACAAATACTGTGTGATCTCACTTACATGTGGAATCTAATGGACAAAATAAACTAATTAATAAAATAGAAACAGGGGCATAGATACATAGAACAGACTGACAGCTGTCAGAGGGGAGGCGGGAAAGGGGAACTGGATGAAACAAGGTGAAGGGATTAGCCAAACAACATATATACCCAAACCATACACGTAGACAACTGTGTGGTGATGATTAGAGGGAAGCGGGGGCGGGGTGGAAGTGGGCAAAGTGAGGGAAAATGTGGACATCTGTAATAGTGTCGACAATAAATAAAAATAAAGGAAAAATAAGAAATATTCATTTATAATTTTTAGTATTTTTCTGTTGAAAAAGTAATGCAATTATTATTAAAAGCTTAGAAAACATAGGCAAGTTGAAGAAAGAAAAAGAATTTACATGTAAAAACACAGGAAAAGGTGAAAGGGATTAAGTACAAATTGCTTGTTATAAAAATAGTCATGGGGATGTAAAGTACAGCATAAGGAAAATGTAGTCAGTAATATTGTAATAACTACACTTATTGGGGTAATCACTTTGTAAGGTATATAAATGTCTATTTGCTATGCTGTATACCTGAAAGTAATATAATACTGTATGATAACTGAAAAAAAAAGTGAACCACACTAACAGCCAAACAAAAAAAAAAAAAAAAAAGAAAGCCAAAGATGGAAAATTTTTTGTATATCTATAGTGCTTTGGTGCAGCTGGCTCTGAAAAGTCTGTAAGCCCAGGAAGGAAGTTTTGAGCCCATCGGTAAAGAGAATAAAACTAGTGCTGTTTGGAAAACATGATACATATTCTAGATTTCAATGCTGCCTGCTCCCTGGACTCAGTATGACACACTGGAATAGGGCAAAATCACGCAGTCACCATGGCTCGCTCAGGTCGGTCTGTGATAGGGGATGAGCTACTTAAAATCGCGGCCCTTTTCCTTCCCTCGCCTGTCCTCTGTCACTTTGAAGCACTGCTTATATCTTGGCTCTACTATGCTACTATGAGAACTTGGACAAGCTATTTACTTTATTTCAACCTCAGCTTGCTTATCTGTTAAAATAAAATAAAAATACACATCCGGTCAGTTGTAACATTTGAAGATTATATCGGATAATACATGTAAAGCATTCACACATCACCTGGCACATAAATGTTCACAAACAAATAAAATCAGAAATAAAAGAGGCAAAGTAACAACTGACACCACAGAAATACAAAGAGTTGTAAGAAAATACTATAATTAGCTTTATGCCAACAAAATGGACAACCTAGGCAAAATGGACAAATTCCTAGAAATATACAATCTTCCAAAACTCAATTAGGAAGAATCAGAAAATCTGAACAGTCAAATAACAACTAATGAAAAATTCCCAGGAAACAAAAGTCTTGGGCCAGACAAATGTACAGGTGAGTTTTATCAAATGTTCAAAGAAGAACTAACACTTATCCTCCTCAAATTATTCCAAAAAATCAAAAGAAGAGAAGACTTCCAAGCTCTTTTTACAAGGCTAGCATTATCCTAGTTCCCAAATGAGATAAAGACACTACAAAGAAAGAAAATTACAGGCCAATATCCATGATGAACATAGATGCTAAAATCCTCGACAAAATATTGGCAAATTGGATCCAGCAATACACTAAAAAGATTATACATCAAGACCAAGTGGGATTTATTCCAGGGATGCAAGGATGGTACAATATTCGCAAATCAATATGTGCGATGCATCACATAAACAAAATGAAGGATAAAAATAACATAATCGTATCAATAGATGCAGAAAAAACATTCAACAAAATCCAGCAAACCTACAGCCAACATTGTACTCAATGGGCAAAAACTAAAAGTGTTTCCTGTAAGAACAGGAATGAGACAGGGTTCTCTGTTTTCACCATTCTCATTCAGCATAGTACTGAAGTACTAGCCACAGCGATCAGAAGACAAGAAAAAATAAAAGGCGTGGAAATTGGAAAGGAGGAAGTAACAGTGTGATTATTCACAGATGATATGATATTGTACATAGAAAACCCTTAAGGCTCCACCAGAACGCTACAGTAAAACCTCGAAATAACAGAATAATTCAGGCAAGGGGGTGTCTGTTAAAGCTGAAAGTGTGTTATATAATAAGGTAGGTTATCCACTTGTGTATATTAAAAAATTGACAAATTAGTTTAATGTTTTCACTTATGTAGACATGTTTGTGTAATTAAAATTAAGTACGCACGAAAAGTTTAATTTCACATAAAATCTTTCTATATGCATTACTATAATTTTAAATTTATACTGAATAGGTCTAGTAAATGCTTGCATTCACCAGTCACTGCGAGTAAACAAATGCACATGGCTGGGGCCTGGTTTAGTGTGCGTTAGATTATTGGCCGACAGGAATTAAAGCAGAAAGTCATGCCACGTGACAACAAAACTAATTACCACATGTAATACGGTGTAACCATGTGCTAAACATTCACTGAACGCTGTTTACCAGAGGTGACTCTTGGATTTAAATATGTTGACTATAGTAGTATATGTAATATTTATTTATGTTGGTGAAATTACTACAGTGTTTTTTTTTAACATATTGCCTATTCACTATAATCTGTTAAAAATAACAATAAATTAATAACAAAAAATAAGTTGTTAATTTAATTATAAGTAAATCTTGGTTAAAAGCATTTTAAATTTAACATGGTATTAATTTTCTCATATAGTATATGGACCCGGAATTTTGTCCATTAAAATCTGAATGTTAAATCAAGGGCCACAAAATTGAGGGTTCACTGTACTAGATTTAATAAATGAATTGGCAAAGTAGCAAGATACAAAATTATCATCCAGAAATTGATAGCATTTTTTATACACCAAAGAGAAATTTTTAAAAAAAATCCCATTTACCACTGCAGTGAAAAAAATAAGATGCCTAGGAATAAACTAAGAAGATAAAAGGCCTGCACTCAGACAACTATAGGACATTGAAAAAAGAAATAGAGGAAGATATAAACAAGTGGAAGAATATAATGTATTCATGAATTGGTAGAGTTAACATAATTAAAATGTCCATATTACCCAAAGCAATCTATAGATTCAATGCAATTCCTATTAAAATACCAATGGCATATTTCAAAGATCTAGAACAAATACACCAAAAATTTATATGGGACCAAAAAGACCTCAAGTAGCCGCAGCAATCTTGAAGAAAAAAAAAAAGAACAAAGTTGGAAGAATTGCAATGCTGGATATCAAACTATACTACAAAGTCAATCTAATTAAAACAGCCTGGTACTGGCACAAGTAGCACGATACAAAATTAACCCTTAAGGCTCCACCAGAACACTACAGTAGATCAATGGTACAAACAGAGACCCCAGAAATAGACCCACATATTATGGTGAATTAGTATTTGACAAAGGAAGCATGTATATACAATGGAGTAAAGACAGTCTCTTCAATAAATGGTGTTTGGAAAATTAGACAGGTACATGCAAAAAAAAGAAAAGAAAGAAAAAAGAAAAGAAACGAAACCACCAACATACACCATACACAAGAATAAACTCTAAATGGATAAAAGACTTAAATGTAAGTTGAAAAACCAATAAAATCCTAGAAGAATTTTAAAAAGTTGTAGAATTTTCACCAATACATCTCCTAGGGTGAAACAAGAATACAGGGTGGTTTAAAAGTACGTTTGCAGTTGTGAATACAATAAACAGTTTATTCTTGTATTATTTTCTTGTATTTATTGTGTATTATTTTCCATATGAACAACTGTAAACCTACTTTTGCCCCACCCTGTACAAGACAGAGATCAGAAATGGATAACTTTAATCTGCCACAAGAAAGCCTTACTAAAAAGTTACAAACTGGGAATTCATGAAGATAATAGGTGCAGCCAGGACATGTTAGAGCCTCTCCTGTTACACTGTCTGATTGTGCTTCTTCAGACGATGGTGGCCCAAGAAATACCCGTTAATGCATATTTCTAGTTAGCCTATTTTACCTAGCCTGAAAGTACAGAAATAGAGCTGAAGTTATAATGGAAGAGATGATGAAAGGGCAACAGGAATTGAGCACCTACTATGTACTGGATGAATTACACAATGTAATTCCACTTACTTTTCATCAACCTTATTTTTTTTTTCATTAATCCTCACCTGAGGATAATTTTACATTGATTTTTAGAGAGAGTGGAAAGGAGGAGGAAGAGACAGAGAAACATCGATATGAGAGACACACAACAATTGGTTGCCTCCCGCACACACCTCGACCGGGTCGGGGATTGAGACTGCAACCGAGGTATGTGCCCTTGACCAGAATCGAAACCTGCAACCCTTCAATCCATGGGCCGATGCTCTATCCACTGAGCCAAACCAGCTAGGGCAACCTTAATTTTTATCTCCATTTTATTAAAAAGGAAATGGACAAGGAGATAATTAATTCCCCCTTCCCATAGTTCCCTTGATGCACAGACAGGAAGTAGTAGGAATCCTTGTTTCACGTACCTTGGAACGCTTTCAATAATACTTCACAGGTCTGCCTACCTTTATGTTGCTACCCCTTGCTCCATTGTTATATTTTCCCACTAGAGGCCCAGTGCATGAAATTCGTGCGGGGGGGGGGGGTTGGGGGGAGTGTGTCCCTCAGCCTGACCTGCACCCTCTCCAATATGGGAGCCCTCAGGGGATGTCCTACTGACAGCTTAGGCCTGCTCCCCGTGGTTTTCTGCAGGGCCTGCCTGCTCCACACCGCAGTGACTGCCAAGCAGGTTGTGCTGGGTGCTGCCTGCAGCGCTTGCCTGGTCCTGGGTCACCATGGTGACGGCCAAGCAGGCCATGCTGGGAGCTGCCTGTGGGCTGTGCTTGCCTGCTCCCGAGTTGCCAAGGCAACGGCCAAGCAGGCCGTGCTGGGAGCTGCTGCTGGGAGCTGCCTGCGGGCTGTGCTTGACTGCTCCCAGGTCGCCGAGGCGACGGTCAAGCAGGCCATACTGAGAGCTGCCTGTGGGCTGGGTTTGCCTGCTCCCCGGTCACCGCGACGATGGCCAAGCAGGCTGTGCTGGGAGCTGCCTGCGGGATGTGCTTGCCTGCTCCCCAGTTGCCGTGGCGACGGCCAAGCAGGCCTTGCTGAGAGCTGCCTCCTCCCTGCTGTCAGTCTCCACAGAGGCGATGAGGTTAATTTGCATACTCACTCCTGATTGGCTGGTGGGCATCATGATGGTATGGTCAATTTGCATCTTCCTCTTTTATTAGTGTAGATAATAGGTAATCTACATAATTTGCTTACTAGTAGTAGCAAATTAAAAAAACAGAATACAAAAGAACAGAATAAAAGAATAAAAAAGCAAACTAAAAGAATAGAATTCCATTTGTACCTATTAAAAGCATAAATATTTTTTGTTTTCCTTCTTTCTGTTTTAAATAAACTGCTCAATGTTGGTGAAGGTGTGATGAAATGGTAAAGGAGTAGCCTGCTAATGGGAGTGCAAACTGCTACCATCTTTTTTGGTAAGCAATTTGGCAATAAATATCAAGAGCCCTAAAGTACTCCTATATGTTACTCAGTAATTCCCATTCTGTTTATCTATCCTAAATATAAAAAAATCTTTAGCCCAAAATAGTGCTCTATTGAGATGGACAAAAACCTGATGTCTACAATAGAAGACACAAGATTTAAATCATTTTCTTCAACAAATGGTGCTGGAAAAATTGGATGTCCATATGCAAAACACATTGAATCTTAATATTACACCATACACAAAAATCAACTCAAAATGCATTAAGGACTTAAATGTAAGACCTAAAACTATAAGCTTCTAGAAGAATACATAGAATAAAAATTTCATAACATTTGTCTTAACAATAATTTCTTGAACACTGCACAAGCAACAAAAGCAAAAATAGACAAGTGGGACTACATCAAAATAAAAAGCTTCTGTGCAGCAAAAACAATCACCAGAATGAAACAATCAATAGAGTGAAAAGGCAACTTATGCAATGGAAGAAAAATTTGTGAACTACATATATATATATATTTATAATGTATTATATTTAAAAATGGAAAAAGACTTGAATAAAAAGTGGGCTAAAGACGTGAACAGCCATTTCTCCAAAGACATAGAGATGGCCAACAGGTACATGAAAAGATGCTCATTATCACTAACAATGAGGGAAATGAAAATCAAAACCACAATGAGATATTACCTCACATGTTAGGATGGCTACTATTTTTTAAAAAAAAGAATATAAAAATTGCTAGCAAGGAAGTGGAGAAATTGGAACCCCTGTGCACTGTAAAAGGATGCAGCCACTATGGAAAGCAGTATGGAATTTCTTCAAAAACTTAACGATAGGCTAGAAACCAAGATGGCGGCATAGGTAAACACCGGAGTTTGCTGCCTCGAACAACCACTTCAAAAATACAACTAAAAGACGGAACGGACATTACCCAGAACCAGAGGAAGGCTGGCTGAGTGGAAGTTCTACAACTAGGAGGAAAGAGAAAAACATACCGAGACTCAGAGGGGGCGCAGTGCTGAAGTAAAATACTAAGGTGCGGAGTGCATGCGGAGCGGGCTGGCGGCTGAGGGCGCAGTTGTCGTTTCCAATCAGGAGGAAGTCTCAGGCTCTGAGCTCCAGTTCCGGGCGAGTCTCTAGGGACCCAGACTCATATGGGAGAAGCGGGACTGTCTGGCATCACTCAGAACCCTAGGGCAGCTTTCTCTCCTTGGGGCTTGCAGCGATTACTGGGACACTGAGAAGCAGAGCCTCTGAGGGCAAGACTGAGAGCAGCCATAATTGCTAACCCCGCCCTGTTGATCCCGTGGGACCCGCCCCGCCCAAGCCCTGCAGGGAGACTTTTGCTGGATAGCCTTAGGCAAAGGCTAGATTAGCACCTCCCTAGAGATCCAGGAGCCAGGAAGCCCAGAGGTCAGAGTGGGACCATAAAAGACACACTCAGAGGGCAGACTCAGTGAGCACCAAAGCCCCATTGAAGCAAGTCTAGCCCCAGAGGGGTGTCTCCAGCACAGAGGTTCTCCCACTGCAGACACAGCTGATTCTCACAGCCAATTGGCCTGGAGGTCAATTCCTCACAGTGATAACTACAACAATCAAGGCTTAACTACAACAAGACTGTGCACAAAGCCCACAAGGGGGTGCACCAAGAGTGTCTACCTCAGGTAATTGGGACACTTAGCACAGAAAGGCACTCTATCGACATAGCGAAGCATAAAAAATGCCGAGACAAAGAAACAGGACACAAACAACAGAATTGGAGGAAAGCAAACTGTTGGATATAGAGTTCAAAACCACATTTTTAAGGTCTTTAAAGAACTGTCTAGAAGCCGCCGATAAACTTAATAAGGCCCTCGAAAAGACTGGTGAGACCACCGATAAATGTAGTGAGATCTTCAAGAAGACTGGTGAGACTGCCGATAAATGTAGTGAGATCCTCAAGAAATCTAATGAGACCCTCGATGTTGTGATAAAGAACCAACTAGAAATTAAGCATACACTGACTGAAATAAAGAATATTATACAGACTCCCAACAGCAGACCAGAGGACAGCAAGAATCAAGTCAAAGATTTGAAATACGAAGAAGCAAAAAACACCCAACCGGAAAAGCAAAATGAAAAAAGAATCCAAAAATACGAAGATAGTGTAAGGAGCCTCTGGGACAGCTTCAAGCGTACCAACATCAGAATTATAGGGGTGCCAGAAGATGAGAGAGAGCAAGATATTGAAAACCTATTTGAAGAAATAATGACAGAAAACTTCCCCTATCTGGTTAAAGAAATAGACTTCCAAGTCCAGGAAGCGCAGAGAACCCCAAACAAAAGGAATACAAAGAGGACCACACCAAGACACATCATAATTAAAATGCCAAGAGCAAAAGACAAAGAGAGAATCCTAAAAGCAGCAAGAGAAAGAAAATCAGTTACCTACAAGGGAGTACCCATACGACTGTCAGCTGATTTCTCAACAGAAACTTTGCAGGCCAGAAGGGAGTGGCAAGAAATATTCAAAGTGATGAATACCAAGAACCTACAACCAAGACTACTTTATCCAGCAAAGCTATCATTCAGAAGTGAAGGCCAGATAAAGAGCTTCACAGATAAGAAAAAGCTAAAGGAGTTCATCACCACCTTTAAGAAGAGGAAGAAGAAGAAAAAGGTAAATATACAAATTATGAACAAATACACATCTATCAAGAAGTGAATCTAAAAATCAAGTGAATAAATAATCTGATGAACAGTATGAACTGGTGATTGTAATAGAATCAGGGACATAGAAAGGGAATGGACTGACTATTCTTGGGGGGGAAAGGGGTGTGGGGGTGAGGGAAGAGATTGGACAATAATCGTGCACCTATTGGTGAGGACAGTGGGTGGGGAGTGAGGGCGGAGGATGGGGTGGGAACTGGGTGGAGGGGAGTTATGGTGGGGAAAAAAGAGTAACTAATGTAATAATCTGAACAATAAAGATTTAATTAAAAAAAAAAAACACAAAAAAAACTTAACAATAGTACTACCATATGATCCAGCAATCCCACTTCTGGATATTCACCCAAAAGAACTGAAAAACAGACCTTGAAGAGATATTTGCACTCCCATGTTCATTGTAGCATTATTCAAAACTAGAGGCCCAGTGCACGAAATTAGTGCACAGGTAGGGTCCTTAGGCCTGGCCGGCGATCAGGGCTGATCGGGATTTTTCTTCTGGCTGCCGCGGAGGCCTTCCTTCCCTGGCTGCCAGCTGCTGGCCAGGGCATTCCTTCGTTCTGTGCTGCCCCCTGGTGGTCAGTGCACATCATAGTGAGAGATCGAACTCCTGGCCTCCTGGTTGAACTCCCGAGGGGACACTTTGCATATTAGCATTATATATGCAGTGTTCCGGGCCGCATGTCCATGAAGGAGGTGGACAAGCAGATGCTCAATGTGCAGAACAAGAACAGCAGCTACTTCGTGGAGTGGATCCACAACAACGTGAAGACGGCCGTGTGCGACATCCCGCCCCGGGGGCTGAAGATGTCGGCCACCTTCATCGGCAACAGCATGGCCATCCAGGAGCTGTTCAAGCGCATCTCCAAGCAGTTCACGGCCATGTTCCGGCGCAAGGCCTTCCTGCACTGGTACACGGGCGAGGGAATGGACGAGATGGAGTTCACCGAGGCCGAGAGCAACATGAAGGACCTGGTGTCCGAGTACCAGCAGTACCAGGACGACACGGCCAAGGAGAAGGGGGAGTTTGAAGAGGAGGCCAAGGAGGAGGTGACCTAGAGCACCTGCTACCGGAAGCGTGAGAACTCTTTATTCACTCTCAGTCTGTCCTCATGATCCTGTCTCACTGTGTGCACTGCTCTTCTTCCTGTCTTGACATCTGAGTTGTACAGACACCATTAAAGCATTTTCATAGTGAAAAAAAAAATATATATATATGTATATGTATGTATATATAGATAGCCAAGAAGTAGGAACAACTTATACCTACATCAGTAAATGAATGAACACACATACACACACAATGGAATGTTAATCAGGCTTTAAAGTGGAAGAAAATCCTGTCCTATGCTGTGATGTGGATGAACTTGGAGTAAGTACAAGCTACCAGTAGAGCTTCAGAAATCCTCGTATTCAGAATCCAAAAAGAGCCAGTCACAGAAGGACCAATATGGCATGACTCCATGTATAGGAGGTGTCTAAAGCAGCCACCTTTACAGACACAGAAAGTTGCTGGTGGTTACCATGATTGGGGGAGGGATGAATGGAAAGTTGCTGTGCAATGATACAGAGTTCAGTGATGAAAGAGGAGAAGGTTCTAGAGATCTGCTACATACGATGTGAATATAATTAACACTGTACTGTATACTTAAAAATTTGTTAAGATAGAGTTCATGATTTGTGTTTCTTATGACATAAACATATTACAATAAATCATCCAGAAAATAGTTACTGAGAATACAGCATTTTAAAGTGTTTAAAGGCACATGACTAAAAGACTTGGACTTTAATGTTAGAGGATAGCCTTTTTAAAGTCAAAGAACCAGAAAATTTGATGATCCTCCCCAAGAAAAGAATAGATATATTCCTAATACCCAACCATAAAGTCCAATTTAAGTGGCCCATGTTTTTTAAAAATACAAATATGCTGTGTGACTATGATTCCTTAGTATTAAAAATGTGCAGAATGAAATAGTCTTAAGTATGACTATAGATGGTAATATATTTATATAATTTTCTCTGATATAAAAAATTAAGATCCTAACACCCCTAGTCATCCTCAGAAAAAGAGTAAGCAGTAAGTACATAATCAATGCACTATAGTGAGAGATCACACAGGGAGTGACTGATTCTGGGATGAGGAAGGTACAGTTTCCTGGTGGAGGCTTTTAATGGTGGGGTGAAGGATGAGTAGGATTTCCGCAGAAGCAGCGAAGAGGGAAGGGGAAGAGAATGTTTCTGGAACAATTAACAGTTCGCTAGAAGGAGCTGGGAAAATGAAAAACAAGTGGGGGCAGGTGATGAAGGGACCTGCAGGGCTGGAGACACCGCTGCAGTTCCTCAGGAAGGGAACTGATTTGTAATGATGAGTCTAAGGGCTGCTTCCTCCTTATAATGTGCTGCAGGCCAGAGCTTCAGAAATCCTCATATTTAGAATCCAGCTGACTCTTAAGAGGGTTCTGCAGAATAGAGACCCACAGCTTTTTACTGCTTTTATTTATTTCCCATTCCTGTGATGTGGTTAAGAGAGATACTCCTACTTCTCATGTTCGCAGGTTACTCTTCATTCCTAAGAGTAAACCTCCTGGAGTAAATAATATTTTTCACTGAATGCTAAAATATTAACTGTGTACCTTTGCTTAATGGAATACCTAATGGAACTAAGCTAAAAATGCATGAAAGGCAGTTCTCAGCCACTATATTTGGTATTTTTTTCTCCTAAGAAGACTGTAATTGGGTAAAACAGTGTGAAGGTACTGGAAATTCCTATGGTAGGCCATTGACAACTTCCTGAGAGAGAGGAAAAGAGCCAGGGAAGTGTTTAAGACATGATAATATCTTGAAGAAGTAGGAACTGTCCACAAGGAATTGAGGGCCTACGAAGGGATGTGCTTGTCATCATTTGAAATGTCAAGCCTAGGCTGTCTGCAACCAGTGGAGAGTGACGTTTAAGAGCTAGTGAACCCAGATCAGTTCAGGCTCTGTCATTTGTTTACTGTGTGACCATGAACAGGTTACTTAACCTCTCAAACCGCCAGTGCCCTCCTCTGTGAAGCAGAGACAATAACATGATATACTTCACAATGTTGTTATGAAAAATAAATGAGATAACATATGTAGTTCAGTTAGCATTGTGCTTGGCACATAGTAAACATCCAATAGAAGCCAATAATAAAATAACTATTATAATATCACTATAAGGAGAGAGTCAAGCTTAGGATGGAAAAGTGTCCTAGGTAACCATTAAGGCCCCTTCTTATACCAAGAGTCTAAGAGTTTATACAGGGCGAAGCAAAAGTAAGTTAACAGTTGTTTGTATAAACAATAATGCAATCCTATCTAATAAAGAGGGAATATGCTAATTGACCCTCACGCTATTGCAAAAGATGGCGGCACCCACAGCTAATAAGGAGGGAATATGCTAATTGACTGCCCCACCCTCAAAGATGGCGGGACCCACAGCCACAAGATGGCCAGCGGGGGGGGGGGGGGCAGTTGGGGGGGACCAGGCCAGCAGGGGAGGGCAGTTGGGGGGGACCAGGCTTGCAGGGGAGGGCAGTTGGTTGTGACTGGGCCAGCAGGGGAGCAGTTAGGCATTGATCAGGCTGGCAGGGGAGTGGTTAGGGGGTGATCAGGCTGGCAGGCAGAAGCGGTTAGGGGCAATCAGGCAGGCAGGCAGGTGAGCAGCTGGGTGCCAGCAGTCCCGGATTGTGAGAGGGATGTCCCAGATTAGAGAGGGTGCAGGCTGGGCTGAGGGACACACTCTCCCCCCCCGCCCCCGCCACCCTCCAAGTGCACAAATTTCGTGCACCAGGCCTCTAGTAATTAATAGTTAGTAATACAAGAATATACTTTGTGCTTCTCGTGATGCTCACAGCTGTAAACATACTTTTGCCCCACCCAATGTTCTTCATTGATGTCATTGATATCTCATTACAATTAAGGCTATTCTCTGTCTTAAAAGGCACCAATGTGTGTGTATGTATGCATGTGCGTGGGTGTGTTTACTGAAGTATTAGCAAGCAGTGCAATAAACTGCAGAACATGTATAAAAGATGTTTACAGCAGCCTGCATATAATATACATGAACCAGAGATTTGCACTTAATTCCAGACATATGAGGCCAGTATTCATAGGACCTTTTCTTCATGGAAACGTTGAAAGAAGAAGATCTGGAAACAAGTTTCCCTTCGGCACAATCGCCAACAAATAAAAGTGGTAGACAATCATTTTACCTGAATAGCCTATCTTTTCTCCATTTAATGATTAGAAAATAGAGTGAAATCAAATACTTAAAATGTTTCCACTTTTACAAGAATTCTGTTTGGCAGGGAGAGTGCTAGTTGACTGAGTCATATTCTTCCATGGTAGCTAGACTGTTTCTTAGGGCTTTTAATACTCTTTCTAGAGGCTGAACTAACCATTTAAGACCATTACCAAGAATTAAACAACAGTTTCAATTAAAATACCAACAGGTATTACACCAGTTTTCTAGCTTGAGCCCCAGGATTATAAGGCTCTGGTTGGCATAACTAGAAAAGTTAAGACATGATTCTGAGACTTTAATGCGCCACCACCAACAAGTAAAACATTAACAATTTTAATAATTTACAAACATATAGTGCTCAAGTATTTTTAAAAACTTTGACTGTATTATCTCACCTTATCTTTATCTTTATATTTTTATCTTCATTTGAAATTCTGAGTTCAGAGATGCTAAGCCCAAGTAACAGAGCAGGACTTGAATGCAAGTTCTTGTCTCAGCGTCTAGGACTCTACTGTCCAATACTTTTTCTAAAAGAGCCTTATTTATTTTCATAGGTAGCTCTGTAGTTAGTGAATGGCATTTAACAAATATTAGTTAATGACTTCAGTTTACTGTAATTCAGTATGAAGTTTTCCTAACTAGTTTTACATTTTAATAAAATTTGAGTGAACATTTTTAACTTAGCTGAAAAAGATTAAATAAAGAGAAGTATTTTATCCTACTCTACACACAATACCTAAGCCTACAGATGCTAGGCTGGTCATCATGCACTGGGCCTAGGGTGGATGGATATCCCTTCCGTAACTGCGGCAACTGCGGCACTTTCACCACAGACTTCTTTTGTCACTTTTCACAATAAAGTCTTCACAAGACATTTTGCCAAGAAAATTCTGCCCTGATACACACAGCAGGAATAGTTTCCTAGAGGTCAAAATGTGCTGTATAATATAAAAAACTGAAAATGTTAAGTGATGGCCTATCACATAGTAGGAACTCAAATATAGGTCAATCATAAACAAACATCCATCCCCGGAACAAAAGGTTATTGGAATATCTGTATATTTCTACCGTGACTGACTCCCTTAAAATAAAGCTCAGAAAAAATACATTAGAAATATTAAATTTGTATTTATAATGGGTAATTATAGTTATAAATTGGTTAAATATTTCCTACTACACAGACTTACTGAAATGGCACTCACAAGTCAAAAGAATAATACTTCTTCATACTTGGAGGTTTTCCCTATTAACTTCTTGCCACTGCTTATTAATTATCATTTATTTAGAAAGACATAGAAGGTCATATTGGTAAGTATTTTTTATCACTTTTGTTCACAACAAGATTCGTTTCCCGAGTTGGGTCTAAGTAAGACTAAAAACTTGTGTGAAATTCCTGTCAAATACATCAACGCCCTTGAGATCTCCACAGTTTGCCAATTTCAGACTTTCTTGACCTGGACTGCCTAAGCCAGGTCTATCAATTTGCCCTGATTACTAGTATACAAAGGCTGAAAACCAGCCCCAAAGCCTCTTGAATGTAGCTTTTGCTTAAAAATGAAGTTAATAATCATAGATTATACAGGACCTCAACGTTTGTTGGATGCAATTCATTTTTTTATTACTGTTTGCATTCAAGACATGATACTGTGGTCATGGAACATTTTCTCTGCTATCATAACGAGTTCCTGTGGGGATTCCACATACTCACTTTTGGCACGTGAGGATTGAACTCAACAGCTCTATGAATGGCCTCGACTGCATTCATCTCTGCTGTGCTCAGCCCCCGTCGAGATGCAGCCTCGGGAGAGAATCTGAAAAGCAGAAAGACAAACACCATCCAGTTGGGACCACTGCTTGGGCATCAACCCAGAGTGGCATCTACATATGAAGGGCCCGTAAAACCACAGCAAGCCAATGGCATGACCTTTCCAAACCTCCACTACATGGAACCTCTGAGTGACACCTCAGACCAAGGCCAACAAAAACCCCCACAGAAGCAGAAAGTGTGTTTGCATCTAATCGTGGCAGAAATTAAATTCAGCTGTCAAGTCTCTCTGTCTAAATAGCTATCTAAATTTTCTCTGGGGCACCTGCTTAGGTCAGGGGAGGGGATAGGACTGATGAGGGCCGACAGTGTAGGAAAAGAGAAAACTAGGTTACAGGAGAGCACACTTGGTTAAAAACAAAACTGGGGAGAATTTTCAAGGAGCTCCCAACCCAGCATCAGTGCTGCCCTGGGGGGTAAGCCGTGCAGCCTCAGCGGCAGCAGGAGAACCTGCCTGCGGCCGGGCTGGCAGGGGGGTGTGCATGCCCCAACTGCGGGCCAGACACCTGTCCAAGTGGATGAAAAAAAACCAGACCATGCAATCTCTTTCTCACCTCACACCCAGGGCTAACTCCAGAGCTGTGCTTGGCAGGCAGACACCACAGGGGAAGCTGTGACAACCCTGGCCCTGCCCTCCCAAGCTGGAGTCGCTGTGTAGGGAGAAAAGATGTTGCAGTAGGTACTGGCGATCTACAGGACAAAAAAGAATGAAAGACAATTACTTCGGTCTTGAAGTGCACACACACTTAACAGCAAACCTGTCTGACACGGCAGAGGCTATTTTCTTTCCCTGTGATCTGATTTTCAATGGGACCAAGGGAGTGCATGGGAAGTGTGTTTCTGACTGAAAAACAGTTAAGCCATCTATTCTTTCTCATCTGCCAGTCGTCTTGGATGTTTATGGAAATTCTCTATGCCACAGTCACTTGCCTGAGTAAAATGGGCAAATATCCCATTGAGATGGCCACTCAAAGTAAACAGACCCTGGGCGGGGGGTTGGTTGGGAGTAGATGAGACAAAGAATGGAGATGACCACCCCCTCTACCATATTACTACCCAGTCTTGGACTGCTGAAGAAACAGGAATATGCAAAAAATGAATAAAAGAAAGGCATTTTGTGTTAAGTACTAAGCAGGCCTTTTGGTATGAATTATCTGGCAAAAAAAAGAAAAAAAGTCACTTCAGAGGCATGGAATTGTATATAAATCCCTCTTTAGGGATTCTTACACCCCTGCAATACTTCAGGGTGTACTTCCCCTCCTGCTGGCAGTGAAAGAAAAGATCAGCAGATCCTGGAAAATGCATGCTCATAAGCAGGGGCTCATCGAATAGGAGACTTCCAGGGGAACTCTCAGAAGCAGCATCTCCTGGAGTCGGTAGGGCACTTAGCACACACGTTGTTACTCACTTACTTGTCAGAGACAGCTCTTGCTTTGAGCAAGGCAGCTGTGTAGCATATTGTTGCCGACTTTGGTAAGCTTATATCTGTTAAAAAAACAAAAGAAAAGAAAGTAGGAACTCTTGTAAGTTTGCAAAAACAAGGAGCAATGGTTTTTAACATGCTAGTATTTTAAACATGTAAGTCTAATAAAGCATAAATTAAGAATATTATAATGTCCATAGTACACAGCTATTCCTTATGTATCAGGGTGGTATGTGCAACTAGGAGTAATTTATATTTTTGTAAATAATTCATGTTTAAAATCTATCAGACTGACTTTAGCAATCATCTTTACTTTAAAATATGTATTTTCATCTGTTGAGTTTACTCAAGCAGAGAATAGATAAAAATATATCAATTTAATGTTATGTGAATACCCTTGATATCATGAAAGGCAAATACTATCTCTTTGTTACTTATAAAAGTTTATCAACAGGCATATGAAATACCAATGTGAAGGAAAATTTATTACCTTTATTTAAAAAACAAACAAAAACACACCACAGCTTAAACTATATATGTTTTGAATTACATGTTAAGAAGTTCATGTTTAGTTTTTTTGTTAAAATGTAACATATATATTGTATATATAAAATTATATAATAAATCTTTATATATAAGGATATACATATGAAATTGTTAGAAAACTATACAGTTTTTGTTCATTCAATCCCTTTTCATATAAACCCTAATTTGTTTCCCAGAACAACTTCCTCTTAGTTTGTGTAGAAAATCTCAGATGAAGGGTAGAGTGAGTAATAGGTTCAGATAATGAGTTTGCAGGGAAGTAAAAGTACAGGGTACAACTAAGAGTAGATAAACTCAAAGAGAGCAGTCCTTTGGGGGAAAACATCTGTTTTTAAATTATGATTCTATTTTTTTTTAAATGTTTTCATTGATTTCAGAGAGAGGAAGGGAGAGAGAGAGAGATAGAAACATCAATGATGAGAGAGAATCATTGAACAACTGCTTCCTGCACACTCCCTACTGGGGATCCAAGGGCATGTGCCCTGACCAGGAATTGAACTGTGACCTCCTGGTTCATTGGTCAACACTCAACCACCGAGCCACACTGACCAGGATGAATATATTTCTTACTAGAATAGTATTTCTTTAATACTTAACCAAATGTATACTATGACATAGAAATGCGTTCTAATTCAGACCAGGTAAAAATATGTCATTCCCATTGCTGCCAAATTCATTCTGGGCTAGAGGAATACAACACCTGGAATCCTTGTTTCTTTATAGATCTGTTTTCACTTTAGAATTGTATTACAGTAGAAATGGAAAGGGAAGTCCCACAACTAGCCAATAGACGAAGTAGAAGAAAATATTTTCATAAAAAAAAATCAATCCCTCATCCAATTACAAGTATTTACCATCAATTCCAGCATAAGGAATTTCTCTTTGAGAGAAATTTTGATGACATTGAGAAAATACAAATAATTATAGAAAATACCAACACAGAATTGAAAGGGAGAGAGTCTTTGCAACCCTGATCTCAGATATATACAAACAAAATTTCACCACCATATGTATAGTATAAAATGGTATGTTTATGATTAAGAAGAAAAAAATGTCAGACACTCACAGATTTTTCATTGCTTTTCTAATATCTAAACATTTAACCATTTCCCGGTGTGGGAAATCAATCTAGGAATCAAATATCTTGTTTGCTAGAGTCCACTCATTGATTGTCACTGGAAGATAATTTTTTAAAACTGCAGATAATACATATTTTACTTAATGTTCAGATCTTTTATTTAAAAATTATCCAAGCCTTGTTTTCACCCTTCCTGGTGGAAACCGACAGTATACCATGGTCGGCAAACCGTGGCTCACGAGCAACATGCGGCTCTTTGGCCCCTTCAGTGTGGCTCTTCCACAAAATACCATGTGCCGGCGCACACGTACAGTGCAATTGAAATTTCGTGGCCCATGTGCGGAAGTCAGTATTTTGTGGAAGTGCCAGTATTTTGTGGAAGAGCCACACTCAGGGGGCCAAAGAGCCGCATGTGGCTCGAGAGCTGCGGTTTGCCGAGCCGTAGTTTGCCAACCACTGGTATGGGAGAACATATTTGCCAATGATACATCTGTTAAAGGGTTAATATCCAAAATATAGAAGGAACTCATACAACTTAACAGAAGGAAGATAAACAACCCAATTTAAAAATGGGCAAAGGACCTAAATAAACACTTCTCCAAAGTGGACATACAGATGGCAAACTCACATATGAAAAAATGCTCAAAGTCACTGATCATCAGAGAGATGCAAATTAAAACAACAATGAGGTATCACCTCACACCTGTCAGAATGGCTACCATCAACAAAAAAACAAATGACAAGTGCTGGAGAGAATGTGGAGAAAAGGGAACCCTACTACACTTCTGGTGGGAATGCAGACTGGTGCACTCATTATGAAAAACAGTATAGAATTTCCTTAGAAAATTAAATATGGAACTGCCATTTGACCCAGTGATCCTACTTCTGGGAATATATCCTAAGAAACCTGAAACACCAATCAGAAAAAATGTATGTACCCCTATGTTCAGAGCAGCACAATTTACAATAGCTAAGATCTAGAAACCACTCAAGTGCCCATTAGTAGATGAGTGAATAAAAAAGCTGTGGCACATTTATATCAGGGAATACTAAGTAGAAGTGAAAAAAAGGAATCTCTTACACTTTGAGACAACATGGAAGGACCTGGGAAGTATCATGCTAAGTGAAATATGGCAGTCAAAGACAGGTATCACGTGATCTCAGTAACAAAATAAACTGATGAATGGAGTGGGTCCAGAGACATGGAAGCATGGAACAGAGTACAGAATCGCAGAGGGAAAGTGGGGGTGGGAGGTAATAAATCAAAGACCATGTATGCATATATGCATGGCCCATGGACACAGACAATGGGGCAATGAGGGCCTGGGACTGGGGGTAATACTTTCAACAATAAAGAATTTTAAAAAAAGAACTACTCAGAATGAAGAATAACTGAAATGAAAAATACATTAGATGAAATCAATAGTAGATTAGATGAAGCAGAAGATTAAATTAGTGATTTGGTAGAAGAAAACACCCAAGCAGAAGAGCAAAAAGAAAAGAAACTCAAAAAAATTGAGGATAGTATAAGGAGCCTCTGGGACAACTTCAAGCATACCAATGTTTACATCATGGAGATGCCAGAAGGAGAAGAGAGAGAGCACGGAATTGAAAACCTTTTAAAGAAATAGTGATGGAAAACTTCCCTAACCTGGTGAAGGAAACAGACACACAAGTCCAGGAAGTGCAAAGAGTCCCAAACAAGGACGGCATCAAGAAACATCATAATTAAAATGTCAAAGGTTAACCATAAAGAAAGAATCTTAAAAGCAGCAAGGGAAAAGCAGTTAGCTATCCACAAGAGAGATCCCATAAGACTTTCAGGTGATTTCTCAACAGAAACTTTGCAGACCAAAAACAATTGACATGAACTATTCAAAGTGATAAAAAGCTATGACCTATATAACCAAGTTTATTCTACCCAGCAAAGCTATCATTTAGAATCAAAAGACAGGTAAAGGGCTTCTCAGACAATAAAAAGCTAAAGGGGGTGTGACCAGCTGCAAACAGCCATCATCCCCTCATCCAGGCTGGCCAGGCACCCAAGCGGGAACCCCACCCTGATCCGGGACACTAGTCAGGACCAACCAGCTGGCCCCCACCCGTGCACCAGGCCTCTATCCTATATAGTAAAAGGGTAATATGCAAACTGACCCTAACAGCAGAAGGACTGGAAAGGACTGGTCACTATGACACACACTGACCACCAGGGGGCAGATGCTCAATGCAGGAGCTGCCCTCTGGTAGTCAGGGCGCTGTCACATGGAGGAGCTCTGCTCAGCCGCAAGCCAGGCTGATGGCTGCCAGTACAGCGGTGGTGGTGGTGGTGGGAGCCTCTCCTGCCTCCTCAACAGCGCTAAGGATGTCTGACTGCAGCTTAGGTCTGCTCCCCGCTGGCAAGTGGGCATCCCCCGAGGGCTGCCGGGCTGCCAGAGGGATGTCTGATTGCCATCTTAGGCCCAATCCCCTGGGGAGCAGGCCTAAGCCAGCAGGTGGTCATCCCCTGAGGGGTCCCAGACGGCAAGAGGGCACAGGCTAGGCTGAGGAACCTCCCCCTCCCCCCAAGTGCACAAATTTTTGTGCACCAGGCCTCTAGTATTGTAATAATGATGTATGGTGTCAGATGAGTACTAGATTTATTTGGGTGATCACTTATTAAGTTATAATCTAATCACTGGGTTGTATACCTGAAACTAATATTGTATGTCAATGGTAATAAAAAAAAATAAAAAATGTTTTAAAGTAAAAACAGTTTTTTGAGCAGGAAATAACAAATCAGGTGCTTTCCAGTATTGCCTGTAATTTATTCATAAATTTTATTCAAGGGAAGGGATTCTCAAAATCATCCTTAGTCCAATTTTGTGTGAAAAGACTCTATGCAGTGCCATTCTGTCTTTTCTAAGTGACATGTAGCTGCCATTATTACCAAAAAGTTCTCTTAACAATTAGAATCCAAGGAGGAAAGAAAAAAAGAGTCATCACATAATTCCATTACTGTCTGCAGAAACAAGGAATGCTAAATAAACATTTCTCACTTAAGCCAGACTGGCGCTTGTTTAATTTTCCTTCTGCTTCTTTGACATCTTGTGTTTCATACAGGTCTTTTTCTGAAAAGGGAGGAACCTTCTCCAGTGTCTTAGGCATGCAAAATCAAATGGTCATGAGAGTCTTTTATTAAAATCTAAAATCCTGAATGTAATACAATTGGAATCGTAGAGTATGTACTGTGTTGTGTCTGGCTTCTTTCACTCGACATGATGTTTCCGAGTTCCTTCCATGTTGTTGCATGTATCAGTACTTCATTATTTATTGCTGAATACTACTTTATTGTATGGATATACTACAATATGCTTATTCTCCTGCTAGTGGCTATCTGGACTGTTTTCTAGTTTGGGACTGTTATAAATAAAGCGATTGTGACTATTCTTGTGTAAGATTTTTTTCTGAAAACAAAACAAAACAAAACAAACAAACACAAACAAAAAACCTCATTTCTGTTGGATATGCAATTAGAAATGAAATTGTTGAGTCAGAGGTTAGATGTAAAGTTTTATCTGGTAAGTAGTGCTTCAAAGTAGTTATATAAAGTTTGTAAAACTAATATATGGTTGATAGATGTCAGAAAAATAGTTACTTTTGAGTTGAGGGCAGTTTGGGGCCAGAAAGGGGTCTGAGGCAACCTTCTAAGGCGGTGGAAAGTTTTATAATCCTGAGTGGTCATCACATGGGGTAAACCTAAGTGAAAAGTCACCCAGTTCTACACGTAAGATTTGTGCAAGTTACTACATGTAACTTATCTCTCAATAAAAGATTAAAAACAAAACTACAATCCTGTGCCACATGAAGCTGTCTTCTCTTCAATCTATAACATTTTACTTGCCTTTTATCATTCTGGCCCCCTCCATTCGTGCTACAAATCATTATCTATAAATTACTTACTAGTTTTACCTTCCATTAAAAAACAGAATCTGGTTATTTCTCAAGTCAGCCTTTCAAATATTAAGATGGTTAAAACATCTCTTCTAAACCAATTATTTCCTGAATAAATACTTTCTAGTTCCTCAACTGTTATATTCCTCAGAATTTCTCACTTATTTTTGTTACAGAGCCACAGGTGGTTTCAAAATATGAGAATTACAAGTGGCAAAAACCCTCTGAGTCCCTGAAACCTGACCAGGACAAAGCCCAGTGAGACGTGCAGTCTGAGGCGCAGGACCACCACACTCTGAGGACCAGCTAGGACAGCCTGGTGTAGAGCGGTGGGACTCCTTGTTTGCCCCAATGACTGGATAGGCAACAACACCTAGATTCTATTCAGATTCACTGCAGCCAAACCCAGGTCCTTTCTTTTTTTTGAAAATTTTGGAACCTAGAAGTAGGATTTTCCATTTGACTCCATTAAATTTTAAATCTTAAAAAGTAATAGAAACTATTAAATATTAATCATATCATTCCAGCCTACCAGTCATTGTTCTGACTCAAGCTACCACCCAAATGTGCTCCTTTCACTTCGTAAGTATGTGACCTTCCTCTCCATATGATCATTAACATTATCAAAATTACTGATAACATTTTTCAAGGACTTATTAAGTGCTAGGCACTGGTATTAATCACTTACTCACATTATCTATTTATTCTTCACAGCAACCCTATGAGACAGGACCTACAGTTAGCCCTGTTTCATAGATGGGGCAGGTGAGGCATAGAATGGTCAAGATATAAAGTAATATCAGGTATTTAGAACAAGTATCAGCTGTCCCCAGAGCACATGATTTTTAACTGTGTTATGTTGTCTATAAGGTCTGATTTTAAAAATATTGACCATGGCAATACCAAGAGAGAATTCAGAAATCATATTCCAGAGATCACCCTAAATTTGCAATGATCTCAATGATATATGTGCAACCCTTTATTATATCTATTGGTAGAATAGGTATTAATTACATAATTATTACTAGTAGCCCGGTGCATGAAATTCGTGCACATTAAAGGGGAATTAATTGCCCTAACCGGTTTGGCTCAGTGAATAGAACATCGGCCTGCAAACTCAAGGATCCCAGGTTCGATTCTGGTCAAGGGCATGTACCTTGGTTGCAGGCACATCCCCAGTGGGGAGTGTGCAGGAGGCAGCTGATCGATGTTTCTCTCTCATCAATGTTTCTAACTCTCTATCCCTCTCCCTTCCTCTCTGTAAAAACTCAATAAAATATATTTTTTTATAAAAAGGGAATTAGTTAGCAGAGATATTTTAATATCGCTATTTGCCTTTTCTCTAGAAATAGAAGTGTGAGAGATGAAAGGACATTAATAAAATGTATATGAAAATCGTATATAAATTTATTAATAAATAAACAGTAACAAAAGGATGTAACATCAACAGAGGCATGATATATAAAAATGACAAAAACATAATATAAAAACAACAAAAACATGATATAAAAACAACAGTGATGCAAACGACTGATAAAGTGATTAAACTTATTCTAATATCTCCCTGTACACCACATTAAAAGTGAACACTTTCAGAGTGCTTGACTAATTTCCCTTGTGATGAAGTACTTAGAACTTTAACTGTAACATCACATGCTCTTCAAACTCAAGAGAAAGCAACATATAACTGACCATGTGCAAAAACGGGTTCAGGTAGGAACATGCCTACTCTGTCTAGAGTTTGCCCTTGTGATTTATTAATAGTCATCACAAATGCTGGCATCACGGGAAACAGCTGTCGAATCAATTTAAATGGGAGGCCAGTGTCAGATGGGGACAAATTAATTCTTGGAATCAGAAGAGCCTGTCCCTCTGCAGATCCTGTTAATACTTCAGCTTCGATAATGTTAGGTTGTAATCTTTTGATAATAAATCTGGTACCATTACAAAGACCCCATTTACTATTGAGATTTCTCAATAGCATGATGATTGCACCCACTTTCAATTTTAATTTATGACACAGCATTCCCGAAGAAGTAATACTATTCAGAAATTTGATGGGGAAATTTTCCTTTGTTTCTTTGTTATGGGGTAGAGCCACAACATTAATAACAGAGAAACAGAATTAAAACTTTATTGTGGGGAGCCACTACAGTGTTTTGGACAGGTTCAAGCCTTGGACTGATGAGAGGGCACAGTCCTCTCATTGCCACGTGCAAGTCCTAGCTTGGAGGGCAGGGCCCTCCCAGCACAATTATAGCCAACAGCTGTAGTTGTAAGCTTGAACCTATGGTCTGAACACGTGGCCCCACGTGCCTGAGTGATGTGGGCTTGATAGAGTTCAGGTGCATGCAGTTGAGTAGGATTGAAACCCAGGAGAATGTTTGTAAACATCTCGGTCACGCCCTTATTTTGCCTCCTAGCTGGCATCTGCTATAAAATAAAGGAATGGCTGTGGGGGTGGTCGCTGTCTCTCAGAGAAGCAGTGTCCCACCGAGACCCGGCTTTCATTCTCTTGTCTGTCTTTTCTAAGCCTCTAAGCCACCCCATCAGGTTCACCCCGTGCTGGCACGGCACACTTTAGAAAGATCTGCCTCCACGCTCTCAGGGCGGGTTCCTGCCTCAAACTCCGCCCTTAAGGGAAACAGCTCCAGAAACAGCTTGGAGGAGGGCTCAGCCGCTGCCAAGACAACCCCTGTAGGACTGACTTCCTTCCGCTCGGTCTCAGCTGTTTGTCTGTATGTGATGAACACCACCTATGGTTTTTATATAAGTAGATAGTACTAGTAACCCAGTGCACAGATTCATGCACATTGAAAGAAAACTAATTAGAAGGTGGTCGGTGGGGTGGGACTGGGTGAGAAGGGCCGGACATGCCCTGGAGCCAACTTCCCATGGTCCCTCCCTGGCCGGCAGCATCTGGGGCGGCGCTGTGGCTCGAAGGGCATCTGCAGAGTGAGTGGGGTCCCTTCCGCAGGTGGGGTCTCTTGGCTTGGCCTGTGGGGATCGGGCCGAAACCGGCTCTCCAACATCCCCCAACGGGTCCTAGAGTGCGAAAGGGCACTCTGCAAAGTTACTGTCATACAGGGTGTGGAATGCAAGTGTGTGTAAACCAGATCAGGGGTCAACTGTGCCCCAGCAACAACATAACCCACAGCCGAAGATGGAATCATGTGGCCCCGCGTGGACTTGGGCTCCCTCCTCTCTGGTTCCAGGGTGCATCACCTGAGAACCGCCGCTGCCAAGTCACCGTAGCTCAGCACTAAACCATATTCAGGGCCAACAGTGCCTCAGCGACAACATAACCCACAGCTGATGGTGGAATCATGCAGCCCCGCGAGGACTTGGGTCCCTCCTCTCTGGTTCCAGGGTGCGTCACCCGAGAACCACCACTGCCAAGTCACCACAGCTTGGCAGCACTTGCATTGAGCTTCTGCCCCCTGGTGGTCAGTGCACACCATACTTACCAGTCAGTTGGCCAGTCAAATGGTCACTTAGCCTTTTATATATATAGATACTAGAGGCCCAGTGCATGAAATTCATGCACTTGGGGGGGTCCCCTCAGCCCAGCCTGTACCCTCTTGCAGTCTGGAACCCCTCGGGGGATGTCCGCCTGTCAGCTTAGGCCCAATCCCCCTGGGATCTCGCAATCCGGGATCCCTCACTCCTTACTGCTCGCCTGCTCACTCTTTACCACTTAGCTAGCTGCTCCTTAGTGCTGCTGTGGAGGCAGAGGGGCCCTTGCTACTGCCACTGCGCATGCAAACCGTGAGCCCAGCTTCTGGCTAAGCGGCCGCTTCCCCTGTGGGAGCACACTGATCAACAGGGGGAAGCTCCTGCATAGAGCATCTGGCCCCTGGTAGTCAGTGTGCATCATAGTGACTGATCATTCTGGTTGTTCCATTGTAATGGTAGCTTAGGCTTTTATTATATAGATTGATTATTTATATTACTGGTATAATAGGTTTTATGACCCATCATTCCACATTATCTAAAAAGATAGCATTAAAAACATTACCAATGTTTTATTTAAATAAAGATATAAATACAGTTGACCCTTGAACAATGGGAGGGTTAGGGATGCCTACCCCCAGGCAGATGCCCCTCAATATGCAGGGAGGATTGGTTCCAGGATCTCCTCTGCAGTTACCAAAATCTGCAGATGCTCAAGTCCCATACATAAAATGGCATAAAACAGTGCATACAGTCAGCTGTCAGCATCTGAGGGATCCACAGCTGGTTAAAAATGAAGATGTAAAACTCTGGGACATGGAGGGCCAACAACATCTTTACTGGGGGGGAAAATATGCATATATTTATTGAAAAAAATCTGCATATAAATGGACCAATGCAGTTCAAACCTGAGTTGTTCAGGGTCAATTGTACTTCTACAGCATTCCTCTAATTCAGAAATATGGCCATTTACATTAATAAGAAACATTGAAATACTATTGTATGGACTCCAAAGCTTTCATATCCACTACCTCATCTGTTTTTATTTGGAAAAACTTCCTTAGTAAATCCATGTTGGATCTTTAATCACCTCTTTCTTTCCTAAGTGTTCATAAACAACATAATCATCACTTCTAGAATTTTGCTGGGATTGACTTATTTGCTTAAATTCTTTTTAAAAAAAGAATAAAAATCATTGAGGGGAAATATAAACTAGAAATAAATAGTTGTGTGTTCTTATCATCTTATTAGCACATTGCTTTCTTCTCCAAATAGTATTACTAGTAGATAGATCAAAGCGTTGGACAAGAGCACACAACTGTGAAGATCATCCTCAAAAATCTTTTCTTTAAAGACGAAGAAATACAGGTCCAAAGAAGCTAAATGATACACTTAAGAGCTGCTTACCTAATTAGTGACAGAATTGGTCCTGCAATACCACATCCTCGTCACCATCCCATACTGCAAGCATGGTACTTGCTTTTTATCATTATTCTCTTATGCTTTCTTTATCATTTTACTTGGAAAATATGTTTACAATTAAAATCTTGAGACTTTTGCTTCCTCTGGACTTTAGCCACCCTGAACAACTACTTATAGGTTTCTACCTCACTTATTTAGCTATTTGTCATTCTGATCTTTTCATATACTTTAATCACTTGTGTTTCTTTTACATTTATCCCATTGGAAACAACTATAATTTCATCTTTTAGAATCTCCCATCTTTTTTTTTAAGTATATCTTTATTGAATTCAGAGGGGAAGAGAGAGGGAAAGAGAGACAGAAACATCAATGATGAGAGAGAATCATTGATTGGCTGCCTCCTGCACGCCCCCTACTGGGGATTGAGACCGCAACCCAGGCATGTGCCCTTGACTGGAATTGGACCTGGGACCCTTCAGTCCGCAGGCTGACACTCTATCCACTGAGCCATACCAGCTAGGGCTCTCCCATCCTTCTTGAATCAATTCCCACCACACACACACACACACACACAACTGTATCTCCTATACCAAATACTGTCATCCCAAAGTTAAGTCATTTATTGACTCCATTTCTGGATTTATAATTGCCTTTCCTCTGAATTAAAAGAAGAGTCAAAGTTTGTTTTCTTGTGGTTGCTATTTGTTCGTTGGCTTTTAGATTTGGGGAATATGTTTATAACTAATGTCCCATTCTTTTACTATTATGAACTATAAGATAACATGGTCTCCTTTTCTTAAGATTCTTCCTTTTTGGTAAGAATTAAATCCAGGGAATCAATTACTCTCAGGCCTTGTTTAGTAGTAACTGAAGTGTTACTAAGGCAAGAATTTATCAGATACTTTGCTTTTAGCAAATGAAACTTCTTGTAGATCTACACACACAGCCATTCACACCATGTCTACAAATTCATAACCTACGAATGAATACTAGGTGGACGCTGCACCTGTTCCCACATTCCACTTTTGTTTTCCTCATGTCACTGTTCTGACTCAACAGAAGTAGGTAGGTGTCACTGGGTTATATGAGTTCAAGTAGGCTCTTAATCACTTCTTAGGTACATTCCCCCAAAAGACAAAGTATCTAAGGGTTATGCTGGGTCTACAGAGGCCTCAATTTCCTGTAGTTAAGAGATCACCAGAAAGCAAAAGAAATTAAGTGGTTATGGTGTAAAACAGGAAGTTTTGTTACTGTTTTACATATATATTTACTGATTTCAGAGAGGAAGGGAGAGGTAGAAAGGGATAGAAACATCAATGATGAGACAGAATCATTGATCAACTGCCTCCTGCACGCCCCACTCTGGGGATTGAGCCCACAATCCAGGCATGTGCCCTGACCGGGAATCAAACCCGTGACCTCCTGTTTCACAGGTCGATGCTCAACCACTGAGACATCACAGCTGGGCTAAAACAGAAAGTTTTGATCATGACCCAGGAAATAAAGTTTCTGCACTGGAATTATTTAAAGAAGGAAAATCAAACTGCAATAACTCCTTTATATTTACTGGTTGGAAAACTAGCAATGTCTCCCTAAAGGATAGAATTCTGCTTCTTCCCAGTGTCTGAAATAATTTCACTGGTCCTCTTCAGTGGCATTCCACTCCTTCATGTCTTAGTGATTTTGCACTGTGTTCATTTCTCAACCACTTCAAGTAAAAAAAAAGGGCTGAGCATGAATCCATCGTGCCACTCTCTTCACTTCATGATCACATGGAAGTCCTTCCTCTGCTGAAATGGCCTCCAGGTTCCTCCATGGGCTTCAGAATAAAATCCAAGTTAGAGCCAAAGCCCTACCTAATTCACCCTAAACATTTTTGGCTCTTTGCTGCAGCCCTCCTCCATCCCTCTGTTCCGTGAGCTACACAGAGTTCTCCACACAGTGATGTCAATCTTGCCTGGAACTTTTCAATATGCTCTCTTTGCTTCCAGCACCTTCACTCTCTGGCTCCGCTCAGATTCCATCTCCACAAGGAAGGCTTCTCTCACTGCCCCTGGGTGAGGTGTCTCTTCCATCTTGGGTTGAACTATCACAATCTTTACACTTTACAGCATTGTCTGTAGTCTTATTTCCCTCTCCTACTTACATGGTGTGCTTTAGGGATAAAAGCTGTTTCTTCAACACTTTGTCCCCACAACACAAAACAAAGTCTGAAACGTAATTGGTGGTCAATGTTTGCTAAGTGAAACCATAAATTAATATACTAACATCTCAAATTACTTTATATTATTTTCTTCATATATGCAAACATCTACATATAATTTAGCTTCTGGGAGCCAAAGTGATGGTGTTGATGTTTTTTTTAAGAGGGAGTAACTTGTTATTTCTCAACATGTGTATTGTATTTAGCTTTCCTTAAGGCATTTAGAAGAATGCAGGAAAGTGTATTAGATGTCTATTTGAAACAGCAGTGGAATGAAAAAGTGGGGCAGGAAGAAAGCAAGAATAAACACTGAAACATGGTTGAAGAAAAGTACAAGAATTTGGGGCCAGAAACAAGGAAAGCAAACAACACCACTTCTGGCTCCCAAAGACCCTTTATGGGAATGATGCCGCTAAAAGAATAGATCATCTCAGGGAGAATGACTCTTGACTTTTCAAAAGTCATAAATGGCTCATAATAACAAATTTGAAATTTAATGTAATAATCTTGGGGAAAATTTTATGTAATTATGAGTTAAGCTGTCAATTTGATGTGTCTTGGAAAACCCATGAGGCAAAATTTTAGATAGGAGAGACCAATTTTTTCAGTGATAATCTTTTGTACCTAATTTCCTTTGTTCATCTACAATAATAACAATCAAGATGTAATTTTAAAAGGATTATTACTGTTTCCATTCATGAGATAGGTCAACTGAGGGTCAATTTCATACCTACAATTCTAAAAGTGTTTTAGGGGTAGAAGCTAGAAGATAAATAAGTCCCAAAGTTCCTCCCAAGTGAGGACACTATGTCTAATGCATCTTCATCTAACAAGTCATGTATTCACTACAGATGCTCTGAATGTCCACACTAGTACCTGAGTGTTGGAGAAGAAAACAGCACAGGGCTTGCTCTCAAGAGATTTCTTTCTCTGCACTCCCCGCAGCACATTTCCAACAGTCATGGATCACTGATTCAACCTGCCTCAACTTACTGTGGGGTTTTTTGTTTGATTTTTAAAAAACATCTTTCTTCACTAAACTGAAAGCTTCTTGGAAATACATATTCATCTCTAAATCTAGAAGGACCTAAAAGTTAGTATCTTCAAAACAAGGGTTTGGAAAAAAAAAAAAAGAAGTAAAACAAGGGTTTGATAGATCCTTGCTGAATTAATTTCAAAAATTAACCTAATTACTCTCTATAATCATTTAAGAGTATGGAGTATCATGTATCCCTTTTCTTAGTCAGGCAACAAACTCATATATTTGAAATTTGTATTAATTAAGCACATGCTTTAGGAGCCACTAATTGATCAAACAAACAAACAAAAATGCAGCCATTTCTTCTTCCTAATCTGCTATGGATATATGATGTATTATTACTGTTCCAGTAGGTGATGGTTGTCTTCCATGTGGCTATCTTTAATAAAATTTCTATTTTCTCCTATTTATAATATGATACAAAGAAAACAAAAGAAATTTAGATACTTTTTGGTTCCAGAAATATGAGGTAATTTTGTCCCACCTTCAAAAAGCCAATCCAAACCCCTTTTTAACCAAAGCATAAAACTTCACTAAAGAAATAAAGAGGATTAATATAGCAGAATCTCAAAAAGTTGTGCCACCTAGCAGTTCAATGATTTAACAGGGAAATACTATAAGACTTTAGTAATGTAGGGTAGGGGTAAAGGGAGGGGCAGGGAACATGGACTGAACTACACCTAAAAAAATTCATCTTATGCTACAAAGTCAAACATCAGATATGATTTGCATTGGATTACTCCAGAATGTCTGTGTCACAGTGTCCTTCTGTGGCTGGTGCCCTGAAGCCAAACACTGCAATTTATGTTATGGTAATGGTTGGCTGAAAAGGGATGTCACCTTGGTAAATTATGATAACTAGGCAATAAGGATTACCAAAGACAACATAAATTTGGAGGGTTTGTCCATGTGCCAACTATCTACATTACAGATGTATGTATTCATAAAATGTCTTCCATCATGGGAGACAGGAGAAGTTTCTCATGTATAGTCTTTACTGAAATAACATCTATTACCAGAACTCCTACTCATGTTTGGATAGTAGGACAGTCAATCATTTTGCAGCCTCAGAGCCCCAATCCTCTTGACAGATCTATCTTAGTTACTTGCAGGACACCCAGTGCACAGCTATGCATGCAGGTCATAGTTTCTCAGTGACTTGTGCTTACTGGCCTGAAGCCATAGTGATGATAATTATTTTCCTTTTATTTGTTAAATTAATTTTTATTTTGAATATTTTATTTCTCAATTACACTTTACTTTCAATATTATTTTGTATGAGTTTCAGGTGTACAGCTTAGCGGTTAGATAATCATATACTTTGTATAGTGTTCCCCTCGTATGTCCAGTATCCAACTGGGACCAAACATAGTTATCACATTATTATTCACTGTATTCCCTATGTTTTACCTTATATCCCCATGACTTTCGTGACTACCAATTTGTACATCTTAATACCTTTACCTATTTATCCAGTACCCCAAGCCCTCTGTCCTCTGGCAACTAGCAGTCTGCTCTCTGTATCTATGAGTTTGTTTCAATTTTGTCTTTTGTTTACTTTGTTCCTTAGATTCCACATATAAATGAATTCATATGGTATTTGACTTTCTCTGACTGACTTATTTCACTGAGCATAATACCTCCAGATCCATCCATATTGTTACAAATGGTAAGATTTCATTATTTTTATGGTCAAATATAATCCCATTGTATATATGTACCACTACTTTTTTATCCACTTGTCCACTGATGGGTATGCAGGAGGCAGCCGATTGGTGATTCTCTCTCATCACTGATGTCTCTATTTCTCTCTCTTTCTCCCTTCTTCTCTGAAATCAATAAAAACATAGTTTAGAAGAAAAATAAACAATCCAGGAGAGAGAGAAAGTGGCGGCCGAATAGGCAGATGTGTTCTGAGCCTTATTCCGGAGCAGATAGAAGAAGCATCTAAATCAAATAACATCCACCTGGAATAAAAGACATTGACACAGCTGTGAGACAATTCACAGCTGGGAAGGGCAGAGGACGCCTGGAGAATGGTAGGATTAGGGATCTGGGCTGGAGAGAGTTGCGAGACCATTGAGCTGAGAGGGTCAGAAAGAAGCTGTATGGCACCAAGTCCACGTCCCTTGGGGATAGGCGTAACATCCGACTGTGGAAAGGAAGTCCACAGGGCTGCTGGTGACAGGGGGTTCTAGATCTAAGTCCACAGCTGTGAGAGGCTGAGCCCAGGGGGACGGCCTCGAGAACTGCCCGAATCGTGCAGTGCCAGGGAGAGAAACTAGCAGTTGCACGGTTGTTTTGCCTCTGTTTGGTCTTTGCTTTTATTCGCTAAAACCAGTTCATCGGACCTTTTAAATACAAACACTCACCCGTGGCTGAGGTGCAGGTGGAGATGCGGACATGTGGAGTCTGGGAAGAGGCTGTGGAGGAGAGCGGTTTGGGGAGAGGTGACCAGGAGCCAGGCACTGGGACATTCCTGACCCTCCAGACCTAAGCAGCCATTTTTCTCCTGAAGGGCCAGCCCCTCCCAGCAGCCTCAAGGCAGCTAATACAGCCACACCCAGAGCAGTACAAAGGACAATAAATCTGAATAGCCCCAAAGAGCACTCAGGGATTGGGATGAAGAGAGGCCATTCAGTCCCAGAAAGTGATGCAGCACCCTTCCTAACTATAGCCCTGTCAGAAACCGCCGCCTGAGAGATTAAGACTGACAGCAGGCAGACAGGTTCAGTGGGAAGATTGGGCCCACCTGCTGGCAGGCAAGGCTGTGGAGACAGACACAAACAGGGGAGCAGTGGAGCGCTTGGAACTTCAAAACAGTGCTGACTACCTCACAGGACACTGAGAAGTGGCGGCCGGAAGGAAGAGTGGGACCTCTAACCAGCCCCATGGGGCATTAAGCCTCAGCGGATGCGCTGACTCACAGCATGAGACGTCCGGAGGTGAGCCAGCAGGGATGCAGCTCTGAGGAGGAACCTGTCTATGTGGTGTCAGCCAGGATGCTCTTTGGGGCCCAAGTGTCACAACCTGGGCTTTAGAGTCCGAGTTCAAGTCTTGACCCCACGCCCTTGCCAGCTGTGTGAGCTTGGGCAAGTCACTAACCCTCCCTGAGCTTTTGTTTCCACATTAGGGCAATGGTGATGGTTTCAAGGTGGAGGATTGGCCTGGGGAAGTGCAGCTGACTTCTCTGACAGATCCTTGAGGAGGGCAGTCCATGGGTGTGGCCACCGATTTCCAGAAACTAATCCTTGGATTTCCCTCAGAAATTTAGTGGTTGGCACTTTGGCAAACTTGGACAATATCTAGTGAACTCCCTATATTGGTTTCTTTAAAAATATATATTTTATTGATTTGAGAGAGAGAGAGAGAGAGAGAGAGAGAGAGAGAGAGAGAAAGAAACATCAATGATGAGAGAATCATTGATCGCCTGTCTCCTGCACACCCCATACTGGGGATTGAGCCCACAACCTGGGCATGTGCCCTGACCAGGAATCGAACTGTAATCTCCTGGTTCATATGTGGACATCCAACCACTGAATCATGCCGGCCAGGCTGTATCGGTTTCCTAGGACTGTCATAACAAAGTACCACAAACTAGGTGGCTTAAAGCAATAGAAATTGTTTCACAGTCCTGGAAGCCAGAAGTCTGAAATCAAGGAGTCAGCTGATCCATGCTCTCTCTAAGGGTGTGTCTTTCTATTGGGGGGCTGCCACTGCCCCCTGCCAAAGTGCTAACTTTTCTGTAGAGGCCAGAGGCAGTGTGTGACAATGCATTTGTCAGTTCTCATTGCAGGAAGAAAGGAGGGAACATTATGGAGCCTAGGCTAATTGGAGAGGATATTTGGGGATCCTCATATCTCCTCCTGATCCCTTGAGATAGCCCAGGGTCCTCAGCATCCTGGTGAGATCACCAGGAGTAGGTGGGAACAATGGATTCTGGTAAGTGCTGCTCCCTTTAGATCTCCCTCTCCCTTTTCTGAGGACTCATGCCTCCCCCATGTCTCTGAGGGGTGAGGTGGGGAGAAGCTGGAGGCAGGGCTGGCGGAGATGCCTGGGGAGTGGTGTGGCTGCCTGAAGAGGTTGCAGTGGATGCCAAGCAGGGCAGAGATAGCCCAGGGTCCTCAGCATCCTGGTGAGATCACCAGGAGTAGGTGGGAACAATGAATTCTGGCAAGTGTTGCTCCCTTTAGATCTCCCTCTCCCTTTTCTGAGGACTCATGAGTGCCTCTATCTTGATTTCCAAAAATTCAGGAGTGTCTTGAAATTCCAACAAATATGATTGCATGGCAATAGGGACATGCCCTTAGGATAGTGTCATTGAGCCCTGGACTGCCTACCTCCTGCTCTCCTTTCTGTTTGTATTTGTGTGTGTGTGTGTGTGTGTGTGTGTGTGTGTGTGTGTGTGTGAGAGAGAGAGAGAGAGAGAGAGAGAGAGAGAGAGAGAGATTGAGATTGATTTTAAAGAATTGACTCACAATTATAGAAGCTGATAAGTACAAAATCTACAGAGTGAGCTATCACCAGGCTGGAGACTCAAAGAATTAATGTTATAGTTCAAGTCTAAAAGCCATTTGTTTGCAGAATTTCCTTTTGCTTCCGGGAGGTCAGGCTCTTTCTCTAGTCAGGCCTTCAACTGATTAAATGAGACCTACTCACAGTAAAGAGAACAATCTGCTTTACACAAAGTCCACTGATTTGAATGTATTGTCATCCAAAAACACCCTCACAGCAATATCCAGAATAATGTTTGATCAAATGTCTGGGCACCCATGGCCCAGCCAACTTGACACACAGAATTAACCTCCTCGCTAAAATGACTTCAACAAGCAATAGGAATGGTAGCTTCCCATCACTGAGGACTTACCTTATCTTATGTTGGGGGCCTTAGGCTCACTTCCCAACACACCTGTGTGGTAAGTTTTATGCTCGTTTTATAACAGCATAGTAAGAAGCCAGAAAAATTCCTGGGCAAGTGGAATAGGGAAACCAAGACAAGAAAGTTAAATAATTCATGGATAATAAAGACCATTATAAACTTATGAGCAATAATAGATACAGAGGCAGAGCTGCCTCAAACGGATTGTCAAACTGCAGCGGGAAGGCCGGGAGGGTTGGGGGGCAGGAGGGAGGGGGGTAAGAAATCAACTGAAGGACTTGTATGCATGCATATAAGGATAACCAATGGACATAAGACACTGGGGGGTAGGGGAGGCCAAGGGATTGTCAAGGGCGGGGAAAAAAAGGACACATATGTAATACTCTTCGTAATACTTTAAGCAATAAAACAAAAAAGAAAGAAAGGGATCAAAGGACAGCATCTAAATAAATGGTTCTCAGCATAGTTGGCCAAAAAAATGTCCTACAATTGGCGCCTCTCTGAGGGGGCGTGGCTAGGCCCTGGGGGCGTGGCTGGACTCTAGGGCGGATTGAGCCAGTTTAAAGACCCGGCTGTGGTGGCGGGTACCATGGAGGCATGGAGGAGTGCGCTGGCCTCTGCAGCTTGGGCTCTGCGCAGGGACATCGGTGTCTTCAGAAGCGCCAGCGCCCAGCTGAGACGGCAGCGTCCGACGCCAAGCGGTGTCGTCAGGAGTGCCAGCGCCCAGCTGAGACGGCAGCGGCCCACAGCAGGCCGTCCCCGGCAGAAAAGCACGTCGAGGTGGACGAGGCAGCGCGGTGCTGTGCGGGGAGGGGAGGACTCGCGAGCCCCACGCCGCCCCCGCCCCCGCCGTCCCCGCACTGCTCGCTGCAGGACCTGCCGGTGGAGATCCTGGTGGAGATCTTCGCCTCGCTCCCCGGCCCCGATCTGCGCAGCCTGGCCCAGGCCTGCACCAAATTCCACCACACCCTGCACCCCGACAGCATCTGGCGACGGCGCTGCCGCGAGGAGTTTGGCGTCCGTGAAAACCTGCAGAACCCGGAGATGATGGGCATGTCTTACCGAGAATTCTATGCGAGGCTGTTCCCATACAGACACACTTTGGGACTGTGGCAGCTGCATTACAGCTGTAGCACACCGCTGAATGTCGCGGTGGACGGCTTAGGCATCACTGGCGGGAGGTACAGGCCTCCCCTTAAGGCCCATGTGCGGGGCCCAATACGTTTCAAGCCCGCGTTCAGAATCCGCCTGTCGGAGCGGACATCGGCCGCGGTGGAGTGCATGGAAGGCCTCCTCGGCAGGCCCCACAGCGGCCACATGCAGATCCAGGGGGACAGGCTCACCATCCAGTGCAAGAGGACCGACCACCGAACGGATTCACCAACGCGGCGTAGGGGAGACCGGGGCGGGTGCAGGAGGACGGACAGCAGTATGACTGCCTGACCTACCGCCGCCTCTACCTCCCGCCGCGCCACCCGGACCACCTCATGGGGCCAGGCCTCTTCCACCGCAAATACAACGCCTTCGGCCCCACGACCGTCATGCTCAGCTTCCACGGGAAGTACGCCAGGGTCACGAGGCTCATGGGGATCGGCTCGAAGGCGCTAGAGATCCACCTCCTGCGCCGCATCCAGCTGCGAGACGGCGAGATCTTCCGCAACTTCAAGGAGCTCACCCGCGTGGTCCCGGAGATTGACGAGCAGGTGACCCGGGAGCAGCAGCAGCAGCAGCAGCAAGAAGACGGGGCTGAGGAAAGCCAGGGCCATGGCTGGCAGAACCCTGCCCAGCCCAGCATCAGGGAGTCCGGGGCTGCAGCTTCGGAGGAGCAGCCTGTCCGGTTTGTGCTGCCTGTGGGTGTGCGCTCAAGTGACCAGAACTACCCCCGAACCTGCAGGACGTGTTTCTATGGCGTGGACATTGAGTCCTTCGCCTACCCCAGGCACTGCTGCCCCGGAGTCTTCATCCTGTCCGATGAGGACCACTTCGGGTTCATCTGGCTGGAGGAGAAATACTTCTTCTGGTACGACAGAGTCCAGGACACCTTCCAGAATGTGGAGGCGCCATCCCCGCAGGCCTTCCTGGAGATGCTCAAGGACACTCAGTCTAGTTTTATATTTTAATCTGAATAATTCTTTTTTGTTTTTGTTTTTTAATAATTCTTTACTGGCAATTTTTTCAATAGTTTTTCTTCATTTATAAATCTTAAGTGGTTTCCCATTGCTTATAAAATTAAAACAAAATCGCCAAAACCGGTTTGGCTCAGTGGATGGAGCGTCGGCCTTCGGACTGAAGGGTCCCAGGTTCGATTCCGGTCAAGGGCATGTACCTGGGTTGCGGGCACATCCCCAGTAGGAGATGTGCTGGAGGCAGCTGATCGATGTTTCTCTCTCATCGATGTTTCTAGCTCTCTATCTCTCTCCCTTCCTCTCTGTAAAAAATCAATAAAATATATTTAAAAAAAAAAAAATTAAAACAAAATCTTTTCAAACAACAACAAAAAAAAGATTCAGCTGAAATGAATGATGCTTCACTTTTTAATTTAATTTTATCTTTTATTTATAAAGAAAACTTTTTCCTTTATTTTGTTTTGCATTATTTTTTCTTTGTTCTATTTTTATTTTTTATTATTTATTTTATCTTTTAAATTTTTTTCTTTCTTTCCTTCTTATGCACTCATTCTCTTTCTACTTCCTATATACTGAACCAAGGTCCTCCCCTTATTCATTCAATTCCTTAATCTTACTTTCTGTATATAAGCTCTGCCTCTACAGATTCTGCCCCCCCCCTTTTTTTCTGGATGTTTGTTGTTTGAATTTTTTGGTTTATCTGTTTGTTCTGTGGTGTTTTCTCCCCATATACATATTTTTCTTCCTTTTTCTTCTTTTGCTTTTCTCTCTTACCTTTCTTTTTCTTTTCTTGATATCACTTTTGCTCTTTTTACTTTCTCCTAATTCTCTTTACTCTGGTGGTCACTTATATTGGGGTTATCAGTGTCATGAGTACATTTGTGTTTTGTTCCCTTTGTGTCGTGTCTTGTAGAGTGGTATTTTGTGCTGTTTAGCCAACATAGTAGAAATTGAGCCACAAAACCACACACCCTGAGAGGAGACTCCATCCATGAACAGGACAGTAACACTCAAAACCCAACTACACCAAGAGAACCCAAATAGCCCAAGTACCCTACATTACCCAGCCCAGAAGACTAGAGAGATTGTACCACTGGGTCCCACATAACATATATATATATATATATATCTGGGTGGCATAGCAATTTGATCTAATACATAGAAACAATCACATAGGAACAACAAAAATGGGGAGACAAAGAAGTAACCCCCATTGGAAAGAAAAGGAGCAATCACCAGAAAAGGAAATAAACAAAACGGAGGCAATTTGTCAGAGAAAGAATTTAGAGCAATGATTATAAGGATACTGAAAAGGATGGAAGACAAATTTAACATGTGTAAGAATCAAGAGGAAATGAAGAATGACACAGATGCAATAAAGAACACAATGGAAAGTTTCAACAGTAGACTAGAAGAAGCTGAGGAGTGTATCAGTGAGTTAGAAGATAAGGTTAAAAAAAACCCACCCAAGCACAGCAGCAACTGGAAAGAAAACTTAAAAAGCAGGAGGAGAGCCTAAGGGAGCTTTGGGACAACATGAAACAAAACAACATCCACATAACAGGGTGCCAGAGGAGAGGAAGCAGAGCAAGTAGTAGAAAATCTGTTTGAAGAAATAATGACAGAAAACTTGCCTGATATTGGGAAGAAAAAAGCCACACAAGTCCAAGAAGCACCAGAGTCCCAAACAAGATGAACCCAACAAGACGCACACCAAGACAAATTATAATTAAATTGGCAAACATCAACGACAAAGTAAGAATCTTAAAGGCTGCTAGAGAGAGACAGAAAGTCACCTATAAGGGATCTCCCATTAGACTATCAACTGATTTCTCAACAGAAACACATCAGGCCAGAAGGGAGTGGAGTGAAATATACTACAAAGCAAGGGACTGAATCCAATAATATTATACCCAGCAAGACTATCATTCAAAATTGAAGGTGAAATATGGAGCTTCACAGACAAAAAAGGACTAAGGGAGTTTATTACCACCAAGCCAGCATTTCTTGCATAAAGGGACTGTTGTAAAAAGTAGAAATAGAAAGCGAAGAAGGAACACAGGCATAAAGAATAAAAATGACAACAAACAAGTACCTATCAATAATAACCTCAAATGTAAATGGATTAAATGCTCCAGTCAAAAGATATAGGGTAGCTGAATGGATAAGAAAACATGCCCCATATATTTTCTGTCTACAAAAGACCCACCTCAAAACAAAGGACTCACACAGACTGATAGTAAAGGGATGAAAAATATTTTTCAGGCAAATGAAAATGAGAAAAAAGCTGGGGTAGCTATACTTATATCTAAAACACAGACCTCAAAGTGAAGGCCATAACAAGAGATAAGGAGGGCCACTTCATAATACTAAATGGAGCAATTCAACAAGAGGAGATAACTCTGGTAAACATATATGCACCCAATACAGGAGCACCCAAATACATAAAAAAAAATTTCTGGAAGATATGAAGGGAGAGAGCGACAGCAATACAACCATAGTAGGAGACTTTGATACCCCATTGACACCACTGGATAAATCCTCTAAACAAAAAATCAGCAAAGCAGCAGCAATCCTAAATGACTCACTAGATCAGATGGAACTAACTAACATCTTCAAAACATTTCACCACAAAGCTACAGGACATACATTCCTCTCAAGTGCACACGGGACATTTTCAAAGACAGACCACATATTAGGACACAGGCAAAGCCTCTTCAAATTCAAGAAGATAGAAATCACAACAAGCATCTTCTCAGATCACAATGGCATAAAATTAGAAATCAACTACAATAAAAACAATGAAAAATAATCGAACACTTGGAGGCTAAATAGCATGCTATTAAACAATGACTGGGTTTCCAGAGAGATCAAAGAATAAATAAAAAGAATCCTGGAAACAAATGACAATGAAAACACAACAAGTCAAAATCTATGGGACACAGAGAAATCAGCTCTGAGAGGGAAGTTCATAGCGCTACAGACCTACCTCAAAAACAAAAAAAAATGGTAATATATTAACCCTACAAATTAGTGAATTAGAAAAAGAGCAGCATGAAAAGCCAAGAGTAAGCAGAAGGAAGGTAATAATAAAGATCAGAGTGGAAATAAATGACATATAGGCCAAAAAAAAAATACAAAAGATCAAAAAAACCAAGAAGTGGTTCTATGAAAGGATAAATAACATTGATGAACCTCTAGCCAGTCTCACCAAGAAGCAAAGTGAGAAGATCCAAATAAACAAAATCAGAAATGAAAGAGGTGAAGTAACAACTGACACCACAGACATACAAAGGATTATAAAAAAAAAAATACTACAAACAACTCTACTCCAATAAACTGCACAACCTAGACAAAATGGACATATTCCTAGAAAAATACAAGCTTCCAAATCTCAATCAGTTAAAATAAAAAAACCTGAATAGGCCAATAACTACTGATGAAATTGAAACAGTAATAAAAAAAATTTTCAGCAAACAAAAGCCCTGTACAGGATGGCTTCACAGGAGAGTTTTATCAAACATTCAAAGAAGAAATAAAACCTATCCTTCTCAGACTATTCCAAAAATTCAAGAGGAAGGCACACTTCCAAGCTCTTTCTATGAAGTCAGCATTACCCCAACCCTAAAACCAGATAAAGATACTACAAAGAAAGAGAATTACAGGCCAATATACCTGATGAACATAGATGCTAAAATCCTCAACAAAATTCTAGCAAATTTGATCCAGCATTACATTGGAAAGATCATACACCATGACCAAGAGGAATTTATTCCGGGGATGCAAGGCTGGTACAAAATTTGCAAATCAATAAATGTGATACATCACATAAACAAACTGAGAGACAAAAATCACATAATATGTCAATTGATGCAGAAAACGCATTTGACAAAATCCAACAACCTTTCCTGATAAAAACTCTCAGGAAAGTGGGAATAGAGGGATCATATCTCAATATAATAAAAGCTTTATATGACAAACATACAGCCAACATCATACTCAATGAGCAAAAACTAAAACCATTTCCCATAAGAACAGGAACAAGACAGGGATGCCCACTTTCACCACTCCTGTTTGACACAGTACTAGAAGAAACAACAAGAAAGCTCACTGTATGGGAGAACATATTTGCCAATGTTATCTCCAATAAGAGTTTAATCTCCAAAATTTATAGGGAACTCATACAACTTAACTAAAGGAAGTGCTAGCCATAGCAATCAGACAAGAAGAAATAAAAGGCATCCAAATTGGAAAAGAAGTAAAACTGACATTAATCGCAGATGACATGATATTGCACATAGAAAACCCCAAAGATTCCATCAAAAAACTACTAGACTTAATAAGTGAATTTGGCAATATGTAGGATACAAAATTAATACCCAGAAATCTATGGCTTTTTATACACCAATAATGAACTCACAGAAAGAGAAACTAAAAAACAAACACAAACGATCCCATTTACCACTAGAGGCTTAGTGCACATGAAATTCATGCACGGGGGGAGGGGGAGGGCCCTCACCAAGCCTGCAGCCTCTCCAATCTGAGACCCCTTTGGGGATGTCTGACTGCTGGATGTCCCGGGGATGAGGCCTAAATTGGCAGTCGGACATCCCTCTCACAATCCTGGACCGCTGGCTCCTAATCACTCACCTGCCTGCCTGCCTGGTCGCCCCCAACTGCCCCCTCCCTGCTGGCCTGGGGACTCCTAACTGCCCCCACACTGGCTTGGTCACCCCTTACTCCCCCCCCCCCCCAGCTTGGTCATCCCCAACTGCCCCTCCTGCCGGTCTGGTTGCCCCACGCAGCCTGCTTGTTCAGTCATTTGGTCGTCCCTCACTAACCCCCTGCCAGCCTGCTTGTCCAGTCATTTGGTTGTCCTTCACTAAACCCCCTGCAGGCCTGGCCATAGGCACCCATCTTTGTGAGGGCGTGAGGGTTAATTTGCATATTACCTCTTTATTATATAGGTTTGCAACAACAACAAAAATTAAGATACTTAGGAATAAACTTAACTAAGGAGGTAAAAGACCAGTACTCAGAAAACTATAGGATGTTGAAAAAAGATATAGAGGAAGGAATAAACAAATGGAAGAATATATTGTGTTCATGGATTGGTAGAATCAACGTCATTAAAAATGTCCATACTACCCAAAGTAATGTATAGATTCAATGCAATCCCCATTAAAATACCAAGAGCATATTTCACAGACTTAGAACAAACTCTCCAAAACTTCATACGGAATTGAAAAAGACCTCCAATAGCCTTAACAATCCTGAGAAGGAAAAATAAATTTGGAGTGATCACAATACCAGATATCAAGCTATATTGCAAAGCCACAGTTCTCAAAACTGCCTGGTACTGGCACAAGAACAGGCATATAGACCAATGGAACAGAACAGAGAACCCAGAAATTGACCCTAGCCATTATGCTCAATTCGTATTTGACAAAGGAGGCAAGAGCATACAATGGAGTCAAGACAGTCTCTTAAATAAATGGTGTTGGGAAAATTGGACAGATACATGCAAAAAAAATGAAACTAGACCACCAACTTACACCATACACAAAATAAAGCCAAAATGGATAAAGGACTTACACATAAGTTGGGAAACCATAAAAATCTTAGAAGAATCCATAGACAGCAGAGTATCAGACATATGTCATAGCAATATCTTTACAGACACAGCTCTTAGGGCAATGGGACCTAAGGAGAAAATAAACAAATGGGACTACATAAAAATAAAAAGCTTCTGCACTGCAAAAGAAACTATCAATAAAACAACAAGAAAGCGTGGGAGAACATATTTGCCAATGTTATCGCCGATAAGGGCTTAATCTCTAAAATTTATAGGGAACTCACACAACTTAACAAAAGGAAGATAAACAATCCAAACAAAAAATGGGCAATGGACCTAAATAGACACTTTCTGAAAGTGGACATACAGAAGGCCAAGAGACATATGAAAACATGCTCAAAGTCACTAATCATCCGAGAGATGCAAATCAAAATGACAATGAGATACCATCTCACACCTGTCAGAATGACTAGCATCAACAAATCTATAAAGGACAAATATTGGTGAGGATGTGGAGGAAAAGAAACCCTTGTGCACTGCTGGTGGGAATGCAGACTGGTGCAGCCACTGTGGAAAAAGTATGGAGTTTCCTCAAAAAATTAGAAATGGAACTTCCATTTGACCCTGTGATCCCACTTCTAGGAATATATCCCAAGAAACCAGAAACACCAATCAGAAAGGATATATGCACCCCTAGGTTCATAGCAGCACAATTTACAATAGCTAACATCTGGAAACAGCCTAAGTGCTTATCAGCAGATGAGTGGATTAAAAAACGGTGGTACATCTACACGATGGAATGCTAGCCTATCTAATAAAATACAAAAAGGGTAATTGACCGTACCTTCACTACGCCTCCCATTGGCTAATCAGGGTGATATGCAAATTAACTGCCAAGAAAGATGGCTAATTTGCATATTGCAGGCAGGGCGGGACAGCGCTGCCATCCAGGGTAGGCTGGCCGCCAGGGCGTGCCTTGCCACCAGGGGGACCCGAGATCGAGTCGCTGAGTCCCTGGCCATAACTTGGTGTATTTCCTCACGTGTCTTCTAACGACTTTCTATCCCCCTGAAGGTGCGATCCAACACTCCGGTTGAGTGAGACGCACTGTGTGCAGTTTTCCTTTTTAATGAAGCGCGCATGTCCCGCTCACACGCTTGCGAGCGCTCCCTGTCCAGCTCTGCCCCCGCGTGTCTGCCTCTGCTCCTGCCGTGACCTCCCTTCTCATTATAAACCACCGTGTAGCCACGGCGCCGAGTTGGTGGCTCAAGTGACTGTGCTGCAGAGACGGCGGCTCAGGCATTTGGAATTTCTGCGGGAACGTCCCCAAGTCCGCCCTCGGGGGGCCTGTGCCATATGAGCTGCTGATGAGTCTGCTGGGCAGGCTCCCTCGGGCCCAGAGGGCACCGGCTCCTGTTAGGGAGGCTTTCGGGGTCTCATGACCAGATCCGATGCGTCTCTTTCCCAACGTGAAGAGGGCATCGGGGGTGTTTCTGGGAAGAGTGGTCGCACCCCTTTCCTGAAGTGACCCGGGGCCTGGCCTTGCGGGGTCAGACAGTGGGCAGTGTTCAAGTCCGGCTGAGATTTCCTCTCTAATGGGAGAGACACACAGTGCAGCTCAAGTGGCAGCTGTGGATTGGTTTTCCCGAGCTCAGTGTTTCTAACTCTGACTATTCCCAGATCAAAGAAAAAACAAAAAAACAAAAAGGCCATCTTTCCCCCAGGAGCTGGTGGGCATGGTTTTCCTGGGAACTCTGACTGGGAAGCCTTCATCTCCCCCACCCCTCACCCCCCCCCCCCCCCCACCACCACAGTCATGGGCAGAGGGCCGGGAGCTTCTATGCCTCTGGCCCCATTTCAACTTCCAAAGTTCCCCAAACCCCGGGAAAGGTAAGTGTGTGATTAGTACTCTGTAGTCTGTTTCTTCATTTATAATAAAAGTGCGCACTCCCCTTCCCCCTTGTGCGTCCTAGAGTTGAAAGCCATGGGCTTGGGGTCGGATGCCCCGACTCCAGTCCCTCTCCACCTCTGAGCATGTAACCTCCTCATCCCAAGGCGGGTACCACTGAGGCGGCAACCGCTCACAGAGCCTGCGGAGGGGCTGACCTGAGAGAACGCACCCAGAGCGAGCAGCAGCAGGCCAGGCACACGCCCTCCCATTAGTGAAAAGTGTGTCGTTTTGTGCTTTGTCCATGTTGTGCTGCCTCTGAGGCCACGGAGGAGAGGACACAGGACAAGGGTTGAAAGTTCTCACCCGATTCTGGGTCACGCCTGCCTCGGGAACGTGCCAGCCCCGTGTCCTAGGACACGCCCTTTGCTCTTGAATGTGGCTTCTTCCCCGACAAGGTAGGGGCTGAACCACAGCATCGCGATGGCAACTTGGGCTCTGAGACTCCAGACTTCTTTCTTTCCCCACCAAGCGCCCCCTTCACTGACCGTGGAGCCCCAGACGAAGACCCGATCCAAAGGCCAGAGGCAGAGACGCCTCCATGTCGGTAGGGCGACACCTCAGGGAGAGCCCGGGCCAGCAGCCGGGACCCACCCGAAGGGAAGCAGTCACATCTGGAAGCTGGAGTTGGGTTGTCATGGATCACTTCTCTCGGTGAAATTTAAAACGCAGCCAGGCATGCCCTGCCGCTGCGGGACCCGAGGGTGAATGAAAAACAAAACCCACTTTAAATATAAAGACACATATAGTTTAAAAGTAAATGAATTAAGCTGCAGCCTGTTTTGCTCAGTGGATAGAGCATTGGCCCGTGGACTGAACGGTCCCAGGTTCGATTCCAGTCAAGGGCATATACCTCAGTTGCTGGCTTGATCCCCAGTCCCTATCAAAGCATGTGCAGGAGGCAACCAATCAATGTGTCTCTCCCTTTCCCTTCACTCTCTCTAAAATTCAATGGAAAAATATCCTTGGGTGAAGATTAACAAAAACAAAGTAAATGGATTAAGTAATATTAAAGAGATTATAAGAAAAATATATTCCAAATTTTGTTAGCTGTATAATGGTTATGTTTAAATTATTAACACCTAAGAAATTGGGTGAAGGGTACATATAATATGCTGTAGTGTTTATAGTTTTTTTTACATGTATGAGATTATTTCAAATTAAAATATTAAAAAATTAAAAATTAATAAAATATTAATTGAAATGTATCTGCATTACATGAAAAATCTCCTAATTGCTTCTAGCATAATTTATTAAATTGTGCTAAAATTTACAAGGGTTCAACTAAAAAATATCTTAACTCTAAATGATATAATAGAAAATATATAATAGTGCAGTTATAAGCACTTATCTGAAAATACAAATTTAAAGAAGTGAATTTAAAGAAGGGATTAGCCAAAGAAAATATATGCACAAACCATGGACACAGACAACAGTATGGTGATGGCCAGAGAGAAGTGGGGGGCAAGAGCTGGGTAGAGGGGGCAAAAGGGGGGAAATAGGGACAACCTATATAATAATAATAAAAGGCTAATATGCACATTGACTAAATGGCAGAATGACCGGTTGCTATGATGCGCACTGGCCACCAGGGGGCAGATGCTCAATGCAGGAGCTGCCCCCTAGTGGTCAGTGCACTTCCATATGGGGGGTGCCACTCAGCCAGAAGCTGGCTCATGGCTGGCCAAAGCAGTGGTGGTGGCAGGAGCCTCTCCCACCTCCGTGGCAGCACTAACAATGTCCAACTAATGGTTTAGACCCAATCCCTTGGGGGCCTAAGCCTTTAGTTGGACATCCCCCGAGGGCTCCCTGGCTGCCAGAAGGATGTCTGACTGCAAGCTTAGGCCTGATCCCCTGGGGAGTGGGCCTAAGTCGACAGGTGGACATCCCCCAAGGGGTCCTGGACTGTGAATGGGCGCAGGCTGGGCTGAGGGACTCCTCTCGCCCGCCCCCCCCCCCCCCCCGCCCACCCAGTGCACAAATTTTTGTGCACCGGGCCTCTAGTGCTGCTATAAAAAAGAAAGAACTCTTACCATTTGCAACAGTATGGATGGACCTGGAGAGCATTATGCTAAGCAAAATAAGCCAGTTCGAGAAAGATAAATATCACATGATCTCACTCATTTGTGGAATATAATGAACAACATAATCTGATGAACAAAAATAGAGCCAAAGTCATAGAAGCATTGAACAGACCATCCAACCTGAGAGTGAAGGCAGGAGGAAGGAGGTAAGAGATCAAAGGACTTGTATGCATGCATATGAGCATAAGCAATGGACACAGACAATAGGGGGGTGAGGGCATGTGCTGGGGGGGGGGGGCGCGGCTGGGGAGAGGTCAATGATGAAAAAGTAGACTTATATAATACTTTAAACAATAAAGAATTTAAATAAAAATTAAAATAAATGAATAAACAATCCAGTTTAAAAAATGGGCAGAGGCCCTAAATAGACACTCTCCAAAGAGCACATACAGGCCAATAGATATGTAAAAAGATACTCAAGGTCAGAACCACCAGAGAAATGTAAATTAAAACCACAGTGAGCTATCACCTCACACCTGGCAGAATGGCTATGAATAATAAACCAACAAATTTTTACTTATAACTACATGCTGATCCTACAAGTGCTAGTGAGGATGTGGAAAAGAGGGAACCCTCGTGCATGCTGGTGGGAATGCAGATTGCTGCAGCCACTGTGGAAAGCAGTACGGAGGTTCCTCAACAAATTAAAAATGGAACTGCCTCATGACCTAGTGATCCACTTCTGGGGATTTATACAAAGAAACTCAAAACACTAATTTGGTAGAATATATTCACCCTTATGAATATATTCTGCAGTGTTATTTACAATTATTTTTCTTTTTTGAAGCAGCAACGTGATTCATTTGCCCATTTTTTTAATACAAGAATTTGCTTCATTGTCTTCCTGACATCCTTGATCTTTTCCATAAGAGCCAGCCCAGGGAAGGGCACTGGACTAGGCTGAGAGTCTATTACTAGAGACTGGCAGCATTTCAATCCTTCTTCTCAAATGCAGCCTAATTTTGTAGTGGATATGTCTCAAGCTGCTTGTGCCTATGGCACCAAAGATCTGAAAAGCACTGTTTTGTTGGTCTGAACAGCCTGATGCTGACAGCCTGAATACAGATTTTACTCACTGGTAGTCCTGGCATCACAAATCCCTCTTATTCTGCCTATTCCTCACGAAAAAAGAAAAGAAAAGAAAAGAAAACAGCCTAACCAAAACACAGGGTATCCAGTGACCATATCAAAGGAACTGTGATGATAGTTGAATAAGTTGTGCTATTTATAAGGCCTTAGGCAATGAGCAAGGTTTACAGAATTTTTACTTTTAACTACATGCTGATTCTATAAAACAGTATCAGCAAAAAGCTTATTCTCCAAACAGTCTCCTTATAGAGTGACTAGAGGCCCGGTGCATGAAATTTGTGCACAGGAGGAGGAGGTCCCTCACCCCAGCCTGTACCCTCTCCAACCCGGGACCCCTCAGGGGACATCCCTCTTGCAATTGGGACCACTGTCTCCTATCCACTCACCTGCCTGCAGGCCTGATTGCCCCTAACTGCTCTCCCCTGATGGCCTGATCACCCCTAACTGCTCTCCCCTGCTAGCCTGATTGCCCCTAACTGCTCTCCCCTGCCGGCCTGATCTCCCCTAACCGCCTCTGCCTCGGCCCCTGCCACTGTGGCTTTGTCCAGAAGGACATCCGGAAGATGTCCGGTCTATCTGGTCTAATTAGCACATTACCCTTTTATTAGTACAGATTCCCTAATGTGTTCTTTAGTACTTTGGTTTTCAACCTACGGAGATGAAAGTATTTCCCCCAATATTAGCAATATGTCCTGTTCTTAAGAGTATACCCTTTGCACATTACCAGATGGCAAATACGAATGCTAATTTAGGATGGGCTTGATGGCATTAGTAAAAATGGTCTTGATATAATTATTGCATTCATATAACAGTTGTGACTACAAAGAGTCCAGCTATCCTTCACAAAAAAGTTTCTGCCCCACATTTAAGACAATTACTAAATGGCCTACTGAAGTAAATATAATAAAAGAGCTTGGATTTGTAGTTCCACTGGTACAAATTGTCCCAAGTCTGAAACAATTTGTCCTTTGATCAGGAGTTAAAATCCTGGAATTTTTCTGTCACCTTTCCAAGTTTGGGAATTACTTATAGATAAAACTAAGTATTTCTGTTTTATCAATTATCTATTTACTAGAGGCCCAATGCATGAAATTTGTGCAAGAGTAGGCCTTCACAGCTGCAGCTGCCTCGATCCCTCCCTTGCAGCTGTGGCATCTGCAGCCCTGGCTTTGTCCCGGAAAGACGTCCAGAAGGATGTCTGGTCTAATTAGCATATTACACTTTTATTATTATAGATATGTCCTTTTAGATCCAAATTAATTTGAATAGCAGGCCATGGCACTGCCTTTTGGCCTTTTGGGGGGCATAAGACTGGACTCTTATTCTCTTATTTTAACTATCATTTTATTTATGCTTTTCCATTTGAACAAAATTGATTTGAGAACAATGATAAAGTTAAGAAGTGGTAATCTTGGCTCTTTTTAATAGCCAATAGTTGCTGAACTCTTACTCTGTGCTCCACACTGTTCTAAACACTTAACATGGATTAACTATTTTAGTCCTCACAACAAATTCCCAGCTGCGTGATCTTGGGCAAGTTACTTAGCCTTTCTAAGCCTCCATTCATTTCCAGAAGAAGAAACCTGGAAGGTTAAGTAATTTGCTGAATTCACTCAGCTAGTCGGGTGGAGCTGGGTTTAATCTCACCATCACCAGTGACTGCCTTTGTATCCCAGGGAGACAGACAAAAACAGATGCTCCCAAAGGTAGCTTATAGCATTCACATTCACATTTTTACTTGTTCTCTGAGATTCTTCTAAAATCGAAATGTGCAAATAATAACAAATAAGAAATGCATGAATTCTTTTCCACATTACCACCCTAATCTTTGAGGTTTAAGCTTTCAACCGAGGTGGCCTATAAAGGGAATCCAAAGATTGTAACAATGTTCATAATGGCTTCTGAAAGAAGGTCGTTGACAATAATCTTAAAAACATTTCTGTCCTTATAACAAATGTATGACTGGGGGGAAAAAAAGATGATAAGTCTCAAATTAAATGAACACCATACATCAAATCCCCTTTGTGACTAAAGAAATCAGACACAAGTTGATTGAAGATAGAAAGCCATATTGTGAAGATAGTTTCAGAAAGACAAGCAAACACAGACATACCTCTTTCCTAAGGAATGGTTAAAAAGGTATCTTAAAAGACAATTTGGCACCAATCATATTTTGCTCCATGGCTGCAGCCTGCCTACTCCATGCCTTCGTAAGAGGAGTGAGAGAGGCAGAGGAAGTCACCTCAGTAAGGCTCATGTTTATGAAAGCACATGGGCTCTTAAAGCCAGAGAGACCTGGGTTTGAATCCCAGTTCTGCAGTTTTCAAGGAATGTGGTCTTGAAAATTACTTAAACTCACAAGCCTCAGTTTCTGCATCTGCTAAAATGGAATAACCACCTCCTTGCAAGGTTATTGTGAGGGTTAAAGGTAATGTGTATAACATGTTTGGCACATGATAGTTTCTCAATAAATTGTAGCTAATTAATAACAACAAGAACCATGTTAATAAAAATAATTTAAAAAAATATTGCCAACAGCTGAGACGGTGGAAGTGTGATGGCTGAGACCATGGGCCTGGAGTCAGACCACCTCAGTTTTTACTCTGGCTTTCCTTTCCTTGTAGAATTCACCTCTTACTGAAAAAAGAATGTTCTCAGTTTATCTCTTTTCTCTCATAACATATCTTCATGGCTTTACTTTCACATCTGAGGCCCTTAATTTGAGCAAGTTACTTAACTTCTCTTAGCACCAGTTACCACAGTTGTAAAGGGGAGCTAAGAGTAACATCTACTTCATATGCTTGTGGTGAGAATAAATGAGTTCAACCATGTAGGGCTTAGAATCATGTCTGACCCTGACACATCATAAGAATGAATAAATACTAGCTATTGCTGATGCTGTTAGTTTACTCATTGTGTAAAGGACACTCCAAATCCAGGACCAACCACCCTGATAAAAATGATCCACCCAAATTGAAAATGAAAGAGTATGAAAACTCCTGAGGATGGCAAGACAGCATTTCAGACTAATGGCTGGAATAGCATAACATAACATGAGAAGTTACCTCAAGGGCAAAATCAAAATTAGACTGCAGACTACAAAGATGTGTGACCAAATAACTGGTAATCCTACTAGGGATGCATAGCTTCCAAAGTACTTCACTACAAAAGGAGTTTGTGAATATCACTTTTAAAACTCAAAGCCAAACACATACACTCACATACACAGCCCCCAGAAAACAGTGAAGAGGCAAAGGGAATACATGTTGCCTTCCTCCTTTCCTCAGAACATGATGTTTCCACACACACCCACCCTGTGTCTTGCCATATTTCTGAATCCTTTTTGTAAAGGTCAAAAAAGAAGCACTAATCTCATTGTGTCACTTCCCAACGTACCACTTAAAAACATTCAGCCACCTAGCAAAAGTAATAAAGAAGGATTGCTGTACCCATAAACCATGCAAGAAAGTTATCCAATGAGAACATTCCAATTTGCAAACATAATATATAATCCCGCTGCTTTAGATGTGGCTCTACGGAGAGGGATGGAGAGTCTGGGATTCAAAGTGCTGTGTCCAGCATGGCATGGATTAGAATGATGGCATCTGAACCAGGGTCAGGGCACCCCTACTTGCTGTCTATACTCCAAGTCCTCCAAAGCACCAACACAGGGCCAGAAAATGGGACAACTCAGTAGAGTTCCTTTGGGTCTCCAGGGAAAGCAGTGGGGATACACTTGAAAAAGCCCACTTTATGGTATGGTGTGAGAAACAAGAGGCAGGTTTTTAATAATCGTGTGTGGTTGCAGCTCACTCCTCAAGAACAGTAACTTCAGCAGCCACTTCATTATATTTCTACTGTAAGTGACACAGGTCTGAGCCAAGTCCGCACCAAAACAGAATTCAGCCGGGATTAGGTCAGCTGCAGTCTATTGACAACTGTTGAACTAACAACCCCAAAGGAGGCATCTCAGCAACAGTGTGTGTCTGCCACTAATGAGGCTCTTTTTCCATGAATAATGAATAAGAACATCATCTCAGTTGCCAGGTACACAACATAAACAAAGCTCAACACAAGGGCCTTGGTATGGTGAGTTTGACCATTTGCAACAAAGGAATTTTGCAACGTGCGAGCCAAATTCTAGAAGAGGGTGGGACAGCTGTTGTAACAAATAATGTGAACATATGTTATCAGAATCTAATAAATCAGCTTTCCGCTGTTGTGGAACAGAGGCGAGGCAATGGGATAGATAGAGATGACAGAAAGCTCCAAATGAGTTCATTTCTTTATTTTACAATCTGTCTTATAACACAAAGCTGATGACTTCTCTAATGAACTGAGATCTTCATGAAAAGAACCTTAAGAGATTTGAGATCGCAAAGGCTCTATTGGTTAAATCTTTTTTTCTTAAGCCTTGATGTATCAGGCTGAGCACAGGTTGGCATGGGATGAGAACACTGGAAACTTGCTATGTCACTGGTGGCTAAAGAGTGGCATTTGGAAAAATTCATGGTCACCTGAACCAAATGCACGGGGCTGGGTTTCTTTGGTATCAAAAGACCCTCACTGTATAAGCATTATGCCTATAAGGTAGTCTCATGACTTAGACTTCCAAAGTCAGCCAAACAGTGAGATTCCAGCATATAAACAGAACAAAAGAGCTGATGTGAAGGCCAAAGAGTCTTTAGTTTGCTTACTATAAAGTGTACCACAAACACTTTTCTCCTTTTCTAAAACTGCTTCCATGCTTGGTAGTGTGTACCTTGTCCCCCAGGGTGCTCATGTTTGCACAGGCCAGGAGACGCCATCACTGGCAGAGGGCTTATAGTATCCATCAGTGTGAGTAAGAATTAACAATAAAAGAAAACAAATGCAGTCTTACAATGCCTCTGTTTCCCTAACTGTAGGATCTAACTACAAGCTATTTCAGAGATTCCTTATAAAGAATTGTGTGTCAAAAATAAGACTCAAATGCCTGGCTGGCATGAACCAGGAGGTCACGTTTCGATTCCCAGTCAGGGTACATGCCGGGTTGCGGGCTCGATCCCCAGTGTGGGGCATGCAGGAGGCAGCCAATCAATGATTCTATCTCATCAGTGATGTTTTCATCTCTCTCTCCCACTCCCTTCCTCTTATCAATAAAAATATATTAAAAATAAAAATATAAGCCTCAAAAATATAGTTTGCTCTACATGGTGGATGATATGCTGGAAAGTTTTACCTGAATAATTCATTAAATGCACTAAAAATACTTACTAAAGAAAGAATATCTTATAAAGTACAAAATATAATCATATAAGTAATCACTCCCTAATATCCACTTTATAAGCAAACATGTTTATTTTGGACAAAGAGTTAATGAAATGAAGCAGAACAGTATGAAATTATGCAGAGATTTCAGTAAACCAGGTCATGGCGGGTAATATGTGGATAATGTTTGTAAAATTATTCAAAAAGTGATTCACAGACAATGGCAATATAAATATAATATAATCCTATCTAATAATAGAGAAACATGGTAATTAACTGTAACTTCGCTACCCTTCCCATTGGCTAATCAGCAAGATATGTAAATTAACTACCAACCAAGATGGTGGCCGGCAGCCAGGCAGCTGAAGCGAACAGGAGGCTTGCTTGCTCCAGTGATAGAGGAAGCCAAGGTTCCCCGCCTGCTGCTGCCGGCCTCTGAGCTTCCACTCTAAGCAACTATGTTGCAATTATAGAAGTTAAACAATCTCCAGAAACCTGCTTTCAGCCGTCAGAGCTGGAGCGAGCAGGACCACAACAGTGTTACAATTATAGAACCCAAACAAACCTAGATACCTGCTTTCAGCAGCGGAGGTCTCAGAGTTGGAGCCGAGCCTCAGAGCTAAACCTGGCTCTCAGCTCCAGTGACAGCCATAGAAGGTAAACAAATCCCAGAATAAAAAAAAAAGAAAAAAAGGAGAGGCTGGGAGCTTCAGTCACCTGCCAGCCTGAAAACGGCCATCAGCCCCTCACCCAGACTGGCCAAGTACCCCAGTGGGGACACCCATCCTGAAGAGGGTGTGACCAGCTGCAAACAGCCATCAGCCCCTCATCCAGGCTGGCCAGGCACCCAAGCGGGAACCCCACCCTGATCTGGGACACCCTTCAGGGCAAATCAGCCGGCCCCCACCCGTGCACCAGGCTTCTATCCTATATAGTAAAAGGGTAATGTGAAAACTGACCCTAACAGCAGAAAGACTGGGAATGACTGGTCACTATGACACACACTGACCACCAGGGGGCAGATGCTCAATGCAGGAGCTTCCCGCTGGTGGTCAGGTCGCTCTCACATGGGAGGAGCTCTGCTCAGCCACAAGCCAGGCTGATGGCTGCCAGTACAGCGGTGGTGGTGGGAGCCTCTCCTGCCTCCTCAGCAGTGCTAAGGATGTCCGACTGCAGTTTAGGCCTGCTCCCCGCTGGCAAGTGGACTTCCCCCAAGGGCTGCCAGGCTGCCAGAGGGATGTCTGATTGCCACCTTAGGCCCAATGCTCCCGGGAGCGGGCCTAAGCCAGCAGGTGGTCATCCCCTGAGGGGTCCCAGACTGCGAGAGGGCACAGGCCGGGCTGAGGGACCCCCCACCCCCATGCACAAATTTTTGTACACTGGGCCTCTAGTATAATAATATAATCTAATCTAATAAAAGACAAACACACAAATTGACTGTACCTTTGCTACGCCTTAAGCCATGCCCACCAGCCAACCAGAGCAACTATATGCAAATTAACCCAACCATGGTGGCTGGCAGCCACGGAGATGGAGCTAGCAGGAGGCTTGGTTGCTCCAGTGATGGAGGAAGCCAAGCTTCCCGGCTGGCTCTGATCTCCACTGAAGGCAACAAAGTTTCAATTATAGAAGGTAAATAAATTCCAGAATGAAAATTAAAAAAAAGGAGAGGCTGGGAGCTTCCGTCGCTGGGGAGCTTGACCAGCCTGAAAATGGCCCTCAGCCCCTCACCCAGACTGGCCAGGCACCCCAGTGGGGACCCCCACACCCTAAAGGGGGTGTGGCCAGCCTGAAAACAGTCATCAGCCCCTAACCCAGGCTGGCCAGGCACCCCAGTGGGGACCCCCACCCTGAAAGGGGTCTGACCAGCCTGCAGACACCCATCAGCCCCTCACCCAGGCTGGCCAGGCACCCCAGCAGGGACCCCCACCCTGATCCGGGACACCCTTCAGGGCAAACCAGCCGGCCCCCACCCATGCACCAGGCCTCTATCTTATATAATAAAAGGGTAATATGCAAATTGACCCTAACAGCAGAATAACTGGGAATGCCTGGTCACTATGACATACACTGACCACCAGGGGGCAGACGCTCATTGCAGGAGCTGCCCCCTGGTGGTCAGTGCGCTCCCTCAGGGGAGCTCTGCTCAGCCACAAGCCAGGCTGACGGCTGCCAGTACAGCGGTGGTGGTGGGATCCTCTCCCGCCTCCTCAGCAGCACTAAGGATGTCAGATTGCAGCTTAGGTCTGCTCCCTGCTGGCAAGTGGACATCCCCCAAGGGCTCCCCGGCTGCCAGAGGGATGTCTCTTTGCCAGCTTCGGCCCATTTCCCTGGGGAGCGGACTTAAGCCAGCAGGTGGTCATTCCCCGAGGGGACCCAGACTGCGAGAGGGGACAGGCCGGGCTGAGGGATACGCCCCCCTCCCCTGAGTGCACAAAGTTTTGTGCACCGGGCCTCTAATATGATAAAAGCCTAATATGCAAATCGACCGAATGGTGGAAAGACCGGTTGCTATGACGTGTACTGATCACCAGGGGCCAGATGCTCAACTCAGGAGCTGCCCCCTGCCCTCAGGTTCCAGGCCAGCGAAGGCGGGTGCCGCCAGGGACCCCCCGATCGCCCCACCAGTTGCCCCACATTATCGGCCCTGATTGTTGGCCAGGCCTAGAGACCCTACCCATGCATGAATTTCATGCACTGGGCCTCTAGTATAGTATAATATAATATAATAAATATAATATAATATAAATATGGCTATTGTGGCTACAAAGCACCCCCCACCCTGTGAGGAATAAGGAATTCCCCCATACCAGACCCCCAACTCAGGGTTACAGAGCTGGGAAGAGAAGTCCCCATAATTTTGGGGTGTAGAAACCAGTAGAGATTGTGGCCAAGTGACATAGAGGCTGCTAGAGACCCAAGTGTTCCTTTTAAAGGGCCAAAATACAAACTTACTCAGACTCGATCCTGCTGAGCTCCAGCCCTTGGTGGCTTTGGGGGACTCTGGGACATACAGGGAGGAACTGGATTGTCTGGCATCGGAGCAGGAACTCGAGGATGGCTTTCTCCCAGACAGGGGTGCTTCCTGGGGTCATTATTCAAGTACTGAAACCTCCCCCAGCACAGGGCTGACTGACAACCATATCTGAGTCTCCATCAGCCTGGCTCACACTTTTTGCTCCACCTGGTTATTCCCAGGCCCTACCTCTTCCCATTTACAGCCCCACCTAAGCTGCTTGCAGCAGCTTTTCCACATGAATGGCTTGTCCTGGCTCAGGCTTCAGACTTTGTAAAAATCTCTCAAACAGCTGGTGTCAGCATATTCCAAATCTATTAATAAGAGGCCCAAGACCCAGCACTAGCACCAGCCTGCCTTGCTTCACAGCCAGGCCTTGCTTGGGCACTTCCAAACCCAATACAAGTAGCAGCCATCTATAGACCTCTCTGTAGCTCCTGCCAGGTGGCCCCAGAGCCAGTGCACCAGTGGACAGTTTCAGACAATGCCAGATTACAACTCTACACATCCACAAGCGACACACTCAAGGGGTAGACGCAGTGAGCACCAAAGCCCCATTGAAGCAAGTCCTGCTCCATAGAGTGTCTCCTGCACAGCAGCTCTTCCACTGTAGTCACAGCAGGTCCTCACAACCACCTGGCCCGCAGGTCAAATCCTCCCAATGATACCAACAGCAAAAAAAGGCTCAACTACAAGACTGTACACACAGTCCATAAAGGGGCATACCTAGAGTGCTCAGCTCAGGTGACTGGGGAGGCTGAGCCACTGGGCCCTATAGGACACCTACTACACAAGGCCACTCTACCAATTCCAGGAGACAAAGCAGCTCTACCTAATACATAGAAACAAACACAGGCAAGAGCCAAAATGCAGAGACAAAGAAACATGTCACAAATGAAAGAGATGGAAGCAAGCAAACTACTGGATACAAAGTTCAAAACCATGGTTATAGGGCTACTCAAGAATCTTAATGAGAGCTTCAAGGGACTTAGTGATACTTTCAAGGATCTTGGTGAGAATTTCAAAGACATAAAAAAAGGACCAATCAGAAATTAAGCATACACTAACTGAAATAAAGAATAACTTACAAGGATTCAACAGTAGAGTAGAGGATTCCAGGAATCAAATCGATTTGGAAGATGAGGAAGCAAAAAACACCCAATCAGAAGAGCAAAAAGAAAAAGGAATCAAAAAATATGAAGATAGTGTAAGGAGCCTCTGGGATAACTTCAAGCATACCAAAGTTCACATTATAGGGGTGCTGAAGGAGGAGAGAGAACACGATATTGAAAACCTATTTGAAGAAATAATGACAGAAAACTTCCCCTATCTGGTGAAAAAAAAAAATAGACTTATAAATCCAGGAAGCACAGAGAGTCCCACACAAGAGAAACCCAAAGAGGCCCACACAAAGACAGCCAAAAGGCAGAGACAAAGAGAGAATCTTAAAAGCAGCAAGATAAAAAAGTTACAAGGGAGCGCCCATATGACTGTCAGTTGATTTCTCAACAGAAACTTTGCAGACCAGAAAGGAGTGTAAGAAATATTCAAAGTGATTAATAGCAAGGATCTACAACCAAGATTACTATACCCAGCAAAGCTATCAGTTATAATGGAAGGTCAGATAAAGAGCTTCACAGACAAGAGAAAGCTAGAGGAGTTCATCACCACCAAACCAGTATTACATGAAATGTTGAAGGGTATTCATTAAGAAGAGAAAGAAGAAGGAAAAAATAAATAAAAAATATGAACAATAAAATGTCAAATACATATCTATTAACAATCTAATATAAAAATCAAAATAAACGAACAAGAAATCTAATGAAAAACTAAACTGGTGAATAAAAAGAATCAGAGATATGGAAACATGGAACAGATGACTAATCTCAGAAGGAAGGGGAGATTAACCAAAGATCTTATATGCATACTAGCGGTGCGAGAGGGCGCAGGCCAAGCCGAGGGATCCCACTGGTGCACGGGGCCAGGGAGGGATGGGAGGTTGGCCAGCCAGGGAGGGACCACAGGAAGGCTCCAGGGTGTGTCTGGCCCATCTTGCTCAGTCCCGATCGGCTGGACCCTAGCAGCAAGCTAACCTTACCAGTCAGAGTGTCTGCCCCCTGGTTGTCAGTGCACGTCATAGCGACTGGTCAACCAGTTGACTGTCCCCTGGTGGTCAGTGCACGTCATAGCAAGCAGTTGAGTGGCCTTAGCATATCATTAGCATATTACACTTTTTTTTTTAGCATATTACACTTTGATTGGTTGAACGGATGACCAGACACTTAGCATATTAGGCTTTTATTATATAGAATATGCATTACTTATGGACACAGACAATAGGGTGGTGAAGGCCTGGGGCAGGGTGGAAACCAGGTTGGGGGGGGGGCAATGGGGGAAAAATGGGGACATCTATAATATTCTCAACAATAAAGATTTTTTAAATAATAAAAATTAAAAGAACAGGCAAACTGGAATAAGCTCACGGATGAGCACCCAGAAAGGCTAAGAGACTTCAGAGTCTCTCATGTGAAGAAACGTGGGTTTCTGCTAATGAGAAGAAGACCTGGTATGAAGGGGACATAATTTTATCTTCAAATATTTACTGAGTTGTCACAAGGGCTGTAGCAAGGGCTCAACATGACCAACAGGTAGTGGTCATAGTCAACTAATGTGGGAGCATAACAGGAGCTTCAGCAATCAGCGCTGTCCCAGTAGGGTATGTGCTGCCTACAGCGGTGCTGAGTGTTTTCTGGCCATGGAGCTAATAAAGCAGAACATTGACAGGAAGAGTATGAGGGGAATCTGCTGGGAGGGAAGGAGAGGATGTGGCACAGGGCACTCAACATTTCTGGCCCCTACTAACCATTGAATTGTAAGATTCTGTAAAAGCCATCATAAAACTGTTAACAAAAATTATCTAAGAGGATAATTAACAAAATGCTGTGCTATTTAAAATGATCCTTCCAACCTAATCTTTTTTTAATCCTCACCTGAGGACATGCTTAAAGAGAGGGAGAGAGGGAGAGAAAGAGAGAGAGAGAGAGAGAGAGAGAGAGAGAGAGAGAGAGAGAGAGAGAGAGAGAAAGAAACACCGATGTGAGAGAGAAACATCAATCGGTTGCCTTCCATATGTTCCCTGACCAGGGATTGAACCACAACCCAGGTATGTCCCCTGACCAGGAAATTGAAACAGCAACCTTTTGGTGCACAGGACAATACTCAACCAATTGAGTCACTCCAGCCAATCTAATAACTTAAATACATCACAAAGAGGAATACTCAAGTAGATTTAAAGAAAACACAAGGACTTACCATCATACTTTGCTAAGACTGCCTGAACATCAGCATATGCTTGTAGCTCCAGAAGGGCCTCTAAAAGGTTTTCGTGGATGTTGAACATACTTAACAAAGGGAACTCCTTCATTAACTAGGAAAGAAAGAACAAGGAATAATTAATATATCCATCTCATTTTTAAAAGTATAACTAACACTGAATTGTAATATATTTATGTAATATAAATGTGTAATATAATTTTAGAAGTATAGTTAATACTGAATCATACGCATTCACACTCATTATTATTTTGTAAAGCATTAAATGCTTAATTTTTTTCCCGTTATTTTAGGAAAATGGCAACTTTGAATTTGTGAGACTCTAAGATGGGAGAATATTCAAAAGAGTGAGGGTTTCATAAAAACTGAGAAAGAAAGGTGCTTAGAGGTAGTGCTCAATAATGCTGAAATACCAGAGCAGAGCGACCCAATAAAGTGAAGGTTGCAAACTCTCTCTCAGGTGTTAACATTTAAACCTCATCAGAAACAGTTTGTATGGAAGCCAGAGAACAGAAGGGGAAGCAAGCAGGCACTACTCTTTCAAGTGGAGCAGCCTGGAGACAAAGGAGAAAAAGTAGGAAAATAATGAAGGTGCTATGGACTGAGAAAATACGTAAGTAGTGACAGTGAGTGGTAGTAAAGGGGGTGGATGTTTAGCAGTCCTACCTCAATGAAACAAGAGTCATGATCATTTTCTGAGACTGAGGGAACAGGTGGCAGGGAGAAAGTTGAAAGATGGGGGGCAGAATAGTCACAAAGGGGAAAATTGCTTAAGGAAATACTCAAGCATTCCTAAGGCTATCTTGAGGGCCTAAAAAATTGGAGATGATGAATTTATAGAGGGTACAATGGGCATAATTGTCAAGTTTTAGCTGACAACTACCCAGGATCAGTAGCAAAGATGATGAGTTAGGCCAGTGGTCAGCAAACTGCAGCTCGCGAGCCACATGCGGCTCTTTGGCCCCTTGAGTGTGGCTCTTCCACAAAATACCGACTCTGCACATGGGCCACGAAGTTTCAATTGCACTGTATGTACACGCCCGCACGTGGTATTTTGTGGAAGAGCCACACTGAAGGGGCCAAAGAGCCGCATGTGGCTCACGAGCCGCGGTTTGCCAACCACGGAGTTAGGCTGAAACTAGGCACACTGATTTAGATTTAATGAATAGTCAAGGGTAAGAGTTGACAAGAATGTTTTGGTTTCTTTTCTAATAAAGATGCAACCATTGAAAAATAAAAGAGTTGACAAGAATGATGAAAGAATAATTAAAGTAGTGGTTCTCAACCTTCTGGCCCTTTAAATACAGTTCCCCATGTTGTGACCCAACCATAAAATTATTTTCGTTGCTACTTCATAACTGTAATGTTGCTACTGTTATGAATTGTAATGTAAATATCTGATATGCAGGATGGTCTTAGGCAACCCCTGTGAAAGGGTCGTTCGACTGCCAAAGGGGTCACAACCCACAGGTTGAGAACCGCTGGTCTAAAGGTTCTAGGCAGAATGGCCAGAAGGAAGGTCCAATGAGAGTTAAAAGTAGTATATTGAACTTCACTGGAAAACAAAGAGAAATGAGAAAGGACAAAGATTTCAGCGTAAAATCCTTATCTTAAAGAAAGGTAAATCTCATCTTAAGGGAAAAATAACCAGATTCTTTATAAAGAAAAAAATATATAAATGTATATGTAAATATCCTCTATTTTATCTCCTACATGAATAACTATTTTATTATAACACAATGACCTGTAAAAAAGTGGTAACTTTTTGACATCAACATCGTTAAAGCAATTGTACTGAGAGAAATTATACTAAAAAATAGGCTAATTCACCCTTATGCAAGAAATCAGTGGATCCAGTGCATTATCTATGCACTTCTTACATTAGAAACATTTGCCATATTGTTTTGTTTTTTTTTAAGCCGAGAATAATTTAGCATCTCTCAAAAAATAATTTTCCGCAACCCCAAAGAGCATTACATTACCAACGAAAAACACCTACAAACTGATTATGCATTCAATAGGACTGTCTGAAGCCCCCAGAGACAGCGTGTTATGTTTTTATTGCTAGTAAGGAAATGAATAAGACTATCACACATTGTTGATGTTCTGTAACCAATAAAAGTACTTCTTGTTCTGGTTCACTTTGATTCTGGTTGGCATCAGCCTTTGATTTTTTTCTATTTCTAATTAGAGCTTGTTAGGGTTAAAGCTCTCTGTTATTCAGCATTTGGCAATACAATAAAAACATTCTCTAAACTGTAAATTTAAACATTTACAATTTTTTTTACCAATACCTCAGGTCAAACTTCAAGGACACAAGACATATTCTGCAATTTTAAAACTGCAATTCCAAATATGAGTATGCTGAAGCTTGAAAACTCGCCGAAACCGGTTTGGCTCAGTGGATAGAGCATCGGCCTGCGGACTGAAAGGTCCCAGGTTCGATTCCGGTCAAGGGCATGTACCTGGGTTGCAGGCATATCCCCAGTAGGAGATGTGCAGGAGGCAGCTGATCGATGTTTCTCTCTCATCGATGTTTCTAACTCTCTGTCTCTCTCCCTTCCTCTCTGTAAAAAATCAATAAAATATATTTTAAAAAAAACTGAGAGGAGCCTTATTAAAATCCAGTGAGACTGTATGAACCAACATGGGGGCCACGGCTTGCGGAAACAGAACTTGAAGTAGGGTCCTAGGAGCTTGGGCAGTAGTGCTTTCATTGGAAGTTTGGACAGAGTATATCATGTCAAAAAAATCATCAATAAAAGGACTTTCATCATGGCAAACAGCAAATGTTGGAGAGGTAACTGAAGGCATATGACAATTTGGAAATCTAGCTTTGCTTGTTTAATAACAAGAAGAAAAAGTGATCTTTCCGTTGCCTCCCCTCACTCCAGCTATCACCTTGTCCTCTCTCACTCTTCACAAGCTATCTTACTTAAAAGCCATCAGCTGTACTCCCCCAGCTCCCTTTACTCCTCACCACATAGCTACAATCTGGCTGCCAGCCCACAGTTCCTCTGAATCTGTTCATCCCACGTGGAGAGGTGACTCAAATTGCTCCCATGGACACCCTCCTGTCCTCTTCCTGCTTGACCTCTGCAACATCTGACAGCTTGATGACTTTTTCCTTGAAACTCTCGTCTCCCGTGGCTTCCTCAGCACCATTATCTTCTGGCTTTCTTCTGACTTATCTCCCAGCTCCCTCTCCATTTCCCACTTGTCTGCTACTTAGGAGTAAGTACTCTCCCAGTTGTGTCCCAAGTACTCTTCTCCTGAACACCCTGATCTCAGAAGCACTCTCCTGTCCAGAGTCTCAACACCACCATCTTTGTGGGCATGGCTCCCCCATCCTCACATCCTCTCTGACCTCTCTCCTAAGTGATTATATTAGGTCAGTTTATAAACGATCTCCTGACAGTTTTACCTGAAAAACTTAATACCAGGTTCATAAATTCCTCCTCCCCAAGCCAACCCTTCAAACCTGCTCTTCCCCTTGGTATTTCCTGCCGTGGAGAAGAGAACCAGTAGCTCCCGTTACCTGCTTCACCCTACCCACTACAGTCACCTTAGAGGTCCCGAAACCCCCAAAAATGTAAAAACTGCCAATAGGTTCACAGAAAGCTGTTATGAAAACAAACAATAACAAACAAACATGATGGTTAGAATTCATTAGCATCTCCTCTTTTCTTGGGCCTTGCTGCTAATACCTTAGGTTATGCCCTCATACTTAGCCTAATTGCTCTGCTTGCCTCTGGATCACCTCTTTCTAATCCACCCTGCACATTGCTGTCATAAGGCTTTTCAAACATACACAGTGGAGTCCAGCATGCCCCTGCTTAAAAGGCAACCACGGGCACGGCTGGACCTACCCCAAGGAAATAGGCACATGTGAATACAAGTTACAAACAAGGCTGCTTATCACAACATTATTTATAACTAGAGGCCCGATGCACAAAATTCGTGCAAGAGAAGGCCTTCCTTCCCCTGGCTGCCGGCACCAGCTTCCCTCTGGCACCCGGGACCTGGGCTTCCCTCACAGCCCGGCTTCTTCTGGAAGGACTTCGGTCTAATTAGCATATTATGCTTTCATTATTATAGATAGTGAACAATGCAAGCAACTTAAATTTTATTCCATTATGAGGCATCTAAGTATAAGACATAGTCATCTTTTGGGCTATTATATGTAATCTTTAGTAATTAAATTCTCAAATAAGTTTTAATGGCATGGCCTGGGAAATGCTGACATACAGTTACATTAGAAAAAGCAGGCTACAGACTATATTTTGCAATAAGACTATGTTTTCCTTCTATATCTATGCATAGAAACACACTTGGTCAGAAATGAGCCAAAGGTTTTAACAGCTAGTGAGATTAAAGGTGAGTTTTATTTCTTCCTTCATATTTTCCATATGTTCTAATATTTTTAAAGGAGTATATGTACATTCTATAAATTGGGGAGGAAAGACTACATATCAGAATATTGGCTTCTCATCAAATTTTGGATATAAAATGCTTAGCCTGGCAAACACAGCCCCTTATGACAAGCCCTTGCCCACTGCGCCAGCCTCATGTGGAGCCACTTTACTGCCTACACACCACGCTCCCACCACAGAACAGCTTTCAGCTCCTTATATAGGCCACGTTCACTGGTATTTCTATCCACACTCCCTCTCCCCTGGGTGCTCTCCCTTCCCTCCTTGATCACCTGGTCAGGTCCTCAACATCCAGAACGCTTACCTGCCCTCTGACTCCTGACCTCTTGCCTCCATCTGCCAGGTTAAGTACTCCTGCCCCAAACTTCCAGAGTCCTGGTCATCATGGTCTACTGCTCCATCCTCCCATGAGCCTGGGACGTGAGGGAGCAGGACCTCTTTCTTAGCAATAGCCTCTTGGCTACTAACTGACCCATCATAGATGCTCAACACATATGTCACGAATAAAATGCTGTTTAAAGTTTCTTCCTTTGGGGTACATATTATATGTGTGCTGCCACAGGGCTACTTCAGGCCTTTGCGTTATATATCCCTGAACTTGTGCCTCTACCCTTTAAAATCTTCCAATGACCTTCTAACTATCTACACCTTGGAAAAGGTCCAGCTGGAACCCATAAGCTTTGACTTCATGGAAGGAAAATTTTTTTTACACTGAGAGCTGTCTGAACATGGACAAGATGGTCTAGAGAAGGCTCCACCACTGTGACTATTCATATAGAGAGAAGCTAGTCACTGAACAGGGATGCTCACAAAAAGACCTGTTCAGTAATTCCAGGCGACATTTCCCCAGCTCCCGAGCTTACCTCTCAGGCCCTCCCTAGTTTAACACCACACTCCTCCTGCCTCTCCTGTCTTCTACAGGATTAAAACTGTAGCCTTGTCAGACTAGACTCTTACCCACCATTCCCGGAATTCTTTCTCCAGTTACTAGCCACTATATTTTTGCTCAATCTGTTCTAACCACCTGGAATACCTTTTCCCTTCATTTTCAGGGCGGCCTGTCAAAATCACCCCACCCTCCAAAGCCCAGATCAAATGCCACCTCCTAAAATCACAGAAAGTGAGAGCCAGCAGAGCCCATGGAGGTCATCCAAACACCCTCCTCAGTTTACAGACTCGGCCCCTCCCACCCCCACCCCACCAAAAACAATGAAGTCTGAAAATTTAAGTGATTCAGCCAAAATTAGTTACAGGACTATGATTCAAATCCAGTCATCAGTACTGATGCCAAATTTCAGCACATGAGAACCTAGTTTCTGGCCTGCCAAGTCCTGGAGAACTAAACCATTTTGCTTATGCTTCTCTGCTACACTTACATCTCTGCTTTGTATAGTGTTTACAAGACTATATGAAGACAGCTGAGGAAAGAGCCATATAGTTGGAGTTATTCCTGCCACTTACCACTTGTGACCCTTTGTACGACTTATTTAACTTCTCTGAACCTTGCTTTCTTCATTTCCTGGGTCTCAGCTCATATGACATCCTTTCAGACTCTCTCTACCACCCACCCTACCTAACAGCATCACCCCACTCACCATTTTCCATTGTTTCTATCACTTTCTGAAACCATCTTGTTTATTTATGTTGCTTAATATTAGGTAATATAATAAACAAAATAAAAAAGAATTAAAAAGAGTGATAGTAGGTAGCACTATTATTACAGGGGTCAGCAAATTTTTTTTCTTTAAAAAGCCAGAGAGTAAATATTTTGGGCTTTGCAAGCCAGACGGCCTGTTTTGCAGCTACTCAGATCTGACATTGTAGCATGAACACAGCCATGAACAATATATAACTGAGAGAGTGAAACTATGTTCCAATAAAACTTAACTTCAAAAACAGGCAGGAACCCAGATTTGGCTTGCAGGCCTTAGTCTGCCAACTTCTGGTTAACAGGATAATTTTTTAAAGGGAGTTTTATAAAAAGTTTCATAGTGATATTATATTTGAAAAACATAGTATCTCTTATACGCATTTGGTTTGGCACTCCATGGTAAAAACTGAGAAAGATGGACCCTCTGACCCAACACTTCTCCAGCTCTCTTCCTAGAGACACTCCCACGGGCTTCTGAAGGGACATATCGGGGCAGCCACCCGAGCTGGGGAGCACTGCCACAGTGGGATGGAGAGATCAATGAGGTACACTCGTATGACAAAAGCGACTTAGTAGGCAAAAGGACTAAGCTAAGCTTTGTATATCTTAATGTGGACAAATGTCAAGCAGTTTTTTTTGGGGGGGGGGAACCACTATAGAGAAATACATTGTAGAATGTGATCCAATTTAATTAAATTTTAAAATGCACACAAAACAATTTTACATATCACTTATGAGTGTTTATTGTAGAAACGTATGAAAACAAACTAAACACACCAACCTACTGGTACCTCAAGGGAAGTGAATAGTGAATGGTGGTCACATGGGGGCTATGGCTTTATATTGTTTTCTTTTCAGTAAAGAAGGTGAACATGACAAAATTTTTTATTTAAGTTATTTTTATTTATTAATTCTGGGTAGTGAGGCTGTTTTTAATATATTATTCTTTATTTTTATGTATATATTTAAAGTTACTTCCTGAAACATAGGGAGTTCATTAAATGTACTTTTCATTTGTAATTCCTCAAATCATGAAAAGTTCTATTTCTTCTCACTTTAATTTTTATTTGTTTTCCTATTTTCTAAATGGCTTGAAACAAAATTCTTTTTTTTCCATTGGGGCTTTGACTCTGCAGCTCCTTAAAATATTGCTGGAGTCTAAAAAAGATCCAAGTCTGACTAAACAACATTTAGAGAATTTCCTCAAAAAATAATTTGATCTAATAGATTTTAATACACTGCACTTGAATTCTGTAATGATATCAAGATAATAATTGCTAATTTCAGATGCACTACAGCTTAGCCACTCCTTAGTACTTCTCTGAGTTCCAAAGAGCAGGTCCACTGACACATGTGGTGTGAGGAATTGTAAGAACTGTTATTTCACCTTGAAGGAACCTTTAGAATTAAATGGACTATAAGGTAAGTTCCTTCCCTCTCTATCCCTTTGCATTGGGGTAAGGGTTAGGCTTAGACAAGACGACTTAATAAGAAACCTCTTCTGTCATAAAGTTCCTTCCTGATTCTTTCCAGAACTTCAAAGATTCCCAATGGCATATCTTTTTCAAAATAAAAGAGAAGGCATTGGGGCAGCTGGAGAGGTGGCACATACAGGAGTCAAGAGCACTTACCGCCTTTGGGAACAGATATATGTGAGTTCACATCCAGGGACAGTGGAGTTTCTTAGCACCAGGTGAACTGATTTTTCTTATCTGAAAACAAGGATGACTCCCAGCTCACAGTGCACCCAGATATAATGTGGGGGCTTCATAAAGGGGGGGCCAATATTCTTACACAACATTCATATAGGTATTCTACATTTTCAAAATGCTATTTGTTTTTCTCTGTGCAACCAGTTTCCCTTTTTAGTTTTGGTTGTACAGTATAGCATTTCAATTTATTTACTTACTAGGGGCCCAGTGCACAAAATTCGTGCACTGTGTGTGTGTGTGTGTGTGTGTGTGTGTGTGTGTGTTGGGGGGAGAGTGTCCCTCCGCCCAGCCTGCCCCCTCTCACATACTGGGAGCCCTCAGGCGTTGACCCCCATCACCCTCCGATCGCCTGATCGGCCCCTTGCCCAGGCCTGACGCCTCTGCCAGAGGTGTCAGGCTTGGACAGGGGACCCCCATCTCCCCCTGATCACTGGCTCTGGCCCCTGCCCAGGCCTGACGCCTCTGGCCCAGGAATCATGTCTGGGCAGGGGACCCCCATCTCCCTCTGATTGCTTGCTCCACCCCCCGCCCAAGCCTGACGCCTCTGACCCAGGCTTCAGGCCTGGTCAAGGGGACCATCATATCCCCCCAACCCCCGGCTCCGCCACCGACCCTCCGATCACCAATCACCGGATCGGCCCCTTGACCAGGCCTGAGGCCTCCGGCAGAGGTGTCAGGCCTGGGCAGGGGACCCCTAGCTCCCTGCGGTTGCAGGCTCCGCCCCTGCCCAGGCCTAACGCCTCTGGCCTAGGCATCTGGCCTGGGCAGCGGGGACCTGCAGTGGCAGCGGGGGGCGCCACGATCGTGGGCTTCGCTTTAGGCCCAGGCAAGGGACCCCTAGCTCCTGGGACTGCCAGCTTCGACCGTGCCCAGCTCCCATCGCTGACTCCACCCCTACTTCCTGCTATCACTGGCCAGGGCGGCAAAGGCGCCTGATTCTCCGATCATGGCTGGGGGGCAGGGCAAAGGTGGCCCCAGGGCGGCCTTTGCCCTGCCCCCAGCTCTTAGCTCCCCCTGGGTTTCCGATCACTGTCAGTGGCAGGGGGCTTCTTCCTGCTTTCCCTTTCGCCTCCCTGCATTGTGCCTACATATGCAAATTAACCGCCATTTTGTTGGCAGTTAACTGCCAATCTTAGTTGGCAGTTAACTGCCAATCTTAGTTGGCAGTTAATTTGCATATAGCCCTGATTAGCCAATGAAAACGGTATCGCCGTACGCCAATTACCATTTTTCTCTTTTATTAGTGTAGATGCTAAACACATAAAATGCCTTGGTGACATAATTGGCCTTTCTATTAAGGAACTTGAATGAAGGCATATGATAAATATAAAGGTCTGTTTTCTATAAGCCAAGTCATTCTAAATGTATGTTTAAACTCGTTCACTATCTAGCATAGTTCTGTTTATTTATTGCCAGTTATCTTCTCCACACTGGTAATTGCTTTCTCCTGGCAGTAAGAAATTTATATGCCCCATTTGTCTAAATATGACAGTTCACATACAACGAAACACTATGATTCCTTTAATACCTATGGGGAAGAACATGGGATGGGCCAAGGATAGAATTTCAGTTTCAATTTTACATCATCTGGCTATTGTCAGTTCAAGTTTATTTCAATGGAAGAATTTGAGGCACTTCTGAGGTTAACATTTATGAGCTCAATTTTTTTTTAAAGGAGAATTAATTCACTGGTTTTGAAATACTCTACGGACATAATTTAGAACTACAGTATGCATGCTTTTTCTCAGCTGACTTACAGGATGAAAACAACTGTTTAAACCTTTCACGTTTGATCTATATCTATTTAAACATTTTATTAGTTTAGCTGTCCATGCACTGTTCCTTGAGTGAGAAAAGCAATGTGAAAATTTTTACATATTTTAAGGAAGGGGTAATTAAAAGAGATCCTCAACCAGATTCTTACTGAGGTCAGTGCAAGGTTGGCCTAATTAAGTGCATAGAATTTGGCCTGTGTTTTATTCAAACAGCAGATACTATTTTGTTAGTTGTAAGCTTGACATTATTTAATTATAGTTCAAATAAAATTATAAACACAATAGAAAAGACACTCTGTATTGCATGGTATTATTTTGGCAGTGATTTTTACTGACACTAAGGGCCATGAAAGGAAAAAAGGAATTGTTTATCCAAGTCCTCAAAGCCCATGAGAGTTTCATTTACACAGACCACTATAAAATGCAGTCCTGAGAGGTTTAGGTACACATTAATAAGAAAATGTCATTTTTCAGAGCTAACCTAAACAAAAATAATAAGCTACATCTATTGAAAAGTAATATGATCTCTATGGACAGTTAGTTAAATCACAAGTTCACTAGTTCTTCACTGGATTGAGCACATGACGTAAATACATCCATCACTGAGAACTAACAGTTGTAGGCACCACAATGAATCAAACAATGCCAGCATCACTTGAAGAATCAAAGGGCTGGAAGCTTACCTAAATAATCACCTACTTTTCCTGTCAAAATTATGCTCATTTCATTCCAGAAAGAGAAATTTTCCTGAAAAATTCTGGTGAATGAGACACGTTTTGCATTTATACAGATTCTGTGTAAATATATTTTCAGTATAGAATGAGGTTCCTCTTCTATTTGGTACAATTCCTTAATCAGTTTATCTGTTCCTAATCAGATAAAACAAGCACAACCCCCCCCCCCCCCCCGTCAGAACTTAGAAATCTTCAAAGATTCTCTTCTTCAACCTGTACCATCCTCAGGGGCAATTCTTTACCTCATTTCAAGATATCAAAAACTTTCCTCTGATAAAGCAAGGGTCTTCATAGCACCACTGTTTTTTCTGTTATTATATGTGGGTACAATTTCCCCAATTCTCAACTGCAGCTTCCAGAACCTCAAGGATGAAGGTGGAGAAGAGGTCAGGGAAGAAATCAGCCTCATTCTGTCTTGGGAACAGAATGATTTATACCCTCCTCAAAACTGACAGGTAATACTTTGAATATAATATTTGCTTTATCACCTTAAAAAGCTTCAACTGGGGCTGTGCCCTAGCTCTGAGATCGAGAACAAATTGACAATTTGATGCATTTCAAATGGCCCGGAGCCAGGATGGTAATGGAACACCCAACAATAAGCACCCTTCCTTCTGGTGACACGGCGTTGCTCTCCTGTTCTCGAAGTCGCCTCAATCAGCACAGGATGAACATACCAGCCAACAATTACTGTCAGAAGGACTTTTTATGCCCAAACTACAATAACTGTGTTTGGCATACACCCTTCCACATCCACATGAGTTATGGTAAATAATTTCATTCAAAAGATTAACTCATTTGGTTATCTGGGGCACAGTCAATAAATGCTCGCCCTGGCAGGCATTTCACAATAGGGTCATGCTAAAAGTTAGGTATTATGAAAGATGCTTTAGGAGCAACAGGCAGAAGTTCAGTACTTTGTTCTACCTGTGACATTCATCACGACACTGCTCTGTAATCCTTTGCCTTCCAATATTCTCTTTCCTCCCCCAGTCTTTGCGCTGAACCTCCTAGAACCCGACTCCATGATACACAATTCACGGACACACCCATAAGCTATTTACAGAACACGAGTGTGAGTTCACTGGTTGTGCTGTCACTCTTAAATCCACCCACAAAACTTGTGCCTGCCAGGCAAGATGAAGGGCTGGCTTCTCCCAGTTCTCCAAGCAAGTCCAAACCCTTACTGCTCAGCACTTGGGAGGCAGTCCCTTCTCTCTGAGGCTCATGCCATAATGTTCCAACACCTGCCACCATCTATTGACCATGTTTTCTACCAAGTAACAGACCTACATAACATTGACAGCTTCACACAGTCTTACTCTTTAACCTCAAGTGCTACCCTCACTGTAGATGATCACAGTCCATGTAAACATCCCATCTGATATCCTAGACTCTTGATTGTCTTACTGTCTCAAAGCAAAACACTGTCCCTCAGCTACAACAAAGTAACCCAAGGACCAAGACAAATCCTGGACCTTGACATCCAGACATGTTCCATCTAAAATACACAACTCTCTGACCATAATGTGCCAACCTCCAGCTACCTTACATCACTACTCACACTAAATTCACTCTGGAGCTACACTAAGACCACCAGTGTCTTATCCTTTCCACTTATTTTTGTCTTTCTCTCTCTCAGGCCCCTTCCACTACTCTCAATTTTGTTGTTGTTGTTGTTCATTCAGCTTCCACGATATCACATTCTCTTGGTGTTCCTCCTACCTTTCCTAGTGCTCATTCTCAAAGCCACCGGATGTTTCTTACCTACCCAGCCTGTCAGTGCTGGAGACCACTGGGGATCACTTCCTAACATTCTTTCTTCTGTATCTACATCTCTATATACATGATCTCACTCAACACCATGACATTAAACCCTACACATATACGGATAACTCCCAAACTCCTCACCCCTGAGTTCTTAACACATAGCAAGTGTCTTTATGAAATCTCCACCTCAAGGTAAAATAGGCATCTCAAACATGATGGCCAAAACAGAATCCCTGCTTTACAATGAAAACCTGCTCCCTCCTTGTTCTCCTTTTAGAAAACGGTATGACCATTGCCAAGAAGCTTAGGCTAGAAACCAGTGGACTCTTAGGTTTCCCTGATTATATAATTTTTATTTTGTGGTTTTTTTAATATTATGTATATTTTTTTAAATTTATCTTTATTGTTGAAAGTATTGCAGATGATCCCTTTATTTGTTTGGGGTTTTTTTTCTGCCAGGGACTCCCCCCAACCCCACACCCAACCCTTCCAGGCCTTAATCACTCTATTGTCTGTGTCCATGGGCTATGCACATATACATATGTTTCCCAGTTAATCACTCCATGCCCACCCACCAACCCCCACCTTCCCTCTGAAATTCATCAGCCTGTTAAATGTTTCTACCTCTCTAGATCTATTTTGCTCATTAGATTCCACATGAATGTGATCATGTGATACTTATCTTTATCCAACTGGCCCATTGCATTTAACATAATACTCACCATGTCCATCCATGCTGTTGCAAATGGTAAGAGTACTTTCATTTTTACAGCTACGTAATATTTCATTGTGTAAATGTACCACTGTTTTATTTTTATCCAATCATCTATTGATGGGCATTTAGGCTGTTTCCAGATCTTAGCTATGGTAAATTGTGCTGCTATGAACATAGGGATGCATATATCCTTTCTGATTGGTGTTTCTTAGGATATATTCCTAGAAGTGGGATTACTGGGTCAAATGGGAGTTCCATTTTTAATTTTTTGAGGAAACTCCATATTGTTTTCTATAGTGGCTGCTCCAGTCTGCATTCCCACCAGCCATGTACTAGGTTTCCTTTTTCTCCACATCCTCACCAACACTTGTCATTTGATGATTTGTTGATGATAGCCATTCTAACAGGTGAGGATGTTTTAAACCTCACTGTTGTTTTAATATGCACCTCTCGGATGATTAGTGACTTTGAGCATTTTTCATATGTCTCTTGGAGTAGTGTTTATTTAGGGCCTTTGCCCAGTTTTTAATTAGATTGTCTTCCTTTTGTTAAGTTCTATGAATTCCTTTTATACATTGGAAATTAACCCCTTATTGGATGTATCATTGGCAAATGTGTTCTCCCATACAGTGGGCTCTCTTTTCATTTTATTGATGGTTTGTTTTGCTGTGCAGAAGCTTTTTATTTTTATGTCGTCCAGCCTGCTTATTTTCTCCTTAGTTTCCTTTGCCCTAGATGTATTGGCAAACATATTGCTACGAGAGATGTCTGAGATTTTGCTGCCTATGGTTTCTTCTAAGATTTTTATGGTTTCACGACTTAAACAATTAAGTCTTTCATACATTTTGAGTTTATTCTTGTGTGCGGTATGAGTTGGTGGTCTAGTTTAAATTTTTGCATGTACCTATCCAATCTTCCCAACACCATTTACTGAAGAGACTGTCATTACTCCATTGTATGCCCTTGTCTCCATGTCCAATATTAATTGAACATAATGGCTTGGGTTGATTTCAGGGTTCTCTGTTCTGTTCCATTGATCTACTAGTATATGCCTATTCTTGTGCCAGTACCAGACTGTTTTGAGTACAATGGCTTTGGTATAACTTGGTATCTGGTATTGTGATTCCTCCAACTTTGTTCTTCTTTCTCACGATTGCTGCAGCTATATGGGTTCTTTTTTGGTTCCATATAAATTTTTGGAGTGTTTGTTCTAGGTCTGTGAAATATGCTGTTGGTATTTTAATAGGGATTGCACTGAATCTTGTAGATTGCTTTGGGTAGTATGGACATTTTAATGACATTGATTCTACCAATCCATGTACACAGTATAGTCTTCCAATTGTTTATATCTTCTTCTATTTTTTCAATATTCTGTAGTGTTCCGAATGCAAGTCTTTTACCTCCTTGGTTAAGTTTATTCCTAAGTACCTTAATTTTTTTGTTGCAATGTAAATAGGATTGTTTTTTTAGTTTCGCTTTCTGTTAGTTCATTATTGGTGTATAAAAATGCCACCCATTTCTGGGTGTTTTGTATTCGGCTACATTACCGAATTCATTTATTAAATATAGTAGTTTTTATGGAATCTTTAGGATTTTTCTATGTACAATATCATGCAATCTGCACAAAATGAGTTTTATTTACACCTTGTCCGCTTGCTATGGCTAGGACTGGAGTACTATGTTAAGTAAGAGTGGTGAAAGTAGACATCCCTGTCTTATTCCTGTTCTTAGGGAAAATGGTTTTAGTTTTTGCCCATTGAGTATTGTGTTGGCTATAGGTTTGTCATATATGGCCTTTATTATGGTAAGGTATGATCCCTTTATTCCCACTTTACTGAGAGTTTTTATCATAAAAGGGTGTTGGATTTTGTCAAATGCCTTTTCTGCATCAATTAATATAATCATGAATTTTTGTTTTGCAATCTGTTTATGTGATGTATCACATTTATTGATTTGTGAATCTCGTACCAGACGTTCCTCTCCAGAATAAATCCCACTTGGTCATGGTGTATGAACTTTTTAAGATATTGATGGATCTGATTTGTTAATATTTTGTTCAGGATTTTAGAATCTATGTTCATCAGGAATATTGGCCTATAATTCTCTTTCTTTGTAGTGTTTTTATATGGTTTTGGAATTAGGATAATGCTGGTCTCATAAAAAAAATTGGAAGTATTCCTCTCTTTTGAATTCTCTGGAGTAGTTTGAGGAGAGTAGGTGTTAGTTCTTCTTTGAATGTTTGGTAAAACTCCCCCGTGAAGCTGTCTGGACCAGGGTTTTTGTTTGCAGGTAGTTTTTTTTTTTTGTTTGTTTGTTTTTTTTATTACCGCTTCAATTGCATAAGTAGTTATTGGCCTATTCTTGTTTTCTGATTCTTCCTGACTTTTGGAAGACTGTATTTTTCTAGGAATATGAACATTTTGTCCAGTTTGTTGGAATATAGTTGTTCATAGTCTTTTTTACAAACCTTTGTATTTCTATGGTGTGAGTTATTACTTCCTCTTTCATTTGTGATTTATTGGGTCCTCTCTCTTTGTTTCTTGATGAGTTTGGCTAATGGTGCATCAATCTTGTTTATCTTTTCAAAGAACCAGCTCTTGGTTTTATTGATCTTTTATATTGGTGGTGGTTTTTTAAGCCTCTATGTCATTTATTTCCACTGTGATCTTTGTTATTTTCTTTCTTCTTCATACTCTGGGCTTTTCTTATTGTTCTTTTTCTAATTCTTTAAGTTTAGTATTAGATAGCTCATTAAAATTTTTACTTGTTTTTTTCTTTTTTGAGGTAGGCTTCCCTCTCAGGACTGCTTTCACTGTGTCCCATAGGCTTTGGATTGTTGTGTGTTCATTTTCATTTGTTTCAGGATGTTTTATTTCTTCCTTGATCTCTCTGGTAACCCATTCATTGTTTAATAGCATGCTATTTAGCCTCTATGTTGTGTTTGAATGTTTTTAGTGTTTTTATTGTAGTTGATTTCTAATTTCACACCATTATGAACCAAGAAGATGCTTGATATGATTTCAGTCTTCTTGAACTTGTAGAGACTCAGCTTGTGTCTTAAAATGTGGTCTGACTTTGAAAATGTCCCATGTGCACTTGAGAAGAATGTATATTCTGTAGCTTTGGGGTAAAATGTTATGAAAATGTCAATTAAATCCATCTGATCTAGTGTGTCGTTTAGGATTGCTGTTTTCTTCTTGATGTTTTGTCTGGATACTAATATCCAGTGATATTAGTAGGGCGTTAAAGTCCCCTACTATGATTTTACTTGTCAATTTCTCCCTTAAAATCTTCCAGAAGTTTTTAAAAATATATTTGGATGTTCCAGATTGGATGCATATGTTTACTAGTGTTATATCCTCTTGTTTTATCTATCCCTTACTATTATGAAGTGGCTTTCATTATATCTTGTTATGGCCTTCACTTTGAAGTCTATTTTGTCATATATGAGTATTGCTACCCCAGATTTTGTTTCATTTCCATTTGTTTGGAAAGTTTTTTTTCCATCCCTTCATTTTCATTTTGTGTGAGTCCTTTGTGCTGAAGTGGGTCTCTTGTAGACAGCACATTTATGGGTAATGTTTTCTTATCCATTCAGCTAACCTATGTATTTTGATTGGAGCATTTAATCCATTTACAATTCAGGTTATTATTGATAAGTACTTCTTTATTGCCATTCTTTATACCTGTGTTCTTCTCTTTCTCTCTACTTCTTCTTCTTACAACACTCCCTTTAGTGTTTCTTGCAGTGCTGATGTGGTGTGTTAATAAACTCTTTTAGCCTTTTCTTTTTTATCTGCTAAGCTCTTTATTTCATCCTCCATTTTGAATGCTAACCTTGATGAATGTAGTAATCTTGGGTTCAGTCCCTGGGTTTTCATTCCCTTCTGGCCTGAAGTGTTTTTATTGAGAAGTCAGCTGACAGTCTAATGCAGTGGTGCTCAACCTTCTAGCACTTTAAATACAGTTCCTCATGTTGTGACCCAACCATAAAATTATTTTCGTTACTACTTCATAACTGTAATGTTGCTACTGTTATGAATCGTAATGTAAATATCTGATATGCAGGATGGTCTTAGGCGACCCCTGTGAAAGGGTCTCGACCCACAGGTTGAGAACTGTTGGTAATGGGAGCTCCCTTGTCGGCAACTTTCTGTCTATCTCTTGCAGCCTTTAAGATTCTTCATTTGGCCCTAACCGGTTTGGCTCAGTGGATACAGCGTCGGCCTGCGGACTGAAGGGTCCCAGGTTCGATTCCAGTCAAGGGTATATACCTTGGTTGCCAGCACATCCCCAGTTGCGGGGGTGCAGGAGGCAGCTGATCGACGTTTCTCTCTCATCAATGTTTCTAACTCTCTATCCCTCTCCCTTCCCTCTCTGTAAAAAAATCAATAAAATATATTTTTTTAAAGAAAGATTCTTCATTTGCCTTTAGTGTTTGCCATTTTAATTATTATGTGCCTAGATGTTGGTCTTTTGGGGTTCATCTTGATTGGGACTCTGTTTCCTGAACTTGAGTAACTTTTTCCTTCACCAGGGAAATTTTCTGCCATTATTTCTTCAAACAGGTTCTCTATTCCTTGCTTGGATTCTTCTCTTTCTGGTACCCCTCTTTGTGAATGTTGTTATGTTTCATGTTGTCCCAAAGCTCCCTTAGACTCTCTTCCTGCTTTTTAATTTTTTTTCCATTTTCTGCTCTGAAGGGGTGTTTTTTCCTACCTTGTCTTCTAATTTGCTGATTCATTCCTCAGCTTTTTCTAGTCTACTGTTGAATCCTTCCAGGGTGTTTTTTATTTCAGCTATGTCATTCCTCATTTCCAATGGATTCCTATTTATTGCTTCAAGCTCTCTTTTCATGTTAGTGTGGCTCTCACTGAGACCCCTATAATTCTCATTAAGTTGCTTGAAGTTCTCACTGAATTGTTTGAGCACCCTTATCACCATTACTTTGAATTCTTTATCTGAGAAATCCTTTACCTCTATTTCATGTAGTTCCTTTCCTGGTGATTCCTCCTTTTTTTTCATTTGGAGGTTGTTTCATTGTCTTCCCCTTTATGCTGTCTCTTTGTTTTTTTTCTGTATATTAGATCAAACTGCGATGCCTCCTGGACTTTGTGGAGTGGTCTTATGCAGAAGGTGTTTTAGGGGACCCAGTGGTGCAATCTTAGGTTTCCTGAGCTGGGTTCTCTAGCAAAGCCCCTTACTTGAGTTATTTGGGTTCTTCTGGTGTATTGGGTGTTGAATGGTATTGTCCCATTCATGGAAGGAGTCTTCTCTCAGGCTGGCTGACTATGTGGCTTACTCCTGACTACGTCATGCATGCTTTTGTGGAGGTGCTGACTGAAGGGAACAAAATACAACACAGCAAAATAAAAAACAAAAGAAACAAAGGAAAAACACACAAGACCCCTACAGCACCAACAAAGGTAATCCTAGAGAAGAGAGAATTAGGAAAGAGAAAAGAGAGCAAGAATGATAGATAAAAGAAAGAAATATGAGAAAACAAAACAAAAAAAATATAAAAGTACAAACAAACAAAAAACACAAAAAGGGGGGAGGAATATGTAGATGCAAAGCTGAAATAAAGAAAATAAGAATAAAGAATTAGGGAAGGAAAATGGTTTAAAATAAAAGAGGAAGAAAAGAATAAAATAAAAATAAATTTTTGAAAAGGAAAAAAGATGAGAAAGCAGAAGAAAAAGTAAAGAGAAAGAAAAGAGAAAATAAAATTGTGTAGTGAAAAAAATTAAACAAAATTGGTAGGAAAAAGGCACAGGAAAATTAGATATATGAACAAAACAATAGAGACTAGCATAATAACAAATCAATAAAGCAGATAGATAAAGAAGATTTAAAACAGGGGGAAAAGAAAGGAAAAATCAAATAAATAAAGAAAAAAGAGGAAAAAAAAAAGTGAAGTGGCATTCATTTCAGCAGATTTTAGTGCCCCATGGGGCTCCCTTTCAGTCCTGCTCTTCTGTTCTGTCTGCCAATTCTGGGATTCCTGTGAGGTACTCAAGCGCTAACCACTGTCAGGAACTGTTCTCCTTTGGCTTTCAGCAATCTGACTGAAGCTCCAAGTGATCCCCCATTTGTGTCTGTCTCCACAGGCCTTGGCTGCAAGCACGAGGGGCCATCTGCCCTGTAAAGTAGGTTTGTTAACAGCATGGGGCCCAGGGCTGGGTCAGCAAAGTTCCCAGTCCCCCAGGCTTCACCTCTGCCCGCCTTTGCCTGCTATCCAGCTGTCAATCTTAATCACTCAAAAGTCTGTTTCTGAAAGGGCTTTGGTGGTGGTGGTGGGGGGGGGGGGGTGGCGGTTATTATTTAGCTTTCAGGAAAGTGGTGGGTGTGTTTCCCTGTCCTAGGGCTACTCCTCTGCAAGGGGCTCAAAATATTACTCTGCCCTCAGCTGAAAGAGATCTTCGTATGAAGACCAGGGGGACAGCTGGAAACCTGGAGTTTTCATTAGCTCTCCAGTACGGGCAATGTGCCAGTCTGGTTCCCAGGATAGTGGGGTGGACAGCCCTCTGCCAATCCAGTCATTGAAGCGCGTGAGACTGTTCAAACCTGTAAGCTTGGCCTCTGCTTTTGTTTCCCATGAAAAGGCCCAAACGCAGGTGTGACATGCAGAGATCCCGAGGTAGGACAGGCTGTACCACCTCAGGCGGGTTTTTCCTTTTCCTGCCCTCGGGCTACTGGGAGCAGCTCACTCCTCTCAGGAAAAAATGGCCGTTTTGGTTTGGGGCCTAGGACCAAATACTCCTGGCTGCTGCTTTTCCACATCTCTGTACATGCTTCCCACCCAGCCTCTCCTTAGGCACCTCAAGTCCACAACTCCCGCCCTGCACCAAATCCTTGGGTGAGTAGCTGCAAATGAAAACTACTGTGCTCTGGGTTTCAAAAAGGAAAGAATGAAAGCTGTGCCGGCTTTCTCTGCAGCGGGCGTCAACCTACCAGCTCCAGACTCCACCGCGGCCAGCAGCCCGCCGCCTTCCACGCTGGACGTTATGTGGGCGCTGGTCTCGGCTGCGGGGCTCCCGGCTGTGGAGCCCCCCTGGGTTCCAGGCCTCTATCTTCTGAGGGGACAGACCCGCCCGCAGCTGGCATCTCCCTCCTCATGCTCGGCCTGGCACTCCTGGAAGCTGGATCAGTTCCAACCTCACCCTTCCTACCGGTCTCCGGGTGTTTTCTGTCCTTTCTTGATATAAGTCTCCTCCTCAGTGGACCTCAGTTAGCAAGCCCAGGTGAATGTTCTCTAATTTAGTTTTATTTCCAGTCTGGCCTTGGCAGGAGGTCTGCCTCTTTGGCTGCCATTTTTGCTCCTTCTCTATAATTTCTATTTCTTTTCACATACAATCCATTCCATAATTCATTATTCAATTGGTTCTTGAGAAGCTAATATGTGCCTGGCACTGTTCTACTGAGATAAAAATAGTAAACAGATTTCTTAAAAATTCTTTCCCACCTGAAAGTGACATTCTAGTGAAGGGAGAAAATAAGCAGGTAAGTAAATACAGACTGTCAGGTGGTGACTAGCTCCAAGGAGAATAAATAAAGAGGAAAGGATATTAGGGAATATAGATGTGGCAGGCAGATGCAATTTTAAACAGAGCTGTTAGTGAAGGTGGGATAGGGAAGGCATATCGTCAAGATAACATTTAAGCAGAAACTGAAGCAGATCAGGGAGTGTGTCCCCAGAATGTCTGGAAGAAAAACACTCACGGAAGGGTTCCAGCCAGTGCAAAGATCCTGAGGTGGGAGTGAGTCTCGCAGGCTCAACGGACAGCAAGGCCAGTGAACACGTGGCAGAAGCGAGGGCTGGTCTGCCTAGAGCAGCATAGGCCACTTTTAGTTTAAATTGTGAGACAAGAGACTACTGGACAGTTTTAAGCCAAAGAAGACATGACCTAACTTATGCTTTAAATGGCTCACTCTTGCTCCTTTGTGGAGAGTAGATGCTAGGGGACTAGAGTAGAAGTGTCAGACCAGTTGGAAGGTTATTACAACCCACGTTGAGATAATGATGGTTTTAGATCAAGAGACTGGCTGTGTACACAGTAAGAAGTGGTAGGATTTTAAATACACATTTAAAGGTAAAGCCAATATAATTTACAATAGTCAAACCCTATTAATTCTATGTCCAAATATGTCTCAAATCCATCCACTTATGACCGCCACCCCCAATTCCACACCCGCATCAGTTCCTGCCTGCATTACTATTATAATTGCTTACCTGTTGCCGTTCTTGTTCTCCATTCTCAACAATGTACCCAATAATCTTACAAAATGTAAGTTAGATCACATCCCTCCTCTGTTTTACAGCCATGGCTTCCCCTGTACTTAGAATGAAATATAGATGCCTCATTATTTCCTTCAAAGTCCTAAATGACACACTTCCCACCTGCCTTTTCAAATTCATTTCATTCTGATCTTCTCTTTACATACTAAATGTAAACTCTCCAGTTTCAGGGTTTCTGCATTAGCTCGTACTCTGTAAAATCATCCCCTGATATTCACACTTCAGGTATCAGCAATAATGTTACCTCCTCATGGATACCCTCCTAGAGTAATTATCTAAATTGGCCCTGCTCCAGCTACCCTGTGTCATAACAGCCTTAATAGTTCCTTCACAGCACTTACCACAGTCTAACTATCGTCCAAGGCCCCTCTTCCCACCATAGCCATTCCACTACAGCCACAATTGTTGTCTGTCTTGTTATCTACTATGCTTAGTGCCTAGAACTCAGTTTGGCACCTTGTAGGCACTCAAAAGATACTTGTTTTTAGAAAATAAATCCATCATTCCATCTTCTCTTCCCTCCTCCCCTCCCCTCTCTAACCTAGCGTTCATGGCTCATCACCTTACCACTTCCTTGACTATCCCTCATGTTCCTGGCATCCCCGTCTTTCTATTTCACTCACCCAACAACACCTGACTTTGCATCAACCCAGATATCTATCATTTCAGGCAAAGGACACAATGTTTGGTTTGGAGGAACAACTAAAATATAATTTTCTAAAAACAAGTATCAGATGCACTCAAAAGGGAAAAAACTACGGTATATATGCAACTTCAGTTTTTATAAACCTAATGGTAACCACACACAAAAACCCCCAAACCAAGACATATAGCTTAAAAAAGAGGAAACAGAGGAAAGATGTATGGAATACCAACGAACAAACACAACAGACAGAAATATAAAGGAAAAGAACCAATGGAGGCACAGGCTACTGGAAAACAAAAGATAAAATGGCCATAGGAAGTCCTCACGCATCAATAATTCCCCTAAACGTAAATGGTCTGAATTAACCAATAAAGCAGCACAGAGTAGCAGAGTGGATCAAAAAACAAAACTCAACCATATGATGACTACAACATACACATCTAAGCTGCAAAGACAAGGGTAGATTCAAAGTAAAAGGGTGGAAAATGATTCTCCAAGCAAATAACATCCACAGAAAAGCAAGTGTAGCCACACTTATATCTGGCCAAATGGATTTCAAGATAACAAGAGACAAAGATGGACACTTTATAATGATAAAGGAAACACTACATCAAGAAAACATGACATATCTTAACATATATATGCACCCAATCAGGGAGCACCAAAATATATTAAACAGCTACTCACAGAACTAAAGGGAGAAACAGATCAAAACACAGTCATAGTTGGAGACCTTAATACTCCATTGACAGCTCTAGGCAGATCAACCAAAAAGAACATCAATAAAGACATATCGGCCTTAAATGAAACACTAGACCAAATGGACATAATTGACATTTACAGAACCTTTCATCCCAGAACATCAGATTATACATTCTTCTCCAGTGGATATGGAACATTCTCCAGGATAGACCATATGTTGGATCAAAAAACTAGCATGAACAAATTCAAGAAGATTGAATCCAAGCATATTCTTTGACCACGATGCCTTAAAATTAGAAATCAGTTGCAAAAAGGAAGTAAAGAAACCCACAAATACGTGGAGATTAAACAGCATACTACTAAAAAGTGACTGGGTCTAAGAAGAAATAAAAGATGAGATAAAAAATATATAGAGACACAAATGAGAATGACAGTACAACATATTAAAACCTCTGGGATGCAGTGAAAGCAGTAATAAGAGGGAAGTTTTTATCGTTACAGGCCTATCTCAAGAAACAAGAGAAATTCCAAGTAAACAACCTAACATCATATCTTAAAGTACTAGAAAAAGAAAAACAAAGGCAACCCAAAATCAGCAGAAGAAAGGAAATAATAAAAATTAGAGCAAAATTAATGAAATGTAGAACAAAAATACTATACAAAAAAATCAATAAAATAAAGAGCTGGTTCTTGAAAAGATTAATAAAATTGACAAACCCTTGGCTAGACTCACTTAGGAAAAAAGGAAAAAGATCCTATAAACAAAATAAAAAATGTGAGAGAAGTCACCACAGATATCATAGATATACAAAGTGTCATACTAGAATATTATGAAAGACTATATGTCAACAAATTCAATAACCTAGAAGAAATGGGTAAGTTCCTAGAAATATAATCTTCCTAGACTAAATCATGAAGAATTGGAAGATCTAAATAGAATGATAAGCAGTGAAGAAATTGAAACAACCATAAAAAATTCCCCCAAAACAAAAGTCCAAGACCAGATGGCTTCACCAGTGCATTCTACCAGGTGTTCAAAGAAGATTTAAAACCCATCCTTGTCAAATTTTCAAAAAAAATTTGAAGAAGAGGCAATACTTCCTAACACATTCTATGAGGCCAATGTAACTCTGATACCAAAACCTGGTAAAGATAACACAATAAAGCAACTACAGACCAAGATCTCTAATGAATACAGATGCAAAAATCCTAAACAAAATACTAGCAAATCGAATACAACAGCACATCCAAAAAAAAAAAAATACATCATGATCAAGTGGGGTTCATTCCAGGGGCATAAGGATGGTTCAACATACACAAATCAACTACATAATTCACCACATTAACAAAAGAAAGGATAAAAATCATATGATCTTATCATTAGATGCAGAAAAAGCATTTGATAAGATACAACATCCATTTATGATTAAAAGACTCAATAAAATAGGAATAGAAGGAAAGTACCTCAACATAATCAAGGCCATATATGATAAACCCTCAGCTAATATCATACTCAATGGTGAAAAACAGAAAGACTCTTCTCTAAGATCAGGAACAAGAAAAGGATATTCATTCTCACCACTCTTAATACAGTGCTGGAAGTCCTAGGCAGAGCAATAAGACAAGGAAAAGAAATGAAAGGCATCCAACAGGGAAAGAATAAGTCAAACTGTCACTTTTTGCAGACCATGTGATTCTATATAGAGAAAACCCAAAGATTCCACCAAAAAACTTTTAGAAACATTAAACAAATACAGTCAAGTTGCAGGATACAAAATCTATGTGCAAAAATCCATTGCCTCCCAGTATACTGACAACAAAACTTTAGAGAAAGAAATGAAAAAAAAATTCCTTTTGCAATTGCAACCAAAAGAATAAAATACCTAGGAATAAACTTAACAAAGAATTACAAAGCATTATTAAAAGAGACTGAAAAAGACACAACAAAATGGGAAAATACCCATGTTCATGGATTGAAAGAACCAACATAGTTAAAATGGCCATATTACCTAAAACATTATACAGATTTAATACAATCCCCCATCAAAATCCCAATGTCATTTTTTTTAAGAAAAAAGAATGAGAAATCATCAGATTTGTATGGAACCACAAAAGACCCCAAAGCAATCCTGAGTAAAAAGAATGAAGCTGGAGGTATCACATTACCTGACTTAAAATTATACTGCAGAGCTACAATAATCAAAATAGCATGGTATTGGCAGAAAAACAGACACACAGATCAATGGTACACAATAGAGAGCCCAGCTATAAAATCACATGTATATGGACAGATAATTTTCGAACAAGGAGCCAGAAACACACAATGAAGTAAAGATAATCTCTTCAATAAATGGTGCTGGGAAAACTGGAAAGCCACATGCAAACAAATGAAACTGGATTACAGTTTGTCCCCATGTATAAAAATTAATTCAAAATGGATCAAAGAACTAAATATAAGATCTAAGACAATAAGTTACATAGAAGAAAATATAGGCACCAAACTTATGGATTGTGGTAGTAGAGAACATTTTGTGAAATTGACCCCAAAGGCAAGGTAAGTAAAGGCAAAAATAAATGAATGGGACTATATCAAACTAAAAAGCTTCTGCACAGCAAAAGAAACTCTCAACAAAGCAAACAATCCAATCAAAAAGTGGGCAGAGGCCCTAGCCAGTTTGGCTCAGTGGACAGAGCGTCGGCCTGTGGACTGAAGGGGCCCAGCTTTTATTCCATTCAAGGACACATGCCCAGGTTGCACGCTTGATCTCCAGTTGGGGGCATGCAGGAGGCAGCCGATTAATGATTCTCTCTCATCACTGATGTTTCTCTCTCTCTCTCCCTCTCCTTTCTTCTCTGAAATCAATAAAAATATATATTTTTTTAAGAAGTGGGCAGAGAGTGCTCGCTTTGGCAGCACATATACTAAAACTGGAACGATACAGAGAAGATTAGCATGGCCCCTGCGCAAGGATTACACGCAAATTCATGATGCATTCCATATTTTTAATAAGCTTCACAGACAAAAAAAAAAGTGAAGGGAGTTTATCACCACCAAGCCAGCAATGCAAGAAATCCTAAAGGGACTGGTGTGAAGAGAAGAAATAAAAAGCTAAGAAAGAAAACAGGCACAAAAAACAGAAATGGCTACAAACAAGTACCTTTCAATAATAACTTTAAACGAAAATGGACTAAATGCTCCAATCAAAAGACACTGAGTGGCTGAATGGATAAAACAACATGACCCATATATTTGCTGTCTACAAGAGGCCCACCTCAGAATAAGGGACTCACACAGACTGAAAGTGAAGGAATGGAAAAATATCTTTCAGGCAAATGGAAATGAAAAAAAAAAAGCTGGGGTAGCAATACTTATATCAGACAAAATAGACATCAAAGTGAAGTCTGTAACAAGAGATAAGGAAGGACACTTCATAATATTAAAGGGATCGATACAACAAGAAGATATAACCCTGATAAACATATATGCACCCAATGCAGGAGCACCCATATACATAAAAAAAAAAAAAACTCCTGGAAGATATCAAGGGAGAGATCGACAACAATACAATCATAGTAGGGGACTTTAATACAGCACTGACATCACTGGATAAATCCTCTAGACAAAAAATCAGCAAAGAAATAGCAATCCTAAATGACTCACTAGATCAGATGGACTTAATTGAGATCTACAGAACATTTCACCCCAAAGCCACGGAATATACATTCTTCTCAAGTACACATGGGACATTTTAAAAAATAGACCACATATTGGGTCACGAGCAAAGTCTCCCCAAATTCAAGAAGATTGAAATCATACCAAGCATCTTCTCAGATCACAATGGCATAATATTAGAAATAAACTACAATAAAAACAACCCAAAATACTCAAACACTTGGAAGCTGAATAGCATGTTATTAAATATTGATTGGGTTAACAATGAGATCAAAGAAGAAATTAAAAACATCCTGGAAACTAATGACAATGAAAGCAGTCCTGAGAGGGAAGTTTATAGCTTTACGGGCCTATCTCAAAAAACAAGAAAAAATGGTAGTAAATCATCTAACTCTACAACTCAAAGAATTAGAAAGAGAGCAACAAGAAAAGCCCAGAGTGAGCAGAAGGAAGGAGATAATAAAGATCAGAGCAGAAATAAATGACATAGAAACCTAATAAACAATACATAAAATCAACAAAACCAAGAGCTGGTTCTTTGAAAGGATAACTGAGACTGATGAACCTCTAGCCAGGCTCACCAAGAAGCAAAGAGAGAGGACCCAAATAAACAAAATCAGAAATGATAGAGGCGAAATAACAGACCCCATAGAAATACAAATGATTGTTAAAAAATACTATGGATAACTCTACTCCAACAAACTAGACAACCTGGAGGAAATGGACATATTCCTAGAAAAATACAACATTCCAAAACTCAATCAGGAAAAATCTAAAAATCTCAACAGGCCAATAACTATGGAAGAAATTGAAGCAGTCATCAAAAAGCTTCTAGCAAACAAAAGCCCGGGGCCAGACTGCTTCACAGGGGAGTTTTACCAAACATTCAAGGAAGAACTAAAACCTATCCTCCTCAGACTACTACAAAAAATTCAAGAGGAAGGAACACTTCCAAGCTCATTCTATGAAGCCAGAATCACCTTAATACCAAAACCAGGGAAAGACAACACAATGAAAGAGAATTATAGGCCAATATCCCTCATGAACATAGATGCCAAAATCCTCAACAAAATCTTAGCAAATCGGATCCAGCAGTACATCAGAAACAGCATACACCATGACCAAGTAGGATTTATTCCAGAGATGCAAGGATGGTACAATATTCACAAATCAATAAATGTGATACATCACATAAACAAATTGAAAGAAAAAAACCACATGGTCATATCAATTGATGCAGAAAAAGCATTTGACAAAATCCAACACCCATTTCTGATAAAAACTCTCAGCAAGGTGGGAATAGAAGGGTCATACCTCAACATAATAAAAGCCATATATGACAAACCCATAGCCAACATCATATTCAATGGACAAAAACTAAAATCATTTCCCCTAAGAACAGGAACAAGACAGGGATGCCCCCTCTCACCACTCCTGTTCAACACAGTACTGGAAGTATTAGCCATTGCAATTAGACAAGAAGAAGAAATAAAAGGCATCCAAATTGGAAAAGAAGAAGTAAAACTGCCCTTATTCGCAGATGACATGATATTATACATAAAAAACCCTAAAGACTCCATCAAAAAACTATTAGACTTAATAAATGAATTTGGCAATGTAGCAGGATACAAAATTAATGCCAAGAAATCTATGGCATTCCTATACACCAATAGTGAACTTACAGAAAGAGAGACTAAAAAAACAATCCCATTTACCATCGCACCAAAAAAATTAAGATACCTAGGAATAAAAGACCTCTACTCAGAAAACTACAGGACGTTGAAAAAAGAGATAGAGGAAGACATAAACAGATGAAAGAACATACCATGTTCTTGGATTGGTAGAACATCATTAAAATGTCCATACTACCCAAGGCAATCTATAAATTCAACGCAATTCCCATTAAAATACCAACGGCATATTTCACAGATCTAGAACGAACTTTCCAAAAATTCATCTGGAATAAAAAAAGACCCCGAATAGCTGCAGCAATCCTGAGAGAGAAGAACAAAGCAGGTGGGATCTCAATACCAGATATCAAGCTGTATTACAAAGCCACTGTTCTCAAAACTGCCTGGTACTGGCACAAGAACAGACATATAGATCAATGAAATAGAATAGAGAGCCCAGAAATCGACCTGAACCAATATGCTCAATTAATATTTGACAAAGGAGGCAAGAACATACAATGGAGTCAAGACAGTCTCTTCAATAAATGGTGTTGGGAAAATTGGACAGATACATGCAAAAAAATGAAACTAGACCACCAACTTACACCATACACAAAAATAAACTCAAAATGGATAAAGGGCTTAAATGTAAGACGGGAAACAATACAAATACTAGAGGAATCCAAAGGCAACAAAATCTCAGACATATGCCGAAGCAATTTCTTCACTGATACAGCTCCTACGGCATTGGAAACTAAAGAGAAAATAAACAAATGGGACTACATCAAAATAAAGAGCTTCTGCACAGCAAAAGAAACCATCAACAAAACAACAAGAAAGCCCACTGCATGGGAGAACATATTTGCCAATGTTATCACCGATAAGGGTTTAATCTCCATCATTTATAGGGAACTCATACAACTTAACAAAAGGAAGATAAACAATCCAATCAAAAAATGGGCAAAGGACCTAAATAGACACTTTTCAAAAGAGGACATTCAGAAAACCATATGAAAACATGCTGAAAGTCACTAATCATCCGAGAAATACAAATCAAAACAACAATGAGGTACCATCTCACACCTGTCAGAATGACTATCATCAACAAATCCACAAACGACAAGTGCTGGAGAGGATGTGGAGAAAAAGGAACATTCGTGCACTGCTGGTGGGAATGCAGACTGGTGCAGCCACTATGGAAGACAGTATGGAGTTTCCTCAAAAAGTTAAAAATGGAACTCCCATTTGACCCAGTGATCCTAGTTCTAGGAATATATCCCAAGAAACCAGAAACACCAATCAGAAAGGATATATGCACCCCTATGTTCATAGCAGCACAATTCACCATAGCTAAGATCTGGAAACAGCCTAAGTGCCCATCAGCAGATGAATGGATTAGAAAACTGTGGTACATCTACATGATGGAATACTATACTGCTGTACAAAAGAAGGAATTCTTACCATTTGCAACGGCATGGATGGAACTGGAGAGCATTATGCTAAGTGAAATAAGCCAGTCAATGAAAGAAAAATACCACATGATCTCACTCATTTATGGATAATTAAGACCATTATAAACTGATGAGCAAAAATAGATTCAGAGGCAGAGCAACATCGAACAGACTGTCAAACTACAGCAGGAAGGCTGGGGAGGATTGGGGGTGTGATGAGGGGAGGGTAAGAGATCAACCGAAGGACTAGTATGCACGCATATAAGCATAACCAATGGACACAAGACACTGGGAGGCTAGGGGAGGGTCAAGGGGAGAAAAAAAAGGAGACATATGTAATACTCTTTGTAATACTTTAAGCAATAAAACAATTAAAAAATAAAAAATTAAATTAAATTAAAAAAATAAAAAGTGGGCAGAGGACCTGAAAATATACCTCTCCCAAGAAGACATACAGGTATATGACAAGATGTTCAACCTCACTGACAATTAGGGAAATGCAAATCAAAACAATAATGAAATACCACCTCATACCTGTTAGAGTGGCCATTATCAACAAGATAAGCAATAAAGAAGTGTTGGAGTGGTTGTAAAAAAAAGAGAACCCTCACTTACTGCTGATGGGAATGTAGACTACTACAACCACTATGGAAAGCAGCCTGGTGATTCCTCAAAATTAAGAATCGAGCTACCATATACCTCTCCTAGATATATAACTGAAGAACTCGAAATCATGTATTCGCAAAAATTATGCACCTCTTCGTTCATGGCAGCATTATTCACAGTGGCCAAGACATGAAAACAACTTAAGTGTCCTGCAATAGAGGACTAGATAAAGAAGATATGGTCCATATACACAATGGAATAGTACTCAGCCATAAGAAAGGACAAAATAGCACTATTTGCAACAACATGTATGGATCTTGAGAACATTATGCTATGTGAAATAAGTCAGTCAGAAAAATCTAAAAACCATATGATTTCACTCATATGTGGGATATAAAACTAACATCCATGAACACAAACAGCAGTGTGGTGTTGCCAGAGGGAAGTGGGTAGGAGGAAGCGGGGATCCTAAAATAAGGTGACAGGAGATTTGACTTTGGGTGGTGGGCACACGGTACAATATACACATCTTGTAACATAAAACCCATACCTCAAACCTATATGTTCATGTAGACTAATGTCACCCCAATCAAGTTAATAAATAAATATTTTTTATAAATAAATAGGTTATATAAAGTTTGGTTATAAAATCTGGAAATTTATATACCAGGCAAATATCAATCCAAATAAGCTAGAGTAGCCCATCTTATTCATACAGATTAAAAAGAAAATCTAGGCAGAAAAATATAAGGGTCAAAGGTTACTATATATCATCAGAATAATCATCAGCATAAGTGCTTCTGACAATATACCCTCAAAATACATGCAGCAATAATTAATGAAACATGGAAAAAATCAAATAAATAAACCATTGAAAGTGAATGTTCTATCATATCCCTCTCAAATACTGAAAAAGCAAGCAGACAAAATAAGCTAAGATGCAGAAGATTTGAACAACATGGTTAATAAAGCTCAAACTAGCAAATAATACAAACTTTGATAACCAACAGGGACCGCATTACTTTCGAGCACAGATATAACTTTTATGAAAACTAACTATGTACTAGGCCTCAAAAATTCTCTCCATATAAAGATCTGATCTTTGTTCTCTAAGCATGATGTAAAAAATTATTGACAAGGGGAAAAATATAATATATAGAACAAGATGAAAATATAAGGCAATAAAGAAATACTTAGAATCAAATGGAGCTAACTGTTCAACTTAAGAAATTGGTAATTTAAAAAAAAGCAAACAGAATAGAGGAGAAGGAGAAGAAACAAAACAGAACTATATGGGCAGAAAATGCTGGGGAAAAGTTGAGAATATAAACTAAACCAAATCCTAGCTCTTTTGAAAAGATTAATAAAATAGACATTCCTCTAGCAAGATTAATCAGAGAAAAATAAACAAAAAGGTAAATAAACAGAATATAAAATGAAAAGGGAGGAAAAAAATAACAGTATTTTTTAAATCATGGAATAACGTTATGAAAAGCTATATGCAACAAGTATAGTCTCAAAACAGCCTAATACAGAGCAACATGGGAATAGTCATGTATCACTGATGAAAATTTACACAATCATAAGAGCCATTCTGGAGAGTGTACTCTCCAGACATACTGAAATCAAACATGCACATGCTCTAATACCCAGCAATCTTACTCCCAGACATACACCACAGTGAAAGCCTCTCACATGTCTATAAAGATGTTCACTGTAGCATTGCTGGGATAATGGAAAATTGAAGGTATTGGGTCCTTTTAATTTACATTATTTTAAAAATAAATGTTCCCATTTATAATGAAGGTAGAAAATCAGTATAATTAAACCAGTAACAAAGAAGTGTCCTACTCAACAAGAAGCTGGGAATCAAAGGTCACAGGTACAAAGCTCTAACTGGGAATTTGTATGCCATACTTTTGATTCACCAATTCAAATATTTTTTGACTGTGTCTTTGTACAAGGTACTGTGCAGAAAAACAAATATCATACCAGCACTCAAGAAGCTCTAAATCTAGTGAACTTCAATTATACTTTTGTATGCTTTAAAAATTCAGCTCAAAAAACCTGTCTCTCTCTGTTCATTTAGCCCTAATCTTTCCTTAATGAAGGGATCACATGAGTAAGTGACTTGAGATAAACATTGAATATAGGAATAACTGTGAGAAAAGAGGTCAGGAGAAATGGTACTATATTATCTCAAAACTGACATGTTTTCTTTAGTGAGGGAGCCCCACAGAAGATGCTCGAATATTAAGCATCCCCATGAAAGCTTAGTTCTCGTATGGAAACTTGGGTAAGATACAAATCAACTCTGCTCAAAATCCTTACATGATTAAGTATTTGTAGGAACAAAGAAAAGGGGGTAGAAAAATATATATTGAACGACGAGTGTTGGTTACTTCAATGAGAAAGCATGGTAGGAATGGAGGGGATATATATCATTACTTCCTTCTTTTTGACTTGTTACAATGAATATAAATTATTTCTGTAATTTAGTAGGACACCCATGGTGTGTGTAAATTAAATGAAATGGTCTATGTAAACTTCTTAATAAATGTCTGGCACTTGGTAATACTCATGTAACTTACTGATAGACAAAAGCTGAACTAGAGAAAATGCTGAGGATGCAGGAAGGATCCAAGCCCAGGGATGAGGTCATTGCAGTTTTCTCTGGCTATTTTTACAAAGAGCCATAACTGAGAACACAAGACGGATGACTAGATTATTACATTTTCAATTAAAAATAGCCTGGCCTGTGTGGTTCAGTGGTTGAGAGTTGACCTATGAACCAGGAGGTCACAGTTCAATTCCCAGTCAGGGCACATGTCTGAGTTATGGGCTTAATCCCCAGTGTGGGGCATGCAGGAGGCAGCCGATCAAAATGAATCTCTCTCATCATTGATGTTTCTATCTCTCTCTTCCTTCATCTTTGAAATCAATAAAAATATATTTAAAAAAAATAATAATAGATGTTGCCCTGGCCCAGTGGCTCAGTTGGTTGGAGAGTCATCCTGAAGAAAAACAAATATCATACCAGTAAAAAAAAAAAAAATTTGAATTGGTGAATCAGAGCTATGGCATATAGATTTATCATCTTTACCAGTGAGGCTGAGCATGGGTTTGACACCGTCCAAGGCATATAGAACATGCCTTTAGTTGATGCATGTAAGGAAGTTTTAGAAAAAGGGAAAGTTTATACAAAGTATCTATATTTTTATATAGGATCTGATGTTGTGGGTTGAATTGTGTCCTCTGAAAAGACATATTAACATCCTAACCCTTGGTACCTTGTGACCTTATTTGGAAATAGGGTCTTCGTGGCCGTAATCAAGTTAAGATGAGATCATAAGTCCAATTCTAAATCCAATAAGTGTGGTGTCCTTATGGAAAGATGAAAATCTGGACACTGAGATACAGGTACACGGGCAACGGGGGAACTGCCATGTGAAGTAATGCACCTGTAAGTCAAGGAGTGCCAAGGACTGCTGGCAAGAGAAGATGCTTTCCTAGACCCTTCAGAGGAAGGCTGTGTGGCCCAGCTCACCCTGCGCTCTGGACTACTGGTCCCCAGAATGGTGAGAGAACAAATTTCTGTTATTTAAGTCACCCAGTTTGTGATACCACAGCCCTAGGAAATGAATACACCTGGTCATAAACGAATCACAGGTTGGCTGTAAGCTAAATTTAGGTGGGTGGATTTTTGGACTCCCTGCCCAGCATTTATTCCACTGCATGAAGACTTTCCCTTAAGATCTATATTTGAATTAGGTCAGTAAATGGAATTGTAAGTATAAAATAATATTAAATAAAAATCAAACCATAGTAAAGATGTATTGGTTTTAATCATGTGAAATTTTATATGCATATACTAAAAATGATGAAAACCCAAATGGGACTGATGGAAAACAACTGGAATTAAAATCTTCCACGTTTGTTTTTCCTATGAAATTGCTTGAACATATAATACAGAAAATCAACAAAATCTGCTCTTCCATGTGTGCCTGTACTAGGCTAATTAAGGGTTAAGAAAAAACAATAAATATAAAACACCTGTTCAAGGCTGAATGCAGCTGTGCCAGGTTAAGGTAAAGACCCCGTCCTTCATAAAATTCTCAGCTCTTTCAGAGCTGGTGGAACTGGTTGAGTTTCTCTGCTATATCAAGGGATGAAACTTCTGCAAGTTAAAAAGCTTGAGGGCAAGTTCATGTCTCTGCAGAAATCTTTTCTTAAAATTAGCACTTATACATTATAACAAACATTATTTAAATTTTTCTGTCAACCACAAGAATTAAATCCTGAGAGATCCCTTTACAGTACAGCTATCACCTTCAGTCCAGTAAAACCACTTCAGAATCTCTCTCCTCTTGTTCCTATCCTCAGGTCTGGGGACGATACTGCTACTGAAGGAGGAGCCGGGTCCACGCACACACCTCACTTCGATGCTGTGACCTGCAGAAATCACCAGGCATGGGCGTGGAGGGCAGGCCTCGCCCCTACAGAGACTGGGGACTCGCAGGAACCACTTCCTTTCCAGGGACAAGTTGAGAAAAGACTCACTAGGTCTACACAGTCTATACTCAAACCCAAAGCTGAGATTGGAGAAGATACCGCTTCTGCCTGGCCCCTCAGTTCATTTTTATAATGAACAGTTACCTAGTCTCCTAACCCAGAAGACAGCAGAAGGAAATGTTGATCAAGGTTTTCTCAAACTGTATTAAAAAGGAAATGGTTTATAAATACAATTCACACTAGTGTTAGTTTCTTTATTTAAAGTGTTTATTTTTTTAAAATGTAGAAGAGTTTATCAGCTGGTTTCTCTTAAAAGCACAGCTTTGATTTTAAATTACGTAATAACAGCCTCCCTTGTTCTCCTTCATTCTGAAACTCTATTAATAAAGTATCCTGACTCAAGAATCTAGGAAAACACTTGAAATGACTACAATACAATCAGGTCATAATATTATTAAATTTAAGGGTAACAAATTGATCCATAGTTTATTCAAACCTTCCTAACCACTACACATAAAAAAAAGTCAGTTTGCTAAAATGGCTGATCTCATTCTTGGCTTCCAGCTATCGTCTCAAGAGTTTAATAAGGACATCTATTGAGATTTCTTTAATATGCCAGTCACTCTATTAAATATTTTGGATGTATTATCTCATTTAATCTTTGCAACAATTCCAAGTAGTAGTTATTATTATTATTTTATTATGTTACTAGAGGCCCAGTGCATGGATTTGTGCATATTGAAAGAAAATTAAGTAGAAGGTGGCCAGCAGGGCAGGACTGAGGGAGACGGGGCCGGACACACCCTAGAGCCAACCTCCAGTGGTCCCTCCCCGCTGGCCACACCTGGGGTGGTGCCGGGGGTCGAAGGGTGTCTGTGGAGTGAGCAGGGTTCCTCCAGCAGATGGCGTCCCTTGTCCTGGCCTATGGGGATTGGGCCAAAACCAGCAGTCCGACATCCCTCAAGGGGTCCCAGAGTGCAAGAGGGTACTCTGCGAAGTTGCTGTCACTCGGCAGCTCCTGTGTTGAGCGTCTGTCCCCTGGTGGTCAGTGCATGTCATACCTACCAGCCGGTTGGCTGGTCGCTTAGCCTTTCATACATATAGATTATTGGATTGTTATTGTTATTCTCTTTTTTACAGAAGAGGAAACAGGGCATAGAGAAGTTGAGTAACTTGCCCAAGATCATTCATTTAGTACGTGGAGAGCTAGAGCTGGACCCCAGACAGTCTGGCTCTACTGCCCATGGAACCACCATGCCATGACTGGTATTCTCTGCTATAGCCACTCAGTGGGCTCCTTCTCTCTCTAAGTCAGGTTCATTGCTATGTTCCCAAACCATAAATTCAAACTCACATCTCTCATCATTTTCACTGCTTCCCTGGTCCTCCCAAGTCTTCTGGCACACATTGCTAGCCTTCTTTTGATGTAGACCAAGACATTGGTGTCTCGTCCTGAAAAGGAAGATATAGAACACCAAAATTAAAAAAAAAAAAGAAAAGAAACAAGAACTTTCAGCTGATCAGCAGGAAGAAATACAGAGGCCCATTTGCCAGGCCTTTGAGGTAAAATCTCAGATAGAAAAGACTGCTTCTTAGTTTTTCCTTACTTCCAGGAAAACTGACAGCTCTGCTAACAGAGTAAAGTGAAAGTCCTTAGAACTTCCAAAGGTCAAATCACGTGACTGACTCTCTAATCCATGCTTTTGAGTTAGGATGTTCAGTATTTGATAAATAAAATCATCTGCCACCAAGTGCTGGGAAAACGAACATACCCACAATGCATGCGGTTTACAAGCAAGAATTCCACATTCTGCAAGTGTGCATACTTTTGGTAAAGAAGCAAGAGGTGAATCTCAGGTTGCATCCTAATGAATATTTTTTTTCCTTCTTGACATTAAGTCTGGAGAAGCCTCATTTTGAACTTCTGTTTTATATTATTCTTTCCCAAACATTAGTGACATCATAATCATCTCCAGGTCCCCAAAGCAGTCGATTTTAGATGGCAATGTAATACATTCCAGATATGACAACAGAGTATGCAACAAAATGAAAAACTTATCCTAGTGTTAGAGAAAGCACTGACAAGCTAAACAGTTATAATAATAGTCACCAAAATGGCTCTTAAAAAGTACATTAACAACTTCTTATCTTAATCTTTTATTTAATTATATGTCCTTTTGGGTATGTTTCCAGACCAGTGAGAACATACATGTGCTTAATCCTCAATAAAATTACCATGTTTGTGAAAAATATGACACACCTGTTATAGATTAAGTACATGTACAATATGCAGCTATTAAAAGATGTTAAGGCTAAAGTCCTAACTTCTCAAGTTTTAAACAATGAGAACAAGATGTGTGCTGAAAATCTGCCAAGTACCTACAAATTATTTTAAAGATGTGATTATATATTTTGGATATATTAAGGCAATAGGTTGAAAGGATTTAATATACAGAAGAAAAGAAATAAAGAAAGCTTCTTAAATTATATTATAGGCTTTGTAATTTTATGTATTAATCCCCATTTAGTTCACAAAATGACACTAATATGTCTTCAAAATTTATTCTTATACATATCTTTTAAAAGCAAGATACATTTGGTGATTAGATATTAATTTACATATACTTACTGCAAAATATAAATAAAAACCTATATATTAATGTAAAACTACTCATGTATACACAGGCCATAATGAGTAATTACTCAGTCACAGGGAGTAATGCACTCGGTTTCTGCACCAAATCCAAGTGTAACACTAATATTTAACTTTATCATCGCAAATATGAAGGAGATACACTCTTATGCTCCAAGTGGCACGAGGGAGAAATGAGGTGAGAGAAATTCCACCTTAAGGAAATAACCCAAAGTCAGGATGGACGATGAAAACACTCTCTCTCACGAGGATTACTAAATTTCAGTTTAAACAATCAAGAAACTGACAAGTCGGGGGGGGGGGGGCGGGGGCGGGTAGGGAGGGCTTCAGAAACGATTTTGTAGTCCTGTTTTTATACCATTCCCCCAAAACATTACTGACTCTCAGTTCAGTGTACTGCAGTTAAAGGTCTCATTTTAAAGTTATCTTAAATAAAAGAAGTCATCATTTTTAAAGTGAAAATAAGATAAATTAGGAACTCTTCCTCTTCCTCTTTCTCTCTGGAAGTCAACACCAATGCTTCCTAAATAAGAGCTAAATACTGAGACAATCACCAATAACTGTTATTTTCTTAATGGTCCTATTTCAGCCCATGCTATAAAAGACCCATAAAATAAAACCTTTGATAACATTAACACTAATTTAAGTGCTATTTCCCAATTAGGACTTAAAGTTATGGGGCAAAGAAGCACTTGGTAAACAGAAATATGAAAAAAAATTCTAGGGAGAAAAAAAAGGTTACCACTAAACGTTATTACCATTTACTTTTAGAATTAGGAATCTATGGACAGAAAAGAGAATCTGAACATTAATCCAAACAGTAATGAATCTTTAAGTTAATTATGTACTGCACTTTTACGGGAAGGAAAAAACAAGAATAAAAAAAGGCAAAAACCAGTATTTATCCCCATCTAGGAGAATCATATTTTGAACTGGCCTGAAAATTTGCTCTGATTAATCATGTAACAATTCTGATCCCCAACACCTCAACCTGGAGGAAACCTTACTGTGTTGGGCTTCATACTGGGATCCATGATGCTGTAGCTGCTGAGAACGCCGGTAGCAGCCATCTCCAGCCTTCAGGGCCTGCTTAAATAGCTTTTCTGCTTCAGCAATGGTCGTTGCTTCCTCTTCGGCCAAGAGAATATAAGCAGTTGCACACCTGCCCATTCAGATAATAGCCACCGTTAATTACAAATTCAAGGACATTGTAATAACTGTAGGAGTGCATGCAGAAGGGCAAGGAGTTAACGCCAAAACATGCAGAGCGGCCAACTGGTTCATGCACCCATTTGTAGTTGCTGACACAAAGTAATGGTACAAAAGAAATGTATTTTAGCTTAAGAGATAGGATGCACAGTGTTAGGAGCATGGGGCTCACATGTGGACTCTGCCCCTTATTAGTGTGTCACTTTGGGCAAGTTATTACTCTGCCTCCCTGATGGAGAGAGAACAACATGGGATCTATTTGTTCACAATGTTGTTGTGAAGGTGAAGTAAGGGGATGCATGTAAAGTGCTCTCAGTACAGTAGCCAGCATGTGGTACATGCTCAATAATGTCAACTAACAATAGTGATAATAACAGCTGTTATTAAATATCTCCTTCCAACACTCAAAGTTAGAGGTACGATATATAAGTTTACTTCTGTTTACTAAATATAGAGTCTCTATTCTCAAACACAGATTCAGAAATCAAGTAAGTTACTCGCTGAAAAAAACAGCACTCAACATCTCATTACTGTTAGCACTGATTTCTATGTCAGAGAACACTAGAACCTCCAGGCATTGCTATTTCTGAAAAGCTCAAAATCTGATTCAGTCTCAGTAGCAAACAAGAGTTAAATCTCATGCCTTTAACAATAATAGCTACCACCTGTTGCTTAGTATACCTTAAGCCAGTGGTTCTCAACCTTGGCTGCACATTAGAATCACCTGGGAATCTTTTTAAAATCCTGATTTCTGGGCCTCATCCTCCGGAAATTCTGTTTCTTTGTTATGGGGTGGGGCCACAACATTAGTAATAAAGAAACAGAATTTCCGGAGGGTGAGGCCCAGAAATCAGGATTTTAAAAAGATTTTAAAATCTAATGTTGTTCCTCTAAGGTAGGAAGCCAGAAAGGATAAGCAGGTAACTAATGAACAAGGGGAACTCTTGGAAATTTAAACCTTCTAAACCACATAAGAACAATCCAACTGCCAAAGAAAAAGAGTGTAATAGAGAAATGTGGAGGCCAGAGCCGACCACACAGGCCTTCATCTGCTCAGGTCCCTTTTGGTTCCATCCTCTCCAAGGTCTCTCTTGTGGTCATTTCCCTACTTAACGGAACCTCCATCCGACCACAAGAGAGAAAATTAACAGAAAATAAAACCAAATGCTACTTTTACTATTCATAAACTGCATTGGCCAGCTAGGAAAAGGAGGCTGAACTGATGGCTAATGTGAGGTTTTAGGTTACTACTAGTTCATCTTAGCCTTGAGGAGGGGTCTTACAAGTCCTTAGCCAGTCCATCCAGTTTCAGGCAGGACTGGTCAATGAAGCTTAAACAGAATGTGGTGCGATAGGGATGGAAACGCCCAGAAAAAAGCTGTAAACCAATTACTCTGGAGGGCAGTAGATATAACCTGGCAAGAACAAAGATGATACTGAAACTGCCCAATAATTCACTAGAGAAAAGAATGGTATAGGCATTAGGAAGCAATACTTAAGGCTATATGGGTCAAAGGTAATGAAGTGAAAATTGAGATTATAATACGAGTGGTAGATACAGTTTCTGAGGAATTAGCTGTAAGATTATAGTTGGTGGACTGCAAACTCAAGACAGGTTGGAGCTAGCTTGCTTGCTTTGGTCATTTATATTACAAACTAGTGCCCTGGTGCACGGATTCGTGCACATTGTAAGGAAATTAGTTAGCAGGTGGCCGGCAGGGCAGGTCTGAGCAAGACAGACTAGACAGCCCTGGAGCCAACCTCCCACAGTCTCTCCCCACTGGCTGCACCTGGGGTGGTACCGCGGCTTGAAGGGTGGCTGCAGAGTAAGTAGGGTCCCTCCGACAGGTGGGGTCCCTCGGCCTGACCTGCAGGGATCAGGCTGAAACCAGTTCTCTGACATCCCCTAAGGGTCCAGGATTGTGAGAGGGCGGTTCTCAGGTGATGCACCCCCAAATCAGGCTCCCTCCTCTCTGGTTCCGGGGTGCGTCACCCGAGAACTCCCGCTGCCAAGTCACTGCAGCTCGGCAGGTCCTGTGTTGAGCGTCTGCCCCCTGGTGGTCAGTGCACGTCATAGCTACCTGTCAGAGCATCTGCCCCCTGGTGGTCACTGCACATCATAGCTACCGGTCAGACGGTCACTTAGCCTTTTATATATTACAAATAGTATTTTAGGAGGAGAGGCAGAGTAGCACTACTGGCCAAGAAAACATACATCTATGTGAAAATTTATGGGGTAGAAACATGCTAAGAGCTTGTGAGTGAAGGAGAAAAGAAAGAGCAATAGAAGTGCTAATGGTTGGGCAATACAGAACAGACTGCTCAGCTCAATGGAAGATACAGATGATGCATCCTTGTCACAACACAATACACATACAGATGTAAGAAAATGAGGTGATGGGGGTGTTGACCATCCAGATATCTGACAGAAGTCTCATTTGGTTAGAAGTAGAGCACCCGACAGGTTCTTGACTTACTTTGGTAACAATTTTATCTCCCAGATGGTAGAGGAAGCAATTAGGGGAACTTCAACTCTGGACCTAATTCTGACCAAGAAGAAAAAAATAGTTGGTGAAATGAAAATCGATAGGAACATTCAGAGAGAGTTACTGTGTCTTTTGGAGTTTGGGGTAATCAAGGAGGGTAAGGTGAACTTCAAAAAATTCAAAGAAAAGAGGTATGATTCAATGACATGAGACGCAGGAGGAAAATGGTTTAAGAAGGTTGGGTAGTGTCCAAATGTCCAACTGTAACTACAATCACTCTGATCCTCTCAGGAAGAAAAGAGGGGTGACAATTAAGTAACCAATATGGCTGCACAGAGATCTCCACAAGGTCAGATTTTTAAAGGACATGTAAAAAAAGATGGAAACAGGGTGTGTAATGAAGGACTATAAAAGAGTGAAATGAGCTTATAAGAATAATGTCAGGAGAGCTAAAAGTTCAAATTAGCTTAAGCTTACAGAACAAAATAAAGACAAAACAAAAAATGCTAAAGACAGCCATTTATTCCCTGTTTTTAAATTATGTTTAAGGCCTTGTTACCATCCCCATTTCTCCAAAATCATCACAAAAATAAATAAACAAAGTGACAAACAACAACACAACAACATTAAATCAAGGAAAGTTTGTAATTAGGAGCAGCAGATAAAGAGAAAGCAGTATTTTCTAATTCCTATTTTGTTCCTGGCTTCTCCATTAAGGAGAATGATTGTCAGACTGAAAAAGGGAGAAGAAATTAAACTCTAAAATCGGTAAAAAGATGTCTTAGCAAATAACTAATCTATCCTAAATCAACTACCATACTGGGATGGGCAAATCCCAGGAAGCCAACAAACACAGGCAGGCCAAGGAATAGTTAAGAACTCACAAAGAATGGGGAAGTACTAGAAGATGAGATGACCAATGTAGTATAAATGTTCAAAAGGGGGAAGAAGGCAGACTTCCCAAACTACAGAACAGTGACTTGGAAAGATATTCTAATGGATTATGAAAGGGATAGTCTCCAAGCATTTTAAAAAGAAAAGTGAACACTGGAGCTAGCTTAAGTTCACTAATACTACACCAATCAGTTTGCGCTAGCTAATTTACTCTAATAGATTTACTATCCATCAAAGATCCATAGCTACACTGGCATTCTTAAAATAAAAATGGAGGAGTATGGGCTGAATCATGGTGGCTTAGTAATTAACTGAACAATACCAAAGGATGATGATTTCTACATGTCATATCCCAGGGATCTAGCCCTGATGCTGCTATTTTTATCAGAAACATGGATGACACACAGAAGGCAGGCACATCAATTTTGTAGATGACAAGAAACTGGAAAATAAATATGTTGCACAACAGAATCAGAAACCACATAGATCAACAGGTTATAATGGCAGGATTTCCAACTCTCAAGTGAGTATTTTTTCTGAGATCGCTGAAGAAGATTCTGTAACCTTCTTCAGAAAAAAAATCATAAAATAGTTTAACAATGACCACTTGGCTGGGCGAGTGTTGAGGTGATTCAAGCACCAGATGGGTGGCGGAGCTAAATGACCTTTAAGATCTCTGCCAACCCTGAGCTTTTATGACTCCAACTTCAAGAATCTTTCTCATTTTCTGAGATCTCCAGAAGAGATTTCCCAGTCTTCCTTGGTAACCCATAGATTGTTTAACAACACCAAGCACAGCCTTTCCTCTTATCTTTGCCTTGATCTTGAAGTATTTTTAAAAGTGTAATTTTCTCACCTTAGGTTTTTATTATGTTTTCCCCACTAGCAGAAGTTCTATCTAGAAATTGTGATGGCACAGATGAGCATTCTATACCTGTAAAAGTTTCCCTGTCAAAATGTTTTAGGTATGTAAAGAATAGTATTTATTTTATGTACTTACAATATCCCATGGATAGCCCTTAAAGGATTTAATTTAGCATCACAGCAAACCACTGAATTGCTCTCTAAAATTACTAAAACCACCTTCACAAAAAGTCTTTTTATAAACTAATGTTCCCAAAATAATTCTCAAGTTCAAATGCATAGTTTAATATTAGTATCCTATCAATGGCAACTCTATACATTCAGCAAAGAATAAGTTTTCCCTTTTAAAAGCAAGATTTTCCCCACTTACTCATTTATCTCCAATGCTTCGTGAGCTGCCGAAATCCTAGCTTGGGGGTTTCTCTCTCTCCAGGCTTTCTGCATTACTATTTTAGAAAAAGAAAAAGAAAAAAAAGCAAGTCAATCAATACATATAATTAGGAAGACTCAGTACAGGACAACAGCTGAATTAGTAACATTAGGCTTGGATTACAGGGGAATTTTTCACTACCAAGAGGATCAGCCCAATCCTCCAAAGTCACACAAACACATTCTAACTTGCTATTCAACTGTCCTCCAATTGCTGATAACAAAACTTTCTTATGCTCACAAAACTACAGATCTAAATCTTATAAACCACTAGACTTGTCTCAATAGACTTTGGTAGTAGTTTGTACATACTACTAATGCACATTGTCATAGACTAATATGTGCATTAGCTATTTGTAATATGTTTGTTTTTAATGGAATACAAAGGTGAACCTTATGTGTAGAATGCTGGTATCTTCCACAAAATATTATAATATCATGCGTTTACATGGGGACCATGTTGGAAAATTCATTTAGTGCTTACAGTTTGTGCTAAAAACAGTGTTTCCAAATTCACTTTGTATAAATTTTTCTATGAGTGTATACAGGTGTAAACAAAACAGAGCTACAGATGTAAACAATACAGAGCTAATTGAAACACTAACACTAGACTTGTCTCAACAGACTTTGAAAGGAAAATAAATAAAATAAACCTTAAAGGCTAATTTGTCTTTTATAATCTTAGAAAAAATCTTGATTAAGACTTCTTAATCAAGAGGCACTCTAACAGACATTTAATATTTATTTTGCTCATTAATGCTGCTTGTTGTTAAAGAACACATATTGTACACATTTTGAGATGACATTGCTCTAATTTCTTCCTTCTACACAGACACAACATAATTTCTATTAGTTATTTCCCCAAACACTTGTCACAGGCTCTGGATATTAGTACATTTTAAAAACATCTGAAGAATTATCAGTTGGGTCAGGAAAAAGTACATTAGGCTTTTGCTCAACATGTGTACCTGTTTCCAGTGTTTGCTGCTAACGTAGTTTTCATATACCAAAGTAGTTTGTGAGTATATCGTGGGAAGCTCAATGCTTGATTTAATTTGTTCTATAGTTTTCTATCTTCTAAGTTATTTTCTTAGGAGTATGTATGTATTCCTTTTCTTAAAGATTTTTTTCACCTATTTACTTTACGTTTGGTAATATCAAAAATATCAGTAGGATTATTTATAACTCAAGCAGTGTCAAATACATGCTCAACAAATTCTTTTCTAGGATGGAAAACAAATATGGATTCCAATTGAATGGGGATGCCCCCATTCAATTCTAATGAATCAATAAACAGACATATAAATCTCTATAATAGACTCTTTAACCATTTGGATTCACTGACTCCCAATTTCTAATCAGAATATCATTAGGAAAACATGACCCTTCCTCCTATTTCAACCAAGGATTTAATTCACTTCATATAAGATTTATAAATATTTAAAACATGTAAATCCAACCTTGGAATATTTAAAAATAATATATTTTAAATTATAATGAGGGGACTTATTTCCACACCACTACCTCATTGTGATAAAGCCTTTATTTAGGTATCAGAATTCTGAGTTCCACGAGTCAATCTCCAATTTAATTTTTGTGTTATTAAATAATTTTTTCAATTACAACTGACATACATTAGTATTGTAGTCTCAGGTATACACCTCCCTGATTAGACATTACATCATTTACTAAGTGACATCATGATAAATCTCACACCCATCTGGCACCATACATAGTTATTAGAATATCATTGACTATCATATTCCCTATATTGTACTTTACATCCCCATGACAATTCTGTAACAACCAATTTGTACTTCTGTTTTTCTTTATTGATTAAGGTATTGCATATGTGTCCTTATCCCCCCATTACCCCCCTACCCCCCGACTCATGCCCTCACCCCCCTGGTGTCTGTGTCCATTGGTTAGGCTTATATGCATGCATACAAGTCCTTTGGTGATCACTCCCCCTACACCCACCCTCCCCTACCTTCCCTCTGAGGTTTGATGGTCTGATCAATGCTTCTGTGTCTCTGGATCTGTTTTTGTTCATCAGTTTATGTTGTTCATTATATTCCACAAATAAGTGAGATTATGTGGTATTTAACTATGACTGGCTTATTTTGCTTAGCATAATGCTCTCCACTTCCATCCATGCTATTGCAAATGGTAAGAATTCCTTCTTTTTTACCGCAGCATAGTATTCCATTGTGTAGATGTACCACAGTTTTTTAATCCACTCATCTGCTGATGAGCACTTAGGCTGTTTCCAAATCTTAGCTACGGTAAATTGTGCTGCTATGAACATAGGGGTGCATATATCCTTTCTGATTGGTGTTTCTAGTTTTTGGGGATATATTCCTAGAAGTGGGATCACTGGGTCAAAGGGGAGTTCCATTTTCAGTTTTTTGAGGACACTCCATACTGTTCTCCAGAGTGGCTACAATTTGTACCTCTTAATCCCTTCACCTTTTCACCTCTCCTCATCCCCCCAACCTCCTCCCATTTGGCAACCATAAAAATGTTCCCTGTAACTATGAGTCTGTTTCTGTTCTGCTTGTTTGTTTGTTTTGTTTTTAAGATTCAGTTGTTGGTAGATATGTATTTATTGCCATTTTAATGTTAATATTTTTCTTTTTTTTCCTTCTTTTTTAAATCCTCACCAGAGGATATGTTTTTATTGATTTTTTAGAGAGAGGAAGGGAGAGGGAGAGAAACATCGATGTGAGAGAGAAACACTGATTGGCTGCACCCTGACCAGGGATCAACTAGGGACTGAACTCAAAACCTGGTTATGTGTCCTGACCAGGAATTGACCCGAGAACCTTTGGTGCATTGGATGACGCTACAACCAACTGAGCTACACTAGCCTGGGCTGCTACTTCTTTTTAAAAAAAACCCTTTAACATTTCATGTAATGAACTCCTTTAGTTTTGTCTTGGAAGCTCTTTATCTGTCCTTCAATTCTACATGATACCTTTGCCGGGTAGAGCAATCTTCATTGTAGGTCCTTGTTTTCATCACTGTGAATATTTCTCACCAATCCTCTCTGGTCTGCAAGGTTTCTGCTGAGAAATCAGCTGACAGTCCTATGGAAGCTCCCTTATAAGTAACAAATGGCTTTTCTCCTGCTGCTTTTAAGATTCTGTCTTTACCTGTTGGATTTTAATTATGATGTGTCTTGGTGTGGGTTCATCTTGTTTGGAACTCTGCACCTCCTGGGCTTGTATGTCTATTCTCCTCATCAAGTTAGGGAAGTTTTCTGTCATTACTTTTTCAAGTTTTCAATTTCTTTCTCTCTCTCTTCTCCTCCCAGCACCCCCATGATATGAATGTTGGAATGCTTGAAGTTATCCCAGAGACTTCTTAAACTTTTATATTTTTTAAATTCTTTTTTCTTTCTGCTGTTCTGATTGGATGTCTTTTGATTCTTATCTTCCAAATCTCTGATTTGATCTTGGGCTTTTATCTACCCCACTGTTGATTCCCTGTAATTTATTCTTCATTTCAGTTAGTGTATTCTTCACTTTTGACTGGTTCTTTTTTATGTTTTCTATCTCCGTTTTTATGCTTCCTATTCCTTGGTTGAAGTTCATCTACTCTTCCCCTAAGTTCATTGAGCATTCTTATAACCAATGTTTTGAACTCTACGTCTAGTAGATTGCTTATCTCCATCTTGTTTAGTTCTTTTTCTGGAGTTTTGTTTAAATAAAAAAACCCTCTCACTTCCATTCTAGTCTTTCATTTGGGACGTGTTTCTTCGTTTCCTCATTTTGGCAGCCTCCTTTTGTTTGTTTCCATGTATTAGATAGAGCTGCTACACCTCCCATGGTTGGTAGATGTTCTGTAGGATTCAGTGGCACTCCCTCCCTAATCACCTAATCTGGGCACTTGAGGTGCACCCCCACTGTAGTCTGTGTACACCCTCCTCTGGTAGTTGAGCCTTGACTGCTGTTGGTACATCAATGAGAGGGATTTTCCCCAGTCCGATTAGCTACAAGGACTATCTACAACCACCAACCTGTGACCACTGTGGAGGAGCAGCTGTGCAGGGTTCAACCTCACAGAACAGGACTTTCTTCAGCAAGGCTCTGATACCTGCTAAGTACACCCCTTGAGGTGTAGCTTGTGGAGGTGTTTGGGTGGTGATACTTCGATGTGTTCTGAGGCTGTCCATTGGGGCCTTCTGGGAGGTGTAGGCCAAGGTCAGCTGCTGCCCATGTTCTGCCCAGGGCCACCCGGCATGAGCTACAAAGGAATCTTCAGAAGGCTGCTACTTGTGCTGGACTTAGGTGCCCTGATGAGGCCAAGCTGTGAACCAAGGTCGGCTGCCACTAGTGCCAGGCCTGGGGCCACTTAATGAGAAGTATGGGGCTCAGTGAGGCCAGATACTGCTTTTTGGAGAGATTTTAGGAAACTCTGCAGCATGAGGCAAGACAGGCCATTGGTATGAAAAAGCCACTGGAAACAGCTTGGGTGGGCCCAAAAGTTGGGTGGTGTGGGGCTTCAGGGAATCACCAGGGAGGGACAAACAGTGTGAGCCAGGTTGACGGAGTCTCATATATGGCACCTATCTGTTGGTTCTGTCGGGGAAGGGTTCAGAAAATTAACAATGGCCTCTGCCAGCACTTCTGTCTGTGAGAAAGCTGCTCCCTCTACCCCCAGCTCTTATCTCAATGCCAGACGATTCAGTTCCTCCCTATATGTTATGTGCCTGGTGCCTTCCAAGCTGCTGCCCCAGTGCTGGAGGTCAGTAGGAATGAGTCTAAGTCCATGCACTGGCCCTTTAAGAGGAATTCTCTGGGGCTCCAGCAGCCTTCTGTCTCCCTCAGCTTCAATCCCCACTGGTTTTTATAGCCAGAAGTTATGGGAACTTCTCTGCCCAGCACTAGAACCCTGGGCTGGCTCCTCAGGAGGACCTCTGGAGCTGACATATCCCTCCTAATCTGCCACATATGGGTACAGGATCAGCCCATTCCACGCATCTCCACCCTTCCTCCCAGACTTGATGTGGCTTCTTATTTAATTCCCTAGCTGTAGGACTTCCATTCAGTCAGATTTCAGGCAGTTCTGAAGTTTAGTTGTAATTTTGATATAGTTGTAGGAGGAGGCAGTACTGTGTTTAACTATGCAGCCATCTTGACTGGAAGTACCTATTCCTTGGGGAGGTGTTTGGGTATTATAGAGCAGATATTCTAAAAGTAATAAGCTTACTACTTAAATAAAAAAACCCTCTCACTCAGCAACTAACTAAAGGATTTTCCGTACTTGCATCTGCAGGGCGCAGATGGTCCGAGTCACAAGTAAAGAATGTCTGGTGGTCCTGGGCAGAGAGATTCATGTCATAGTAAGTCAGGGGTTCTCGTCCTGTCACCCAAGTGTACCTGTAAAGGGGAAATAAAAGAGTCAAACACCTTTGAGAAAGGAAAGCATGGCTTACAAAATATTAATCTGCATAGGAAGTGAAATATAAACCATTAACTGAGTACTAAAACAGCTTTGCCAATGAATAAGAATATACATATTTTTTAATCATCTTATTCTTTCTTTAGGAAGAAAGGATAGAATCAGCGGAAACATTTTCCTATATTTGTAGGTTAACACTTTACTAGCACTAGCTAATGAAAACCTTCCCTAATTAATATTATAGGCAGATTTCCCCAAAGCTATGACAATTCTGGTTTGCCTAATTACTCTGCAAAATTAAATTTCAACATTACTTCTGTGGCATCTTTATAACCATGTTCCAGATAAGCTTCAAAATGTTTTGTCTGTATAATATATAATGAAAAGAATGACTATAATAAAAACTTTCCAAAAACTACATATTTTTGTACATTATCCCAATTTCAATGCTAAAATATTTATACAACAGAAAAATCAAAACATTTGAGGACTGTATCAAGGAATAGAAACCCTAAACAGACTCTTCCAATGACCCCTAAATGAACCAGCAAAAACATTTGCTGCTGTCTTCGCTCTCTGAATTACTCATTTGTTTCCCAAACTGTCAAAATGCTTACCGATTATATTCAGCGCCCCGAAATAAATTTAGTGGATTTCGCCACACTTTGCATTCTGCAATGAAGAGAAATATTAAAATGTTACACATAGTTCTGAGACACTACAGCTACAAGCTAATTAATTCAGCAAAACACCCTTCCTGGCATTGATAAGATAATTTTATTCTCTATCTTCTACAAGGGAAGCAACATGGAAAAACGGGGTGATTGATTAATCAGGAAATGTAGCTCAGGCACCAGGACTTTGGAAAATTTCACCTAATCTCTCTGAGCCCAAGTTTCTTCATTTATTAAATCAAGGAATGTGCCAAAATCAGCTAGTTTATAATTTTTACAATCATTTCAAGAGGTCTAAATAGATCCTATAAGTTTACTTCTAAAGTTATAGGTAGAAGTACTTTCTGTGACTCTAAAATATATCTTATAATAACTTTATATATAATAAACAAAACTGAAGCTCTATAGTATAATATGCAAAGAGCCCTAGATTTCTAATTAGGGGTCTACGTCATATTGATTTTGTGGTAATTCACCAAAATGCTTTTACACTGTCATAAAGGATTGATAGGATAATTAATACAGTTAACATTAATGTAGGGAGAAAGGCCATGAAATTAAATCGTTTTAAAGCATTTAACATTGCTTACCTAGCCAGATGCATTCATTATCATACTAACATCATTATGTTAACATGTACTAATAGATTATACATCTTTATTATACAAGGACCATAAAAATTTAGAATCACAGGACTTAACTTAGGAAAGTCAATCATTAGCTCTTAGGACTGTGTAATAGTAAGTGCGAGGGTAACAAACTAACAGACAGCCTATGATTAAGACTTTCTACTGATTCAAAATACTACATTTCTTTGGATGAATAATGTTTTATTAGAAAATAAAATTAGTTAATAGTACTTAAAACACCCATGTGTGTGTGTTCACCCAAAAAACACACCTAAATATATATATGCATAAAAGTAAGTAATTATTGTAGAGATCAAAGGAACATTAAAGGCCATGGATAAGACATTAAGATTCTACCCTTAGTCCTATTATATACAGTATCCATTTTTTCACCCACCCACCTACCAACTCACCCTCCCACCCACCCAATGAGCACTGAAGAGGTAACCATTATTACAATACAGTGTGAAAATGAAAAACATGAAGCACTATGGGAACACTTAAGCAATCGCAATAAACTGTTAAAAATATGGAATGAAGGGTGTACACACAACATGAAGACATGTTTTATTTAAAAGAGATTAATGTATCTTTAAATTAGCACAGGATTGCACTTAAAATCTGCTCAATATTTATAAACAATGGCCCTAAGTTTTCTGTCACTTAGCTTAAGTTGTCATTTAGGAAATGATCTTTGCTCAGTTCAGCATCTTTGAATTGTATTCCTAAGAAATTGAAATTCAGTGGCTGTCACTTCACATGGCACTAACTAAAAAATCATGCTTCCCTTAAATAACCACCTTTCTCCCCAACAAGAAGTCCCTAAGAGGTGTCATTAGCACACGCCAGATCATGGCTTGAATCATACTGGTGAGCCAAACAACCATGATCATTGTCCTTGTGGCTATTATAACTCTTAGGTCCTTACCACTCCCAACTCCTCCTCAGAGGATGTCGTTCAAGATTCAAAGTGCTCTTCTTAAAACTTCATAAATATTGCAAGTTTTGTAGTTAGCATACAATAAACATACACACGGGTTTATGCACAAAGATGCTCATGGTAGCATTATTTACAACAAAACAGGCACATTTGGGGAGATGCCTCTCCCTCAATGAATTTCATCTGAAATATTAGTAAAAAGGTTATGGCAACTAATTTGTCTCCAGCAAATATATCATTATATTGACCATAAGGATAAGCACCGTTCAAATATCAATTGGCAAATTATAAAGCAAACTATCTTCAAGTAAAAGTTCAATCCAACTTTATATATTGTATGCAAATAAAAGTATTTCTAAATAAAAATTACTGTATAAATAGTAGATATATCTAAAGTATTATCTGAAGATGAGCAGTATCTGAAGATGCTATATTTATTTAGGAAGTGCCAAAATATAGCCAGCAGGGGGTGCTAGAAACACTCTGAAATACTTTTTATGCTTTCTATTAGGGAAGTGAACTTTTTAAAAAAAAAGGCATTGAGAACTACAGATTGCCAGTTATAAAAAAGTCATGGGGATGTAAATTACAGCACAGAAAATATAGTCAATAATACTGGAATATTGTATGGTGTCAGATGGGTACTATACTTATTGGGGTGATCACTTCATAATTATATTGTATATACTTGAAACTAATGTGTTATTATATATCAACTGTAATTTAAAAAAAAAATTTAAAGGAATACAATTTACTAAAACAAAGAACTCGGGAGAGGGAGATGGGCAGTCTTCACCTTTCATAAAAGAGGACTCAAGCCCTAGCCAGTTTGGCTCAGTGGATAGAGTATCCGCCTGTGGACTGAAGGGTCTTGGGTTCGATTCTAGTCAAGGGCATATGCCCAGGTTATGGGCTCGATCCCCAGTTGGGGGTGTGCAGGGGGCAGCTGATTAATGGTTTTGTCACATCATTGATGTTTCTCTCTCCCCCTCTCCCTTCCTCTCTGAAATCAATAATAAAATAATTTTTTTAAAAAAGGACTCAATAATATTATTTAAACTGAAACACAGTAGTAAAAAAATCAAAATCATTGTTAATATTAGTGTCATACATGTGGTCTGTAGTCAGTTTCTTCAACTATCCTTGAACCTTAGAAAATAGGAGTGTAAAAAATGTAAAATGTTCTGAATGATAAAAATAAACATGACGAAATATGTAAGAAACATCTTCATTAGCTATACCCTTCAAATTGAGGGTGCAGGGAAGGTATAATTTTCCTTTAAGAATAAGCAATCTGGCCTGACCAGTGTGATTCAGTCAACCTATGCATCAATAGGTTGCCGGTTTGATTCCCTGTCAGGGCACATGCCCAGGTTGCAGGCATGATCCCAGGTGGGGGCATGCAGGAGGCAGCCAATCAATGTTTCCCCTCTCATCGATGTTTCTATCTTTCGCTCCCTCTCCCTTTCTTTCCTCTGTCTGTAAAAGTTAATAAAAAATATTAAAAAATAAAAAAGAATAAGCAATCTAGAGGTCAAATATGAACACATGTCAAAGTTTCACTTCATATTAGATCATAACTATACTAATTTCTTCTTTGCTGCTCTATTTCATAATCTTATCTTTACCACAAAAAACTTTAATTTGGAATCACTCTAGGGAACCTAATCCATAAATATCAGACTGCCTGATGGTTTCATGATATGGACAAAGGTTAAAAATGCCAAACATATTAGAATATGAAGATTTAAGTCAGAAAATTAAACTCAGGTCTCTAGAGGTAAAAGTTTTTTCCAGAGGAGTTCAAGTTTCTTATCTTATTTGTGCCTTTGAGGAATAAATTCCTTAAGACACAAAAGTTTATCTCCAAAAGAAGATAAACTCCAAATTTTCCATTAATACCAACCATTTCAATTCTCTTTAGGGGCACTCAAAATTAACTAACACTCCTTCAAGGGCTTGCTAACATCATTAATAGTTCAGTTTAAAATGTGCCCCTGATACAATAAACATGTCCTCTATGCTTCCTTCCATCTGCAGCAGTCTACAGTCAAGTCTTTGCCCGCAACTGCTGACAGACATGTTCAGACTTCGGCATGCAGGCAAGAATGCAATTAGAGAAAGAAAAGCAGTATATAATAGAATAGCACTTAGTTAGTTCCCAGAGCCTACAGAACAAATTTTTCTCCCTTGTCATAATAGGATGCTAAGTTTCTGTGTAGGACACAAAGAATATTAAAAAAAAATAGTACCTATCACCAAGGACTTTAAATGCTCCCACCTTTTCTTCAGTCTTCCTTCTCACCATTCCCTACTAAAACTTCTCATCTCGATGATGCTTACTTCATGCCTTTTCAGATTCAGTTACTCCTCTGGAATGCCTACCCATCACTCATAGGACTGTGTGGTTGAAACATGTAGAGAGGAGCTATTATGCATTCGTCCCTGCACTAGGCCCCGTATTACCAAAAAAAAGTTTATTATAAAGAGGAAGTTCTAGAGCCTTGGTAGAAAACTGAGAATGGTACTGAACCACTATCTGACAGTCAACTGAAGAAGCTCTACAGCTGGAACAAATGTTTTGAGAACCAAAGACTTTCCCTTTGCCACATCCTTAAGGAAAAAGAGAACTTAATTCTCAGGAAAATGAAAAGGTTCTAATGTCATGGGACATTTAATAACATGGGAGAAAATATTCTACATACAACTTATTTAATTCTGAAAACATTTTCCCCCTAAATTAAAAAAATTATATATGTGTGTGTGTGTGTGTGTGTGTGTATGCACACACACATACATATGAGGCCCGATGCATGAAATTCATGCAACAGTAGGCCTTCCTTCCACTGGCTGCGGCACTGGCTTGCCTCTGGTACCCAGAACCCGGGCTTCCCTCCAGCTGCCCCAGCTTTGTCTGGAAGGTCATCCGGAAGAACATGTCTAATTAGCATATTACGCTTTTATTATATACTAGAAGCCCAGTGCACGAATTCGTGCATGGGTGGGATCCTTTGGCCTGGCTGGCAATTGGGACAATTGGGGCCGATCGGGGCCAGCCGGCCAGAGGGAGGGACTGCAGGAGGTTGGTCAGTTGTGGGAGGTTGGCTGTGGTCAGTGCATTGTCATAATGACTGGTCGACCGGTTGTTTGTTCGATGGGTCATAATGGTCACTTAGGCATATTTATATATCCCACTCCTGGGGTCCTCAAATATGTAAATTACTAATTCATAGCCTAGGAAGATTTCTTATACTAAAAGTTACCATCTCTTCCCAGAGTTCAACATCTGACCATGACGGTAATATTATTATCATGAACAATAGCAACAGCAACTTTTGTTACAGCTATAAGCTTGATTTTCATTTGAGCCTTTTTATAAAGGGTCTTAAAGCTCAAGTTATTTATAACCCTTACATAATTTAGTGAAGGGAGCATATGGTGGGCCTTTTTCACAGAAGTAAAGAGTAAAGCATAGAAAAGCTACATAATTTCCCAAGGTGCACATTAATTGAGATTAAAGCCTGGTGTCCAGAGTGCCCAACAATTACCCACTGTATGCAACAGACCCGTTACCCTACAACATCATATTTTTTAAATTCTGTGCCTTCATCAGAATAATACTTTTAAACATTTTAGCTCCAAAGTATAACAGAAAAGAGCCCTAACTAAAGTTCAACAGATCGGTTAGAACAATCAAGATTTGCCTGGCCGGTGCTGCTCAATGGTTGAGTGATGACCTATGAACCGAGAGGTCACCGGTTTGATTCCAGTTCAAGGGCTCATGTCCAGATTCTGAGCTAAATCCCCAGTAAGGGGAGTGCAGGAGGCAGCCAATCAATGTTTCTCTCTCTCCCTCTCCCTTCCTCTTTCTCTAAAATCGATAAAAACATATTTTTTAAAAAACAAGATTAATCCCAACCAAGTCAATTTCAGAAATGAGCATCATATGGGTAAATTTTAAGCAATCATCAAGAATAACAAAATATTCATTATCTTAAATAATTAAGCTTTAACTGCTTTCATAACGTTTCAAAATAATTATTTAAACAATTGTTAGAAGTCACAAAGTAACATGTAGGTAGCTTTCAATTCAAAAATATGTTACTCCCTAAATCAATCAACCCTACCAAATAATGTGGAAATTGTGAATAAATGTTCACCAGGGACTAATGTTCACCATTTAACTAGAAATCTAATCTATACCAGACATAAATTTTAGTGGCAAAATATTTTAAAAGACGTAATAAGCATTGGCTAAGAGAATCATTTTCAACACATACAGAGATTTTGGCAAGTACAAACTGGTTTTCCCCTGATTGAGACTATTGGAGAGCAACTCCCAGGGTCCTTGACATGTAGCAATTTGCAGTTTTGCTGAGGGATATATCTGAAATGTAAGCACTGAAAGGTCTGGTTATAACAATGAGTCACTGAACTAGTAATAACCTAGCTGAACCCTCGGCCATATCTCAGTCCTTCCCATCAGATTCATAAAGAAGTCAGTTCAAATGGAGAACACTGCCAAATGGTTGTCCTCTGACTTGATATTGCTGCATGATTTCATTTAATCCGAAGACTACTCTATGAAGTTGATACTATCATTATTTCCATGTGTGAAAATTAACATATTAAGGAAGGTTCAAGTCACTTGCCCAAGGTCACAATCTGTAAGCAATGGAGAGATTAGGGCCTCAATGGAGTGACCCAAGAGCCTGAGCTCTCAAACATCAGCAATCCTGCCACTGAGCTGTATTTTGGCTAATGTCACGTCAGCAATAATGTTATATAATAGAGTACAGGGTTTTAATCAAATGATTCTGTTTAATTGCTTAATAATTGCATTAGTCTTGAGTTTATAGACCTCACAGAGGATCTGGACTAAATTTTTGAGTAAGTACTTAAGATCTTGGACTTTGAAGTAAAACCATCCAAGTTACCACCAATGTGACCTTGGGCGGATGACTTAACCTTCCTGTACCTCAGCTCCCTCAACTGTAAAATAGAGATTATAATATTTGCTTTGTGGGGTTATTGTGAGGATTAAATGAGTTAATACATGTAAAGCTGATAGTAGGCACTAAGAGTGTTAGTTATTATTATTTGAACTATATGGCTTTCTATGGGGAAAATTATTTGCTCTAGTGTTATGAGAATTAAAGGTCTATGAAGGTCTTAGAATATATCATAGCCCTCTACATGAGTTTCTTCATATCCATTGCTTTTCTTTAATTTATTATCTGTATTTAATCAGTGCTTAAACTGCCTCTAGTGATATAATACTGTAATTTAAAATTCCATATGAAATTTTTTAAAAGTTTTAGATAAAAGATAAATACCTTATACAGATTATATGAGAGTAAAATGAGATGATTGGTGACAGGAAGCCAAATGACTACAACCAGTTTGTCTAAAGATCCAATTCTATTCAAGAGGCTATTAAAGTGTCTCAGAGAATTTAAACTTGACTTTGGCAAAGATACTTCTCACGTGATGGAACACCCTGCACTTTTCCAAATATCTTGAAGGAACTGAGCACTGCAAATCTTGTCTTTATAGCATCTTATTTGAGAACAGGGAAAATTATCAAGCAGATGTTTCCATAAACCCAAATTTAGAATGTTATTGGGCCATGAGATTCTATTCCCTTAAGACAGGGAGAGGTTGGCCATGTTTTAAATCCCTATGCATCATCAACTCAAAAGCTAACTTGAATTAAGAAATGGCAGCAGATGACATGGCAAATATATCAGCAGGATTTATCAGAAACTGTGTATTTGTGAGAAAAATAGCAAATAACACAAAACAAGTGAAATGTTCATAAATATTGACCTAAGTCAAACAATCTAAAATTTGGCTATATTAAGATAAAGATCACTGCAAATTTTGAGAGGGTCTGCACTCAGGTCAATTTGCACTGATCCAAATGTTAAACAAATATATGAACAGTCTGCCCTGGAACAATCACAAACTTCCCACTCCCCACTCCCCCCACCCCAAATTATTCTAATGTAGGCCAGGTCTTTCAGCTTTTAATCAAAACAAATTACTCTTTATAAAAAAAGCTAGACTATGAGTTTCATATAGACTAATGTTTATAACTAGTATTTTCAGTTTATTTTTAGCTTTTTCAATGATTTTCTCAAATAAGCAATGTCATCAATGCCCAATGGGACTTTGTTAGCCATGTTGTATTTCATGGAAGATTCAGCAAAGAACTGTCTTGTGATGTGCCAAGAAATTCAATAGATTCACCCTTCTGTTATTAAGGCAACAGACATTTTATTATTTTTAAGGCAATAGGAATTTTAAAACAAATTATTTTAACAAAATATTTTTATTACCCTCAGTTTTGACCTACTTTTCCTTTTATACTTAGCTGAAACCAGACTATAGAAAGTGATTAAGGATAGAGATAAGCACAGACAATTTTATAATACTTTTATTAAAAAATAAAAATCAGCCCTGACTAGTTTGGCTCAGTGGATAGAGCATCGGCCTGCGGACTGAAGGGTCCCAGGTTTGATTCCGGTCAAGGGCATGTACCTTGGTTGCGGGCATATCCCCAGTGGGGAGTGTGCAGGAGGCAGCTGATCGATGTTTCTCTCTCATTGATGTTTCTAACTCTCTATCCCTCTCCCTTCCTCTCTGTAAAAAATCAATAAAATATATTTTTAAAAATAAAAATAAAAATCACCAAAAGAAAAAAAACAAGAGAAAATGGTATTACTCCCATGGTATCTGGTATTTTCATACCATCACACATACAAGGTTGTTGGTCTGAGTTAGCCAAATATTAGAAACCCAAATGTCAAGGAGAACTGTGCAGACTAAGCTCTAAAAATACTTATGCCTGGCCGGTGTGGCTCAGTGGTTGAGCATTGACCTATGAACCATGAGCTCACGGTTGGATTCCTGGTCAGGGCATCAATTCCCAGTAGGGGGTGTGCAGGAGGCAGCTGATGGATGATTTTCTCTTATCACTGATGTTTCTACCTCTCTCTCCCTATCCCTTCCTCTCTGAAATCAATAAAAAAATATATTTTTAAAATGCTTAGGATAATTTCAATTTGCCTAAATATAACTATATAGTATGAATAGAATATTTCATGAATAATAGTAGATATTTAATAAATACTAGTGGAACTGAATAATATTCAAAAGCTCAGTCTTTACCAGGTAATAACTCAGTACAAATAAAACTGGGAATTTCCATGATTATTATTGTGGACTATCTATATATATAAAAGCCTAAGTGACCGTTATGACCGAATGACTGGTCGACTGGTCGCTATGACATGCACTGACCACCAGGGGGCAGACCCTCAATGCACGAGCTGCCCCCTGGTGGTCAGTGCGCTCCCAGAGCAGGAACATTGCTCAGCCAGAAGCCATGCTCACGGCTGGAGCGTAGCTGTGGCAGTGGGAGCCTCTCCCACCTCTGTGGTAGCACTAACAAGCCGTGGTGGCTGTGGCAGGTGCAGCAGGGCCGGGATGGGTGGCAGTGCAGCTGCGCCCAACCCCGGCTGGGGCTCTTCCCTGGCCACCTGTCGCTTTGGCACTGCTATATCTCTCAGGGCGATGTCGGACTGACCGGTTTCAAAACCCGGCAGTCCGACATCCCCTGAGGAGTCCCGAATTGTGAGAGGGCACAGGCCAGGTTGAAGGATCCCACCTGTGCACAAATCCGTGCACCGGGCCTCTAGTATTTTTATAAAGGGCTTTTATTCAATGCATAAGGTTTACCCAAGGCATTCATAAAGAGAGACAGAAAAATTATAATGACAAAAGAAGAGCATGAGCTCTTTATTGCATTAAGGAATGATGTCAACAGATTTAAACTGGTTAGAGAGATAATTTTAATGAAAATAAAAACGTATTCACAATAAAGAATGGCCTCAAATGAGGCTGCTTTCTGCTTTCAATCTGTTAATTTTCTACAATGGTCTGTATCATTCAAAGACTATAGTAATCAGGCAAGAGCACATTTAATCTCTGAGGTCTTCAGAGCAGATGCAAAGTGATGGCAATTATCCACACTGCTTATGTGATGATTACTGAGTGATCAAGATTCCTCGTTAGCATAATATGCCACACTCATTAGAGTAGCTGGTTAAAGTGATGGTTCACTTTGCTGAGGTCTCTTTTTGTTTCTTTCACAAAGTGGATGAGTTTACAAAGTCCCAGATAATTTTGTCACCTTGGTACACCAACTCTTATACATGTAACCTTTAGGAAGAAGTAAATGTGTACCTAGAGGTGCCCATTGCCACTCATGGCTGGCTGGCAAAGGTGTATTAAAAGAGCATTGAATCAACACTAGGAATAAAATATATACACAATGCTACTTGAGCTTATCAGCTGCCTATGAAATGTGGACTGAGTTATTCTAGGGAGGAAGAAAAAAACATCTAACCTAGCTCTTTAATTTCTTCCTCTTCATTCTTCGAGTCTCAGAACTTGTGCCCTCTCCTTCAAGAAGCAGAGAACCCCGCTTTGTTCTCCACAGCACTGGATGCTCCCCTCATACAGTCAGAGAACTTAATCACTTTGTCTCCATCAGTAGACACAAGAGTTCCATGGGAACATATTATTTATAAGAACCTGTGCAAGCCCAGGTTCATATTAGGAACTTAGGAAATGTTTACTGAGCTGATCATGAGACCAAACTATAAAATTATATTCTTCCTTCTTCTTTTATGGGTGGAGAAAACACAGGCCTTGTATGTGCCCATTCATTCATTCACTGAGTTTCAACGATATGAGATACTGCAAAATGCTAGAGGTACTATAATAAAATAGTAAGTTAGAAAATGATAGTACAATTTGCCCTGGCTGGTTTGGCTCAGTGGTTGGATCGTTGGCCCTCGGACTGAAGGGTCCTGGGTTCGATTTCGGTCAAGGGCATTTACCTTGGTTGCGGGCTCAATTCCTGGCTCCAGTAAGGGGGTGTGCAAGAGGCAACCAATAGATGGGTCACTCTCACATTGATGCTTCTCTCTCTGTGTGTCCCCCCTTCTCTTCCACTCTCTCTAAAAATCAATGGAAAAATATCCTCAGGTGAGCATTAACAAAAAACAGTTTAGTACAATTTGATAAATGTTCCTACAGGTAAAAATATTAAGAGTCAGTAAATGTGGAGAGATGTTGTAAAACCTATCACAGAAGGCTTCTCCGGAGATAACATTTGAGTTGTGTTGTAAAAGTTAAGCAAACACAGGAGACAGGGAGACAGATTTCTAGGCAGAAGGTCTTCAGAAAACATGGCATGTTCAAGGAATGAAAAGGAGAGAGACAGGACTGTGACAGAAGCCCAGGCAGGCAAAAATAGTTAGAAGCAGCTTATGCTGTGCGAAGGAATCTGGGCTTTATCTTCAGTGTAATGAGAACCGATGAAGACTTTTAAGCAGAGGAGCAATGTTATCAGCTCTAGTTAGACATAAAATTCTATAATCGGCATGGAAGAAAGTTGATACATTCAATAATGTTTGAGAAACTGGGGAGAAGAAGGCTGGAGACTCAAGTTTGGAATTTTGACCATTAGCTAAATCAAATGAAAGAAAAAAAATTAAACACGATAAATATTCCTTTCCTTGGGAGGCTTATATGATAGTTCTCTGGTAGAGGTTGTCAACTCCTTGGGAAAATAAGCTGAATTTTTCTCTGAAGTTTAATATTTAAATAACAACATTCTTACTGTCATAGAGTAATTTAGTAACCAAATTGCTGCAAATAGAAGGACTTTTCATACCTGAGACACTTTGCCTGTTGGAATCTGAGTCCCCATTACTGGAGTTAGAATTGTTGGAGGAGTTGTTGTCAACCCCTCCCAGAAGGGGGCGCAAGTGGCTTACTGAGACTTGTTCAATGAATGATGTTCCATACTTGCGAAAATACCACCATTCAAATATCTAGAATAGAAAAATAGTAAGTACGATTATGGTTCTTGTTATTGTTTATGATTTTTGTATACATGCCCATAAAATATATTGCATTTACTAATTATATGTACCTTTACTAATTACATGTACCGTAAATAATTTTTATTCCAAAAATTTTGTTTATTCTAAAAATTAAAGAATTTATAAAAGTCAAACACCAATTATACTTTAAATTCTTAATGTTGCTTTCTCCAATTAATATTGTTTTTCTTTAAAAAATCTGCCCTGGCCAGTGTGTCTCAATTGGTTGGGTGTCTTCCTGGACACTAAAAGGTTGCTGGTTTGATTCCTGGTCAGGGCACAGGCCTGGGTTGCAGCCTCAATCCCAGGTAGGGAGTGTGCAGGAAGCAGCCAATCAATGTTCTGCTCACGTTGATGTTTCTCTCTTCCTCTCTCTCTCTCTCTCTCTCTCTCTCTCTCTCTCTCTCTCAAATCAATAAAAATATTTTTTATAAGAAAAATCTGTATCTACAACCATGGATAAAAGAACACTGTAAGAGTTGCTCAGTATTATTTTTCTCCAAATTTACATATCTATAATAATAAAAGCGTAATATGTTAATTAAACTGGGCAGCCGAATGACCTTCCAGATATCCTTCCAGATGACCTTCTGGACGAAGCCAGGGCTGCGAGGGCCAAGGCAAGCCACTGTGGCTGTGAGGGAGGAGCCCCTGCATGAATTGCGTGCATAGGGCCTCTAGTTATTCAAATAACAAAATCAATATAGCTGACAGAGAACTCAAAAATATATATAAATAAGCCAGTTTTAGAAGTATGGCTTATGAAATATTCCACCTAAGATTGTGATAAAGCCATACATACATAAAATTATTAAGATAGCAAAATTTCATTTAAAAAAGAAACAATCTCCTTAGAAAAATGCTGGTTTTACAAAAAGAGTGGAAGGCATCCCATTTCATGTATGGATGGCATTCAACTGCTAAGAGATTCAGCAATGCCCCACCTGCTAAGAAGTGCTTTATAAACACAAGCATCTACCAATAATGTTTCCTAGTTCATAAACATACCAATTGTTATGTACTGAGGATTGCAAAGGAGAAAAGAAATAACTTTCATTAGTAAAAGCAATGATACTCACAGAACTGGACTAAAATCAGAATTTCCTAAGCACTGGGAAAGCAAGAAACCTCTCCCAACCCTCCTCACCTGGCTCCCCTGACCCTCTAGTGAGCGCTTTTCTACCACTGTTTGAGGTAGCTCTCTCCCACAGCCTTTCCTCTCCTCCCTGTCTGATTTGGAACAACTTTTTTAAGCAGTCACAGATCTTTACCCAGAAGAAATTTAAGAATCAACTATATCCAAAAGTCTCATAGCATAACTACATTATATTTCCATAATAATAAAGAATGTGAAATTAACATAGAATAAGTTACCTTTAACTTTATTTACTTCATAAAAACAAAATTTTGATATCTACTCTGGAATGGGCTTTGGGCTATTATTTTTTAAACTAGAGGCCCGGTGCACAAAAATTTGTGCACTCAGGGGGGAAGGGGGGATCCCTCAGCCTGGCCTGTGTGCCCTCTCGCAGTCTGGGACCCCTCAGGAGATAACGACCTGCTGGCTTAGGCCTGCTCCCCGGTGGCAGAGGACAGGCCCAATCCCTAGGGGCAGCCCTTGGTCGGGCTCAGAGCAGGGCCGATTGGGCAGTTGGGGCACCGCCCCCTGTCATGCACAGAGCAGGGCGGATCGGGAGGTTGCAATGCCACCCTCAGTCACATTCAGGGTAGGGCTGATTGGGGAGTTGGGGCACCGCCCCGTCACACTCAAGGCAGGGTCGATGGGGAGGTTGTGGCACCACCCCCTGTCACGCACAGAGCAGGGCCCATCAGGGGGTTGGGGAGCTCCTCCCTGTCATGCACAGACCAGGGCCGATGAGGGGGTTGGGGCACTGCCCTCTATCACCCACAGAGCAGGGCCGATCAGGGGGTTGGGGCTCCGCCACTGTCACACTCAGGGCAGGGCCAATGGGGAGGTTATGGCTCTACCCCAGCACACACAGAGCAGGGCCCGTGGGGACCGGGGGTGGGGTGGGGTGGGGGGGGAATTGGGGCACCGCCCTCTATCACCCACAGAGCAGGGCCGATCAGGAGGTTGGGGCGCCGCCACTCTCACACTCAGGGCAGGGCCGATGGGGAGGTTATGGCTCTACCCTGTCACACACAGAGCAGGGCCCGTGGGGGGAGGGAGGGTTGGGGCGCCGCAGCCTGTCACACACAGAGCCGCAGAGCGATCAGGGGGTTAGGGAGCTCCCCCGTATCAGACACAGAGCAGGGCTGATCAGGAGGTTGGGGCGCCTTCCCCTGTCATGAACAGAGCAGGCTGGATAGGGAGGTTATGGCCCCGCCCCCTGTCACACACAGAGCCGCAGGGTGATCAGGGGGTTTGGGCACTGCCCCCTGTCACGCTGATCCCAGTGCCGGGAGGCCTCTCAGCTCCGCTGATCCCGGTGCTGGGAGGCCTCGTGGCTCCGCTGATCCCGGTGCTGGAAGGCATATTACCCTTGTACTATATAGGATAGAGGCCTGGTGCATGGGTGGGGCTGGCTGGTTTGCCCTGAAAGGGTGTCCTGGATCAGGGTGGGGGTCCCCACTGGGGTTCCTGGCCAGCCTGGGTGAGGGGATGATGGCTGTTTGCAGCTGGTCACACACCCTTCAGGGTGGGGGTCCCCACTGGGGTGCCTGGCCAGCCTGGGTGAGGGGGTGAGGGCTGTTTGCAGCTGGTCACACACCCTTCAGGGTGGGGGTCCCCACTGGGGTGCATGGCCAGTCTGGGTGAGGGGCTGAGGGCTGTTTTCAGGCTGGCGGGTGACTGAAGCTCCCAACCGCTCCTTTTTTTCTTTTTGTTTTTATTCTTGGCCAGCTTTAGCTCTGGCTCCAGCTCTGAGGCCTCTGCTGCTGAAAGCAGGTATCTGGTTTGTTTGGGTTCTATAATCGAAACAATGTATAACTCCAGCTCTGAGATCCTGGCAGGCTGAAAGCAGGTTTCTGGAGTTTTGTTTAGCTTCTATATTTGTTACAATGTTTCAAACTGCAAGCTCAGAGGCCGGCAAGGCAGGCGGGGAACGTTGGAGTCCTCCATCACTGAAGCAAGCAAGCCTCATGTCTGCTTCCAGCTGCCTGGCTGCCGGCTGCCATCTTGGCTGGCAGTTAATTTGCATATCTCCCTGATTAGCCAATGGGAAGGGTAGCGGTCGTACGCTAATTACCAATTACCATGTTTTTCTTTTATTAGATAAGATTGATGTTTTCTCTCTTGGTCTAACAAAAATTTCTTTCAGACAGACAAAAAGAACATCTATGAATGACCAGAAGAAAATAACAATTAGACCAAGAACTTGATTCCAAAGAGTTACCCCTATTGACTATGTGAATTTCCATGTATTAAGAGATCAAGTTTAAGTAATTTCACTGTTCAGATGGAAAAATATGACATGAAAGCTAAGAAGAAAAAAGGACTAGTCTATAATATTTGGAATGCTAGGAATAAGAGATCATGCTTAAAGAAACAAGAAAGTTTAAGAATGGTAAATTTATAAACCACAAATCCAGAAGAGAGTTTATAATCTCAGGTGAATTATTTAATCTATTTAAATATAAGTTTATTTAGTGGAAATCATATTTATTACAAATCATACTTAATATTAAGAATATATTTATTAGTCCTGGCTGGTTTGGCTCAGTGGATAGAGCATCAGCCTACGGACTGAAGGGTCCTGGGTTGATTCCCGTCAAGGGCCCATGCCTGGGCTGCGGGCTCGACCCCCAGTAGGGGGCATGCAGGAGGCAGCTGATCAACGATTCTCTCTCATCACTGATGTTTCTATCTCTCTCTCCCTCTCTAAAATCAATAAAAATATATTTATTATTAAAGGTCCTCAATTTCCACAACCATGTAAAACACCTAATCTCAACCTCCATGTAAAAGGCCTAGTTCAGTGCCTGCTGCTTAAGTGGTTCTCAAAAGTAACAGCAAAGCTATCAATTAGTGTATTGGTAACATACACCCCTCACACACTGCTAGGACACACCCCCTTTTGCCAGTCTACAATTCGCGAGAGTACAGTATCTTGTCCTGTTACTACGCTGTTGGCTGAAAACCCTGGAAATCTTGTGAAAAGGGGTATTGCTCATCATTCAGTCCTGACCATCCAACAAAGCCCTGAAGAGATCCGTGATGTTGCCTTTAGAAAAGAAGAAAGACTCCAAAGGACTCAAAACCCTGACCACAGAACTGCGGGTGGCTCTCAATCATCTGTGATGGGGGAGCTTTCTTTGCTCTGTTTCCTATATTCTGCTTCTTGGGCACCTGCCAGGCCTTAGTTCATTCATTCAGTCATATGGCACTAAATGCTCCACACCAGGCATGAGCTGTTACAGAGTACAGATGTGGCCCTGCACTCCCAGTCCATGCCACAGACCCACAATGCCTCTCACAGGTTGCTCCTCACATGGCCTATTCCCATCACAAAAAACACCTCGGGATGCTTCAGATATCTCAGTTTATCCAGCAGAATCAGAGAATGTCATTACTAAAAGGGGCTTTAAAGCACTATGTGCAGTCTCCATTTAGAGATGAGGAATGAGGTCTGTACGGGAAGGTGTAGTTACCTGACCGAAGTCACCCAGCTACTTAAGTAGTAGTTGCTTAGTCTAAAGCCCCAGCTCCGTGCCACTAATCTTACCAGGGCCCTATAATAAGATACTATTTTTCTTAACTCTCTTGATCATTTAAACAGACAGATGTAGCCTATCCCTTTTCAAATATTCACTTCCATGTGTCCTCCCACTCTACTGTCTCTCCTAAGTTTCTTAGCTATCAAAACCAACCTAGAAGTAGCCAATCAAATTGGACCTGATAACTCACCCTAAGGTGTAAGTGACTCTTATGAATAGGATATTTATATTATAATCGGAGACAGACCTTCTATACAGTATTTCTAAAGTAGGAATAATGGACCTCAGTGAAGACTGGGTTATTTCTGCAGCTGTTTGGGGGAGAAGAGGAGAGCCTTTTCTCAGCAGTAGACGGCTTCTTACCCATTACTGTCTTTCTTTATACTAATGCGCCCACCAACCTAGAACACAGGCTCCAATGTATATTGAATGAACAACTTCTTCAAGAAAGAAGGAAAGGACTTAAAGCCTTCTTCAACTTCAAACCAAGTCTTCTAATTTGGGATCTTAGCATAACAAGCTGCCTTTTATCCTGAAACATGACAGGCTTTGGGCCAGCGTCTCACAGTATTTTAGAAGAGCCACACTAATCCAAATGGGCAGATGGTGTTACCTAACATGCAAATGTTTGCTGTCACTTTGAATTCTTCTCCGCGGTGCATAACCTACATAGCTCTCATAAGCAAATTTAAATTTAAAAATTAGTTTTGGGACATGCTAATAGCTAACTGGGCTTGCCACAGTACAACAAAACAGTTTTTAATCTGAAAAATAACCATAAAATTAAAATATAAATTAACACATTTCATAGTCTGTGGGGAGCCGATATAGGGTTAAGCCTCGGACTGACCTGTTGGCAAAGTCACAAACAAGTCCCAGCTTAGAGGGCACAGTCCGGTTAGCATAATTAGGCTTGACCTTATAACACTCCCTAGATCTTATCTGGGAAGCTAATGGGCTGAGGGAAGTGCAGGAAGTGTAACTATGGTCAAAACAAGTGAAACTCACAAGAATAGTGTAACTATGGTAACCACTACCTTGTTTACCTCTGACTATAAAATGGTTGGTGTGGCCTGAGCACCGGTGGAAGTCCTTCCTCTTGAGTTGGACTTAGCCGCCTGGCCTCCCAATATTCCCAAATTATCTCTTGTCTTTTCTCTTTCATTTGTGTGCGGCTCCTCTTCCAGATCCTGAACCCTGAACCACGCGGGACGTGGAGGGAAACATTTACAATAATAGTCTTAAAAACATAATCTCTCTAGTATGTGTTTCCTACTCATGTTCCACCCCAAGGATTATACAGCATAACTGGGTTAAAAGTTTAGAAAGCAACAGTGAACATACCATCTAGCTGAAAGGTTAAAAACCCTAACACACTTCATGACACCTGAGCTGTGTGACCTTGGTTGATTCTTTTGATTCTCTGGGGCTTGATTATTTAATGTGTAAAATAAACTCACAGTAAGCACTCAGTTAATGCTGGATGAATGGATGGATGGCTGGATGACTGGAAGACTAGATGGATGAATAGGTGATTAGAAGGTTGAATAGATGGATGATAAGGACTGGTCTGGTGACTTAATGGTATATAATTTAAATAAACACGGGACCAATGAAAGGGTTTATATTAATTTTGTTTGTTATTTTTAAAAAAGAGGGGCCTACACATATTTATGGAAGAGGAAAGAATCTAGTGGAAAGAGAAACTGAAGATGCAAAAAAGTTCAACCAGCCATGAGGCAAGATGCCAAAGCCCAGGAAGCACACCCACCCTTCCTTGAAAAGGTAACCTACCATTTCTTGATCTAAGACAGGAAGAATGGGGAAGGATGAATGAGTAGAGGGATCCATTCTATTTTGTGATATGAGCTATTTTACATATATAAGAAGGCAACAAAGGGATAACAAGTGGGTGAAACTGATCTCCACAGAGATGCAGACAAGGTGTATGTTCTGAGAATAAGAGAAGTGGAGATGGAATTGGAAATGTGAGGAAGGAAAAATGGTTTGAATCTATACCTTGTAGAACAGAAGGGCCATAAGCTATACTCAGGACCTGGATCACATTTAAAACAAAGACCCATCTGTCTAGGTCTCAGTTCCCCGTGCCTTGTGACCTCCTCCTTTACTAACTGACAGAAGCAGAGGATGACTAAGGAGCACTGGGGTTGGGGCTTAGGGTGGAGATCTAGATTGGCAGCTGGCCTAAGGTGCCAACTTGTCTCCTCTTCCACCCCAGGGAAGGAACAAAAATCTGACACAAGGTAACAGACAAGGCCCTTTCATCTTTCTTGCAGACCTAAAAGCTGAATATTTCCTGAAGAGGCCTAGATTCTTCCTAGCCAATTGTAGAGGGCCCCTGGGAAGGCACATGGGCACTTTTCCTTAATAATTGTCAGCTGAACCTGAGGCGACAGGCAGAGCCCCGTCTTGGATACACATTTTACCAAAGAGGCAGAAGTGTTCTCAGCATTGACTTTCATCTTTGCCCAGGTGTCGGGGAGGAGGTTTTGATATGTAAATCCAGTCTAGCACCGGGAATGAATACAACTCGGGCCCACCCAAGCTCCTTTATCTTTAGTTTTGGTGAAACCTCCTGGTATTTGGGGAATAAAATAAACACCCTGCTTCGGTGCTGGGTCCCTGTCTCTCCCTCAGAAGAGGACGGCGGTCCCACCCGGACCCAGCCTTTTCCTTCCATTTTTGTGTCTTGTCTCTATTTCATTTCTCAATCCCCAGCCCCCCTACTCAAAGAACCGGATCACTCTCTTTCCGTGCTAGCCACGGAAAAGAGAGACCCCACCATAGCCAATAAGACCTCCTCTTCTTGAATTGCATGTTCTATATATAAAACACTTCTCTCCATGAATGAGGGACTTCCGTATACACATCTCACATTAAAAAATACTCCAAGGTTCCATATAGCAGCACGTTAGTAATTCCACTCCAATTCCATTAAGTCCATGGGAAATACAAAGATGTCACAGTCTGAGATTGACTGAGTGCTTCCTGTGGATTAAAGTAGATGATGATAGCAAGAGGACAGATACAGTGATATGGAGATTAAAGAGGAAATATGAAACTTTCTAGCCCTAACCGGTTTGGCTCAGTGGATAGAGCGTCGGCCTGTGGACTGAAAGGTCCCAGGTTTGATTCCAGTCAAGGACATGTACCTTGGTTGCGGGTACATCCCCAGTAGGGGGTGTGCAGGAGGCAGCTGATCGATGTCTCTCTCTCGTCGATGTTTCTAACTCTCAATCCCTCTCCCTTCCTTTCTGTAAAAAATCAATAAAATTTATTTAAAAAAAAAGAAACTTTCTAGCAGTATACTTCTACAGAAAAAAAATGCCAAATTGACACCTGCTCCAAGTCTTTAGAAATATACTTGGGGGTGAACAGTGTTTGGGGCAAGAGGGAATATCCTGGGCTTAAATGAGATAAACTAAGGCAGTTGTTACAGGTGGTTTATGGTAAGATCCATAACATTTTTACTTTCCTGTTAGAATTTTCAAGTATATGCCTTTCTCCTTACTCACCTACCCTTTAAAAGTCCCTCCCAATTCCGTATGGCAGACATTTTTTTTTACTCTTAGTTTCTGTATGTTTTGTTTAGGAATACTGAAGAGATACAAAGAAGTCTTGACCTCCTGCTTCCTTGGTCTCATCCCTCCTCGGTCACTTGTTTCCCTATCAGTTATGGGGGCTGTGTGAAGAGCTGGTATTCATGCCCTTCCATGCCCTACCCTGGCCACCTACTGCCTTTAAGAAAAGAGAGGACAGAGACCTGAGGTTTTCTTCAAGGTCAGTAGTCAATGATCCATCCCACCTCAGTGTCTGTATGTCCACAGGATGAGACTTTCCACTGTAGCATTACTGATTGTGGCTTAGAAGGAAGGGTCACTCTCCCGGGATGAAGTTATAGAGCCACGGACAGTTAGGAGAAGCCAGCCTGTGCCATGTGCCCCAAGCCCTGCCAACTCACATACTTGGTCTTGGGTGGTATTCAGAACCCATCATTTTAAATAAGCTCCCAGATAATTCTAATGCAGTTGGTTAATTCCTTCACTCACTGGATCTCTGTGCAAGCAACAAATATCCCTAAGTGTTTACTCAAACATATACAAAAAGTGGTATACAAAAACACAGATATGGTCCCAGCCTTTGTGAAGCTTCCATTATAGAGGGAACAAAAATAATAAATGATGACACACAAAAAAATATATACTTTTTAAATCATGGGAGATGTTGGTCTATGTTCTAGACTGGCCAAATCTGACCCAACACATGGCCAATCGGAAAAAAAGATAAAAGTGTCTCCCCCTGAGAAGGTTGCATCTCCCTCCCTTTTTCTTCTTTTCTTCTCTCCCCCTCTCCCCTTTCTTATCTACCTGACCCATTTCTGTGAGTCTGTTAACATGAAAACATCAACTGCTAGACACTGCTTCTATCCACCTTCCAGTCAACACGTCGTGAAAGGAGAAGGATGCCGTGGCCAAGCAGTGGAGATTTAAATCCTAGTCCTCACTCACCCTTACCTGGCAAGGTGACCTGGGCAAGTCATAAGCTTTCTGGATGCCTAGTCCTTCGGAACCAAAAGGGAAGAGTGAGAAGTAGGCAGAATAACAAACTCATTGCTGGCACATTAGTTTAAAAGAGAACAGCGTTTGGCAAACACATTTTATTTCTATGTATATTTGTTCAGTTAATTGACTTTTTCTTCACAAGAAAAACACCAGGGTTTTTTGTTTGTTTTCTTACCTCTGTTCTCCTAAGACATCACATTACATGATAATTTCAGTCTACAGCAAAGGAATCCTGAGGTCCCCAAACAACCGATTTCCCCAGGGGCAGCCCTGTGCTTTGAATGTTCACTGCTTGACTCTCCGAACATTGCTCAGGGGAGAGTAGTTAGATAATCGTCTCTCTGGTGCCAGGAAACAAACCAAACCACTAAGCAGCTCTTTTCAAAGCACCTGATCCTTTACCTCAGTGGTTCTCAATCTGTGGGTCGTGACCCCTTTGGCGGTTGAACGACCCTTTCACAGGGGTCGCCTAAGACCATCCTGCATATCAGATATTTACATTACGATTCATGACAGTAGCAACATTACAGTTATGAAGTAGCAACGAAAATAATTTTATGGTTGGGTCATAACATGAGGAAATGTATTTAAAGGGCCAGAAGGTTGAGAACCACTGCTTTACCTCAATGCTGCTTCTCCAAGAAATGCACTTGGCAGAAAAGAGTTAGAAACCTCTACCCTAGGTTCCTTTCCAGGGTTAGCAAAGATGAATCCCCGAAGGCTGGACAACACCAGTGTCAACAACCTAAAGCAGGAGCCTAAAACTATCAACAACTATTCCCACATTGTAGTTACAAACTAAACATTTTTGAGAAAGGTCTTTCAAAATCTTCACACATTAGAGGTTTTCCTTGGCTCAAAGTTCGACATCAGACAGGCATATCCTCTGAGAATGCTGCCATGCAAATATCCCATAAGGCAGCACGGCAGTGGTCATCAGGTTTCAGCAGCTGCAGCCCACAGGCAGGGAGAAAGCCTCACCAGCCTGATCTGCAATGGCCATGGTCTAGCCATGCTCGGCAAACAGCGGCTCACGAGCCACATGCGGATCTTTGGCCCCTTGAGTGTGACTCTTCCACAAAATACCACGTGCAGGCAAGCATGTACAGTACGACTGAAACTTCGTGGCCCATGCATAGAAGTCAGTATTTTGTGGAAGAGCCGGTATTTTGTGGCAGAGCCACACTGACGGGGCCAAAGAGCCTCATGTGGCTCGCGAGCTGCGGTTTGCTGAGCCGCAGTTTGCCGACCACTGGTAGGGAAATCCTTCATGTGGAGGACAAGAAAAGCAAGCTGGTGGGACTTCACCATCCCTGAGTTAGAAGGAAAAATGACTGTTTGGGGTCTAGCTTTTCAAAGTGAAAGCAACCCACACTCTTGTAATTAAAGCCTAATGCTCCCATAACAATATACTGCTAGAATAAAATCCACACCCACCATCTGTGCAGCAAGCTAACACAACAACCGAGAAGTTAACCAGCAGGCAGTGAAATGAGTGCGAAAGCATGACTGCCCGGGTGGAAATACCTCTTCACCCTTCGCCAGCTGTGTGACCTGAGGCAGGTTACTTACTTGCCTGTTCTACCACCCGTTTACGCATAAGTGAAATGGAAACAACACTAGCAACTACCTAACTGTACTGTTGTGAAGAATAATGAGTTAGCACGTACAGCGTTTACATCTCTGCCTGGCACAAAGTAAGCACCACCTAAGCAGGTAATGTTCTTAAGTGAACACTCCTGAGAGGAATGCACAACCTGACCTTTCCACACCAGAGTGGATTACTGGTTTCAGTATGATATTGCTATGCAAATTGTATGCAATAATGTTCACCCTTTTTTTCTATTTGTTTAATGAAAAAAGATTTTGAAGATGTTTTAGGAAAATACTAAAATATTATTTTTAATGTAAATAATTATTAGATGGAGATTTGTAATACCTAACCCCCCCCAAAAAAAATACATGTGCTAAAAGATTGCCATGTTTTCAGCATATACTTAGTAATAACTTATCAAGCATGTGAAAGCATTTTCTAAGTTTGAAGTTTCTTCAGTCCATTTCAGCATATTAAGGTGGGAACCTAAAGACAGAAGTTCTAGATCTGGCTTCACTACGGACCAAAAACATGAGCATGGGCAAATCTCTTACAGCTGATGCCCAACTCCCTATGAGGTCTTTATTTAGAACAAGAAAGAATTCAGATACAGTTGGGTGTGCACTTAAGGGGCAATATGGTATAAATTATTTCATACACCTCATTTCAACCCACTTTTAGAAGGAACTTTAATATACTTCCCCTCACCTTGGCTTGGTCTCTGCAGCCAACACTGGGCTTTTTATTTGGAGTCCACTTACATACCATCTTGGAGTGCCCCTTGCTGATGTTCTTTCCATTCCTGGTGCAATAGTATCAATTTTAAACATCTCTTCCCTTGAGTCCAGCAGCCCATGTGATACAGCAGAGCAAGATTAACCTGAATATGTCTGACCAGAAGAAAGGATACTCCCCACACTACCACCATTCCCCTCACCTGTTTGCAGGCTTCTGCCCTGCACACACAGCCCCACCTTTTTACTCTGCTCCTTAACAGCTCAAGCTTCTGAAACCCTCTGTTCATCAGGTTCACTTACGCACTTGCTCCACATCTTTGTGTCCTTCCCCCTCAAAACGTGTGTTTTTCTACAGCTTTTCTCAACACAAACTCTGATAACTTTCTTGTCCCTGTTTCTATAATAAAAAGTAATCACAGGGTTACCTATATAGAGAAAAAATGTATAAATCCACTTTCTCCTTAAAGATCATTTGAGTATATGGACTGATTCCACTGAGGTTAGATGACCCTATTTAAGGTACTTAAAGAAAATGACTTCAGATGTTATAATTTATCTCACCTGTAACTCTTTTAGAACTTAATGTAATAGAACAGTGGTTCTCAACCTTGGCCTCACACTCCAGAAATTCTGTTTCTTTGTTATGGGGTGGAGCCACAACATTAGTAACAAAGAAACAGAATTTCCAGAGGATGAGGCCCAGAAATCAGGATTTTAAAAAGATTCCCAGGTGATTCTAATGTGCAGCCAAGGTTGAGAACCACTGTAATAGAACCACAGAGATAATTATCATATTGTTTCTGCTTATTTGGAATTATTTAAAGGGAAACAACAGGGAAATATATGTAAATTTTGAGAGAAAAGGAGATCAGAGGGGAAAAGCTTAGATTTACCATACCCATGTCAATAAATTTAAAGATACAGAGCTTGATTTCTACTGATTTTGCTTATGTCCAATAATTTATTTTGAAAGGGGTAATGAAAACATTTTACTTAAACTGAATCACATTTATTTTGTAGTGTCTTAGACCCTAGAATTTGATGCAAAATTGTTTTCCTTTATTTTCTCTTTTATTTATATTTTGGTTTTCACTTTCAACAAAAGTAATACATGATTGTATAAATTTATATATATAGATAGATAGATAGATAGAGAGAGAGAGAGAGAGAGAGGAAAGGAGAGGTAGAGAGAGATAGAAACATCAATGGTGAGAGATAACCATTGATTGGCTGCCTCCTGCATACCCCCACATCCCAGGCATGTGCCCGGACCAGGGATCAAATCATGACCTCCTGGTTCCTAGGTAGACACTCAACCACACCAGCCCGACTGATTGCTTAAAGTTTTAAAAAATATTTTACAAATATGGCCCTGGCTGATTTGGCTCAGTGGATAGAGTGTTGGCCTGTGGACTGAAGGGTCCCGGGTTTGATTCCAGTCAAGGGCACATGCTGGGGTTGCGGGCTCAATTCCTAGAGGGGGCGCATGCAGGTGGCAGCCAATCAATGATTCCCTCTCATCACTGATGTTTCTATCTCTCTCTCCTTCTCCCTTCCTCCCTGAAACCAATTTTTTTAAAAAAGTTAAAAAAATATATTTTACCAATATGTAACCTAAGTAGTGATAGGCCTCTATAAATGGCCCCACACAACATATACATACATGCAAGATAATCACTAAGCTGCTGGTGTATATTCTTCTAGATTTTCCCTCTGTATACATACTAACATATGCAGAGTGTCCCAAAAAAATATAAACACACTTTAACAGCTGACAGCTCAATTTTGAAAATGAAATGTATTTTAATAAACACTGCCTTTATAATTATTCAAAGTGTGTGTATACATTTTTGGGACACCATACACACACACACACACACACACACATAATCAGCATGTTTTTAAATAGGAAAGATTCCATCACTTACCAAAATAAGCCCCGATATTAATGAGGAAGTGCCTGTCAGGGCCACGTAGAACTTCGGCGTTAACGTATTCAAAAACATGCTCACTGAAAAGAGAAAGAGATGGAGAAGAACAAAGAATGCATGAGTATGCCAGTAAACCAACTGCTTCATTTTTCTTTCTGTTGAAATCATTTTTTTCTGGTGATAAGAATTCTTAGAACTATAACAAAGCCCCAACAAAATGGTTCGGCACTACACAAGCTCAGTATACCAGGTGTCAAATTATAAATCCTGAAAGAAAAAAGCTCCATACAAGGAAAAAGAGCACCTTTTTTATTGTTGTGAATGGTTTTCTTGGATTCATCACCACTGAAAAGTCTCATCTAAGCTGGTTATAACTATCAGTCAAATAGCGAAGATGTCCTGTATGGTTCGTGAGACCCACACACCTGAGTCTTTGATGAACCAACAAAGCAGTATGTCAGCCTTAAAACAAATAAAAAATAACTATATTCAACAGCTATACTTTCCTGACTAGCTCCTGGCACTCTGTTCACATCACCTATACAGTTGACCTGGTTACCCATTAAGAAAGGTTCACTTACAAAGACAAGCACATACAATAGAGTAAAGATAGTCTATTCAATAAATGGCATTGGAAATTGGATTTGGACAGATACATGCAAAAAAATATGACTAGACCACCTTCTTAAACCACACACAACAATAAACTAAAAATGAATTAAAGATTTCACTGTAAGACTTGAAACCATTAAAATCCTAGAAGAAAACACAGGTAAAAAACTCTCTGGCATTTCTCTTAGTAATATTTTCTTCTGATATTTCTCTTCGGGCAAGGGATACAAAAATAAAAATAAACAAATGAGACTAAATCAAACCAAAAAATTTTTGCACAGCAAAGGAAACCATCAACAAAACGAAACACAACCAGTGGATGGAAAAGATATTGGTTAATGATACACCTGATAAGGGGTTAATATCCAAACTTTATAAAGAACTTATACTATAACTCAACACCAAAAAAAACCAAACAATCCAATTAAAAAAATGGGTAGAGGACTTGAATAGACACTTGTCCAAAGAGGACATACAGATGAGCAACAGACGTATGAAAAGATCCTCAAAGTCACTAACAGTCAGAAAAAAATGCAAATTAAAACCATAATGAGATATCACCTCAAGCTTGTCAGAAAAGCTAAAGTTAATAAGTCAACAAACAAGTGTTGACATTGAGGTGGAGAAAAGGGAACCCTCATGCACTGTTGGTGGGAATGCAGATTGTTACAGCTATTGTGGAAAACAATATGGAGGTTCCTCAAAACTTCAAAATACAACTTCCATATGACCCAGTAAGTCCACATGTTGGTATATATCCAAAAAAATCTAAAACACTAATTTGAAAAGTTATGTACAGCCCCTATGCTCACTACAGCATCATTTATAATAGCCAAAATACAGAAGCAGCCCAAGTCCCCATCAATAGACAAGTGGATAAAGAAGATGTGGTACATACATATGTAGTGGAATATTACTTGGTCATAAAAAAAAAATGGAATCTTACCAGTTGCAATGACATGGATGGACCTAGAAGATATTATGCCAAGTGAAATAAGTCAGTACAAAAAAGGCAAATAGATTTAAGACTCAGGAGAGAACCAAGATGGCGGCATAGGTTAACGCCAGAGTTTGCTGCCTTGAACAACTACTTCAAAAGTGAAACTAAAAGACGGAACGGACATCACCCAGAACCACAGGAACGCTGGCTGAGTGGAAGTCCTACAACTAGGAGGAAAGAGAAACGCATACGGACACTCAGAGGAGGCGCAGTGCTGAAGTCAAATTCTGAGGTGCGGAGTGCGCGGAGCGGGCTGGCGGCGGAGGGCGCGGTTGGCGTTTTCAATCGGGAGGGAGTCGCAGACTCTGAGCTCCAGATCCAGGCGAGTCTTTAGGGACCCAGACTCAAACGGGAGAAGCGGGACTGTCTGGCTTCGGTCAGAGCGAGTGCAGCTTTCTCTCCGAGGTTTGCAGCGGTCGCTGGGACTCAGAGAGGCAGAGCCCCTGGGGACAGGACTGAGAGCCGCCATAACTGCTCTCTCCGGCCCACCCTGTTGATCCTGTGCGCCCCGCCCCGCCCAAGCCCTGCACAGAGGCATTTGCCAGATAGCCTCAGGCAAAGGCTAGATTAGCACCTCCCTAGAGGACAGAAGTTCTCTCACTGCAGACACAGCTGATTCTCACAGCCACTTGGCCTGGAGGTCAAACACTCCCTGGTATTAGCTACAACAATCAAGGTTTAACTACAAGACTGCGCACAAAGACCACTAGGGGGTGCACCAAGAAAGCAGAACAAAATGCGGAAGACAAAGAAACAGGACAAAATTGTCAATGGAAGATATAGAGTTCAGAACCACACTTTTAAGGTCTCTCAAGAACTGTTTAGAAGCCGCCGATAAACTTAATGAGATCTACAAGAAAACTAATGAGACCCTCGATGTTATGTTGGGGAACCAACTAGAAATTAAGCATACACGGACTGAAATAACGAATATCATACAGACCCCCGACAGCAGACCAGAGGAGCGCAAGAATCAAGTCAAAGATTTGAAATGCGAGGAAGCAAAAAACACCCAACCGGAGGGGCAGAATGAAAAAAGAATCCAAAAATGCGAGGATAGTGTAAGGAGGCTCTGAGACAGCTTCAAGCGTACCAACATCAGAATTATAGGGGTGCCAGAAGATGAGAGAGAGCAAGATATTGAAAACCTTTTTGAAGAAATAATGACAGAAAACTTCCCCCACCTGGTGAAAGAAATGGACTTACAGGTCCAAGAAGCGCGGAGAACCCCAAACAAAAGGAATCCAAAGAGGACCACACCAAGACACATCATAATTAAAATGCCAAGAGCAAAAGATAAAGAGAGAATCTTAAAAACAGCAAGAGAAAGAAACTCAGTTACCTACAAGGGAATACCCATACGACTGTCAGCTGATTTCTCAACAGAAACTTTACAGGCCAGAAGGGAGTGGCAAGAAATATTCAAAGTGATGAATACCAAGAACCTACAACTAAGATTACTTTATCCAGCAAAGCTTTCATTCAGAATTGAAGGTCAGATAAAGAGCTTCACAGATAAGGAAAAGCTAAAGGAGTTCATCACCACCAAACCAGTATTATATGAAATGCTGAAAGGTATCCTTTAAGAAGAGGAAGAGGAAGACAAAGGTAAAGATACAAATTATGAACAACAAATATGCATCTATCAACAAGTGAATCTAAGAATCAAGTGAATAAATAATCTGATGAACAGAATGAACTGGTGATTATAATAGAATCAGGGACATAGAAAGGGGATGGACTGACTATTCTTGGGGGGGAAAGGGGTGTGGGAGATGCGGGAAGAGACTGGACAAAAATCGTGCACCTATGGATGAGGACAGTGGGTGGGGAGTGAGGGCGGAGGGTGGGGCGGGAACTGGGAGGAGGGGAGTTATGGGGGGGAAAAAAGAGGAACAAATGTAATAATCTGAACAATAAAGATTTAATTTTAAAAAAAGGCAAATAGCATATGATTTCACTTAAATGTGAAATTTAAAAAACAAAATAACACATAAAATAAAAACAGACTCATAGATACAGGAACAAACTGATGGTTACCAAACGGGAGAAGGGTTGGAAGATTGGGTCCAAAAGGTAAAGGAATTAGAATTACAAATTGGTAGTTACAAAATGGTCACAGGGATGTAAAGTACAGCATAGGGAATGTAGTCAATATTATTGTAATAACTATGTATGGTGCCAGGTGGGTACTTGAATTGTTAAGGAGATAACTTCATAAATTATATAATAATTTAATCACTATTCTGTATACTTGAAACTGACATAAAATAATATTTACTGTCAACTGTAATTGATGAATTAAATAAATGGATAAATAAAAAGAAAGGTTAGCTATATAGTTTATAAATATATTTTATTTAGTATCATTTATAACTAGACTAGAGGCCCGGTGCACAAAAATTTGTGCACTCTAGGGGGTCCCTCAGCCTGGCCTGTGCCCTCTTGCAGTCTGGGACCCCTCGGGGGATGTCCACCTGCTGGCTTAGGCCCACTCTCCGGGGGATCAGGCCTAAGCTGGCAGTCAGACATCCTTAGCGCTGCTGAGGAGGCGCTGCTGTACTGGCAGCCATCAGCCTGGCTTGTGGCTGAGCAGAGCTCCCCCTGTGGGAGTGCACTGACCACCAGGGGGCAGCTCCTGCATTGAGTGTCTGCCCCCTGGTGCTCAGTGTGTGTCATAGTGACCATGCATTCCCAGTCTTTCTGCTGTTAAGGTCAGTTTGCATATTACCCTTTTATTATATAGGATAGAGGCCTAGTGCACAGGTGGGGGCTGGCTGGTTTGCCATGAAGGGTATCTCAGATCAGGGTGGGGGTCCCACTGGGGTGCCTGGCCAGCCTGGGTGAGGGGATGATGGGTATTTTCAGGCTGGTCACACCCCCTTCAGGATGGAGGTCCCCACTGGGGTGCCTGGCCAGCCTGGGTGAGGGGCTGATGGCTGTTTGCAGCTGGTCACACACCCTTCAGTGTGGGGGTCCCCACTGGGGTGCCTGGCCAGTCTGGGTGAGGGACTAAGGGCCGTTTTCAGGCTGGCCAAGCCCCCCGGTGACAGAAGCTCCCAGCCTCTCCTTTTTTTCTTTTTCTTTTTTTATTCTGGGATTTATTTACCTTCTATAATTGAAACTTTGTTGCCTTCAGTGGAGCTCAGAGTCGGCTCCTGCTCTCTCCAGCTCCATGGCCACGGCTGGCTGAAAGCAGGTATCTGGGGTTTATTTACCTTCTATAATTGAAACTTTGTTGCTCTGAGTGGAGCTCAGAGCCAGCCGAGAAGCTTGGCTTCCTCCATCACTGGAGCAACCAAGCCTCCTGCTCACTTCAGTTCCTTGGTTGCTGGCCGCCATCTTGGTTGGGTTAATTTGCATATAGTCACTCTGATTGGCTGGTGGGCGTGGCTTAAGGCATAGTGAAGGTATGGTCAATTTGCATGTTTGTCTTTTATTAGATTAGATATTTCACCAACCTTTGACTATCACCAAAACAACAATTGACCTAAAAGGCTTTTTACACACACATTCATATTGTTTACTGAATTTGTTTGTGGAACTGTTACAGGATTCCAGGGTAGTAGGAATAGAGCAACTGAGATAGGAAGTTAAAACAAGGCCAAGCAGTGTAGGCAGCCAGCTTGTAACTAACAAGCCAATATCTTCCCCAGCAAAGACACAGCAAATGGTTTAAAAAAAAAAAAAACCCTCCCTAATGAGAGAATGAAGAAAGGGAGGGGGGAAGGGGAAAGGAGAAAAAGGCAGTTTTATTCTCTAAGCAGGGAAGCCAGCAGTCTCAAGGCTTGGCAAGATAAAGTAGCCAGGTTCTTCTCATGAATTCTGGGGAGGCCACAACAAAGTAAAAAAGGGGTCGGGGGGACCTTGAGAATGAATCTGTACCAAAATAGTCAGCAAGGAATTTTGAGACCTATAGACAGGAGGGTATATAACACCTCAGACCACCACCCAACTTGCTCTTCAGATTAGCTGAGAGCCCTTCTGTGCTTCATAAGCCAGATGTACAGGCTTGCTTTGCTGTTTCAATAAAGGTGATGCTTTAATTGGTTTAATAAATTGGCTTTTCACAACGCAGTCAAGGTCTCTCCTATAAACTCATTTATATCAGAAGACAAGGATCAAGGTTGGGGACAGCCCCTCCCACTGACTCAGGGGGCTGTCCTGTCCGGGAACAGCTCTCGGGTGTCGGCGAGAGGTGCCTATAACAGAAGGGGACCATATCCACTCCGGTTTTAGAATGAAGGATATTAGAAGTAGGATTTTTATGTCTTTAGGGGAAAAGGCTTGGCATTTGTCCTGACCTCAGCCCAAAAAAGCAGTTACCACATCACCATGAACAGAGATCACAGGCTCATGCCACAAGCTTTCTGTTTATGAATGAGACCATGGACAAAGAATGGAAACATGAGTCTGGCCGGCATGACTCAATGGGTTGAGCATCAACCTATGAATCAGGAAGTCATGGTTCGATTCCTGGTCAGGGCACAAGCCCGGGTTGCAGGCTCGATCCCCAGTGGGGATGGTGCAGGAGGCAGCCCATCAGTGATTCTCATCATTGATGTTTCTACCTCTCTCTCCCTCTCCTTCCTTTCTGAAATCAATAAAAATATACTTAAAAAAAAAAAAAAAGAATGGAACCATGAATCTGATACAGTTCCCACACTCTAGAAGACCACTTGCGAAACAGACAAATAAACAAGCAATTACCATAAAGTCTGATGAATGTATACATAGTTCCTGTGCATAGAATTTTATGAAAACACATAAAAAGGCTGGGGGTCTGAGAACAGGACTAGGAGAATAAGTAGACCTTAACCAGACCAAAGAGGGCAGGAGGAGGGATGGAAGGACAGTGTGACCAAATGAAGGGGCCTGCTTTAAAGGTGCTGAGCAAACAGCACAGCCTTTCTAAGCAGCTCTGCCAGTTGAGGAGGGAAGAAGCCTGAGCTCTGAACCCTTTGCAAAGAAGCAGATGTGGGAAAATACACTGATTCCCTCCTTCCTGGCTAGGGGAATCCTCTCAATAAACCCTCCTACCTCTGTACCCATTCTGAAAATGAAATTGACTTGTAGTCTGTCATTTGTAATCACAAGAGTCTGGACTAACACAATGTGTTGGGTCAGTAGTCATGACTTGACTATGTAAACACTTTCTGAGAGAGAGAGAAAGGCACAGAAGGAGAGATCAGCCTAGAGCTACAAGACAAGAGGAGGTACAGCTGAGGTGGCTTTGCTTGGCCACTGTAAAAACAAAAACATAGTGATTTGTCATTTCCCACACAGCAGTCTGTGGAAGGAAGCAGATTTCTAAAAAGGAAAAAACAAACAAACAAAAAAAAAACACACCAAACAACCCTAGTTACAAACCTAGACCTGGTAACTGCCAGTCTGATTACGAGGTGCCTAACATTCTCAAAATTCCCCTTACATTATTATTGATCCCACATTTCCCATGATTTCAAAAACGTCTCCAGAACAAAGTATTCATCTGTTACTCTACGGTTATGAACACTCATACCTGTACTATATACTTTTTAGTAAGTCTCTAAGGACAACCTAAGCATAGAATTCAATAAAATCCACACTTCTAAAAGACAGAGAAAGGTTAGCCTGAATTAGAAGTGCTTTAGTAGCCATATTATCAAACTCCCCAGAAACAGAGCATAAAGGAAGGAGGGGAAAGGTTTTCTACTGAAAATCATTGGCTTGCTGATCCATTAATCATCAAGAATTAACTGATAACCCTGGCCAGTGTGGCTCAGTTGGTTGAGCATCGTCCCATGCACTAATGGGTTACCAGTTCATAACCAGGGCACATAAGCAGGTGTGGGTTTGATCCCCAGTAGGGGTGCATGCAGGGGGCAACCAAATCGATATTTCTCTCTCTCTCTCTTCCTCTCTCTCTAAAATCAATAAAAACATATTTTTAATTCCTTGATAAATGAACAAATTATTTGAGTTTTTTAAAGAGAGAAAAATAAACATTTCACTCATTTGGTTTTATTTCATTAAGATTGAAGAGCAACAGTAATTAATAATTAGGACATATTTCTCTATTATATCTGGTTACAGAAAGCTGACTACAGTTGGGAGAGATAATGGTGGGCATTCAAAGAAACAGAGATACAAATAAAAAGAAAAGCAGGAACAGAAACATTTAGAGAGTGGAAGGTTCTCATTTAAGACCCTACTAATCTTATAGTCATACTAGATATTCTGGCTAAAATCATTAAGGCCTGGCATTTGGCACATCAATGCTTAATACTTACCACATCAATCTATCTACCTATTACAGTGGGGCCTTGACTTAAGAGTTTAATTCATTCCGAGACCGAGCTCGTTAAGGAGCTTGTTAACTCAAATTGCTCTATCAACTCAATGCAAAAAATCAGCCAAGAGACATCTGGTATCTCAAAACACTCGTTAGTCGGGACACTCGTAAGTTAAGGCTCCACTGTATTTAATGTTTATAACAAGAGCACTTTCACTTATTAGAAAATTAATTGTCACATCAACCCCACTATGTCACAGCTGAAGCGTGACAAAGACCTAAAAACCAGTCGCCCTGCCCTCAAAGCTCAGGCTCATGGCATGATAGGGCACACATGGGGATACTGATGAGCGCCTATTAAGGAATAAAAGAGCAAAGGAAAAACAGTAGCCTATCATTGGCAAAGGAAAAGAAGATATAAATAATGAATGTTTTTCATACTGTACTTATTTTTACTTCTGACCTTTAAAAATAAGTCCACTGTGATCTTATCATTGGTGCGTGCTGCCCCAGGGTGGAAAGGCAGGAAGCCACCCTGAAAGAGGGAAGGATCTAGTTAAAGACTTCCCCATTACAATAAAGCTGTACATTACAGGCCAAACTGCCTGAAAACCAAGGGGTATCTTGACTAGTTTCAGCAGGGTCACTAGCAATTACTTTTGAAAACATGAGGCCTGATAATGTACCTAAAAAGTGGACCATAACCTAAAAATTGGGGCATGTGCTTTGAAACATAAACTGGATTTTCCTGAAATATACAGGCATGTCAGTGTAACCTCTATACTTGCTGAGACTAGACAAAGCAAATTCAAGAACAAACTGGTAAAGATTAATCTAGCTTTGTGAAAAATAAATTTATAAAATTCTCCTAATGTGCTATTTCAACCCAGAGACAAAAATTAAGGCTTTTCATTTGATCCGGCCGGGCACTCCTAACAGGTCACTGGCTCAAAGAATAGCTCACCAGTTATCCAAGGGCAGCCTCTGGGGCTGCATCATAGAGCGTCTGAATTTGCTGAACTTTAACTTGGCAAGGTCTCCTCTTTTAATTAATGAGTAATTGGGAAGGAACTAAGTATGGCCCTAAGAGGAAACTTGGTAGGAGGGATAGATACAAGGATTAAAAATTAAGTGACTTCTATGAATCATAGGAGAGAGGAGATAAGAAAATACAACAGGTGACTGTGGGAAGTGAAGAATCACTCCTGTGAGCAGGAGCTAGAGCACCAGAGGGCTTACTCAGGAATCACGGGTAATGGGCCGGTGAGGAGCCAGCCACGTTTCTGGCCCTCGTGGCAATAAGAGCCTCCCTCCACATTCTTCAGAGCATAAGTTATTCAGAAGTTCCATTCCTGGAAAAGACCTGTGAAACAGAGTGAGCGCTTAACCCTGTGTGTTGGTCTCCGTGGATATAGTGCACCTCACACAGAGCCCTGGAATGAAGAGGTTAAGGGAACATCAAAGAGTTAGAGGTACTGACTAGATAGAACTGCAGATCTACAACAACAACCCAAAATATGGGTCTGCTTTGTCCTGTGTTCCTTTTAATGCTTCATTAAAATATGGCATTTGAAACAAAAAACAAAAAACAAAAAAAAGTTATTTTAAAAAATCAGTAATCATTTCAAAAGTTAGGGGGAAAATCCCTAAAAAGAAAGGTTAAAGAAACTAAGCTTATTTAGGCTGTAAAAAGAAGGATCTTTTACCTTTGCTAAAGCATGGATGGACCTGGATAGTATTATGCTGAGCAAAATAAGCCAGTCAGGGAAAGACAAATACCATATGATCTCACTAATATGTGGACTCTAATGAACAAAATTAAGTATTGATAGAACCAGAAACATGGACTCATGGAACAGACGGGCCAGCGCCCAAGGGCATGAGGATGGGGTGACTGGATAAAGAAGGTGAAGGGATTCGCTAAAGAACATATACGAATACCCCATGGACAGGAAGGATAGTGTGGTGAAGGCCAAGGGAGGGGGAGGTGGGGAGGATGGAGGGGAGCAAAAGGGTGAAAAGGGGGACACCTACAATAATGTCAACGTTAAAAATGTTAATATAGTAGTAGTAGTAGTAGTAGTAGTAGTAGTCATAGCAGCTATACTAGCATTTACTGAACACCTTTTATGTGCCAAGCACTATGTTATGGACAACAGGCCAAGGAGTAAATCACCTGCATTGTGATTTGTCCTTGTACTAAACATGGATGCCCTACAAAACAAATGAAGAGTCAGTTAAGAGATGGGTCCTTTTAACTGGATTCTAGTCGCTGGAGGAGTTATTAAACTTGAGGGTGAGTTTGAAGGCAGCCATTTTAGAAGGCAAAGAAATTGTTGAAATCCCAAAATGGACCATATGTTCCTAAATTTCTGATCTCTGCCTTACTAGATGCTGTGAGAACAATCAATTCAGCCACAGGCTATAGGGGCAGCACCTGCAATCTTGTCCTTCAATCAAGTGTCCTTACAGCTTAGGACAAATGCTTCCATTGCAATGGACAAATACATAATCAAGGCTACAATACATCCCAGGCCCTGAGTCAGAGACATCAGGTGGACTGGGAAACTGTTAATTTCATGCAAAGCAACATTTCTGGTTTAGTCACAGAAAGTTCCAAGTCTACAGAAAGCACATTGAGACTGGTTTAGTCACAGAAAGTTCCAAGTCTACAGAAAGCACACTGAGACACATGTTAGTCTATCAGGAAGCTTCTATCACATTTTCTCAGTCCTCCAAAGAGGATTAGGGAGCATACTGGAATAGTTTAATCCACATTGGCATTTTTCCCTGTGAGAATAGGCGATATTCTCTTCTCTCACCTCACTGTTCTTTCAAACCTACAAAACTTCTCTTCTTTCCTGTCAGCTCCCATTAAGGTTGCAACTTCATTTCTGCCCTTCCTCACTTACCAAAGGGTGAAAGAAAAGAGTGAAAATGGAAAATTTAATAGTTTAGTCTGCACACATGCTAATTTTGAAAAGACTTCTAGATTGCACAGCTTTTAAAATTATAGAACTTGACACTGTGATGGACAAAACCCTAAGATGCCCCTAAGAACACCCTATGGCCTTCTGGTGTTCATACTTTACGCAACTCCCTCCCCTTGAGTGTGGGTGGGACATGTAACTTACTTCTAACAAAGATATGTGAGATACCATCTTGGTGGCAGACATGCAGAGGCTCTCCTTGTTGGTTCAATGAAGCCAGGTGGCCATTATTAGAAGCCCATGTAGCAATGGGCTAAAAGCAGCCTCTAGGGCAGTGGTTCTCAACCTTCTGGCCCTTTAAATATAGTTCCTCATGTTGTGACCCAACCATAAAATTATTTTCGTTGCTACTTCATAACTGTAATGTTGCTACTGTTATGAGTCGTAATGTAAATATCTGATATCCAGGATGGTCTTAGGCGACCCCTGTGAAAGGGTCGTTCGACCGTCAAGGGTTTGCGACCCATAGGTTGAGAACTGTTGCTCTAGGGGCTGAGGGTGGCCTCTGGCCAACAGCTGATGTGAAACTGAAGCCCTCAGTTCTATCACAATGATTGCTCCCAATGGCCTGAGTGAACTTGGAAAGAGATTCTCCCTCAGTTGAGCCTGCAGGTAAGATCACAGCCTGGCTGACACCATGATTACAGCCTGCTGAGACCTAGGTCAAAAGACCCAGCTAAACTGTGTCTGCAGTCCTGACCCACAGAAACCATGAGATAATAAATGTATTGTCTTAAGCTGCTATATGTGTACTCATTTGTTACGTAGCAGTATAAAATGTATCTAATCATGTATAATTCATGAAAGTAAAAATTAATGTGGCATCTGAAACTCTGGCTAACTGCAGTACGCCCAGAAAGGGTGCCAACTCTATCTGCCCCAAGAGCTTCTTTCATAAATAAAATGCACCTTCAAACTCTCTTGCCATAACATGTTATTCCACATGCTAATGTGGAATTGTCTTTGCAAATCCAGTAATACTAAAGCAGAAGCTGAAAGAAAACTTTAAAAAAATATATGGAAAGCAAGTATCTTCATTTTACCCCAGTGAATAACCTTTATTTTTTCTACGCACATTTTAAATATACAACATTTGTATGTTTCAAAAAACCTTACAAAAGCTGTTTTACATCTGGGCATAGCATCAGTACAATAGAAAACTGAAAGCAAAGCACACCATGGGCACTTTTTCTATTTTCTTGCTTCTGCTTCCCCTCTCTTTGCCTTTCCCCCTGGTCTCCTTGGGCTCTGATAAGGTCATGAGCTTTTATGCATCACAATCCCCTTGATAAATCCTGTGGCATTTAGCCTTGTGAGAAAAAAGACACAGGACATGAAAGTGTATTTTTAGACTCATTCCTACGGCAAGAAAACCTCATAAATCATTCTGTCTACTCTTCCCCGTACCTTGATGTTGCCATGGCAACTTTACAGGTAGGTACACTGTTCTGCTTTCCTGGGCATCTGGCTCTACTGAGAAGCTGTAATCTGGGGAACTCTATGAAGCAGTATTCAGTCTTCCTGGCTCCTCGTCCCTTGCTGGGGAAAGGCCATCTGTCAAGCCATGGAGGACTGTCCAAAGCCAGATACCTGCAAACGTCAGTAACCCTCAAGGACACGTGAAGCAAGATCTCAGATAATCTGTCCCCTTTCATTTACCAGAGGCTGATAATGAGGAACTATACTGTGGTCAAGAACAAGAGAAAGGCTTATATAAGTCTAATTACATTCTTAGCTATTTAAAATATGTTTGATTTAGGATTAAAGACCATTTTATGAATCTTCCTATGTAACATCAGGAAGAAAAAAAGACTTATCTGTCTCTAATGGGAAAGACCTTCCCCATAGTTATGCTGCAAAGAGAAAGAGGCCGTGTGGAGAAATGGTCCTCAGGGCTCTGGGCACCTCTAGCCTCTAAGCACTCACTGTGCCTCAATCCTCCAGCACCCAGCACGGAGCCTGGCCCAGAGAGGCACTCAATGTTTGGTGACACTGAATGATTGCATAAGGGCAGAGTGCTAGGTGATGAAGTTGCAAATTCCCCAGGATTTCTGATTTTAAAGAACTTCACGTATCTAGAAAAACTTAGTCTTTGATAATTGGGACCTATTCTTCTGAGGTGTGTGTGTGTGTGTGTGTGTGTGTGTGTGTGTTTCTGTCCCCAGAGAACTAGAGCAATGTGAGATGCTTATTAGGTAGACTGAATGACCAACCACTGATAAATTGAGAAGGTCCCAAACATACTTACATTATCCTCACACAGCAAGATCTTGACTATAGAACCCTCACAAATTATTCCTTTGGGATAGCTAATGACTTATACCAGTGGTTGGCAAACTCATTAGTCAACAGAGCCAAATATCAACAGTACAACGATTGAAATTTCTTTTGAGAGCCAAATTTTTCAATCTTAAACTATATAGGTAGGTACATTGTTATTAACTTAATTAGGGTACTCCTAAGCTGGCCTTTGCTAAAATCATCCTCAATCTGATTGAGGTATGTTTGCTGAGGTCGAGCCCTTCCAACTCTCCCATCCACACTCGTCTTGTATACTTGTTTCAGATAGACGAGTGTAGATGGGAGAGTTGGAAGGGCTCGACCTCAGCGAACGTACCTCAAAACAATGTACCTCCCCTGCGCTGCGCATCCCGTGGCCCAGACCGACCGACTGACCCCCCCCCCACTTCTTCAAAATAGACTTGCCCAGGCCGAAAACCAACTTCTGCGCATGGGCCACGAAGTTTCAATTGCACTGTACCTGCGTGCCCGCACGTGGTATTTTGTGGAAGAGCCACACTCAAGGGGCCAAAGAGCGCATGTGGTTCGCGAACCGCGGTTTGCCAACCACTGACTTACACCATTAAACTCCAAAAACACTTCATTTTAAAGCAATTGTACAAAGAAATCTTTCCAAAACACATTCCATATTTGACTGCATCTTTAAACAGAATATCCTAGAAATATTTCAGTCTTTAATTGCTGGCTCCAAGTCATCAAAATGAACATATATTGTAGTACTGTGCGAGCATGCTGCAATGTTTTCAAAAACTCTTCAAGTACTCTATATTTTTTCCCTCCAAAATGAAGTGATCCCAGACTAATGTGTTTTTTGTGTCTTTATCATACTTTTTTTATCACCTGATATGTTAACAGGTATTAATTATTATTTGTTGTTATTGTGTGCCTGCTTCAAACTGCTCTCTCTCCTTCTTAACATGCTACTTAAAACTCCATTGCTGCCTCAAATGCAGGTAACCAACTTTGGTCATTCAATGAATATTTGTTTAATGTGTGCTAGGCTGTGTAAAATACTGGGGATACAAAGATATATGATACATAGTTATTAGTTGTCCTATAGGAGCTCTGGGTTTGTGGAAGAGGCAGACTTAGAAACAAATTAACAGGCAATTCTGAGTGTTGCTCTAGAAATACAGAGTTTGTACTTCTAACTCAGCCTTGAGCTGGGGTGGGGGACAGAACAAAAAAGCTGCTAAGCAGAGCCCCAAGGATGTGCATTAGAACTATGTAAAATAAGACCTCCGGTCTCCCATTGTAACTCTTTGATGCTCATCTGTACGTGCTATGTACACTGGCCTTTTTTTTCTTAGAGCTTGGTGGTTTGGGGAGTTGAAATGACTGAACTGCTGAGTTCTAGACAAGCCAGGCATCACCATAGTGAGCTGTAATAAACAATTCTACAGAATGGCTGTAATCAGTATTGTAGAACACTCTCAGTGGTTCCTGTGTTCACACTGGTGCTCCAACAGGCTCCTCACAGCATCAGTCATGCAAAATGTGCTTGGACTTTTCCATCACCTTGACAAGCATTCAGTCACCAACTTCTCATGTACCCCTCCTTTACTGGAAGTTCTTTTTAAAAATATACAGAAGCTTTAGAAGGTTTGCGAGTTGAATGTTGCAACTCATTACGAAATGGGCCAAAATAGAGATAACTACCTAAAAGTGTTCAAAATACTTGTAGCAATCAACTGGTTGAACAGATAATTATTAAATCTCAAATGCACGACAGCCCTAGCCAGGTAGCTCAGCTGGTTAGAGCATCATCCTGATACACCAAGGGTGCAGATTCAATCCCCAGTCAGGGCACATACAAGAATCAACCAATGAATATATAAGTGGAACAACAAATATCTCTCTCTCACACACACACACATCAATAAAAATAAATGCATGGAAATAACTAAGAGAGGTAAGAATAGTAACAAGAGTAATGGAATAGCCATCCAGTTCCTAAATTTTTTTTCAGTAAATGCTCTATATTTACTAATATCAGCTAACCCATTCATTTACCCAAATGTACTTATAAAAGTACAAGAACTAGAACCTGCAGTTGAAAAATAAAAAGATGAGAATGACCCTCCCCTTGAGAAGCGAAAATAAGATGCCCACACAAATAACACAGGATAGAATATGAAACATATCAGAGAAGAGGTACAGATACAACCTAAAGAAAGAAACTATTACTTCTAAGTAGAAGGATTAGAGTGCTTGATGAATGAGATGTCCTTCATCTCATTCTGAGTCTGGCAGGAAAGAGATGAGAGTTTATCATTAAGTGTGACTTAAGTTAAAAAATATATATATAAATAGCACCATATGAGTTAGGTGTGAATTAGGAATAAAACTCAAACTTTTATTTCACTGCAACAAGATCAGTCCTCCTAAGAAATCCTAAAAGAATGATTAGAACAGCCCAGCTAGAATGGCTCAGCTGGTTGAGCATCGTCCTGTGTGCTGATGCCAGTTGATTCCCAGCCAGGACACACACCTGGGTTGGGAGTTCGATCGCCAGTAGGGGCATGTACAGAAGGCAACCAGTTGATGTTTCTTTCTCACATCCATGTCTCTCTCTCCCATTCTCTCTATAAGCATGTCCTCAGGTGAGGATTAAAAAAAACACACAACTTATTTAAAAAAAAAGAATGGTTTAAAAAAAATGAAGCACTTTGACAGGATTTTGAATCTGACAATTACACGTATGTATAATCTTGTTTGATCAGTTAGGATTAAATGGCAAAATAAAAGTAAATCTATTTCCTATTATATTTATTCTGATTTTTGTACTTTCTGTTAATTTACTTGTTCTGCTTTGAACCCTCTGCTAACTTACAGCTAAAGAGTCTGCTTCAAAGAAAGAAAATGGTTTGAGCAGACAGAGAAGCAACTAAAGGCCATGGGGTAGTAAAACTCAAATTGGATTTTTAAGTTAGCTATTTCTTTCCATTACTTCTCCAAAAGTTCAAAGACTAACTTCTCTTCTGAGTGAAAAGCTGCCCATAACAGAAAGTCTGCTGTAAACTGTGGTAAGACGTTTCCCTCAGGGTGAGGGTGCGTAACACACAGAGATAACAAGCCACAGGGGAAACCACTGGACAGGCCAATATTTTAGTAGTCAGCTGCTCCAACTGCCTGGCTGTCCAAAGTAAGGCTTCATCATTTTCAAACCCAGTAACTAGATCTGGCTTTACATTTGCATCAAATGGCTGGTTACTATTCCAGAGGACACCTGAAATTATTTCCCTAGGTAATAATTATTTCCCTAGGTAATAATTTGCTGGCAGCAAATTTTAAGTGGTAAATCACAAATGCACCTGTCTTTCGTGTCCACAGGTAACAGTCCCTGGGAATTAGAGCACTGGTATTTTCAAATATTGGTAAGCCAACTTTTAAAAAAAAAATCTCTTAGGAGATGCAAATAAATTCCAGATGTCATCCCTAACACAAATGCTCCCAATCCGGTGGATGGCCTTTTTCCCCCTTTCAAATCTATTCTATCTCAAATAGTTTTCAGACATCGTCAAGCTTCTCTGTGAATGACCCAGTCATCTGTAATGTAAAAAAAGAAAGAGAATAATGAAAGGAACATATTTGTACCAAAAGAAAGAAAGAAAGAAGGAAAGAAGAAAGAAAGAAAGAAAGAAAGGAAGAAAGAAAGAAAGAAAGAAAGAAAGAAAGAAAGAAAGAAAGAGAAAATTAGTTAGTTGCAGGTTTTTAGTTAGCAATTGCCTAATGCAATGCATAGATCCTTAGAGCCTAGGCAATTTACCTCGAGGTAGATCAGTAGTTGGTTAAAACCCAAGATAAAGGAGGCCACAGTCCTGGGTCTGAATGAGTCAATGAACCTCATACCAAGAAATCCTATGCCACAAACTCAGAAGCCACCTTTTATAAATGGGTATTACCACTGGGAGGACAACCTTTACATTACTATAAAAATAACCCCGTTTTAAAAGTGGATTAAATTTTTGTTTGTTAATCCTCACCTGAGGATAGTTTTCCATTGATCTTTTAGAGAGAGTGGAAGAGAAAGGGAAAGACGGAGGGAAACATTGATGTGAGAGATACAGGACTGGTTGCCTCCTGCATGTGTCCTGATAGGGCCGGGGCCTGGGAGGAGCCTGCAACCAAGGTAGGTGCCCTTGACTGGAATCGAACCTGGGACCCTTTGGTCCACAGGCCGATGCTCTATCCACTGAGCCAAACTGGCTAGGGCAAACATGGATTAATTTTTAAGGTTTTTCCAAAACACCCTAAAAAATACAGAAAAAAAAATATTTAAATCACCCCTCCCTACCCACACTACCAAAAGGAAAAGAAAAACCAGCACACACAGTGCGGCTAATGATAACACAGATTATTTTTCTAAGGAATAATTGCTAAGACAGAATCATGCTAACTGACAGATGTAGAGACCAAAGCACAGGGAAATATTTAATATGATTACTCAGTAAGCAAGCACAGTACGTGATTTGTAAAAATGCCACCTTCAATATAAATTAAATTGCATTCTCTGCAAAATGACCAATACCATTGTTAAGGAGACAAATAATGTCTTAAAGATTAAATCACTTAAGTCACCCGTCCAAAGTCACACAGCTAGAAAGTGACAGACCCAAGAGGTAAGTTCAAGCACAACTGGCTGAGCCTGAGTTCTGACCACCCTTCCAAGTGCATCTTCCACCCAGTGGATCCCACAGCAGCTCTCCAAAGCCTCTGGTCAGATCATTCCTTTCCATTCATGTGCCTCTGAGAAGTCCCCTCCTCCTTTCTCTTGCTTAGACTATCACACCCTCTAACCTGTCTCCTTGCTGCCACCTTTCAACTCAGTCTAACCCATCCCCTGCTCTGCTCCTCAGTCACCTCTTCACTCATAGGAGCAGATAGGCTCCAGCTTCAAGAGCACTAACAAAAAGAACACCCAAAGATGGCAAGTATTACTCCTTAGGTCATAGTTCTAGTTACTGGCAAAATCTCCAGATTCCTTATTTGTTGCCTAAACTCTAATTTATTAGTGTTAGAGCAGAACGTATCATTTCTGCTAGTGAGTTTAGAATCTCAAAACAAGTATTGAGATATCTTTGATAGTGCTGAGCTGTCTATAGTGCTGCCTCCACAGCTGGTCTAGTTTCTGTGCTCAGACACAAATATGTATTTACTTTCTTTCTTAAGTGTTTGGGGGACTATAACTACTTTCATATATATAATAGAGAAGTCAATATATAATGTTATACTATCACATATAATAGGTAAGTATATACCATGTAATACATATTGTTTGCTAGTAATCTTATATATAATAACCTTAATTCCCTAATTACTGGACACTGCCTCAATCCTATACTTGTTCTTATTCCTCCATGGTTCTTACTAAAATAGCAGAAAAATAGAAGGTGTTCAATAAAGTTGATCAACTCCTAACTTTTTAAATCATGCTGAAATATGTCCTGTCACTAAGTAAGTATGGTATTATAAGCAGCCCTCTGTGGAAGGCAGTGAGACAGGCATGAGCAGAGTAGGAATAGAGTAGGAACCAGGGTGGGAAACCCCAGGTACTTAGCAATGGGCAAAATTGAGAAAAAAAGGACCTGGCCCGAGGGTGACCTTTCCTCCCCTAGCATATCCCTGGTCATGAGGTTTAGACCCCCTGACCGTTCATGCAGTTCAGACTCTCCCCTGACCTTTCCACCCCTACCATGTCGATAGTCATGTGGTAGACCCCCTTAGAGGATGAACAAGGGGGCCAGAAAATAGCCTCATACAAGTCTATGCAAGACCACTCACTCCCTTAAGCTTTAAGCCCTCAGGACAATGAGGTTGACCTGCATCAAATAAACAAAGCCTGATTTCTGCTGACCATAGAGACAGTTTCAACCAAACTAAAGATAACATCTAGGCCCCAGTTGTGTTTCATCTTCAGGCCCAGAAAAGCAGCAAGGCCAGGTGGGGTGACACTATGGCTGACAACAGGACCAGCTAAGATGACTAACCATTTCCTCCCCTAGTGGTGACCCATCAGTAGAGACCAGGACCCTGAAAGGACACACCTGGAAAAGCTGATGAATATTCTATTAGATCCTCCCCTGAGACCTCCCCTAAGAGGGGATTAAAAACCCTGATGTTCAAAGACGCAGTGCACTTTCTCTCTAGTGCACCCATGCCTTACCCCTCCCCTTATCCCAGGTATGTATATACTTGCTCTCTTTCTCCTTAGTTCTAAGGGCCCTTATTTTGCCTCTGTAACTTGTTTCCTGAGTCAACACAGCCCAGCCAGCTCACTTCTTCCTCGGCTCACTTCTTCTATTTCTGTGACTCTCTAAAAAAAAAACAAAAAACAACTTTTGCTTGCATTTGAGTCTTAGCTCTGAATGCTTTCATAGCCAGAACTCAAGTACCGAGGTTGCTGAACCAAGGTCCAATTGCTGGTAACATTCTGGTGCCATTTTGCTGCTGCTAGCACATCTACTTCAGAAATGGGCAAATCAGGGGTTGGCAAACTATAGCCCACAGGCAAAATCCAGCCCACCATCTGTGCCAGTAAATAAAGTTTCATTGAACACAGCCGTGCTCATTAGTTACATATTGTCTAGGGCTGCTTTCATGAGATAACAGCAGGATAAACAATTATAACAGAAACTCTATGTCCTGTAAAGGTGGAAATATGTATTATTTGGTTCTTTACAGAAACAGTTTGCTGATCCCTTGTCTACATTAAATAAAGTGCTTCTCTGGTATTTTCTACTAATGTTACTCTCTAATGGCATGAGAAAATTAAGTGTGTACTCCAGGAAAGTCATAAACCTGTTTGAGAAGCATAGATTTAAATAATTATCTGCCTCTTCAAATACTGTAGGGAAGTCATCAATATGTGAATGATGCTGCCATTCCTCAAAACTTTACATCTAAATTCCTCATTTCCATCTCACAAACCTAACTTGTAAAAGAGTACAATCAAGCTAAATAAAAACCACTTGAAAAAACAGAGTATTATTGGTCTTTACTTAGACAAACCATTACAGTAAGAAGAAGATGGATAAAATGATTAAAATTTCACCTACACATTATGCCAAATCGTATCTGAAACAGTTTCTATGAAAATGCTATTGTCTAAAGAAAATTTGAGTGAACTTAGAAACTCTAACTAAATGTAGTAAGATGTCCAAACATTTTCTGGATCCAAAACATCAAAAAGATGAATAATTTGAGGAGCATTTAAAATCAAAACACACAGGCCTACCCTGGCCTTAGTGAAGATTAACAAGGGCAGCAAAAAACTTCTAGGGTTGTGTTGAGGACCTAATATAAGCCCTCAAAGCAGCACTATTACAATTACTACATTCACAAAATTGTAGTTTTATCCTAATCATACATTTATTTCTTTAATCAGCACTTGAGGTAGTATTACCTTCATTAGTTACGTACTGGAAGAAAAGAGCAAGGAAAGTCAGACACTGTTGACCATATTTAGCTGGAAAGCAGAGGCCTGTGTGCTCCACCGGGAGCTGCAGCTTCACACCCAGGAAACTGGAAAATCGCAGCATTGTCCCTCCAGGGGAATTGACAGTCCTCCCTTCCCCCATCAAGTACTGGATTGGGGGAGAGTGAGCAGGAGGAGAGGACAGGTACAGTAAAGTCAAAATGGTGCAGGGGGAGGTGCTTGACTCTAGAGGCCTGTCAGTGTAACCTGGGACCCTATGCAAGCCCATGAGAGTTTGGGAAGCTGATCGGTCATTTTGAATAAGCTTCTGGTTCCTCCGAAGCCTGAGAACACGTAATTCCAGGTGAACAAAGAATCTCTCTCTCTTTCTCCCTATCAACTCTCCCTCCTCCCACTCCAAATCCAAGCTCCAGGTGAGAGCCTGGATATAGCAGAAAACCAATGGATTGGAGCCAGGAACACAAGCTAAGCGATAAGCTAGCCGATACACTGGACTGGGACTAAACTTTAATATGGCACAGGATCTCTGTACATTGCCTCTGTTTCTGGTCCTGATTTTCTATGTCAAGACAAACAGAGATGGGACTCCTTTAATTTTGCTGCCTGAATAAATCATCATCTCTGTGGGTTCTTAGAAATGCTTTTCCTCACAACATTGCAAGAACCCCTCTGCCACCAGCAGCGGTGGTAGTCTTTTACATTTTTTCAGCTTATGATAATTATTTCTTTTATTCTGAAACAAAACAATATAATTTATTTTCTTTTAGCATCAGGTCTGTAATACAAGAAAGAAGACTAAAGTATCCTGAGGATACAAAATCTGTTTAAAGAAATAATGACAGAAAACTTACCTGACTTTGGAAAGAAAAAAAACGAGACAAGTCCAAGAAGCACAGAGAGTCCCAATCAAGATGAACCCAAAAAGACCTACACCAACACACATTATAATTAAACTGGCAACATAACAGACAAAGAAAGAACCTTAAAGGCTGTAAGAGAGAGACAGAAAGTTAACTACAAGGGACCTCCCATTATACCAGGGGTCCTCAAACTTTTAAACAGGGGGCCAGTTCACTGTCCCTCAGACCGTTGGAGAGCCAGACTATAGTTTAAAAAAATAACTATGAACAAATTCCTATGCACACTGCACATATCTTATTTTGAAGTAAAAAAACAAAACGGGAATAAATACAATATTTGTATTTGCATGTGGCCCGTGGGCTGTAGTTTGAGGACCCCTGCATTAGACCATCAATTGATTTCTCAACAGAAACACATCAGGCCAGAAGGGAATGGCATGAAGGATACAAAGTGATGAAAAGCAAGGTACTGAATCCAAGAATACTATATCCATCAAGGCCATCATTCACAATTGAAAGTGAAATCAGGAGCTTCACAGATTAAAAAAAAAAAAAGGCTAACGGAGTTTATTATCACCAAACCAGCAATGCAAGAAATGCTAAAGAGACGGCTGTAAAAAGAAGGAATGGAAAGGGAGGAAGGAACACAGGCATAAAGAATAAAAATGGCAACAAACATGTACTTATCAATAATAATCTTAAATGTAAATGGATTAAATACTCTAATCAAAAGACATCAAGTAGCTGAATGGATAAGAAAACATGACCCATATATATACAGTAGGTCCTCAGGTTACATCGGAGATCTGTTCCTATGGCACAACGCAACGCGATTTTCACCGTAAGTCAGAACCCACCTACATAAGCACCTACGTCACTCACATGGAGCACATACACAACAGTAATGAAGTGAAACAGTGAAAAATAATTTAAAAGAAAGGTAACAATTCCTGACCTTTACTTGTGGTAAATAAATAATAAAAAGCATAAAGCACATATGTACATATGTCAAAATGACAGAACTTTTTTTTTTTATAAATAAACTAGAGGCCTGGTGCACAAAAATCATGCACTGGGGGGTGGGGTTCCCTCAGCCCAGCCTGCCCTTCTCACAGTCCGGGAGCCCTCAGTGGATGTCCTACTGACAGCCACTGTCTGGCAGCAGAGGCTCGGAGCAGGCATTCTGTGTGTGTGTGTGTGTGTGTGTGTGTGAGTGTGTGTGTCTGCTAGGGGCGTGCCACCAGCCACACCATGGAGGCTTGGAGCAGGCACCCCTCTGTGTTGATCTCTCAGGCTCCTGGCTTCCACTGCGTGTTTTTCTCTCCCTTGAGCTATGGCCAGGGTGGGGTGCTGCCTGTAGGCTGTGCTTTCCTGCTCATGGATCACTGGATCACTTCAGAGACCGGGGACAGGCCCTCCTGGGTGCTGCCTGTGGGGAACTTTCCTGCTCTGGGATCGCCATGGAGATCCCAGGAGCAGGCCCACCTGGGAGCCCACAGCGCCCCGCACTTGCCTGCTCTGGGATCGCAAATGGGTCCCAGTTGGCAGCGGGGCTTAGGCGGCACACGGGGGTCCCGGCTGGAGGCGGGGCTTAGGCGGTGGGGGCTTAGGCAGCACACGGGGGTCCCGGCTGGGGGCGGGGCTTAGGCAGCACACGGGGGTCCCGGCTGGGGCGGGGCTTAGGTGATGCGATCGCGCCACCTAAGCCTGGCCACCCAGGGCCACACCCAGCCCGGATGGCGTCTGGCACTGGCCAGCCCTGCCTGCAGTATACAAATTAGCATGTGGTGTTCATTAGTCAATGGGAAGCATAGCGGAGGTACGGTTAATTACCCTTTTTGTCTTTTATTAGATAGGATGGGAGATGGTGATGTAACCATGAAACGATGTACAACGAACGTGTCCAATGTAACCTGAGGACTGTCTGTACTGTCTACAAGAGACCCACCTCAGAAACCTGGGACTCACACAGACTGAAAGTGAAGGGATGGGAAAAAATTTTACACGCAAATGGAAATGAAAAAAAAGCTGGGGTAGCAATAATTATATCTGACAAAATAGATATCAAAATGAAGGCCATAACAATGATAAGGAAAGCCACTTCATAATAAAGAGATCAATACAACAAGAGGCTGTAACTCTGGTAAACATATATGCACCCAATACAGGAGCATCTAAATATATAAAAAACTTCTGGAGGATATCAAGGGAGAGATTGACAGCAATACAATCATAGTAGGGGGCTTTAATACCCCATGACATCACTGGATAAATCTTCTAGACAAAAAAATCAACAAGGAAACAGGACTCCTAAATGACACTCTAAAACAGAAAGAACTTATTGGCATCTTCAGAACATTCCACCGTAAAGCTACAGAATATACATTCTTGTGAAGTGCACATGGGACATTTTCAAAGTTAGACCACATGTTAGACACAAGCTAAGTCTCTACAAATTCAAAAAGATTGGAATCAGATCAAGCATCTTCTCAGATCACACTGTCATTAAATTAGAAATCAACTACAATAAAAACGTTCAAAACAATCAACTACATGAAGGCTAAATAGCATGCTAGTAAACAGTGAATGGGTTACCAAGATATCAAAGAAGAAATAAAAAAAACTTCATGAAAACAAATGAAAATGAACATATACAACAATCCAAAATCTATGGAACACAGTGAATGCAGTCCTAAGAGGAAGTTCATAGCACTACAGACCTATCTAAAAAAAACAACCAAAAAGAAAACAACAGCAACAACAACAAAAAAAACTGGCAATAAGTTATCTAACACAAGAACTTAAAGAATTAGAAAGAGAACAATAAGAAGGCACAAATAAGTACAAGGAAGGGAGAAAAAAGATCAGAATGGAAATAAATGACATAGAGACAAAAATAAAAATAAAAAACCACACACAATACAAAAGATCAATAAAACCAAGGGCTGGTTCTTTGAAAGGATAAACAAGATTGATGAACCTCTAGCCAGACTCCCCAGGAAACAAAGAGAGAGGACCCAAATAAACAAAATCAGAAAGGAAAGAGGTGAAGTAACAACTGACCACACAGAAATACAAAGCATCCTAAGAAAAATACTATGAACGACCTTATTTCAACAAATGGGATAACCTGGATGAAATGGACATATTCCTAGAAAAATATAACCTTCCAAAACTCAATCAGAAACAATCAAAAAACCTGAATAGTCTGAAAATTACTGATAAAATTTAAACAGTAATAAATAAAAAACTCCCAAGAAACAAAAGCCTTGGTCAGGACAGTTTCAAAGAAGGGTTTTACAGAATATTCAAAGAAAAACTAACACCTATCCTCCTCAAACTATTCAAAAAAATTGAAGAGGAAGGGACACTTCCAACTGCTTTCTATGAGGCCAGCATTACCCTAATTCCAAAACCAGATAGCCACACAACATAGATAGAGAACTATAAGCCAATATCTCTAATGAACATAGATGCTAAAATCCTCAACAAAATTCTAGCAAATCGGATCCAGAAATACATTAAAAAGATCATACACCATGACCAAGTGGGATTTATTCTGGGGATGCAAGAATGGTACAATATTTGCAAATCAATAAAGGTAATACAGCAGAAAAACAGACTGCAAGACAAAAATCACATGATCATATCAATTGATGCAGAAAAAGCATTTGACAAAATCCAATACACTTTTTTGATAAAAACTGTCTTGGCAAAGTGGGAATAGAGGATCCTACCTCAACCTAATAAAAGCCATTTATGACAAACCTACATCATATTCAATAGGCAAAAACTAAAACCATTACCCCTAAGAACAGGAGCAAGATAGGGATGCACTCTTTCACAACTCTTGTTCAACATAGTACTTACTGAAGAACTCAGTCATAGCAATCAGACAAGAAGAAGAAATGAAAGTCATCCAAATTGGAAAGGAGGAAGGAAAACTCTCATTATTCACAGATGACATGACACTGTACATAGAAAACCCTAAAGATGCTATGAAAAAACAACTATTAGATTTAACAAATGAATTCGGAAATGAAATCCATAGCATTTTTATATACCAACTAGTGGCCCGGTGCACGAAATTCATGCACATTAAAAGGGAATTAATGAGAAGAAATATTTTAATATTGCTATTTGCCCTTTCTCTATAATAGAAGTGTCAGAGATGAAAGAAAATTAGTAAAATGTATATAAAATCTCCCTCCTGTCAGAGTCTGGGGTGTGCCGCGGGACCTAGAGTCAGGTCCCCACCCACCAACCTCACGCGCTTCGAAAACGCAGGAGACCCAGACCCAGCCGGCCCTGCCATCATCGGGTGAGACCTAGACCCAGCTGGCCCCACCCCCATCAAACCCCTCCAGGCAGGAGAAACAGCCTCAGGCCCCCCAGCCCAGGACCAGGGCGGGGGGTGTGGCCTGAGGTCCCCTGTCAAGCCCTGCTGGGTGGAGGCTGTGCCTAAGGTCCCCTTTTAAGCCCTGCCAGGCAGGGGGGCGCAGTCTAAGGTCTCCTGGCCCGGAGCCAGGGTGGGGGTCATGGCCTGAGGTCTCCTGGCCGGAACTGGGGCAGGGGGCATGGCCTTAGATCCGTCAAGCCCAGCCCCCCCTCCCCCACAGAGTCATACCAGTGCTGAATGGGGACGCATGCAGGCAGCATGATGTTAGTGCTGGGGGCGGAAGTCCCCGCCCCTGGCCCTGCCCACAGACTGGTCGTGACTGGGACATCATAATAGACAAATTAGCATATTACCTCTTTATTATATAGATAATGAAACAATCCCATTTACCATTGCAATAAAAAAATTAAGATACTTAAGAATAAACTTAACTAAGAAAGTAAAAGACCTGTACTCCAAAAACTATAGGACATTGACAAAAGAGATAGAGGAAGAGGTACATATGTGGAAGAATATTCCATGTTCATGGATTGGTAGAATCAACATCATTAAAATGTCCATACCACCCAAAGCAATCTAAAGAGTCAATGCAATCCCCATTAAAATACCCACGGCATATTTCAAAGATCTAGGACAAACTTTCCAAAAATTCATCTGGAATAAAATAATACCCCTTTGAGACTGCCATGCTAAGTGAAATAAGTCAGTCAGACAAAGATAAGTATCACATAATCTCACTCATATGTGAAATCTATTTAACAAAATAAACTGATGAATGGGTGGATTCAGAGACATGGAAAAATGGAACAGAGTGTGGAATATTAGAGGGAAGACAGGGGAGGGTGGCTGGGTGGGAGGTAATCAACCAAAGACCTTGTATGCATATGTGTATAACCCATGGGCACAGACAATAGAATGGTGAAAGCCTGGGGCTGGGGGTAGGGGCAGGCAGGATGGGGTCAATGGTGGGATAAAGGGAGACATGTAATACTTTCAACAATAAAGATTTTTTTTTAGAAAAAAAGAAGCAATTTACACTTAAAGCTGTGTATTTTATTTTATGTAAGTTTAATAAAAATATGTAAAAAAAATAAATGGGTAAAGGACCTAAATAGATAACTTCACCAAAGAGGACATACAGATGGCCAACAGACATATAAAAAAACGCTCAACATCACTAATGATCAGAGATGCAAATCAAAATGACAATGAGATATCAACTCACACCTGTTAGAATGGCTATGCATCAACAAATAACAAGTGTTGACGAGGCTGTGGAGAAAAGGGAACCCTAGTAAACTGCTGACGGGAATGCAGACTGGTGCGGCCATTATGGAAGACAGTATGGAGTTTCATCAAAAAATTAAAAATGGAACTCCCATTTTACCCAGTGGTCCCACTTCTAGGAATATATCCTAAGAAACTCGAAACACTCATCAGAAAGCACATATGCATCCCTATGTTCATAACAGTGCAATTTACAATAGCTAAGATTTGTTAACAGCCTAAGTGCCCATCAGCAGATGAATGGGTAAAAAAAATTGTGGTACATTTACACAGTGTTATACTATATGGCAATAAAAAAAGAAAGAACTCATACCATTTGCAACAGCATGGATGGATCTGAAGAGTATTATGCTAAGTGAAGTAAGCCAGTCAGAGAAAGATAAGCATCACATGATCTTACTCTAATGTGGAATCTAATGAACCAAATAAATGGATGAACAAAAATAGACCCAAAAGATAGAAATATAAACAGACTGTTGAACTTCAGAGGGAAGGCAGGAGAGGGTGGGTGGGAAGAAATCAACCAATGAATGTGTATATATATACGCATTATCTCGTGAACACAGACAATGGGGTGGTGAGAGCGGGGGGGGGGGGGGGGAAGGAGCGGGTTGGAAGAGGTTAATGGGGGAAAAAGGAGGACCTATGTAATACTCTGAACAATACAGATTTTTCAAAAAAGATTAAAAAAAAAGAAGTGACAAGATTACGCATAAATAAATAAATAAATAAATAGATAACGTACCCTGCGAAATCATCATATTCTTTCTCTCCAAGAAAATCTAGCTACACTTGTTACTGAGCATCCCATTAAACCTGAGTTTGACTGTTTTTCACTTTGAATTTGGAGTTTTGTGTCACATATACAGTTCCAAACACTCAATGGATATAAAACTCAGTGACATAAACAAGAATGGTATTAAAACAGGCATATAGGCTTCCCTGACACAAATGCAGTGATTATGCATTCAACTGCAGGATTTGAATACTAACCCCAGAATACTTAAACCTAGAGGATTATCTATATAAATTAAATGCCTTCAATTTAGAATCTTCAAATTTACTTGTTAAAGTCATTCTAAAAATATATTGAGATCTTGCTTATCTACTAATCAATCCCAGAAGTTTGTACAAATGAACTGAGCACAATGCTGTTGTTTTTTAAAAATCACTACATATCTATGAATTTATCCTCAGGAAATAATAAGAATTTCTGCATATATTTATCTTCAAGAATATTCAGCAAAATATATTTACAAAAGTATTATTTTTAAAAGCAAAACAAACAAAAAATACTAAATATCCAACAAGAGAAATGGTTAAATATTATATATCATTATGATAAAACAGTATACAGCCATTAAAAATCACATTATAAGTGACATGGAAAAATAATCACCACATTTTAGTTTATAAAGCATATCATGTAACTATGCATAGTTTGACACCTTTTATAAAAAATTCAAAGATGATACATTCACTGTTTGTGCAGGCACATAAACAACATGCATAGTTTCTGAACATAGAAAGAAATGTGGAAAGACACAAAGCAAACATTCTGAGTGGTAGAATTACGTATAATTTATTGGTGTTTGCTTCACTATAAACTAGAAATTTTCTACTATCTGTGTTGTTTTCTAATCAGGGTGGGAAAATATTTTCAAAGCATGTTACTCTCATTCTTTCTAATGGAGTTATTACACTATTATCAACTAAAAACCTATAAAACCATCTTTGAAGGGTGGAATTACATGGAACTTTCATTTATACTCTTTACAATCTCTATAGTCTTAAATTTTTTATACACACATGTATTATTCTAGTAATCAATAAAACTATATGTAATTTTTAAAATAACCAATGCTACTTTTTACTTCACTGAATAAGACTTTTTCTGAAGCAGGAATTTAAGGGAGTTTTAAAAGAAAATTTCAATTTATTTTATAGTTTAAATGAGGTACTAAAGCAGGGGCCCTCAAACTACGGCCCGCGGGCCACATACAAAATACAAATATTGTATTTGTTCCCGTTTTGTTTTTTTACTTCAAAATAAGATATGCACAGTGTGCATAGGAATTTGTTCATAGTTTTTTTTTTAAAACTATAGTCCAGCCCTCCAACGGTCTGAGGGACAGTGAACTGGCCCCCTGTTTAAAAAGTTTGAGGACCCCTGTACTAAAGATAAGTTGACAGATTAAGCAACAACAGCAACAAAACTCTCCTATCTTTATTAAGAAAATTTTAGGAGAACTAAATATGAAAAGTTATATATGTTTATATGTATGTGAATTATAGTTTTAGAAAGATGGTACATGAATAGTCAATGATGTTTAATGTTTGCAATGCTACAATCACAAATCTTGTATGGATTTGTTTGTTTCAAAGCATTTATAGTTGTATATATGGATAACACAGATTTTTTTTTTAAGAACCTAAAACACTGTTCCAAAGCCAGAGAAGGAGAGCCATTTAGGAAGCCAGACTGACTTAATATGCATAATCTGCACTGAGCAATGCCACCCACCCAAGCACTATTACCATCCTTTAGTGTCACAGTGGGCTGGTAACATGATTTAATTTTGGATTAAACACTGAGAGAGAATTCATCCCAACCAATTAACTAACAGAGTGAACATAGTCTTAGAATGCCCTGCATCTGCTAATTCAAACTTTATCACCATAAGAGCACCCATACAACCATGACTCTTTTGGTTCCATTCTTTCTCAAGCTTTATAATAGTAGAAATGGCCCTGGTGCAGTGTGTCTATCTTGCTGCCACTGCAGCTGGCATGTCTCTCCCAACTGGGTAAGAATTGCTCTGCCTCCCCCTGGCTTTAAGCAGCATTGTATAAATAATTTAAGTTACTGCAAAGTATAAGTTGACAATCACATAACTCCATTAGAAAAAATGAAAGTAACATGATAACTTGGATTCAAAATTATTATATTGTAACCCATTAAATGCAATTAACTTGTATCAGCAGATGGCTGAATTAACACATCTAATCAGCAATGCTCCTAAAACTAAGGTTGTAAAAACAATGATTATAGTTCTTGAAATCTTTATTTTTTCTATTTTACCATTAAATTGTTTAAATATGAGTTGCATCTTCTTAACATTATAGAACTGCAAACTATGCTATGAACTCTATGATAATACTGTACAAAACTATTACATAAACATAGTTGCAACTAAGAGCTCTTCCCTGTCCATCAATGTCTTCTATCTACATGGAACATTACTCTCTAGAAAGATTTACAAGTCAGATTTACTCTCTCTTGATTCAGTAGCTTAAGGTCTCTGAACCAGAAATTTTAGACTGTGGAGCCCTTTTCCACTCTAAGACAATTGACAAATCCCTAAGAACAAATGTAGCACAGTATTGAAGCTAAAAACCACACACTTTTATAACTCATATCACAAATAAACAAAACTCACTAATAAAGAGTTCTTAGAAATTAATACTTCTTTCACAAGAGAATTCAAACCCACACAAGATAATCCCTTTTGCTCTTCCCCAAAGCGTCCATAGGTGACCCCAGAAGATGGTTCGCTATTCGCTAGACCCAGAAAACCCCACGAAATCATGCAAATCGAGGGGCTCCAACCTCCGCGTTCACTTCAAAAACACGCGTGAAACTGCCCAGGCCATCAAGGGCATGCACATTCGGAAGGCCACCAAGTACCTGAAGGACGTCACCCTGAAGAAGCAGTGCGTGCCATTCCGCCGCTACAACGGCAGCGTTGGTAGGTGCGCCCAGGCAAAACAGTGGGGCTGGACACAGGGTCGGTAGCCCAAAAAGAGTGCTGAATTTTTGCTGCACATGCTTAAAAATGCCGAGAGCAATGCTGAACTTAAGGGTTTAGATGTAGACTCTCTGGTCATTGAGCACATTCAGGTGAACAAAGCTCCCAAGATGCGGCGTAGAACCTACAGAGCTCATGGGCGGATTAACCCATACATGAGCTCTCCCTGCCACATTGAGATGATCCTCACTGAAAAGGAGCAGATTGTTCCTAAACCAGAAGAGGAGGTTGCACAGAAGAAAAAGATATCTCAGAAGAAACTGAAGAAACAAAAGCTTATGGCCCGGGAGTAAATTCAGCATAAAATAAATCTAAGTAAAAAAAAAAAAAAAGATAATCCCTTTTCACTGATTAGCAAAAATTCAAAAGTTTGAGAACATGTATTTTTTTAGGTTTGCTTAAAATAAGTCAAATCTACATGGTGGTGACGATGATGATGATGATGAGGAGGAGGAGGAGGAGGAGGAGGAAGAGGAAGAACAGGAGGAGGAGAAGGAGGAGGAGGGGGAGGAGGAGGAGGAGACGATGACGGCTGCTGCTACAGATTATTCACTCTAAATAATTTAACTCCATGAAAATCTTATTGGGTCCTATTATGGCTTAACTTATAAAAGACTCATATAACACAATGTCTACAGGAGTATAAAAGCAGAGTTTCTGGATTCCTAAATGTGACTTCTTCTCTGGCTGGAGGACACTCCCTCAGGATCTTGAATAAATATGTTTGCTCGCCAACCTAGTCATAAATGTACTTTTTTAAAAATACTGTTTTTTAATCCCCACCCAAAGATATGTTTATTAATTTTAGAGTCAGAGGAAGGGGGAGGACACAGAGAGAGAGAGAGAAACATTGATGTAAGAGAGAAAACTGATTGGTTGTCTCCCATATGTGCCCTGACCAGAATTAAAGCAGCAACCTTTTTGGTGTATAGGACAACGCTTCAAGCACTTGAGCCACCTGACCAGGCAGAAATGTACATTTTATACTTCTACCATTCTCTAAGGATTTTATAGAAAATGAGGCAATATTTATAACTCACTAAGAATTCACAATAAGCAATACTTATACTAAAGGAGTTTTGACATATGAACATTCACACATGTACACTGAATGAGCTAAAATCCTGAGTTGGTACCTTCATTAGCTAAATCCTGAATTGATAATCTAGAAATGAAAAATCTACTTTCAGTTTCATCAGTTTTACCGTGATATTTTCTGCATCTTTGTTTTCTAATCTATTTTTTAAATGTTACCTTCTGAAATTCTCTCATTTCTAAGGTAGATGAGGAGAAATTACTAAATTATAGAAGTCCTCTGCTATTTATGGAGCAACTGTTCTAGAAAAGGCTAAATCTGAGAGGATGAGTGTCTTTCTCCCGCTCATTTCACACTGGCTCAGTCCTCACCCTACCAGACAGGACTGAACAGGAGGTAGTACACAGCAGAGGGGCGCACAGAAGCACACCTTTCCTCATGTGGCTGCAGGGACAACAATGTGTTGCATAAAGAGGCTCAACTTCTTAGTTTTCCCATTACACCAAATGTCTTAATTTGGGAGCAAAGAAACATATAGCCCCTACATTATCTAGCTTCTGTTCCAATTCAGGTGCACACCTTTATTCCTGTAGGTAAGACTTCTGCCACAGAGAAAGTAAAAATTGTCATGGTAAATTCAATAGGCTTATAATAAATTCAAAATAAATTATAAACCTTTAAAGTATGGGTGTTTACATATTTAAGCAACATGAAGAATATTAGTCCAGCTCTAACCAGTTTGGCTCAGTGGATAGAGTATCGGCCTGCAGACAAAAGGGTCCCAGGTTCTATTCCAGTCAAAGGCATGTACCTTGGTTGTGAGTTTTTTCCTTCAATCTAGAATCTTAAGACATTCAGAGATATAATATTACTGAATGACACCAACTGAGGGGATGGAGAGGGCTGAGGATGGCTTTAATAAAAGGCCTTAGTGTGAAAAGCAAACGATACTTTGGAACATGCTGCTTTATCTCTAACTAGAAGCCTGGTGCATGGATTTGTGCACCAGTGGGGTCCCTCAGCCTGGCCTGCAGTGATAGGGCTGAAACCAGCTCTCCGACAACCCCTGAGGGTCCCGGATTGGGAGAGGGCACAGGCCAGGCCAAGGGACCCCCACCAGTGCATGACTGGAGCTGGGGAGGGACCGCAAGAGGGCTCCAGGGCATGTCTGGCCCATCTCGCCCAGTCCCGATTGGGGCTGATCAGGACCAGCCGGCCAGGGAGGGATCATGAGAGGTTGGCCAGCCAGGGAGAGACCGCAGGAGGGCTCCAGGGCATGTCCAGTCCTTCTCGCCCAGTCCCAATCGGCCAGACCCCAGCAGCAAGCTAACCTACCAGTCGGAGCATCTGCCCCCGCAGTGGTCAGTGCACATCAGAGCGACTGTTTGAACAGTCGGACACTTAGCATATTAGGCTTCTATTATATAGGACTAGAGGCCCAGTGCACAAAAATTTGTGCACTCGGGGGGGGGAGGGAGTCCCTCAGTCCGGCCTGCGCCCTCTCGCAGTCTGGGACCCCCCAGGGGATGACCACCTGCTGGCTTAGGCCCGCTCCCCGGGGGACTGGGCCTAAGATGGCAATCAGACATCCCTCTGGCAGCCTGGCAGCCCTCAGGATATGTCCACCTGCCAGTGGGGAGCAGGCCTAAACTGCAGTCGGACATCCTTAGTGCTGCTAAGGAGGCAGGAGAGGCTCCCACCACCACCGCTGTACTGGCAGCCATCAGCCTGGCTTGCGGCTGAGCAGAGCTCCTCCATGTGACAGCGCCCTGACTACCAGAGGGCAGCTCCTGCATTGAGCGTCTGCACCCTGGTGGTCAGTGTGTGTCATAGTGACCAGTCATTCCCAGTCTTTCTGTTGTTAGGGTCAGTTTTCATATTACCTTTTTACTATATAGGATAGAGGCCTGTGCACAGGTGGGGGCCGACTGGTTTGCCCTGAAGGGTGTCCTGGATCAGAGTAGGGGTCCCGCTTGGGTGCCTGGCCAGCCTGGATGAGGGGATTATGGCTGTTTGCAGCTGGTCGCACCCCCTCAGGGTGGGGGTCCCCACTGGGGTGCCTGGCCAGTCTGGGTGAGGGGCTGAGGGCCGTTTTCAGGCTGGCAGGTGACTGAAGCTCCCAAACTCTCCTTTTTTTCTTTTTTTTAATTTTTATTCTGGGATTTATTTACCTTCTATGGCTGTCACTGGAGCTGAGAGCAAGCTTTAGCTCTGAGGCTCAGCTCCAGCTCTGAGACCTCAGCTGCTGAAAGCAGGTATCTGGCTTTGTTTGGCTTCTATAATTGAAACTCTGTTGCAGCTCCAGCTCTGACGGCTGAAAGCAGGTTTCTGGCATTTGTTTAGCTTCTATAATTGCAACAATGTTTCTTAGAGTGCAAGTTCAGAGCCCAGCAGTGCAGGCAGGGAACCTTGGCTTCCTCCTTCACTGGAGCAAGCAAGCCTCCTGTTCGCTTCAGCTGCCTGGCTGCCGGCCCCCATCTTGGTTGGCAGTTAATTTGCATATCTCGCTGATTAGCCAATGGGAAGGGTAGCGAAGTTACGGTTAATTACCATGTTTCTCTATTATTAGATAGGACTAGAGGCCCGGTGCACAAAAATTTGTGCACTCGGGGCGGGGAGGTCCCTCAGCCCGGCCTGTGCCCTCTCCCAGTCTGGGACCCCTCAGGAGATAACGACCTGCTGGCTTAGGCCTGCTCCCGGGTGGCAGAGGGCAGGCCCAATCCCTAGGTGCAGCCCCTAGTCAGGCTCAGAGCAGGGCTGATTGGGGAGTTGGGGCGCCGCCCTATCATTCACAGAGCAAGGCAGATCGGGAAGTTGCGATGCCACCCTCAGTCATGCTCAGGGTAGGGCCGATTGGGGGATTGGGGCACCGCCCCCTGTCACACTCAAGGCAGGGTCGATAGGGAGGTTGGGGCGACACCCCCCGTCACTCACAGAGCAGGGCCCATCAGGGGGATTGGGGCTCCGTACCCTGTCACGCACAGAGTAGGGTCGATCAGGGGGTTGGGGAGCTCCCCCCTGTCACGCACAGAGCAGGGCCCATCAGGGGTTGGGGAGCTCCCCCCTGTCATGCACAGAGCAGGACCGAGCAGGGGGTTGAGGAGCTCCCCCTGTCACTCACAGAGTAGGGCCGATAGGGGAGTTGGGGCACCACCCCCTGTCACACCCAGGGCAGGGCCGATCAGGAGGTTGGGGCGCCACCACTCTCACACTCAGGGCAGGGCCGATGGGGAGGTTATGGCTATACCCCATCACACACAGAGCAGGGCCAGTGGGGGGCGGGGGGGTTGGAGCGCTGCAACCTGTCACACACAGAGCAGGGCCGATCAGGGGGTTGGGGTGCTGGACCCTGTCACACACAGAGCCGCAGGGCGATCAGGGGGTTGGGGAGCTCCCCCCTATCAGGCACAGAGCAGGGCTGATCGGGAGGTTGGGGCGCCTTCCCCTGTCATGAACAGAGCAGGGTGGATAGGGAGGTTGTGGCCCCGCCCCCTGTCACACACAGAGCCGCAGGGCAATCGGGGGTTTGGGCGCTGCCCCCTGTCATGCTGATCCCGGTGCCAGGACGCCTCTCGGCTCCGCTGATCCCAGTGCTGGGAGGCATATCACCCTTTTACTATATAGGATAGAGGCTGGTGGGGCCAGCTGGTTTGCCCTGAAGGGTGTCCTGGATCAGGGTGGGGGTCCCGCTTGGATGTCTGGCCAGCCTGGGTGAGGGGCTGAGGGCTGTTTTCAGGCTGGTGGGTGACTGAAGCTCCCAACCGCTCCTTTTTTTCTTTTTTTTTTATTCTGGGCCAGCTTTAGCTCTGAGGCTTGGCTCCAGCTCTGAGGCCTCGGCTACTGAAAGCAGGTATCTGGTTTGTTTGGGTTCTATAATCGAAACACTGTTTCAACTCCTGCTCTGAGATCCCGGCTGGCTTAAAGCAGGTTTCTGGGGTTTTGTTTACCTTCTATATTTGTAACAATGTTTCAAACTGCAAGCTCAGAGGCCGGAAGCGGCAGGCAGGGAACGTTAGCTTCCTCTGTCACTGAAGGAAGCAAGCCTCATGTTCGCTTCAAGCTGCCTGGCTGCCGGCCGCCATCTTGGCTGGCAGTTAATTTGCATATCTCCCTGATTAGCCAATGGGAAGGGTAGCGGAGGTATGGCTCGTTACCATGTTTCTCTTTTATTAGATAGGATAGTTCAGCCCCTCATTTTATGGATGAGAAAATGAGCCTGAAGATGATAAGCAATTTGTCCAATATCACAAGGAAATAGTGAGCCTAGACTTTCAGGCTGACCTTTTTCCATAACACTAAGCGTAAATACCTGAAATAAGCTAGCAACTATAAAAATTCTACCACCACATGCTCTGAAAATACCTGGTATCTATTAGGTGCCTCCAAGTAAAGGACTATTAGGTAAAAACAATTTCCCCCAAAGTCACACTATGTCCAGGATTTTCCAAACCAGGTTGCAAATAACATCAGGAAGCCCCAATTTAAACATGCCATACTGCTGTGGCAGCGGGGTTCAGGATCTGAAGGAGTGGTCGACACACAAATGAAAATGCTATACAAGAAATATGAATTTAGAAGCCATTGAGGGCCAGTTGGAGCCTCTTTCTTGAAAAGAGACACCGAGTTCTCGCCTAGTCTGCTTTTTATTTACTTGAACACACATTTGCCCTTTAGCAATGCATACAGGCAGATCAAAGGTAAAGTTTGGTAAACAATGTAAAGATTATCAGGTTGGGAAATCACCTCAAGGCATTGCGCCCACAGCAGGGCAGTTTTATGCTGATTTTCAGCCCTGCAGAATATCAAAGTCCATTGGCCTTCCAATGTTTCTTTTTGTACTTTTATGCTAACTGCTGTTTGCTTCAGCCTCCAGCACCATACTGTTACAACAGACAATCAGGGAGTGTTTCAGAGTCTCTCCCATTGGCCAAGATGGCACAGGGGAGAGGTTCTTAGAGTGATCACTGAAAAGACTAGAAATATGAGTAGACAGTGCCTGAACATGGCAAAAGCTAGGAAGATGAATGGATAGGGCCCCAGTACACCAAAATCTAGAAAGATAATTGGATAGAAAAAAAAATCCTTTCCTCCCTATTCCTCTCAGAACCATAGGCATGAACAGGAAAGGGGGATGGTCGTTGAGATCAGAGTCCATCATTCTCCCAGGTTGCAGCACCTGAATAAACCTCTTTCTTTTTGTACCAGCACCTGTCTCACAAGTTTGGCTTTCACTGAGGCAGGCAAGAGAATCTGCGTTGTCAGTTATAATACCTTCCTTGAGCATCAATTTTACTTCATTAAATGATAATTAAATATTTTTATATTTAAATAATCATGAATATATTGCAAGGCAGGATGCAAAATTAACCTAATTTAAAAGGACTTCAAGGGGATCCTGTTTCAGCATCCTATGCCATTCTGTTTCTAAAACTTCTAACAAGGAAGTATGAGAAGCACGACCCAAAGGGGGTGAGCCTGAAAACTGGGACACAGCTCAGTTTCTGGTAACCCTTGAACCAAACTGTACTTCCAATGTGCATTGGGAAGGTTCGTGTAAACTCTGATGCCCTTAAATACCTGTGTTTTTCACTGAAGAATCCATAAAGGAACAAGTTAAGACAGTCTTCTAGTAATTATAATCAATCAAAAGGGTGCAAAAGGAAGCAATATTGTCTATTGCTAAACATAAAGTTTAGAATCTGAAATAGGCAAGTTCACAGAAGAGAAGGGTTGAATTACATATCAAGCTCTTATTCAGAGGGTCCATTGCAGGATGGCATTTAAATTTTAGTAGTGCCCTAACCCAGTGGTCGGCAAACTGCAGCTTGCAAGCCACACGTGGCTCTTTGGCCCCTTCAGTGTGGCTCTTCCACAAAATACCAACTTCTGCGCATGGGCCACGAAGTTTCAATCGCACTGTAGGTGCGCACCCGCACATGGTATTTTGTGGAAGAGCCACACTGAAGGGGCCAAAGAGCCACATGTGGCTCGTGAGCAGCGGTTTGCCGACCATGGCCCTAACTGATTTGGCTCAGCGGATAAAGTGTCGGCATGCGAACTAAAAGGTCCCAGGGTCAATTCCGGTCATGGGCATGTACCTGGGTTGCAGGCACATGCCCAGTAGGAGGTGTGCAGGAGGCAGCTGATCGATATTTCTCTCTCATCGATGTTTCTAACTCTCTATCCCTCTCCCTTCCTCTCTGTAAAAAAATCAATAAAATATATTTTAAAAAAATTTAGTAGTTACCTTCCTCTTCCTGCAAATTCTAAATCCATGAAACTTAAAATACATGCCTATTCATTTTTGCAATGTACTTATTAAAATTCAATTATATCTAATCACACTGTAAGAGTGAAAATGAAAAATATGTTCCCTTTATTCTAAAAATTATCCAAAAAGGGGAGGCACAACCTTTGAAAACGACTTCTGCAGAGGCAGAAAGGATAAACTATTTTTCTTTTGGATCTCTAAGTTTTAAGCTTTCATCCACATGCTATTGCCAACATTCTAAGCTTTAGATATTAATAGCAGATTTTCAAACATAAAATACAGGTATATAGTGATAATTTTCTTGCCTTTACTTTAGCTGTGCCCAAGCAGCTGGCTTGAAGCAGCTGGCAACCCGACAATGAAATGCAGCAGAGTGAAGCCAAGTACCTCCTTGACTAGCATCACGTGCCAGGGCAAGGCCAGCTGCAGTTCCACTTGCTGTTTCCTTTTAACTAACTCAAAAGATCCCTTCTCAGAATCTGCATCAGTATGTTAATCCTGGCACTGGGTTCCGAGTATTCATTCTTCCCCCAGCTGCTCTCTGCTTTACATCCCCTAAAAGCGTAGTTCCCCACACCAAAATGAAAGGCAAAATGGCACATTAGTTAAAGAAACAGAGAATGAGCACTACATAAGGTGAGAGGCATGTGTCATGAAGGTGAATGTAACCCAAGCAATTATAATCATTACAAGAGAGTCGGCACACACTAGTTACTAAGTGCACAGGAGAGGCTGTAGATAAACTTGGGGAAGCTCTGTTTGAGTCACTCAGGGAGGCCTTCATTATTCTAACTGAGCAACAACTCTGGATTCCCAGCTCCCCAAGACAGCCAATTCCTTTCAAGAGCATTGCTAAATCCTCAAAATAAATTTCAATTTGCAGTATTTAAAGATACATGACATACTACAGATGGGTGGTAGAAAAAACATAGGATTGAACAGTTTCTGAAACCTAGCCGGTTTGGCTCAGTGGATAGAGCCTTGGCCTGCAGACTGAAAGGTCCCAGGTCCGATTCTGGTCAAGCACACATTCCTTGGTTGCAGGCTCCTCCCCGGCCAGGGCCCTGATTAGGCCTCGTGCAGGAGACAACTGATGTGTTTCTCTCACATCGATATTTCTCTCTGTCTTACCCTCTCTCTTCCTCTCTCTCTAAAAATCAATGGAAAAATATCGAGTGAGGATTTAAAAAAAAGAACACCAGTTTGTGAGAAAGTTAAAATCATTTTTAGCAGCTGCTGGTTAATTTATAAATGACCTGCTCTAACAATGTTTCAGTAAATGGGATAAAGTAATAATAGTAATAAAACAATTCAGTACTGGATCAGGGCCAACACCACTCTGAAGCACAGAAAGAAAATCTACACTAATAAAAGAGAAAAATGGTAATTGGCGTACGGCACTACCCTTTTCATTGGCTAATCAGGGCTATATGCAAATTAACTGTCAACTAAGATTGGCAGTTAACTGCCAACAAGATGGCAGTTAATTTGCATATGTAGACACAATGCAGGGAGGCAAAAGGGAAAGCAGGAAGAAGCCCCCTGCCACTGACAGTGATCGGAAACCCAGGGGGGAGCTAAGAGCTGGGGGGCAGGGTGCCTTCTCCGCCCTGGCCAGTGATAGCAGGAAGTAGGGGTGGAGCCAGCGATGGGAGCTGGGCACGGTCAAAGCTGGCAGTCCCAGGAGCTAGGGGTCCCTTGCCTGGGCCTAAAGCGAAGCCCATGATCGCGGGCTGCTGCAGCTGCGGGTCCCCGCTGCCCGGGCCGGACGCCTAGGCCAGAGGTGTTAGGCCTGGGCAGGGGCGGAGCCTGCAACTGCGGGGAGCTGGGGGTCCCCTGCCCAGGCCTGACACCTCTGCCGGAGGCCTCAGGCCTGGTCAAGGGGCCGATCCGGAAATTAATGATTGGAGAGTGATGAGGGTCAACTCCTCTGGCCGAGGCATCAGGCCTGGGTGGGGTGCTGGGGTGCTGGGGGTCCCCTGCCCAGGCCTGAAGCCTGGGTCAGAGGCATCAGGCTTGGGCGGGGGGTGGAGCAAGCGATCAGAGGGAGATGGGGGTCCCCTGCCCAGGCATGATTCCTGGGCCAGAGGCCTCAGGCCTGGGCGGAGGCCAGAGCCAGTGATCAGGGGGAGATGGGGGTCCCCTGTCCAAGCCTGACACCTCTGGCGGAGGCGTCAGGCCTGGGCAAGGGGCCGATCAGGCGATCGGAGGGTGATGGGGGTCCCCTGCCCAGTCCTGATGCCTGGGCCAGAGGCATCAGGCCTGGGCTAGGGGCAGAACCAGTGATGGGGGGAAATGAGGGTTCCCTGCCCAGGCCTGACGCCTCTGTGAGAGGTGTCAGGCCTGGGCAAGGGGCCGATCCTGCGATTGGAGAGTGATGGGAGTCAACGCCTGAGGGCTCCCAGTATGTGAGAGGGGGCAGGCTGGGCTGAGGGACACTCCCCACCCCCCCACCCAGTGCACGAATTTCGTGCACTGGGCCCCTAGTTCTTTTTATAAAAGAAAAGATCAGTGAAAAAAGGAAGAAAGAAATTAGGTATTCGTTATGCTTAAAATGTGCATTTATGGTGGAAATAGTAATTTATTTAAATGAAACAAGTGTCCTAAACTATGAACCCTACAATAATATATGATATTGTCTTTCACTTTTTTCTTTATAGCATAAATGAGAATATACCAAAGAGGCCTAAACTATCAGATTTGCTAAATGTTTCCATACAGATTTTAAAACAAACAAAACACAAATACTAATTTGTGAGCATTAAATTTAAAATAAAGTACCTTTACCAGCTTCAAGAAAATAGTGCATAAGCTGTATCCCAGATAAGTCAACACCAGGTCAATATATATCTGTTGGATGCTGAATGAAATGTCACTATATAGAATTTAAGGAAATTTAAAATAATTTATTGGAACCTCCTTGCTAATACAGTTGAGGAAAAACACAGACAGGTAATACCTGAATTATTTGTTATGGGTCTGACAAAGAGTCTCTCTTCGACTAGACTTTAATCAGGGTCCTCTCAATCCTCTTTTCAACTGGGCCTTGACTTTTAGACTTGCCTGTCTGCCTTGCATTGCCCAGTTTTTAGCAAAAATCTTATTAAGTAGGTTTAGCCAGAATCCCCCAATGTTAATATTTGATCACCTTCACTATCTGACCAAGTAATAGTTGATCCCCCTGGCTTGCCTTCAGCAAGAATCCTGTTAGGGCCCAGCTGGTGTGGCTCAGCAGGTTGAGGGTCGTCCCATATACCAAGGGGTCACTGGTTCGATTCCCAGTAAGGGCACATGCCTGGGTTGCTGGCTCAATCCCCAGTAAGGGGCACGCAGGAGGCAGCCAATCCATGTGTATCTCTCATCATTCATGTTTCTATTTCTCCTCCTTTCCTCTCTCTCTTAAAAAAAAAAAAAATCAATAAAAACTTATTCAAAAAATAAAAGAATCCTGTTAGGTCAGTATAGCAAAAAACTGTCCTACCCTCGTAGTAATTTTCCATCTACTGACTCCTGCCCCCTAGTCCCATCCTGCTCCTTGGCTATAAATCCCCACTTTTCCTTGTTGTACTGGAATTCAGCCCAGTTCCATACTGAGGTCTCTTTCTCCCTATGACAATAATCCTAAATAAAATCTGTTTTCACTGCTCTTAACTACTGTCAAGCTCTGGATTTCCATGACAGGTCTTAGTGATTGTGCCACTCTGGAAGACAGTTTGGGATTTTTTTCCAAATGTTAAACATACAGTTACCACAAGATTCCCATGAGAATTGAAAACATATGTACTCGCAAAAACTTGTATACAAATGTTCATGGTAGTACAATTCATAAAACTAGAAAGTACAAACAACCCAAATCCCCATCAAATGATTAATGAATAATAAAATGTGGTATATCCATACACAGAATTAACATTCAGCAACAGAGTACTGGAGCACTGATGCAAGCCCCAATATGGATGGAACTTGAAAACATTGTGCAAAACTAAAGATGCCAGCCACAAAAGGCATATGTTGTATAATTTCATTTATATGAAAATTCCAGAATAAGAAAATCTACAGAGACAGAAAGTGGACGGGTGGTTTCCAAAGGACGGGGGGAGGGGGAAACGGAAAGTGCCCGCTAATGGGTAGCAGTTTCGTTGGGGGTGATACAATTACTCTAAAATTAGATACTGATAATATTGCACACCTCTAAAAACCACTGAATTGTATACTTTAATGGGGCAGATTTTACTGTATGTGAGTTATATTTCAGTAAAATTCTAAAAATAAAATAAAAAGTCATTTGACCCAAACCCAGCAGGCGCCACATGCTGAACTGTGGTTCTGTTGTCCTACCTTGGCAGGTCTCTCAGGGCAGTTCCTGCCCCAACCACACTATCATATCAACAGCCTCAATGAGAAAATCAGTAAGTCTCTGTGGCGTCTTCTCCCCGTCTGGCCAGGTCCTGGGTACCCTGGTGTCACAGAGCCTGAAGATGAGGGCCAGACTTTTGTCGTGACCAGGTCACAGCACCGCCAACGCCCCGCTCCATGCAGGGTTTCCCCTTCTACGACAAGCACATATGCATCCAGTACACCAAGACCAACTCGGGTATCACTGCCCAGATGAAGGGCACCTTTGTGGAGTGAGACCATACACAGAAGAGGAAGCCCAAGAGCCAGGAGCCTGGGTTGCAGTTCCCCCACAGTGGGGGCAGCCCGGAGCCTGTCCCGGCCATGCCACCAATGACTCAGGAGCCCCACATCAGCACCACTTGCAGGGTCAGCCTCCCTACATGCCACCCCTGGCATGATCTCACCTCCAGGCCTCACACCCAGCCAGATCCCACTGGAGGCCATACCCACACAGCAGTTTATGCCAGGCCAGGTGCCACCTGCCAAGCCTCTTTCAGAAAACCCACCAAAGCACATTCTTTACAACCTACCTGAGAAAATGAGTTCATGCTGTCCATGCTTTTAACCCTGTTCCCTGGCTTCAAGGTCTGCCTAGTCCCAGGGCAGTGCAATGTCACCATCGTGGAGTTTGACGATGAGGTGCAGGCAGAGGCTGCCCATGATACCCAACAGGGCTTCAAGATCACCCAGAATAACTCCATGAAGATCTCCTTTGCCAAGGAGTAGTACCTTTTTCCCATGCCTGCCCCTGTCCTGTTTGGTGCTCAGCTCCCTGAAGGTAAGTCCCCTTCAGGAACCTTCTTGGAGCACTGTACCCAAAGATTGGCCCCAGACATTGTCCATTGCCCCTATAGTGGTTAGGTTGGAATTTAAGTGTTGTGGGGTTTTTTGATGTTTAATTTTTTTAAGCCATTTGTTCAACATGTATTTCTTGAAGATGTAATACTCGTACTACATATATACTAGGCACTAGGAATAAAACAATACATAGATATGGCTCCTGCCTTCCCAGGGTTTATAGTTGCAGGGAGCCGGTCCATCCTTGCTGTTTCAAAGGACCTGGCATATATGGCATACTGTTCTTAATATGTTTGCTCACCTTCTTGGCACTATGTGTTTTAACCAAGGTCTTCTCTCTGAGAAAGGTTGTTTCCCCAGGTAGGGATTTTCCCCTGAAGTTAGGGAGGGAATAAAACCCCTCAACTAAGTGCCAGGCGGGTAATTAATCACTTTAACTATGAACAATCATGCTTAAGCTACATAATCTTTACTCCCTGGAATGGAGATAAGAAACGCCCTAACCTTTGAAATAGAGATTGATAGGATTGGAATCAACTGGTATAAATACAGATGTAAGAAGACAGAAAGAAGAGAGACAGAACCTAGGCACAGAACCTACACAGAACGTTCTCTAGAGACAGAAGAACTTCGCTGGAGAGAACATGGCAAAAGATCCTGGACAGAAACTGGCCTCAGAACCTAGAGACAGAACCTAGCGAGAGAACATGGCAAAAGATCCTGGACTGAACCTGACTACAGAAATTGGCAAGAGAACCTGACTAGAACCTGGTGACTGAACCTGGCTGGAGAACCTGGACAGAACCTGGCTGGAGAACCTAGCGAGGGAACATGGCTACAGAACCAGGCTGGAGAATCTGGAGAACCTAGCAAGAGAACATGGACACAGAACCTGGCTGGAGATCCTAAGCAGAACCTCTCTGGAGATCGAGACCAGAACTTGGCTGGAGATCCTGGCTAGGCTGCTGATCAACTGAACGCTGTCTCCGTGTCATTCCTTCTTCGCCGACTCCGTCTACGCGTTTGGGAACCCCTGGACCTGCTGGGGTTGGACCCCGGCATAGTCTTGTGCAGGAAGCCTGGGTTTACTATTAAATCCTGGTTCACAATTTACTGTTATCTGGGAAAGTATCTTCTTCCTAGTCTATAAACAGGGTTAAAGGCAATACTCAGTGACCAGCACATTGAAAGGGAACCCAAATTGTTAGTTATTATTATCTATAATAATAAAAGCATAATATGCTAATTAGACTGGACAGCTGAACAACCTTCTGGACAAAGCCATAGCAGTGGGGGCCGGGGCAGAGGCAGTTAGGTGTGATCAGGCAGGCAGGCGAGTAGTTAGGGACAATAAGGCAGGCAGACAGAGTGGTTAGGAGAGATCAGGCAGGCAGGTGAGTGGTTAGGGGCGATCAGGCAGGCAGGCGAGTGGTTGGGGCAATCAGGCAGGCAGAGTGGTTAGGGGAGATCAGGCAGGCAGGTGAGTGGTTAGGGGCAATCAGGCAGTCAGTTGAGCAGTTGAAAGCGATCAGGCAGGCAGGCAAGCAGTTAGGGGTGATCAGGCAGGCATGCAGAGTGGTTAGAGGTGATCAGAAAGGCAGGCAAGTGGTTAGTGGCGATCAGGCAGGCAGGTAAGTGGTTAGAGGCGATCAGACAGGCAGGCAGAGGTGTTAGGGGCGATCAGGCAGGCAGGCAGGCAGGAGAGCAGTTAGGAGTCAGTGGTCCCAGATTGCAAGAGGCATGTCCAAATGCCAGTTTAGGCCTGATCCTGCTGCGGGATTGGGCCTAAACTGGCAGTTGGACATCCCCCAAGGGGTCCCGGATTGCAAGAGGGTGCAGGCTGGGCTGAAGGACCCCCCCCCCATGCACAATTTTCGTGCACCAGGCCTCTAGTTATCCTATATAATAAAAGGCTAATATGCAAAGTGTCCCCACAGGCAAGAGTTTGACCGACTGGGAGTTAGACGTGCGCTGACCACCAGGGGGCAGCGCAGAATATGGTGGGTGTTGGTGACGCAGTGCTGGCAGTGGGTGGCAGTGGAGGCCCTACCAGCCCTGATGGGCCCCGATGAGAGTGGGACGGTGGAGCAGGTGAGCGGGCAGCACCAGGCCAAGGCGGGTGCAAGCGAGGGCCCCGGTCACACCCCAGACAGCAACTGGCAGCAGAGGGCGAGTCTGGTGAGTGGGTGGCACCAGGCCAAGGCCAGTGTGAGTGGGGGCCCCGATCGCTACACCAGTCGCCCCACAGATGGCGACCGGCAGGGGGGGTGGGGCTGGTGATCAGGTGGTGCCAGGCCAACGCGGGTGCGAGTGGGGGCCCCGATCGCCCTGCCAGTTGCACCACAGATGACAATCAGCGGTGGCAATGGGGGGCGGGGCTGGCAGGCAGTGCAAGGCAAAGGCGGGTATGAGCGGGGGACCCCGATCACCCCACTGGTCGCCCCACAGATGGTCCCTGATCACTGGCCAGGCCTAGGGACCCTACCTGTGCAGGAATTTTGTGCACTGGCCTCTAGTGTAAATATAAAGGAGAAAGAATGCTAGGCGAAAAGAATATAAGTAAAACAGGAGAGCTTAGATTTAAACTAAATTACATTTGGGCTGAAACCTGAAAGATGATCAGTTGAAGATAGTCCGAAAGCACTTAAGAACTGCAGACAAAGGAAAGTGCAAATGCTAAGGTCTTGAGGCAAGCACGGGTGTGAGGGGTTCCAGGAACCATGTACGGTCAGAGGACACTAGACCAGCAGGAGCTGGAATGTGCTAGGTTTTGTAGACCAAAATAAGTATTCCAAATTTCATTCTTAGTATAATGGAAAATCACTGAAGGCTTTTAAGCAGGGAAGGCTATGATCCAAATATATTTCAAAAAGATCACTGGCTGCTGTGAGGGGGAAGATATGCAGTCAGAGGCTACCAGGGGAAAGATAATGGTGACCTGGATTACACTCCCTTTCTGTTCCACATACCCAACCTGCACTGGAGAGAACAAAGAATGAAGAGTGAACACACTGTAGAAGAAAGTGCACCAGGACCATACTTGAATCAAAAAGCCCTCAAATTCCTAGTTCTACTCTGAACCAACTATGGAATCTTGGCAAGTACTTCCTCCTTGAGCTTCAGTTCCTTATCAGTATAACTAGAGGCCTGGTGCACGAATTCATGCATGGGTGGGGTCCGGGGGGGGGGTGGGGGACACCCTGGCCGGTCCGGGAACCTTATCCGTCCCACTGACATTCACGCTGGTTGTCGGGAGCCACCTGGCAACTGCTTTTATATTGTTTCTTCCTTGTAGAGTGTCTAGGGAAGAGACCGACTTCCAGGAGGCTGGCAGTGCTGTCGGTATCATCCAAGCAGTACTGGCCCATCGGTGTCTGTTGGTGTCTGGCCTGTTCTCCTGTGTTGAGCATCTGCCCCCTGGTGGTCAGTGTGTGTAATAGCAACTGGTCATTCCGGTCATTCTGTCGCTTAGGCTTTTACTAGTATGTATGTATATGTGTGTGCGTATATATAAATATATATATACGCACACACATATACATACAAACACAAGAGGCCCAGTGCATGAAATCTGTGCACAGGGAGGAGGGGTTCCTCATCCTGGCCTGCACCCTCTCCAATTCGGGACCGCTGGCTCCTAACCGCTCACCTGCATGACTGCCTGATAGCCCCTAACTGCCCTCCCCTGCCGGCCTGATCGCCCCTAACTGCCCTCCCCCGCTGGCCTGATTGCCCCTAACTGCCCTCCCCTGCTGGCCTGAACGCCCCTAACCGCCTCTGCCTCGGCACTCAATACCGTGGCTTTGTTCAGAAGGAAGGCAGTATGACTGGAAGATGTCTAGTCGGCCCGGTCTAATTAGTATAGTACCCTTTTATTAGTATAGACTAGAGGACCGATGTATGAAATTTGTGCAAGGGGCTTGCCCCTCGCAGCCCCAGCTGCCTCAGCCAGCCCTCGCAGCCCCTCGCAGCCCCAGCTACATCCAGATGGTCGTCCAGAATGTCGTCCAGACGGTTGTTCTGCTGTTCGGTCTAATTAGCGTATTAGCTCTTTATTATATAGGATATATAGATTAGAATAAGAGCTCTACCTTACAGGGTTACTCTAGGACAGTGATGGCGAAGCTTTTGAGCTCGGCATGTCAGCATTTTGAAAAACCCTAACTTAATTCTGGTGCCGTGTCACATACAGAAATTTTTTGACATTTGCAACCATAGTAAAACAAAGACTTATATTTTTGGTATTTATTTTATATATTTAAATGCTATTTAACAAAGAAAAATCAACCAAAAAAATGAGTTCGCGTGTCAGCCCTGACACGCGTGTCATAGGTTCTCCATCACTGCTCTAGGGCTTAACTGACTATGTGAAAATGCCATGCTGTGGGCTCTATAAGTGATTCACCCAAAACAAAGTAGATACATCCAATTAAAGAGATACACCCAATTTAGGAAATACACCCAAAACAAAAACAAAATACATGATTAGTTTTGTTCCTCTTTAGGGCGAGTTGTTTTGTGTTGTTTTAATGAACATGTGTTAAGCTTATTAAATATGCTCCAGCATATACAGAGCACAGCATAATCCATCTACTTCTGTTCCATGGCACTTTACTTGCTGGGAAGCCTTCACCATTGTTGCAGATAAAATAACATTTGCTCTCCAGAGGCCCATCTCTGGGGAGCAAATGTTATTTAAAAAAAGCTTTTTGCTAAAGAAGCCCAGGGCAGGGAATGTGATGGCCTGCAGAAAAGCAGTGAACATTTTGCTACAGAACTGGTTTCTGAAGCAAATAACATGAGGCTTTATTTTAGGAGATATTCTGGCAAAGTTCATGGCAAAATTATCCTTTTTATATGTTTAAAAACTTCTGCTGAGATTTATAGATTATATTCAAATTCCACCTAAAAAAACACAACACCTTAGTCTTGCTGAAGGTGAAGACACCCTGTACACATTAGACTCAGCGCTTTTCTGAAGCATATTTGTAGTAAGTTAATTAAATGGTTGTGAAAAAAAGCAAATTCTTCTGAGACTTTTCTGGAAGCCCCTGACAGCAGCCCATAGAGAAGTAGTCTTTTAATTACCTTGATATTTCATTAATGTTTTTGCTGACTTTTTATATATAATTACATCACACTTCTTAAAATTTTCTAAGAAAGCATTAACTAAAGGAAAAGTAGAGGAATATGTGTTTATTTACCAGTACGATGAGTCAGATAATGAAGAAGAAAAAAGACCTTCCCCACGTATATTGTGGCATAAATATTTATCCTCAACAGGAAAAGATTTTGTTTTACCGCCTAATAAAATACCATATTAAAAAGCCAAAGATAGGAAATAAAAAAATCTTTAAATCAATGTCATATTATGTCGCTATAGCTATATTAATTATTGAATAAATATGAGGAAATCTAATTATTTCCCTGAAATGTTCTGAAAATTATTGTACTTCAAATCTTATATAGACAGTGATACAAACTAATGTAAATAATACCTGTTGGAAATTGCTATAAATGGCACACACTGGCATAAAATTATGTCCCCTGAAAGCAGTATTTAGAATTATTTTATACAAACAAAAAATTCTTCTTCCTCCACTGCCTGTTAAGTGAAGGAAATGCAATGAATAAAAACAAAACTTTACCATTCTGAAAACCTTTTATCTTTGTATTGGGTTTAAAACAAAAACAAGAAGAATCAGAACTGTATTTTATCATTTATATAAAATCATTAGAATATTATAAAAAGAACCTATCACCCAGATTTTCTTTCTAATTTAATTCTGTTTAGGACTGCAAAAGAGAACTGAGTGACATGGGGGGGGGGGGCGGTGAGGGGGGGAACAACAACGGAAAAGCAAACTAACAAACAAAAAACATTCGAGATTCTATTTTCAGTTCTTTTTTATTGTATTTTTTTCCACATACATGATAATGCACCTACTACAGTTTGCTTAAAAATCAGTACTTTAAAATATCATTAGATATAGAATAAGAAAGTCTCAGCAAAAGTCAAAACCAAGGGATTTCTTAATTTTCTCTTTTCTTCCTCTTGAAAGATGTACAAAACTAAAAGAAAGTTCCCATTTTGTGTTCCACTCTATCTGCCTATTTGGGGGATTATGGCACCAATAATTCAAAAGTGACAGAACTAACCCATTATTTTTGGCACAAAACATAACAGGTTGGTCACAAGAAGTGCTGGCCAAGCTCAGGATACACTATTTCTTCTTTTTTCTTTCATCCTGAAGTCTATCCAATGTTTGAAAATCTGAGTACATAAACATTAACTTATTTCTTACAAAGAACCTAAATTTAATTTACCTATGAAAAACTAATGTAATTATTTCTTTTGAGGCAATTTCATAAACTTATTGTATCCTAGAAAACTTAGCATATATAAAATATGTTCATGTCTTAGAAAAGGAAAAGAAAGTAATTAAACACATGAACTGAAGTGATATTGTGGCTTAGAATTCTAAAAGAAGGCTGACTCACTGAAATAAATTCCATAGATTACTATGAAGGTGAGATTGAATTTTATATCACAGTGAGCAAAAGATTAACAAACTATCATCTTTTTTTAAAGATTTTTATAATTGATTTTTAAAGAGAGAGGAAGAGAGATGGAGGGAGAGAGGAACATCGATGTGAGAGAGAAACGTCAATGCTTCCTGCATGCTCCCTAACGGGGATCAAGCCCACAAACCGGGCATGTGCCCTGCCTGGGAATGGAACCGGCAACCTTTCAGTGCACTGGATGACGCCCAACCAACTGAGCCACACCAACCAAGGCAACAACTACCACCTTTAATGAACCAATCCTGATCTGGTCTCCATGACAGCACTTGTGCAACAGGAAGGAGCTCTCTGCTTGGAGTTTTAAAAAGTTTAGGATAGTGTTGACAAGCTTACTTACCACCTGGAATAGACTGAACTGCATCTGCCTAAAGTTCATATGTTGAAGCCCTAACCCTCAGTGAGACTGTGTTGGGAGATGGGCCTTTAGGAGGTAATTAGGCTTAGTTGAGGTCATGATCAGATTAGTACCCTTATAAGAAAGACATCAGATAGATGTCGCTCTCTGTTTCTGCCATGCAAGGATATAGCAAGAAGGAGGTAGTCTCTAAGCCAGGAAGCTAGCCATCCCTAGAGAAGTAAATTGCACTGTAACCTCAGAATTCTCAGCCTCCAGTACTGTGTGAAACAAATTTCTATTGTTTAAGTCACCCAGTCTACAGTACTTTGTTATGACAGCCTGAGATGACTAATACTCCATCAAATCTGTGATCATGAATTATGATAAATATTTTTTCAGGCTTACTTTACTAATTGTATTTCCCTCTGTGTAAATTATCTGTTTTGTCCATTCATCTATAAAAGTTTCAATATTTGGGGGATAAAAATGAATGAGCACTTTATAAGGATACTAGTGGCCTGGTGCACAAAATTCATGCACATTAAAAGGGAATTAATTAGAGGAAATATTTTAATATTGTTATTTTCTCTTTCTCTGTAATAGAAGTGTCAGAGATGAAAGAAAATTAGTAAAATGTATATGAAAATCTCCCTCCCATCAGAGTCTGGGGTGTGCCGCGGGATCCAGAGTCAAGTCCCTGCCCACCTTCGCGTGCCTCTAAATTGTGCGAGACCCCAGACCCAGACAGAACCACCCCCATCAAGCCCCGCAGGGTGGGGGACGCAACCTCAGGTCCCCCAGCCCGGCACCAGGCGAGGGGGGCTGCCTCAGGTACCCAGTCAAGCCCTGCTGGGTCGGGGGCTCATCCACAGGTCCCCCGGCCCAGTCTCAGGTCCCCCAGCCCCGGCGAGAGGGCGCGAGGGCATGATGACCATTTGCACATTAGCTCTTTATTATATAGGACTGGGGGCCCAGTGCACGAAATTCGTGCACTAGGTGTGGGGCAGGGGGCACTCCCTCAGCCCAGCCTGCCCCCTCTCACATACTGGGAGCCCTCAGGCGTTGACCCCAATCACCCTCCAATCGCAGGATCGGCCCCTTGCCCAGGCCTGACGCTTCTCACAGAGGCGTCAAGCCAGGGCAGGGAACCCTCATTTCCCCCCATCACTGGTTCTGCCCCCAGCCCAGGCCTGATGCCTCTGGCCCAGGCGTCAGGCCTGGGCAGGGGACCACCAGACCCCTCCGATTGCTGGCTCTGCCCCTTGCCCAGGCCTGATGCCTCAGCCAGAGGCGTAGATCCCCATCACCCTCCGATCGCCTGATCGGCCCCTTGCCCAGGCCTGACGCCTCCGCCAGAGGTGTCAGGCTTGGACAGGGGACCCCCATCTCCCCCCGATCACTGGCTCTGGCCCCCGCCCAGGCCTGAGGCCTCTGGCCCAGGAATCATGCCTGGGCAGGGGACCCCCATCTCCCTCAGATCGCTTGCTCCACCCCCTGCCCAAGCCTGACGCCTGTGACCCAGGCTTCAGGCCTGGGCAAGGGGACCATCATATCCCCCCAATCCCTGGCTCCGCCCCCTACCCAGGCCTGATGCCTCTGGCCCAGCCATCAGGCCTGGGCGGGGGACCCCCAGCCCCCCGCCCAGGCCTGATGCCTCGGCCAGAGGAGTTGACCCTCATCACCCTCCGATCACCAATCACCGGATCGGCCCCTTGACTAGGCCTGAGGCCTCCGGCAGAGGTGTCCGGCCTGGGCAGGGGATCCCCAGCTCCCCGCGGTTGCAGGCTCCGCCCCTGCCCAGCCCTAACGCCTCTGGCCTAGGCGTCCGGCCCAGGCTGCGGGGACCTGCAGTGGCGGCGGGGGACGCCACGATCACGTGGGCTCCGCCCCTGCCCCTGCAGGACACCTCTGGCTGAGGCGTCCGGCCCGGGCAGTGGGGACCCGCAGCTGCAGCGGCCCCGCGATCGTGGGCTTCGCTTTAGGCCCAGGCAAGGGACCTCTAGCTCCTGGGACTGCCAGCTTCGACCGTGCCCAGCTCCCATCGCTGGCTCCACCCCTACTTCCTGCTATCACTGGCCAGGGCAGAAAAGGCAGGGAGAGGGAGAGAGAGAGAGAGAGAGAAACATCAATGATGAGAGAGAATCACGATCAGCTGCCTCCTGCATGCCCCCCACTGGGGATCGAGCCCACAACCTGGGCATGTGCCCTGACTGGGAATTGAACCCTGACCTCCTGGTATTTAGGTCGACACTTAACCACTGAGCCAAAGCGGCCGGGCATTCATTCTTTTCAAAATTTTTTTGTTTTGCAATTTGGAAGAGGGAAGAGTGTTATTTTATTATATTCACTTTTTGGTAAACGCTTTAAAAGTCATGATTTCGATGTGAAAGACAGAATGTCCAGGTCAACCAGAAAAGTTTGAAGACCAACAGTTGCAAGCATTATGGGATGAAGATTCATGTCAAACTCAAAAACAACTTGCAGAAAGATTAAACGTTGCTCAGCAAACAATTTCTGATCGTTTACAAGCAATGGGAAAGATTTTAAAGGAAGGAAAATGGGTGCCACATCAACTGAACAAAAGACCAGTGGAAAACCGAAAAGTTATCAGTAAAATGTTACTTCAACAGCACGAAAGAAAGTCTTTTTTGCATTGAATTGTGACTGGCGATGAAAAGTGGATTTATTTTGAGAATCCCAAATGCACAAAATCATGGGTTGATCCAGGTCAACCATCAACATTGACTGCAAGGCCAAATCGCTTTGGAAAGAAGACAATGCTCTGCGTTTGGTGGGATCAGGAAGATGTGCTGTATTATGAGCTTCTAAAACAGCCGTGGGCAAACTACGGCCCGCGGGCCGGATCTGGCCCGTTAAGCTGTTCTGTCCGGCCCACGGAGCTGAAAGAGCGGAGGGTTCTCTTGCTCTCCCCTCCGCTCCTTCACCAGCAGCAGTGTTAACATGTATTAGTTCACACAAACACTCCATCCATGCTTTTGTTCCAGCCCTCCGGTCCAGTTTAAGAACCCATTGTGGCCCTCGAGTCAAAAAGTTTGCCCACCCCTGTAATCTAAAACCAGGTGAAACCATTAATACTGATGCTACTGACAATAAATAATCAATTTGAACCACGCTTTGATCGTGAAACGACCAGAATGTGCCAGAAGACACAGCAAAGTAATTTTGCTTCATGATGACGCACCATCACACACTTCAAAACCAGTTAAAGACACGTTAAAAGATCTTGCCTGGGAAGTATTCACCAGACCTTGCTCCTTCAGATTACCACTTGTTCCAATTGATGGCACACACACTTTCTGAGCAGCACTTCAAAACATACGAAGAAGTGGAAAATTGGGTCTCTGAATGATTTGCCTCAAAACAAGAAAAGTTCTATTGGGATGGTATCTACAAATTACCTGAAAGATGAGGGAAATGTGTAGCTAGTGATGGACATTACTTTGAATAAAGCACTTTTGATGTTTCTCTTGAAATTATCGTGTTTTCTTTGATTACGAAATCAGCATTAGTAGTATTAACTGGTGCACCTGGTAAGTGGTTATTCCATGGCAGGCAACATTTAATCATTTTCTTGCTATTTAGCAGTTAGGTTAGTGCTATTCTTTGTAGAGAAATTTTTAATTAAGGAAAAAAGTCATACATTTATGGAAAACAATGTTTTAACAAAAGAAACCATTGTCTTCTTCAAGCAACTTTAGAGGAATTATTGGCATATCTGAACAATAGAAGTAAAAGTGCTTGTCTCCTGGACTCTGCTCTTTCAGTGCTTTTCTGTGCCCTGAGAGGTGCTAGAGTGAAATGTGAACTCCCTTTGCTAAGCTGCTCAGTACCGTTGCTCACTGGGATCTTTGCCCTGGTCCTTTGAAGCCTGTCTTTATTTCCAGTTGTAGCTGGCACCTCGGGATCTTGCCTTGCAGTACTGGCTGGAACTGGGAAGCGAGATAGGTTGCCCTCTTACTAAGGCTGACAGATTTGCCTAGCTTCGTCCTCAGCCCAGCCCAGCCCAGCCTTCGTCCGTGGGAGTCCCTCAGGTCTCAGCAGGTCCTCTACCTATCCATCTAATCAACAACTGTTTATTGAGCATCTGTCACATTCTAGGCACTGGGGTAGGTATTGGGGATATGATGGTAAGTTAGATACAGCTGTCTTCATAGTTTATGCTTGGTGTGAAGTAACTACATTGGAGGGAGTATATATTGTTCAGTACAGTTTGGGAGAGTGATGTACAAAAAGAGGGTTCTAGATAGTTCAGACAATAAACAGACCTTAGCTAGCTTTCCCACATATACTGAGCACTCTCTACATATTGCATTTTAGAACCTGTGCATACACACCTTTAGGTATGAACTGCATCTGTTAAAACTATAAAATGAGATGAAAGAACACAGTCAGTGAAGTGGAAGCTTTGCTTGGAAATGCTGTGTTTCTCTGCTGGCTTTTTGCATTATTGGAATTTTCATGCTAGGTCCTCAGGTGCCACAGTGCAAGTCTGGGTTCAGGAACTAGTCTTTCCTGTTGTGTCTATGACAGGATGCATGCCATATAATAAAGGTAAGGTGGGTAGTGCTTGGGTTGTAGCATGCCTAGAAGGTGATTTTTATTCTTGGTGTGTTTCCTTCTTCTTCTTAAAAGAATACCAGGAACACAGAATATAAGTAGAATTTTATGTTTGTCTGGTTATTCCTTTATCACACTCAGTCTATACCAGCTGTGGGCAAACTACGGCCCGCGGGCCGGATCCGGCCCGTTTGAAATGAATAAAACTAAAAAAAAAAAAAAAGACCGTACCCTTTTATGTAATGATGTTTACTTTGAATTTATATTAGTTCACACAAACACTCCATCCATGCTTTTGTTCCGGCCCTCCAGTCCAATTTAAGAACCCACTGTGGCCCTCGAGTCAAAAAGTTTGCCCACCCCTGGTCTATACTATAAATGTGATGTGCTTGAGGGCAGGGTACCATGTTACCTTTTTGGTTTGGCTTGCCTTATTTGGTAATTAGGCAAATACATCTTCAAGGGTGAGGAACAAAATGATTTTACCTGTTAAGTTCTTTGTGGACATTTTTCTTGCTCATTAATTATTATTTTTTAAGAAAAATAATCAGTATTTCTGACAGATGAACCTGCCAGACATATCAGGGAAATGAGCAGACAGGTATATTTGGGTTTTAGCAATATATCCATCTCATGGTATTCCTTCACAGAGATGAAGACATATGGACTAGATACAAGGAAAAGCAGATGACTTAGATACATTAGGTATTATAATTAGTGAAGATGTGATACAAGGAACCCTAAACATACATTTTTTTGTTCTGATTGAAACTTTTGCTCCACTTCCTATTAGGCTTGTGGCCTTGGACAGTTTAATAGTGATAATCATAATTATATGTAACCGTGGTTGACATTTACCCAGTAATTACTCAGTTTCTAAAAAGTAATTCACTAGTCAAGATGGCAGTGCACATAAACGTGCTACTCAGATCCTCCCACAACCACATCAGAAATACATCTTCAGAAAACCATCATTTACAATTGCCTGAAATCTAGCTGAATGGAAATCCTACAAATAGGGAATTAAAGAAGAAGCCACATTGAGACTGGTAGGAGGAACAGAGACATGGAATAAGCTGGTCCCACACCCATGTGTGGTGGTTTCTCATTGGGAGGGATATCTTAGCTGTGGAGGTCCCTTCACTGCGGAGGTCCCCCTGGGTCCCAGCTTCCCACCAGACTACTGAGCCCAGGTTTCCAATGCCAGGAAGAGAAGTACCCACAACTGTGGGCTGTAAAAACTAGTGGCTATTGGGACTGAGTGACATGGAGGTTGCTGGAATCCCAGGCAGTTTCTCTTAAAGGGCCCACACAGGGACTTATTCATACTGGCTTCCTCTGAGCTCCAGTGTTGGGGCAGGAGCTTGAAAGGAACCAGGGACATACCAGGGAGAAACTAAATTGTCTGGCATCAGGGCAAGAGTTGGGGGGGGGGGCAGCTTTCTACCAGACAAAAGTGCTGGCAGACACTATTATTCCTTTGCTGAGGCCTCCCCACCATCGAGCCAACAGGTGGGTGCCATATCTGAGTCTTCAACATCCTGGCCTCACACTTTTCGCCCTGCCCTGGTGATTCCCTAAGACCACACCCCTCCCAACTTGTGGGCTGCTCCAAGCTGTTTCCAGTGACTTTTTCGTACAACTGGCCTCTCTTGCCTTATGCTTCAGAATTGCTTCATGGTTCTGGAATTAACTATAGAGTAGAGGATGCTGAGAATCTTTTAAATGAGCACCATGTGGCCTCTGTGTACCCACTATCTCTTGCTAAGTGGCCCCAGACCTGGCATTAGTGGCAGCCCACCTTGGTTCATAGCTTGGCCTCTCCTGGGCACCTCTAAGCTCAACACAAGTAGCAGCCATCTGCAGATTGCACTATTGCTCAGGCCAGGTGGCCCCAGACAGGGCACAGCCAGTGGCTAACTTTGCACCTGTAGGGAGGCCCCAGAGCCAGTGCACCTGGTATACAGCTTCAGACCATGCTAGATTATCTCCCTACCACCTCCATGAGTGACACATTCAAGGGGTGGATTTGGTGAGCACCAAAGCCCCACCGAAGCAAGTCCTGCTCCAAGGGTCAACTTCTGCACAGCAGCCTCTCTGTTGTAGTCACAGCAGGTCCTTATAGCTGTTTAGTCTAGGGCAGTGATGGCGAACTTATGACACGCGTGTCAGAGGTGACATGCGAACTCATTTTTTTGGTTGATTTTTCTTTGTTAATTGGCATTTAAATATAAAAAATAAATATCAAAAATATAAATCTTTGTTTTACTATGGTTGCAAATATCAAAAAATTTCTATATGTGACACGGCGCCAGAGTTAAGTTAGGGTTTTTCAAAATGCTGACACGCCGAGCTCAAAAGGTTCGCCATCACTGGTCTAGGGAGTCAATCCCTCCCAGTGATGCCAATAGCAATCAAGGCTCAACTACAAGAGGAGAGGGTGCACAGCCCACACAGTCATGCACTAGGAGTACCCAGCTCAGGTGACTGTGGAGGCTGCATCACAGGACTCTACAGAACACCTACCACACAGGGCCACTCTACCAAGTCTGGGAGATGTAGCAGCTCTACCCAATACATAAAAACAAACACAGAGAAGCAGCCAAAGACAAAGAAACATCCTATATAATAAAAGGCTAATATGCAAATAGACCGAATGGCAGAACAACTGGAACAACCGAACAACCTGTTGCTATGACCTGTGCTGACCACCAGGGGGCTTGCATGGAACATGGCAGGCTTCGGGTATGGTGGGATGGTGGGGCAGGTGAGCGGGTGCCAGACCAAGGCGGGGCACTGGTTGTGGTCATCAGGGTGAGCCTCTGGTGGTTACTGAAAATTCTTTGCTCCCACCTGCCACAGTCCTGCCTGGCACTCGCACCCGCTGCCGGTGCTGGAGCTGCCACTTGCACCTGCTGCCGGCACCTGGCTCCAGTCCCGATCACTCGGTGCCATCAGCAGGTGCAAGGGGCGGCTGCTGGCCGGATTGCCCCTGAGGGCTTCTCCACCTCCCCCTGCTCCTGAGGGGCAATCAGGGCAGCAGCTGCTGCTCGCACCCACTGACAGCACCAGCCTCACTCGCACCCGCTGCTGGCACTGGCCCCAATTGCTCCATGTTGTCAGCAGGTGCAAGTGGGGCTGGCACTGTCAGCACGTGGGAGTGGCAGCAGTGGGAGCGGGACTGCCGGCAGAGAGGGGACCAGGGGCTGTGGCAGGAGGGGCCGGGCGGGAGCGCATAGGATGGGCTGAGACCCACCCCTGTGCCCACTGCAGCCTCACAGCCCACAGTCCCTGTCACGGTGCACAAATTCATGCACTGGACCCCTAGTGTCCCAAATAAAAGAATGGGAGAAATCTCCAGAAAAAGAACTAAATGAAATGGAGACAAGCAAACTACCAGAAAGATTTCAAAACAATAGTTATAAGGATGCTCAAGGAATTCAGTGAGAACTTCAACAGCATGACAAAGGACATAGGAACCATAAAAAAGAATCAGTCAGAAATGAAGAATACACTAAATCAGCAGTCGCCAACTGGTGGTCCGCGGACCACTGGTGGTCCCGTGAGGTCAGAAAGGTTGGCGAACGCTGGTTTAAGGAAATCTTTGGAGCAGTGGTTACTAACTTTGGAGCACTGGTGGTCCATGAGGTTCGAAAGGTTGGAAACTGCTGCACTAAATGAACTGAAGAATGATTTACAGGGAATTAACTGTAGAGGTTGGCCAGCTGCTCCAATTTACAGGGAATTAACTGCAGGAGGTTGGCTGTGGGAGTGCACTGACCACCAGGGGGCAGCTTCTGCATTGAGCGTCTGCCCCTGGTGGTCAGTGCGCATCATAGCAAACTGTCGTTCCCAGTCATTCTGCTGTTAGGGTCAATTTGCATATTACCCATTTTTTATATGGGACTAGAGGCCCGGTGTATGAAATTTGTGCATGGGAGGGGAGTGTCCCTCAGCCCAGTCTGCGCCCTCTCGCAATCTGAGACCCCTCAGGTAGGGTCCCTAGGCTGGCAATCAGGGCCTATCAAGGCTTTCCCTCCCACGGCTGCCAGCAGCTGGCCCCGGCCCCACCGCTGCCACTGCTTGCCATCTGTGCAGCACTGTCTCCAACCCCCCTGCCACCAGTCGCCTCCCTCTGCAGGCGACAGGCATGGGGTGCAATTGCTTGGCTGGCCTGGACCTCCCTCTGCGGGGTGATTGCTGGCCAGCCCTGCACACCCGCCACAGTGTCGCTGGCTGGTGGCCTGGGCCTCCCTCTTTGGGGAGATCGATTGTGGGGCTCTGTGATCGACTGCCCAGCAGAGGGAGGCCCCGCCCACCCAGCCAGGGCTCCATGATCTATCGCTGTGCAGAGGGAGGCTCTGCCCATCCACCACAGTGCTGCAGGCCGGGTAGCCTGGGCCTCTGTCTTTGGGGCGATCGATTGCGAGGCTCCATGATCAATTGCCCAGCAGAGGGAGACCCCGCACACCTGGCCAGGGCTCTGCAATCAATTGCCGTGCAGAGGGTGGCCTGGGCCTCCCTCTTTGGGGTGATTGCACAGCCCCTCCACCCCCCAATCAATCGCCCTGCCAGCCGGTGCCCTGGGCCTCCCTCTTTGGGGTGATCGATCGTGGAACCCACCCCCCCACACACATCGATCGCTTTGCAGAGGGTGGCCTGGGCCTCCCTCTGCAGGGTGATCGTGGGGCCATGGCGGGGTCCCCCAACCAATCTCATCGCAGTGTGATGTCATAGCATGGTTGTCCAGAAGTTCATCCAGATGGTCGTTCTGCTGCTCGGTTGTTCAGTCGATTTGCATATTATGCTTTTATTATTATAGATAACACTGCTATGAACATAGGAGTGCATACAGGCAGTCCTTGGGTTACATCAGACTTGATGTCCATCATTTCGTAGTTATGTTGCCATCTCATATTTACAGTATTTATATATAAAAATAGTTCTGTCATTTCAACATATGTACATATGCGCTTTATGTTTTTTATTATTTATTTACCACAGGTAAAGGTCAGGAATTTTTGTCTTTCTTTTAAATTTTTTTTTACTGTTTCACTTCATTACTGCTGTGTATGTGCTCCATGTGAGTGACATAGGTGCTTATGTAGGTGGGTTCCGACTTAGGGGAAAATCTTGTTACATTGCACCATAGGAACGGAACTCTGACGTAACCTGAAGACCTTCTGTATATCCTTTCGAATTGGTGTTCAGGATTCTTAGGTTATAGTTCTAGAAGTGGGATTGCTGAGTCAAAATGCAGTTCCATTTTTAATTTTTTGAGGAAACTCCATACTGTTTTCCACAGTGGCTGCACCAATCTGCATTCCCATCATCAGTGCAGTAGGGCTCCCTTTTCCCCACATCTTCGCCAGCACTTGTTTGTTGATTTATTGATGATAGGCATTCTGACAGGTTTGAGGTGATATCTCATTGTGGTTTAAATTTGTACCTCTGATGATTTGTGACATTGAACATTTTTTCATACCTATATTGGCCATCTGTATGTCCTCTTTGGAGAGGTATTTATTCAGGTCCTTTGCCCATTTTTTAATTAGATTGTTTGTCTTGGTGTTGAGTTGTATGAATTCTTTACATATTTTGGAAATTAACCCCTTATCAGATGTATCATTGCCAAATATGTGCTCCCATACAGTGGGCTCATTTTTAATTTTGTTGATGTTTTCTTTTGTTGTGCAGAAGCTTTTTAGTTTGATGTAGTCCCATTTGTTTATTTTTTCCTTAGTTTTCCTTGCCCTAGGAGATATATTGGCAAAAATATTGCTATAAGAGCTGTCTGAGATTTTATTGCCTATGTTTTCTGCTAGGGTTTTTTATGGTTTTGTGACTTACATTTAATTCTTATCTATTTTTGGTTTATTCTTGTGTATGGTATAAGGTGGTTGTCTAGTGTCATGTTTTTGTATAAGTATACTCATTCTTAATATGTCTGTCTAAATGTGCTTTTCTTTTTCCTATATCTATAACTGATAGCTGGTGCAGATAAAATTACAACTGGAATTTATAATTTGTTAGGCCAGGGACTGTTTCTCCTCCTCTTTTTTTTTTTTTTTATACAGTGCTCAACATTATGTTTTAGATGTAACTGATACTGTTTCCATAAGGTTGATTTGATATAATTTTTCAAAAACTAAAAGCTCTTGGGAGTTATGAGATATTTGTTTTCATCTTTGAGTCAGGTCTTCTCCTCATAGGAGCTTATTTGATTGAGTTATGTACTAACATGTCTATGCTTGATGAGTTCACTTCAATTACCTAAACCTAGGAAATAATAGCCCAGTTGAAGACCTAAAGCATAAACATTCAACTTTACTTGAAGGCTTAATTTGATTTCTTGGTTCATTGTTTTAAAATTGAATATCGAAGAAATAATATCAGAAAACTTCCCTGAGGTGGGGAAGAAAAAAGTCACACAAGCACAGAGAGTCCCAAACAAGGTGAACCCGAAAAGACCCACACCCAAGACACATCATAATTACCATGGCAAATGTTCAGGACAAAGAGAGAATCTTACAGGCTGCAAGAGAGAGACGGAAAGTTACATACAAGGGATCTCCCATTAGATTATCAAATGATTTCTCAACAGAAACACATCAGGCCAGAAAAGAATGGACAGAAATGTACAAAGTGATGCAAAGCAAAGGACTGAATCCAAGAATACTCTATCCAGCAAGGCTATCATTCAAACTTGAAGGGAAATAAGAAGCTTCACAGACAAAAAAAAAGCCTAAGGGAGTTTATCACCACCAAGCCAGCAATGCAAGAAATGCTAAAGGGATTGGTGTAAAAAGAAGAAATAAAAAGCTCAGAAAGAAAACAGCCACACAAAAACAGAAATGGCTACAAACAAGTACCTTTCAATAATAACTTTAAACGTAAACGGACTAAATGCTCCAACCAAAAGACATTGAGTGGCTGAATGGATAAAAAAACATGACCCATACATCTGATCGGAAACCCAGGGGGGAGCTAAGAGCTGGGGGGCCCTCCAGCCATGATCGGAGAATCATGGTGCCTTTTCTGCCCTGAACCACAGTTTCCTGCAAAACACAGATAACATCCCTCGTGGAGTTGTTGTAAGGTTCTATCTACATGAAACATCTGATACAAAGCAACTGCTGAACACAGGCTGGTTCCTTTCGCAGTAGTAGTTACTACTTCTCCAGAACTTGATTTCCCTTTCACTAAAAAGGGGAAACTCCCAAAAGAGAAAGTAATTAAAAGCTTGAGGACCAGGATGGCCCCTGTATTCCTCACTCTCAGCAGAGCTTAATACATGTTTCTGAGTACATTTACTCATCCCACAGATTTAATTGGTCACCAACACTGTGTTAGGCCTTGACATAATTGCCAGGCATTACAAAACGAACCAAGAAACCATCAACAACAACAAAATCCGTGCCTTTATGAAGCTTTCAGTTGGGAGAGAAAGAGACAAGGGTGGGGAGATAGACAATATGCATTAATAAATAAATTGTTTAATCTGTAGAAGGTAATAAGTGGAATGGAGGAAATGTAAACAGGATAAAGGGAGATGGGGGTGTGCCAGCAAGTAGAGTGAGTGGTCAGGGTTAAGCCTCACTGAGAAAGTACCATTTGCTCAAAGACTTTAAGGAAAGGAGGGAGTGAATACTGCATATTCTAGAGGAAAAACATTCCACAAAGGAGGAACATGAAGTGCATACACCTTAAGGCAGCTATGTGTCTCGTATGTTAAAGGAATAGCAAGAAGGCCTATGTGACCAGAGTGGGTCAGCAAGAGGGAATGCAATAGAATGTAAGTCTGAGAGGTAATGGGGTCAGATCCAAAATGGATTTCACTCTGAAGGTGAAGAAAAGCTATTGAAGGATTTGAGAAGGATGAGATCGGACTGAAGTTTGAAAAGGGTCTCTCCAGCTGATGTGTTTAGACTAGAGTTATTAGGAAGCAGGATCACCATTCAGGAGATTTTTGCAGTAATCCAGGCAGAAAATGGCATCTTGAACCAAGAAGATAATAGCTGACATAGTGTGAAAGCAAAGCCACAAGACTTCCTGACAGTGTGCATGTGCAATCATTTATGACTTCAAGGAATTTGTGCCCTGAGCAACTGGAAGGATGGAACAGTCACAACCTGGGAAGGAAATGAATGGGTGGAGTAGTACTTAGTACAGGTCAAGAAAGCAATAGAAATCAGGAGTTTGGGGTTATATTGAGTTTCATTATTTATGGGCCATCCAAATGTAGATGTTGAGTAGGCAATTGCATGAACAGGTCTGGAGTTCAGATGAGAGCTCTAGGCTAGACTCCAGATCTAGCCTAGAGAGGTCCATCCTAGAGATTTGGAGGTCTAGAGACATAAATTTGGGAGACGTCTGCATATAAATAGTATTAGAAGTGTAAGAAGTACATGAATAAACAACCATTAATTTTAAAGTCATGAAGTCCTAACTCCTGGCTCAGACACTATGTGACCTAAGACAAGCTTCTTAACTACTCTTCTGAATTCATTTCCTCTTGGTTGGTGACAAGTTCTCAAATGGTACTGGGTTTTTAAGCAAATGAGTGATGCTATCCAAGTTGTTTTGTTGGAAGGTAAGGTTCCACTTTCCCTTTCTCCCACCCCTCATGCCTGCTTATCCCTTCCCCTAAAAAGAAAGGGCCTAACAATTAAGTAGATCAAAACTACAACTCCCTTTGCTTTCATTATAAAGCCAAGGGAAGAAAACATGTGAGAGAAAAGGAAAGGAAAAAGGAAGGTATTAAATGCCCATCTCAGGGCTGTGTACTATGAAAGAATAATACATGATGAAGCCTAATAATAACAAGAGACAGGGTGGTCTAAGAAGCAGAATATTATAAACTATTCTTCAGAGTTGCTGCCATCACTCAAAAGATTGTGTTTCCTATTATCCTCACAAAACCTCTGACCTTGAGAAATGAAAATGTAATTAATACTTTAGAAAGTTAAGAAACACAGACTGGCATCTTTATCCTCAAGCAAAGCAGGCACTAATACTCAACTGCAATCTCTGCAACTATGAACAGAAATATTTGCTCTCTCTCAAGGATGCAGTGGTGTTATTTTACAAGGTTGGACTTTAAAAATTAATAGCACTATCCCTGGCTGGTGTGGCTCCATTGGTTGGAACATCATCCTGTGCACTGAAGAGTCATGGGTTCGATTCCCAGTCAGGGCACATACCCAGGTAGTGGGTTCGATCCCTGGTCAGGGTGCATGCGAGAGGCAACCAATCGATGTTTCTCTCTCACATCCATGTTTCTCTTTCCCTCTCCTTCCCTCTGGTTCTAAAACCAATTTTAAAAAATAATAAAAGCACTAATAAATCTAAAGAAATGAAATAACATTTATGGAATATTCTGAGGGAGTTCACTGAATAGCAATATTTATGTATTATGATGATGTACACAGTAACTTCCTCATCTTGGGAAGTGAGGTCAGGCTCCCTTTAGACTCCACTCATGACAAGCCTTCATTGGGTGAAGGCAATTAAATACAGGAAACTCTCTGGCCTCTGTGAGAGGTCCTGTTGATCAGGGAATACAAAGCACTTACCACCAAAGTAAAATATGTTGAATCAGGAAAATATTTCTTGACCTAAAAATTAATTTGTCTCAAATACATCACTTCTTCATGTAGAATGGAATATTGTTAGGCCACAATGGAAAAATTGAAAAGGAATGGTCTCAATAACCCAGCAATACATATACACTTGCTTCATTTTTATCAACACTAATTTCAAACAACTAGAAGACAAAAGCATAAATAATTAATCTTTATTCCCCTGTTGGGAAGCTCAAGTCAAAATAAAAAATTACTAAAACTGCTGTAATCAGACATGAGAAATAGAGCTGGATAACAGCAAGGTATTCCAAAGATAAATTATTAATAGCATGTGTTTTGTGATGCTTCAATAAACTCATTCTTGACTAATTGTTTATGGACTACTATGAAAATTCTAAAACAAAAGGGTAAACTGTTTTGTGTGTTGCAATAACTTCTTCCATCCCTAAACAGTTATACTGAAAATGTCAAGTAGAAAAAAATTATTTAACTCAAATAATTCATGAAAAGATATATACTGATTGGTACCACTCTGCTAAAATATTATGTATTTAACATAAATATCCTACAGATTATACTTAATTGAATGATTTGTTTTCCTTGAAAAGAGAAAAAAATCAATTAGCAGATCACAGATTCAAAAGTAAAGAAGAAAAGTGTAAAAGCCTAGAAGGGTTTTAATAATTACTTTTGACCTTGGAAAAGGGAAGGCCTTTGTAAGCAAGACATTGGACAAAAGACAAACAAAAAATTATAAATCTGACTACATTAATATTAAAAATATCTGCATGAGAGCCCTAGCTGGTTTGGCTCAGTGAATAGAGCATCAGCCTGCAGACTGAAGGGTCCCAGGTTCGATTCCAGTCAAGAGCATGTACCTTCCCCTCTGAGATCAATAAAAATATATTTTAAAAATATATATCTTCATGAGAGAATGCAATAAAGACAAATGACAAAATATAAAGCAAAGATTAACCTTCTTAATATAAAATAAGCAATTATCTTGCCTAATAATAGACAAACATGTAAATTGACCATACCTTTGCTACACTAACCAGCCAATCAGGACAGTATGCAAATTAACCCAACAAAGATGGCAGTCAATTTGCATACGTAGGCTCCAAGCAGCGGAGCGAAGACTGAAGGCGAGCCGGAGCAGTGAAGATGGAAGACTGAAGGCAGCTCCGGCCAGAGCAGCGAAGTCGGAAGACTGAAGGCGGCTCCGGCCGGAGCGAAGGCCTGGTCCCGGGTGCCGGAAGATAACTGGTGCCGGCAGCCAGGAGAAGGGAAGGCCTATTGCACGAATCTCTTCGTGCAACAGGCCTCTAGTCTATTTAATAATAAAAGCATAATATGCTAATTAGACCAGACAGACGAACGACCTTCCAGACGTCCTCCCGGATGACTTTCCGGATGAAGCCAGGGCTGCGAGGGAAGCCCAGGTCCCAGGTGCCTGCTGGCAGCCAGAGGGAAGCTTGGGTCCCAGGTGTCAGAAGGAAGCCCGGGTCCCAGGTGCCAGAGAGAAGCTGGTGCCGGCAGCCAGGGGAAGGAAGGCCTACTCTTGCACGAATTTCGTGTGTGGGGCCTCAAGTAGATCAATAAAAGCAATTTTTATATATATTGGACAATGTTAAACCTCACTGATAATTAATGAAACAAAGTTAAATAAGATATTATTTTCACCCATCAGTGCTGGGAGCTGGTCCATCCTTGCTGTTTCAAGGGAGCTGGCATATATGGCATACTGTTCTTAATATGTTTGCTCACCTTCTTGGCACTATGTGTTTTAACCAAGGTCACCTCTCTGAGAAAGGTTGCTTCCCCAGGTAGAAATTTTCCCCTGAAGTTAGGGAGGGAATAAAACCCCTTAACTAAGTGCCAGGCGGGTAATTAATCACTTTAACTACGAACAATCATGCTTAAGCTACATAATCTTTACTCCCTGGAATGGAGATAAGAAACGCCCTAACCTTTGGAATAGAGATTGATAGGATTGGAATCAACTGGTATAAATACAGATGTAACAAGACAACAGGAGACAGAACCTAGGCACAGAACCTACACAGAACCTAGAGACAGATGAACTTCGCTGGAGAGAACATGGCAAAAGGTCCTGGACAGAAACTGGCCACAGAACCTAGCGAGAGAACATGGCAAAAGATCCTGAACAGAAACTGGCCACAGAACCTAGAGACAGAACCTAGCGAGAGAACCTGGCTGAAGAACCTAGAGACAGAACCTGGCTGGAGATCCTAGACAGAACTTGGCTGGAGAACTGGCTACAGAACCTGGCTGGAGACCCTGACAAGAGAACCCGGCTATGATGATCACCTGAACACTGCCTCTGTGTCATTCCTTCTTCGCCAACTCCGTCCACACCTTTGGGGAACCCCTGTAACCGCTGGGGCTGGACCCCAGTACATCAGATGACAAAGATTTATAGTAATAATAGTAAAAATTTAATATTACCCTCATTTTATAGGTAAGGAAATTATATAATCTTCTCCATATCACAAAGCTAGGAAGTGATAAAATAGTCATTTTTCAAAGTTTGTTCATGCACAGCTCTGGTGAAAGTGAGATGAGCAGGTATTGTCATACATTATTGTTGATAATGTCTTATGGAAGACTCTTGAGGGAATATGTCCCATAACCTATGTCCATGGCCTCTGAAAGTACTACATAATTGTTCCTGCTCATGAGACATCTTATCTGTCATTGAAAAATTAAGATATGCCAGTCTTGTGCTCCTTATAGAGATAGGCAACATATTTCTAAAACAGACAAACTACACCCAGGCGTCATGTGCACTATATAAATATTGTGTTTCTATGTCCATCGGTATCCCAAATAAGGAAAAAGACAAGGTTGATGTCACACCGCCTTCCCTCCCATGTCAGAGTTGCACTGTCATCCCACAGGGACTGTGCTGCAGGACATGGGCACTCCAACTGCTGTCCCGCTCTCAACGCTGTCAACGTAGCCACTGTGGCAATCAGAAAACAATGTTTGGCATTGTATTTAATAGGAACTAAAGAGAATGGCACACTCTCTGATCTCTGTCTTAGTGTCTTGTACTTTCCACTTCATTCTGACTAACAATCAATGTACAATTTAGCCCAGACAGAGGCTCTAAAACAGAGTGCACAGCCTCTTTGGAGAGTAATCTGGCAATAACCATCAAATTTTTTAATTCATGAACATCCACCCACACCACTTTTAGAAATTTATACTACAAATATACTTGTCACAATGCTTGTGCCAGAAAGTGAATGTCTTTGTCCCCACTGAATTCATATATTGAATCCTAACCCCTAAGATGATGGTTTTGGAGGTGAGGCCTTTAGGAAGTGATTAGGTCAAAAGGGACGAGCCCTCATGGTTGGGATTAGTGCCTCTCTAAAAGGGACCCCAGAGAGCTCCCTTGCATTTCTGCCATATGAGGACAGAGCAAGACAAGATCTATGAACCAGGAAGTGGGCCTCACAGAACACGAGCATGCCAGGACCTTGATCTTGGATCTTGATTTCCCAGCCCCCAGAACTGTCAGAAATAAATTTCTATTGTTCATAAGTTATTCAGTCTATGCTATTTTGTTATAGCAACCTGAGTGAACTAAGACAACTTGTAATAGCCCAAACTGAACACAACCTAATAGTCCATCAATAAAGGACTATTTAAATATAGTATAGTAGTCATGTAAAGAAATACTATAAAGCTGTTTTTAAAAAAGAATGCAGCCTAGCCAGTGTGGCTCAACTGGTTGAGCATCATCCTGTGCACCAAAAGGTTGCTGGTTCGATTCCCAGTCAGAGCACAAACCCAGGTTGTGGGTTTGATCCCTGGTCAGGGCACCTGGGGAAGGTAACTGATCTCTCTCTCTCTCTCTCTCTCTCTCTCTCTCGCTCTCGCTCTCTCTCCCTCTCCCTCTCCCTCTTCCTCTCTCTCTCTTCCCCTTTCCTCTCTCTCAAATCAATGTAAAAAAAAGAATAGTCTCTACATCTCTTTTAAACATTTGATTTAAAAAGCAAAAAACCTCAAAGAATGTATAAGTTTTGGATAAAAAGCTCTCATTAATGTAAAATAAAAGGAGGAAAACTATACATGCATTTATTATGCAAGAATATTTCTGGAAGGTTACATATGGCCACCCACATTCCCTGGCTTATGGCGCTTCCGGCGCTTCCTTCATCTTCAAAGCCAGCAACAGGAGGCTGAGTTCCTGTCACATCACACTACTCTGGTCTCTTCTCTGCCTCCCCCTTCCACATGTAAAGACCCTACATAATTCAGGATAATCTCTATATTTTAAGTCAGCTCATTATATATCTGATACCTTAACTCCCACTGCCATTTGATGTACCAAATCCAGTTTCCAGAGCTTAGGACATGGATATCTTTAGAGGCCATTATTCTGCTTATCATGAATATACGCAGGCAGTTTATGGAAAAGGGCTTTCTTACTTTTAAGTGAAAATATACTTTGCTAAAACTGTCTACTAGTATATGGCTATTTTAGAAAAAAACGGAACATATGCATACAAATAGAAGGGGGATTTATGTATGAGGAAAGGGATCTTTTTAAAAGAAGATATACCTGAATATAGAGTAATAATGCAATGAGAAACAACATATAGGAAAATGTACGGAAAAGAAGGGTCATACCAGTTAGCATCAAGCATTAATCAAATTCTCCTAGTACCTACGACTTTGTGGCCTTCATTCTTTGTTAATATTAATTCTGTAAAAGTATCCATACCACTGTCTTACAGCTCTGGCTAATTAGTGACCTGCAACATGAATCCTTGGTACATAAACATCTCTGGGTTTCCCTGGAGGAGCAAACAGAACACTCCAGCTTGCTCACCTACTAAAATTACACTCTCAGTGTAGAAAAAAATGAATACACAGTAAAAATTCAATCCTGTATTGCAGGACGACAGATTTCTACATCCTTTAAATGTAAGTCAGCTAACACACTTGCACACACATTACCTAAGCTTTCTTACTCATGTACAGAGCCCTCATACGACAAAGCAGATATATAGTCCCTGAACTGTTTCCCAAAGAACATTCCAAAATGCCTCTTCTACTGAAGGTAACTAATTCAATCTAAAGAAAAGGGAAGGGTGGGTAGATACTGGAGGGAGGAGGGAGGAAGGGAGGCAAAAGAGAAAGGTTTGATGGTGTGTGTGTGTGTGTGTGTATGTATGTATGTAATTCCATAAACTAAGTTCTATAAAATGAAACCAGAGGAAAATATTCCTCAAGACACTAGATTAATTCAGTTAATTTTAGATCCTTTTGGCAATTATATTATTGTAAAGACTATATTAAAAATAAATATAAAAGTCTAAATATATTAGCAACTTTTCCTATCAATGATGGTCTCCCAAAAGGAACTAGCACCTATCAACACTCCATAGAGACAAACAGGTACACCCAGGTCCATTGGTAAAGAAATTAACTAGAGCCTGTCTGGCACGGTTTAGTAGTTGAGCATCAACTTATGAACCAGGAGGTCATGGTTCAATTCCTGGTCAGGGCATATGACCAGGTTGTGGGCTTGATCCCCAGTAGGGGGCATGCAGGAAGCAGCCAATCAATGACTCTTATCATTGACTAGAGGCCTGGTGCACAAGAATTTGTGCACTCGTGGGGGAGGGGGGGTCCCTCAGCCCAGCCTGTGCCCTCTCACATACTGGGAGCCCTCAGGTGTTGACCCCCATCACCCTCTAATCGCAGGATCGGCCCCTTGCCCAGGCCTGACGCCTCTGACAGAGGTGTCAGGCCTGGGCAGGGGACCCTCATTTCCCCCCATCACTGGTTCTGCCCCCAGCCCAGGCCTGATGCCTCTGGCCCAGGCGTCAGGCCTGGGCAGGGGACCCCCAGACCCCTCCGATTGCTGGCTCTGCCCCTTGCCCAGGCCTGATGTGTAGACCCCATCACCCTCCAATCGCAGGATCGGCCCCTTGCCCAGGCCTGACGCCTCCGCCAGAGGTGTCAGGCTTGGACAGGGGACCCCCATCTCCCCCCGATCACTGGCTCTGACCCCCGCCCAGGCCTGAGGCCTCTGGCCCAGGAATCATGCCTGGGCAAGGGGACCATCATATCCCTCCAAGCCCCGGCTCCGCCCCCCACCCAGGCCTGATGCCTCTGGCCCAGGCATCAGGCCTGGGCAGGGGACCCCCAGGCCCCCACCCAGGCCTGATGCCTCGGCCAGAGGAGTTGACCCTCATCACCCTCCATCATCAATCACCGGATTGGCCCCTTGACCAGGCCCGAGGCCTCTGGCAGAGGTGTCAGGCCTGGGCAGGGGACCCCCAGCTCCCCGCGGTTGCAGGCTCTGCCCCTGCCCAGGCCTAACGCCTCTGGACAAGGCATTAGGCCTGGGCAGGGGACTCCCAGCTCCCCGCGATCTCCCGCCCTGCCCCTGCCCAGGCCTAACGCCTCTGACTGAGGCATTAGGCCTGGGCAGGGGACCCCCAGCTCCCCGTGGTTGCAGGCTCCGCCCCTGCCCAGGCCTAATGCCTCGGCCAGCTCTTAGCTCCCCCCTGGGTTTCCGATCACTGTCAGTGGCAGGGGGCTTCTTCCTGCTTTCCCTTTCGCCTCCCTGCATTGTGCCTACATATGCAAATTAGCCGCCATCTTTGTTGGCAGTTAACTGCCATCTTAGTTGGCAGTTAATTGCATATAGCCCTGATTAGCCAATGAAAAGGGTAGCGCCGTACGCCAATTACCATTTTTCTCTTTTATTAGTGTAGATGTTTCTTTCTATCTATCTATCTATCTATCTATAAAAATATATTTTCAAATGGGGGGGGGATGAGGACACATTTGTAATACCTTAACTAATAAAAAAAAAAGAAAATATATTTTTAAAAAGAAATGAACTAGAATAGCAGATTAAGACTCCAGTCTTTAAAGTGAAGTTTACCTAAGACCATCCCCTAGACCAGCGATGGCGAACCTATGACACCATGTCAGAGGTGACACGCAAACTCATTTTTTTTGTTGATTTTTCTTTGTTAAATGGCATTTAAATATATAAAATAAATATCAAAAATATAAGTCTTTGTTTTACTATGGTTGCAAATATCAAAAAATTTCTATATGTGATACGGCACCAGAGTTAAGTTAGAGTTTTTAAAAATGCTGACACGCTGAGCTCAAAAGGCTCGCCATCACTGCCCTAGACACATATTTTGAAGTGACCTGCTCAGTTTAAATGTGTCACCCAGAGGGGGGATTTATAATGCAGAGAGTAAATATATACTTACTCACCAACTGACCCTGTCTGAATTTCTTATAATTAACTGTTTTTCATGTGTAAGGATGTTATTGATGAACCTTCTTGGGCTCTTCTAACTCCCATGACAGATTATTTGGGACCACTGTGTCCAAGATGTGCAAGAAGTTTGCTGGGCTAGGCAATGAGGTCTGTAAGTATAAAAAAGTGGGCCAAATGGCCCAAACTGAGCTTCTGCCAGACTCAACAGGATCAGAGCCTAACCGGAAGTCCTAACTGCCCCCTGAGACCTGCTCAGGTGCAGAGTGGGAGGAGGGATTAATCTCAACCACCTTTCTTTTGCACAAAAAAACATAAATTAAAAAACTAAAATTAAAAGCATTCTTCCATGACCTTGTAACTTCTGAGTTTCCAAAAAGATATTTTAAAATATATACCAAAGAAGTACAACTTCTCAGGGTAATCTGCCAATACAAACCAAGTATTTCAGATTATTTGCATGCCTTCTCCAAATCTATTTCTAGAAATTTATTCTAAGGATAAAAGCATGGCAGTGTACAAAGAAAACCACAAGAATATTTATCACATCTATTTATAGGAAAAAAAAAATGGGGGGGGGGACATTAGTAAAGGATTAGTTAAATATGTTTCAACCTACAACATAATACTCTGTGGCTGTTAAATTCAGAATTGTGGCAAAATATTTATGAAATATTGCTAAATTTTAAGAAATCAAATTGTAAAGTATTATCTACAAATTACATATCACTCAAAGAGTATTTTATGTTAAGAATCATTAAGAAAAGTTATCACCAGGTGGGAGGATTTGGGATTTATTAATAATCATAAAACCTCCCATTTATTGAGTAGGGCACTCTAAAGAAAGAGCTGGAGATGATCACTAGATTTTGTATAAACACACACACACACACACACACACACACAAAAACACATACTTCTTTGTATGGTGTAAATCTTCCAGTACACTGTCTGTCCTACAAGTGCTCAAAATACATTTATACTTGTATAACTACATATTCAACATTTACTGTATGTGGAGCACTGTTTTAAGCCATTTACATATACTATCTCATCAACCCTTTGTCCTCAATTGAAAGATTACAAAATTACCAAAGATCATTTGCCCAATAAAAAGCAGAACCAACATTTAATCCCAAATCTGTCTGGCTCCAAAGCACAGAAACTTCGACTTCTTCTCCCTCCCTTTTTCCATTATTTGTATTATTCAAGATTTCTACAATGAAAATGAACTCTGGTGTGTTAAGGAAACAATAGATTATTTTAGATGTATACAAAAAGGTTTGAAATAGTTTGTGTTTTAAAAATAGCTCTCAACCTAGCCTTGAGAAATAAAAATGTCATCAGATATCAATCAATACCTACCAGAGCTATTGATTAGGAGAGGGGGAGAGATTAACCAAAGGACTTATATGCATACTAGAGGCCCGATGCACGAAATTCATGCAAGAGTAGGCCCTCGTGGCCCCGCCTGCCTCACAGCCCTGCCCCCCACCCACTGGTCGTTCCAGAAGGTCATTCTAGAAGGTCTTTCTGGAAGGTCGTTCTGCCATCCAGAATTTACACAAATTAGCATATTAGCTCTTTATTATATAGGATATGCATTACACGTGGACACAGACAATGGTGCAGTGAAGGCCTGGAGGAGGAACAGGAATGAGGAGGAGGAGGGTACTGGGGGGGGGGGGGGGAGAGATGGACATCTGTAATACTTTCAACAATAAAGATAAATTAGAAATAAATTAACATTTTAATAAAATGGACAAAAAACATTTGAAAGAAAATATAAGGGAAAAAATTTTGTGACCTTAGGGTAGGCAAAAATTTTTTACATAGGACACAAGAAATTGAAAAACAATTCAACATTCAACATCATAAAGAAAATGAAAAGCTACAAACCGTAAGAAAATATTGTCAATAGAGATACCTAAGAAAGGACATATCAAAATATATAAAGAACTCTCAAAATTCAATAATGAGACAAACCATCCAATTTTTAAAATGGGCAAAGTATCTTAACAGACACTTCATCAATGAAGATATACTGATGACTAAGAGCGCATGAAAAGATGTTCAACATCTTTTTTTATTTTTTAGGGCATGGTGTAATTGTATTTTGAAAATTATAATCTGTAAGAATACAAAATAAATAAATATTGGAAGCTCAAATATCTAAAAAGCTCAAAAAATGTGAGTATGATGTTCTTTGGATTCAAATGTTGACAGTAAGAAAGTGCATCTATGGCAGTCCATCTGCCTTAACCCTTATACTGTTATTCATCCCTTTTATTTTCAATTATAGTGTACATCTTCAACATCTTTGGAATAAGGAAAATACAAGTTAAAATCATAATATACAAATACATAACCACTAAATTATCTAAAGTTAAAAAGACTGACAATACCAAGTGTTGCCAGGGATATAAAACTATTGACTCCCATATATTGCTGATGGGAATATAAAAAAGTTTAACCATTTTGGAAAACAGTTTGGCAGTTAGTTTCTCAAAAATTGCATTTCTAGGTCTTTAACCAAGAGAAGTGAAAACATATGTCCATACAGAGAATTATACGTAAATAAATATAGCAGCTTTAAACTGAAAATAGGGAACAACGCAACCTAAATGGGCAAATAACATCAATTATGGTATTTCTACTACTCAGTAATAAAAAGAACTGAACTACCAACAGCCACCACAACATGGCTAAAAACATGCCGAACAAAAGAAATCATACACAAAAGTAGTATACATTGTATGATCCTGATACTATTATAATAACTTGGGTTATTACTTAACAGGAAAGGAGTTAAGGGAAGAATAGATAATACAGGCATGCCATTTATACAGCTTTGCCAGGAAACTGCAGTTAACATTCTCCAGGTCTATTCAGCAGATGGCTGGGGGAAGGGACTGGACAATGGACGCGTGCCCAGTAAGGTCTGGGTGCCGTGGGAAGGTGCCTATCTGTCAGTCACACCTGGGAACAAGTCAGTGGCCGCAATGGGCATGGCTACTCCAAGGACACGAAACTTGAATATTTAAACTCCTGGACAAAGGAGCACTCAGCGCGCTCTGGCTGCTTGCGCCTGACTCCTGTTGCAGGGGGTGTGCTCCCCGGTACCCACACAATGGATTGATGGACTGAACTGAGCCTGATGCTACCCTGGACTCAGCTCCACCATGGGATGAAGACTCTGGACACTGGCCCTGCTTTTGGCTCTGCTGGTCTCCCAGCTGTACCTTTTCCAGGACTGGGTAACAGGCATGGGACTTCAAAATCTGAGAAATATATTTCCACACTGATAAAACCCATTCATTCTCCCATGTGAGTCTTAGGAAATTCTTTTTCTGAAGATATTGCAAGAGCCACCCCACTCCCACTAGTGTTGTGGAAATTGAACCCACTAATTTCTCCGGCAACAATCCCATTTACATAAAATTCTAGAGACATGGAGATGTCTCTAGACATCTTGCATGACTGCAAAATGGCATAAGAAAACTTTTTTGGGATGATGGAAATGTTCTATTGAGTGTAATGATAATGATGGTTATACACATGCATACATTTGCCAAAATTCATGAAACTATATCTTTCAAATGGATATATTTATCATACCTAAATTGTCCTTTAATAAAATTTTTTAAAAAGAAAAATGGTTTTTCTTGTCATAATTGCGTATTATACAACCAATTACAATGAAAGCACATTTTTTCTTTGAATCATGGGCACTGGTGTCAAAGATAATCTTATCTATACTGCTTTAACTGAATAAAAACATATAGTTTTAATATTATTACCCCTTCTGTTCTTCCTCTATCACTGCCACAATCCCAAATCCAGTGAACTTTAAATTTCTTGAATGTTTTCCTCTCTTATCTCTCTCTTATCACATGCTTCTCCTCCGCATTCAATAAATACTTGTGAAACAGAATCAAACAGGTCTCCAATCCTGTTTTACTTTTGTCACCTACTGTTATTCTGAGAACAGACTAGAATTAAAGCCTTCATCTGATGTTCTAGGATTTTAATTTTCTTATGTGGACAAAAAAGTGCTACATAATAAACCTGACAAGTTCAGGGGAGGCCTGAATGGCAGGGCCTTACAAACTCAGAGACCAAAAGTAACCACATAGGATGGTCTGAAATTAAAACTTTCTAACTAAAATTAGTTCATGGCTGGCAGTCAGGTCCTAGGCTAGAATCTTCCCTAACAAAGGTCAATCTTCATTGAGCCTATTGTTTTGCATCTAATATAACACACCTTTGGAATGGCACAGAATGGAGACCACAAATCCTCTCATTGTTATTGTTATGTTAATTATTGACTGTTAACTATCCTTATACGCACAAATATAAAAGATGTCTATCAGTTTTATTTATTTTTATTTTTTTATTGATTTTTAGAGATAGAAACATTGATGAGAGAAACACCATTTGTCAGCTGCCTCCTGCACACACACCCCCTACTCAGGATCAAGCCTACAACCCGGGTGGTGATGCTCAACCTCTGAGCCACACCAGCCAGGCTATCAGTTTTAGTTTTTATCCAATCCCAGAGATCATCCCCTCCCCCCACCACCCATTATCCCCCTTTGCTTTCTCCTAGCTCCCTAATCTATCACCAATAAATTTCATGTAATTTCCTTCTGTCTTGCCCTTTGATTCTAATGTATAAAGTAAGTAGTAAAACTGCCAGTTTCCAGAGCATTTTCTCAATCCGTTGAGATTTTGCTTCCCAGCAATTGTCATCAGTTTGGTTCAAATAAACTCATAAAAATTCTTACAAGTTTCCAACAAAATATTACATAGCAGCCCAATATATAGACATATATTTAGAAGTTCAAATTTATAACATTTAATAATAAAGTCAACTAATGAGGACGTAAGTGCATGTATCAGTAGTACTAAATATATCAAAATAGTTACCTTTAATGTGAATGTATCGGCTGTTCTTTGTTTTAGTTTCTTAGTAATTAAAAATGAAATTGAAATCAACTATTAAGAGCAAACATCAGCAAACTAAGGCCCATGGGCCAAAAAGCCTACCTACCACCTGGTTTTGTATGATCCTTGAGCTAAGATTTTTTTTTCACATTTTCAAATGGTTGGAAAAAAGAATATTTTTGGTATGTGAAAATTATATAAAATTCAAGTTTCTCTGTGTCCATAAAGTTTTATTGGAACACAGCCACACTCATTTGTCTTTGGCTGCTTTGTGCTATAATAGCAGAGTTGAGTAGTTATAAAAATAACTGTATGGTCCACAAGTCTAAAATATTCACCATCTGGCCCTTTACAGAAAAAGTTTACAGACCCCAGATCTAGAGAATACATACAACACCAACTTCATGAAATAGAATTTGGAAACCGCTTAGAGCAAACTGCAATTTTTAAATGGCCACTACAATATTTTCTATCCTACTTGTTCTGCAATGTAGCCTTACTACTCCCTCATCAAAAGGCACCTAATTCTCTTCCCTTTGAATCCGGAATCAGCTTAGGAACTAGCTTGGCCTTTATAACATGGTGGCAGTGACTTCTGAGACTTCCAAGACTAGGTCATAAGAAACCTTGCAGCTTTCTCCTAGGACTCTTGTAATGATCAGTGGGATGCCTCTTCTGAGAATCAAGCACCATGCTGTCAGAAGCTTGAACCTCATAGAGCAGCCAAATACAGGCATTCCTGCCCACAACCTGAGCTGAGTCCCAATAGTCAACCTCAACTAATATCCCTGTGAGAGAGTTATCCTGGACCTCCAGCTCAGGTGGCTTCTGGATGACCGAAGCCACAACAAAATCTGACTGCAACTGCATTGAAATCCCTACGTGAGAACCACCAGTGGGTCCAGTCAACCCACAGAACCGGGAAATCCTCCTATATAATAAAAGGCTAATATGCAAATAGACCAAACGGCAGAATGACTGGTTGCTATGATGCGCACTGACCACCAGGGGGCAGATGCTCAACGCAGGAGCTGCCCCCTGGTGGTCAATGCGTTCCCACAGGGGGAGCGCCGCTCAGCCAGAAGCCGGGCTCACAGTTGGCAAGCACAACGGCGGTGTGGGGGAGCCTCTCCTGCCTCTGTGGCAGTGCTAAAGATGTCCAACTGTCAGCTTAGGCCCACTCCCCGCAGGGGACATCCCCCGAGGGCTCCCAGGCTGCAAGAGGGTGCAGGCGGGGCTGAGGGACCCCTCCTCCCGCCGAGTGCACGAATTTTGTACACTGGGCCTCTAGTCCTATCTAATAGACAAACATGGTAATTAACCGTAACTTCACTACCCTGCCCACTGGCTAATCGGGGCGATATGGAAATTAACCGTCAACAAAGATGGCGGCTAATTTGCATACGTAGGCTCAATGATGGGAGGCGAAAGGGGAAGGATGGAAGAACAGTGATCGGAAACCCAGGTGGCAGGCAAGAGCCGGGTGGCAGGGTAAAGGCACTTTACCCTGCTCCCCGCCCTGGGTCCAAGAACCCGGGCAAAGGCCCGCCCCCCAGCTGGTGATCAGAGAAGCTGGGCGGGGCAGAGAAGAGGCCACCAGTGTCTGCCTCTTCCCTGCCCCCCACCCCGGTGGTGATCGGTGACCCCTCAAGGCAGGGAGGGACCCAGAACACGCGGAAGCCAGGTCTTTTTTTTTTAGATTGTGTAATTATTTATTACAAATAAACAGTGGTTTCACATCTGGCAAAAACGGGTCCTCTTTTTACATGTGTGTGCAGGTTCTGATATACAAGAAAGGGTCATGTGCTTAGTTCGTCCATGCAAAGCTCACAGGTACATCACTAAATACTTTAAAAATAGAATGATCTCTTTGAAACAATCTGTTTAGATTCAGGATTAGTAAAACAGTATGGAACTAATGAAATACAGTGATAGGAATTAGGAAGTGTGACACTGATGGTTCTGGGCATGTGAAGGGTGAGGGACAGAAGGGTATACATGGCCTTCCCTTCAGTTCTGCTGGAGCGATGAGCTCCGAGGGCCCAAGCTGCTCCATGCCCAGAGGAGGTGGGTGTGGTCAGTGGCTCTGTTTCAGAACTTCTTGCCAAGCAGAGAGCTTACCCGACCCACAGGAACCTTTTTACTCCAGAAAACAGAAACAGCCAGTTCCCAATGGGCATGGGAAAACCAGTGTCCCCTCCTGTGCACGGTGTCCTAATGGGGTGACGGGGGAGGTGGGCGAGGGGAGCAGTGCAGAGTTGTTAGGCAGCTGGAGTGGGAGTGGAAAGGCCATGAAATGTCCACAGTCCTGGCTGTGCCCACGGCCTGGGCTGCTCCTCCAGGCCCTGGCTGAGGGATTAGGGCTGATTCTCTCGGGAAGGGAATAGTCCATGGGTGGAAGATTTACAGGCTCAGGGTGGGCTGTGTGTTAGTTTGGGGCAAATCCCTCAACATTCCTGCTGCCAAGCCCTCAAAGGAATGAGGCAGAGGTACCCCTCACCCCCAAGACCCCTTCATGGACTTTTTAGCATCTACGGGATTTTTAATCCCTTCAGGGAGACTTTCTATCCTGCAGTCCCATCCCACCCCACTGTTGCTGTTTGTCTGCCAGCTGGGTCGAGCATCAAGGGGAAGGGGGGTTTATACTTACTGAAAGACTACTGATCCTACCGGGAAACCAACCTGTTTACTGTACTGTTGTAAATATCATACCCTTTATATCCGGTATATTGGCTTCTTTTAAATAAAGTGAAATGTCTTAGAAAGAAAAAAAAAGGCAAGGCAGGGCAGGACCCAGAAGACTCATATGGGGAGTGCCACTCAGCCAGAAGCTGGCTCATAGTTGGCCAGTGCAGTGGTGGTGGGAGGAGCCTCTCCCACCTCCGTGGCAGCACTAAGAATATCCAACTAATGGTTTAGACCTGATCCATTGGGGGCCTAAGCCTTTAGTTGGACATCCCCCGAGGGCTCCTTGGCTGCCAGAAGGATGTCTGACTGCAAGCTGAGGCCTGATCCCCCTGGGAGTGGGCCTAAGTCAACAGGTGGACATCCCCCAAGGGGTCCTGGACTGTGACTAGGCACAGGCCAGGCTGAGGGACACCCTCCCCCCGCCCCCCCCCCGAGTGCACAAATTTTTGTGCACCGGGCCTCTAGTATATAATAAAAACCTAATATGCTAAATGTCCAGTTGTCCAATTGGCCGTTCAACCAATCAAAGCGTAATATGCTAATGATATGCTAAGGCCGTTCAACTGCTCACTATGACATGCACTGACCACCAGAGGGCAGACAGTCAACTGGTCGACCAGTCTCTATGACATGCACTGACCAGTAGGGGAAAGACACTCTGACCAGTAGGTTAGCTTGCTGCTGGGGTCCAGCCCATCGGGTCTGAGCGAGACAGGCCAGACATGCCCTGGAACCCTCCCATGGTCCCTCCTCCCCGTCCCTCCCCCTGGCTGGCAGGTCCTGATCACCCGATTGGGGCCGGGCCCTGGGCTGGGACAGGGAACCAGGGATGGGTGGCAGCAGACGTGGGCTGCGAGGGAAGGAGGATGGGCGGAGGCAGGGAGGCAGGGAACCATGCAGTGGTGGTACGTGGGCGGTGAGGGAAGGAAGAGACGGAGGCGGAGAGGCGGAGAGGCAGGGAAGCATGTGCCGCCACCGTGGTGAGGGAAGGAGGAGGCGGGAAGGTGGTGAGGCAGGGAACTTGATCAGCCCTGATCACCGGCCAGGCCTAGGAACCCCACCTGTGCACAAATTTCATGCATTGGGCTTCTAGTATAGTAATAATAAACACTTACTTAAACCTCTATGTTTTGGGGTGGATAGTTATATAGCAACAGATAACTAAAACACCATTATACTAAAATTAATCTAAGAATGTTTCAGATACAAAATATAAACTTCTGAGTCAAGCCCAGGATTGGACTATCCATGCATATCACCAAACCAACCCTACCAAAGCCTCCTGCTAACCTAGGTATTCTAGAAGCAGCCAATTATGAAAGAAGTGATAAATAATACTCTAATGCAGTGGTCGACAAACTGAGGCTCACGAGCCACATGCAGCTCTTTGGCCCCTTGAGTGTGGCTCTTCCACAAAATACCACGTGCGGGCCCGCACGTACAGTGAGATTGAAACTTCATGGCCCATGCGCAGAAGTCGGTTTTCGGCCTGGGCGAGTCTATTTTGAAGAAGTACTGTGATATTTGGCTCTGTTGACTAATGAGTTTGTTGACCACTGCTCTAATGGAATCACTGTGATTTTCTAATCTATATGCATTCCAATCAGGCTCACTCTGCACCAAAATAGGCTCATAAACCTAAATCTTAACACTCAGAAATTCTCACAGAGCAATGGAAAATAATTTTTCCAATTCCTAAAAGATAAGTGAAAAAACAATTCTCACTTTTTATGCTATAAATAAACTGGTGATTAAAATACCTCATTATTTTTACTTAATAATCTTAGGAAATGATGAACTTAGATGAAACATAGCCAACTTATCAGTATGTAGCAAAGTATCAGTTTATAGCAGTTTAACTCTAACACATTTGGACTTGGTAATAAAAATCCACATGCAATTGTGTTTGTGTCACCAGCTCCTGCTCCAAAGGGTGTCAGGTTATAGTTATTCACTGAAAAGTGCCTGGAAAATTTAATTGAACTCAATATTAATCTCCCATAAAGTCCATGCATCATACTACCTTAAGCCACAGCAGTTTCAAATTTGAGAAAAATGAGTGTTTAGTATATATTCTGTACTCTGTTACACTCTGGAGATATGTCTTTAATTTCATTCAAAAGAGATCAGTGGTGTCTTGAATTATTAACCCATTGATATTATTGAGAACCACAATGTAATATAGAATAGTGTGTTTATTTCACATCTAAACAGCTATCATTGAAACACTTAAGATTCCTAATTTTTTTCTTAATTCAGTAAGTGTTTGCAAGTTTATTTAAATATTTATTTATGTGACTATTATTCACACTAATGTGGAAAAACACTTGCACAGATAAAGTGTTTTAGGTAGAAAACATTTCTACCTTTGGTGGCTTAAGCCAATCCTACAAGAGTACTCTGACCAATTAGTGATGCCTGCCACAGAGGCAACTAGTATAAGAAATACACTGGGAACTTGCCAACCCTGACTCACTTCATCCAGTTTCATGCAGTCTCTTTCCTTCAGATTCCCTACTGCATCCCTTCAAAGATCCAAGCAATGTTTCCCTTTCTCAGCCTGTCTTTCCCACTGCTGGGTCTACTCTCCACAGATGACCCTTGAAAAGCTCCCTCCTGGTGCAAATGTGTTGGCCCAAAAAGGCAGATTTCCCTAACACCAAGAGTTCACTGGATAAGCAACTATTTGGGCCAGAAGATCTTAAATGGTAGATGGCCAAACCCTGGTAGAATGTGGTAGAGCCATAATTTGAATTTAGGCAACTGAGTCCCCCCTAGTTCTGCAATTAGTCACAACATCTAGCATGTGGATGCTGTCATTTCTACATGTATTAAACTGTATCTTTGTCTTTCAGTTCATAATTATCTGAATCCATTATTAATGAAAGTAAAATTTCTATGAAGAAAATATTACAATTTATTTTTCTAGCACAGCAAATGTGACTACATTACAGGACTTGTAAATAATTCAAAGCATGTGTGTTTTCTAATTAAAAACAGATTAATAAGTTTGTTAATGAATGCTTTATACTTATTGAAAAAAAGGATATCAATGCTCTTTGAAAAACAATTTAAAAAATAACCATACATTTCATAGTCTTGTATTCCATATGGTCTAGTATTAAAAGATTAATAATATTTGAACATAATTTAACGCAGTGATTATTATTAATGTTAAAAATACACATTATCAATGACTTTTCTGACTCAGAATCCACAACAATGAATCCTATTAACATCCTGTGTAACTCCATGGGGATTCTATGGGGAAAGTTTCCATATATGGTAATTTTTCCCCATAGACTCCCCATAGTTTATACAGGATATGAATCTGCTCCATTGTGACAATGAAAACAACAGATTACTGAAAACTCATGTGTAATTTCTGCTGAACAAATTACTGACTAACAATTAGAAAAACTAATACTCAAGTGAAATAAGTAATTTGAAAATTTAAAATTACCCACTGGGTATTATTATTCTATTTCTAGACTAACAAAATAAGTATACAAATATCCAGCAGAAAATTAATTTCCTATCTTACTTAGTTGAAAATATTCTCTTGATACTAAAAATTATGGTGTCAACTATTAGTAGGCAAGAAAACCAAAAGGAAATTTCACATAAGAACTTATACTGACAGGAGGAAAGAATAGGTGATACAAATCAAAAACATTATATGCGCTTTAGCTTCTCAGGCTTCTGAATGACCACATCCCAACATAAATCTCTATGACCTATAATTATTTTTCCATGTTTGTGACTTTTAGTAATCTATAGTATTCTACTCATCTAAAGTCATGTAATATATATATTTTTTTACATTCAGTGCTCTGAGTGCAGATTTAGATGTAAATTTTTGTGACTTTTGTGTGTATCCTATAAAATAAAAGGCTAATATGCAAATCGACCAAACAGCAGAAGGACTGGTTGCTATGACACGCACTGACCACGAGGGGCAGACACTCAATGCAACAGCTGCCCCGTGGTGGTCAGTGTGCTCCCACAGGGTGAGCGCCGCTCAGTCAGAAGCCGGGCTCACGGCCAGCAAGTGCAGCGGTGGTGGCAGGAGACTCTCCCGCCTCTGTGGCAGCGCTAAGGATGTCTGACGGCTAAGCCATCAGTCGGACATCCCCCAAGGGCTCCTGGACTGCGAGAGGGTGCAGGCCGGGCTGAGGGACCCCCTGGAGTGCACAAATTTTCGTGCACCGGGCCTCTAATACTTGTATTTGTATTTTTGCTTTAAGTAACATGAACGCATTTAATTTCTAATACAGTTAAATACTAACAGCCACATTAAAGTTGTAAAAAAAAAATTGCTATTCCTAAATTACCTAGTTTCACATGAAACTAACACAACCTGACACATGTATCCCCATCACCACTAAGCTCACAAAATATAATACTAATATGTCAAACATACTAAGCAAAAACAGCAGTCACTGATGCAATTATTTAATAAAAAGTAGAACTTATATTGAGAAATTGTCCAGTTGTGATTAGCCATTTTTGAATGACCGTAGTTACAATGAACACCTCAACTGATTCACGATCAACACCATAGAACCAAGTTTAACCTTATTATGGGTTGTCAAGAATGGCCCTGAAAGGGAGCGTGAATCATTTGCTTCTCTATGAAAAAGATGCCTGTTTAATTATTCAGTTTCTTGGTGATCTAATATTACCCGAGTATATTCATTTGACTATCTCCTATACAATGGGTCAAAATTTGAGATAATCATGTTGTTCCTGGAAAGATGGTACCACACTCAGTATTAAAACTGAAAAGCTGTCAGTTTTCAACTTAATCCATTCATCAATAATGAAAATAAAAAGCAACAGCAGACCTTTTGGTGCCCATCAAAGACAAATCACATGCGGACACTGCATGTACCCCAAATCCTTTCCAGCACCTGGCTCCCTACCAACGTGATGTGAGCATCCAGAAAATGGCAGAGAAGACTAGTGGGTCAGCCACACCAGAGCGAAACAGAACTAACAACCTAACACATGTGTTCCCATCACCACTAAGGTCATTAAAATTAGCACTTTGCTAGTAATTTGGTGATTTTTTTTTCCCTTTCACAGATGCATTAGATATTTTTCAAAATTTATTACTACCCTAACAAATACTTGGGGGAGGAATTAAACGATACTATTTTCCTCAGGGGCACCCTGTTATTCAAAAGATAAGGTGTTGCTCTCTTCACTGAACTAATAAAGCAGGTGCTTTAGAAAACACATTACTGTGACAGACCAGGACACAATTCCCACCACAACGCATCTTAAATGGCACCCTTGAGCCCTAAAAAGTTAAACATGGGAGGGGAGAAAGAGGAGAACTGAGCTGGATAAATGCTAACTGAATAACTGATCATTATACTTGAAGTATTTACTCTTTGGAGAATAACTGGCTTTATTAGGAAGGATGGCAGCAAGGCAAAACCAGTTTATTTTAATTACTCCATGAAAGATTAAATTTTTCTCTGTTTATAACATTTTAAGAAGAAATTAAACTTTTAATTTGTTGTGTAATTTAGTCTATTGATTATAAAATATCATTAAATCAAATTAAGTATCTGAAATATGCATGTTAATGACTCTCTTCTCAACAAAACTTTACAGATAGTACTTTCTTCTTAAACGTAAATTATTCTCACCACAGAAACTAAAATTTCATTTCCTCAAATCAGATAAAAAGCAAACATACTACTCCCATTTTTAGACATGGGAAATTTCAGTAAAGGAAAAACTCTGTGAAATACATCAAGATGGTAAGAGAATTACAAAAGCCACACTTCCTGCTTTGTAATGATTAATCTACACATAACACAGAACACTTTCATTTCAAAGTGGGCCAAAATAGACTGTGGACAAACTACACAAATATGGGAGATTCAGATCCATTAAGTCAGGAAAAAATGAGACTAGCACTGTATCACTAAAGTGGTATCAAAAGATATTCACTAAAACTATGTCAGATAGCCCTGGCCATTGTGGCTCAATTGGTTAGGCATCATCCTGTGCACCAAAATATTGCTGGGTCGATTCCCAGTCAGAACACATGCCTGGGTTTCAAACTCAAGCCCCATTAGGGGGCGTGCAGGAGGCAACTGATGGATGTTATGCTTTCCCATCAATGTTTTGCTCTTTCCCTTTCCCTTTACTCTCTTTCTCTAAAAATCAATCAATAAATAAAAATTTTAAATGATGTCAGACAGAACACTTATTTTTATTATTAACTTTAATCATCACCTAATAGAGAAACATCGATGTGAGAAAGAAATATTTATTGGTTACCTTCCGTACATGCCCAGGAATTGAACCCACAACCCAGATATATGCCCTGACTGGGAATTGAACCAGCAACCTTTCGGTGAACAGGATGACACTCAACCAACAGAGCATTTATTAATTCTGTTGCCCTAACTATATAAGTCTTTCATTTTGAGGAACAAGAGTCTATTCTTTCAGAGAAATTTTTGGTCATTTTTAAGGATCCTTGTATGCCAGGGGTAGTTGGGTGGAAGGACTTTTTAGTATTTAAATCAAGCACTATTATTTCAGTGAGATAGAACATGTTATAATGTGATACCCAACCTACTGCAAATTCCTGACCTCCAAGGCCTGAAACATAAAGTCAACTTAATCTATCCAGTATTTGAAAATGAAGTCACTGGCATTTCCTTCTATTATAGGCAAAGAGCAGAAAGAAAATTTAAAAGAGCCAGTTACACATGAGTCTATGGCAACAGACGTCAGAAGAGTGAATAGCTGTTGCTGGTAAGTAATGTTGACTGGGAAGGGTTGCCACAAGTGAACTTTCTGGAGTGACAGAAATGTTCTGTAGCTTTATCTGGGCAGTGGTGGGGTCCATGAGTGTGAACACAGATGAAAATTCAGAGCTGCACACTTTGACTTGTGCATTTTATTTTATGTAACCCATACCTCAATTTAAAAAGTTAATGCATCAAATACAAGTAAAATACTGCAACCAAAATCAGGGGTAAGAATCATTAATCAGACTGTTAGGGAAAAAACTGACCTTTCCAAGATCTAGCACAGCAGGGTATATAGTTAACAAGTATTTATTCTAAAAATTAAGTAAAAATATCCCAGATGGTTCGGAAGATCCTTTCTGAACTAATTAGAACTTAAAAAAAAAAAAAAGCCAAAAACTTACATGACAGTATTCTTGTCTTCTGAATAATATTCTGTCTTTTTAATAATCTGGTAGCTATGGAGACCAAAAGCTACCAGAAGTTTTCCACATAGCACATTATGATATTATCAAAAGATCGGGTTTGATAATCAAGAAAGGCTATGTCTGCTTGGTAAACCTGGCCAGACTAGAGTCCCTAGTCCAAAAATCCAAAGACCTTCACAGCTTCCATTTTCAGCTACACAAAAAATAAGACAAATTTTCCTTTAGTAGATATTTCTGTCCATACCTAGATTCCAACATAAACAAAATTTCATGACTGAAATGAAACTGGAAGGTCTTTGCCTTTGAATAGTCTGTTTCTATTTCTGGGATGACAATGAAGGGGACCAACAGTTTAGCCTTTTGGCATACTGATTTTTAAGCTGGTTATTAAGGAACAAAAGAACATTTGACCCTCCCCCCTTTCCTGCCTAAGAGATTCAGAGGGAAAGACCTACTCCAGGAAGGAAATCTTAGGATGTTCTCCTTAGCAGCCTCATTTGAATGGAGCATAGTGGATGGGAGTGCATCAAACAGGGGCCTGTTTACTAGATTACCCCTGACTCATGGTTTCTGGGTTGCCTAGCCAAAAATTACCTGCCATGTGTGTTCTGGTCTTCCTCAATTACCTGTAAATCACCCATTCTCACTTTTGAAATCTAAGTTCCCATACTCCAAATTTTTTTCCTTTATCCAAAATGTCTTATATACCCAATTTTAACTCACTGTCTGGGATTTTCATGCTTATATGAATTCCTCATGAGCATGTATTAAAATTTTATTTTCTCCTATTAATCTGGCTCTGCTAATTCATTATTAGCCCAGCTGAAAGAACTTAGAAGGTGGGAGAAAAAGTATTATATATATTTTTTAGCCCCCACAATAATTCTAACTGTACCATTAAGTGAATTCAAAAACTACTTTTAAATGATTAGGAAATAATAGTGGCACATGCTGAATGAGACATTGCATCTCAATGTTAATGTATCTTGACCTTAATTAGGCAATGTGGTAATTTCAGAAATGGGAAGCTACCATGTGAAACAGCAAAAATAATCAACCCTTTAAAAAAGCCAGTTAAGAACTGAGGAGTATTAGCTCTCTTGAAATACTAGTATTCTATAAAATCATAAGCAGTGCACAAATAGTCACCCTGCTCACCTGCGATCAGAAAGGTCAAATTACAAATTCATAAGAAATGCGTTTCTTAAATTTCTGCCCTAGCCCCCTACTCCTCTCAAAGATTGGTGTTTTGCCAATATTTGATGTTCTAAGCCAACAGGTTGAGTCTCTTTAGAATTCTTAACTGTCACCTTTGCTTACTGATATAACCAAATAGTCTACAGACCCTGTACAACTGCACTGACAAATTATATTATTCTACAACCAACATTAAATAATCCTAAATTATTTAGACTGGTCATTATTTTATAAATAACTAATTTTAGCTGTCTACAAGTGCTGTCCAGCCCAGCCAGGCAGGGCCTGCTTCTGCACCAAAGCAATTTTATTGCATATGTTTTAAAACAGATATGAAGCCATTGTGCAAATTTAAAAATTCTTCTTCAAAAATAAAGCATATTTCGCCCAGCTGGTGTGGCTTAGGGGTTGAGCGTCAACCTATGAACCAGGAGGTCACGGTTTGATTCCCGAGCAGGGCACATGCCAGGGTTGCAGGCTCAAGCCCAGTAGGAGGCATGGAGAAGGCAGCTGATCAATGATTCTCTCTCATCGTTGATGTTTCTCTCTCTCCCTCTCCCTTCCTCTCTCTTTAAAAATCAATAAACTATTTTAAAATATTTTTAATAATAAGTCAATAAATTCTTTTTAAAAATACAAAGGAAAAGATTATAATGATACATTTTTATCCTTTTAGATTAAAAAAAAATGTAAGTCCTTCTATCTTTCCTAATAAGCACTTTCATCACTGATCCTCCCACTATCTCTATTAAGGTTTAAGGACCATTACGGAACCCACAACAACAGATCAGTGACAGACTAGATCCTATCAATTAACACATTCTAAGGAGGCTGCCTGGATCCTGTGTCCTCCCTCCCTCCTGAAGGCCTGGTTTTGACCACATTGACATCCCGGCCTTCAGAATGAATAACCCAGTTAAGGGACAGTCCCTTCCCTGAGACCAATTCCTTTGTAATTAGAGCAAAAACACAAAGACTGTTAATGACCTAAGGCAAAGTGATATACACTCCAAGCCAATGAAACCATGACAGCAAGCAGATTTCTAAACAGCAAGTAAGTGGGATCCATTTACTTACATGAAGATTCAGTGCCAAACATGGCTGGCTCCAGAGGCTGCTTTAAAAAAAAATTAGAAGAAAGGGAGTGGAGGGAAGGAAGGAAGAAAAATCGAGGAGAGTGTATGTGTGAGAGTGAAGAGATGAGACTACACAGCAGGGGTCATGAAGACAGACAATGCAGTCCAAGCTGTGTCCAGCTGCCAGATTCTCCTCTTACAAGCTTCAGTGTTCTCCCGTGTGACTGAAAAGCAAGGTTTCCTACAGCACCAAAAACCAAAACCGAAGAGCTGCTTTTGGAAATCCAACAGGGAAAGGCAGGCCAATGTGGCTCTTCTGGGATGCGGTGAGGCAGGACTAGGTAGCAGCAGAGGCAGGACTGGGAGAGCAGCCACAGAGGATACTGCAATCCCCAGCTCTGCCGTAGCAGTAAGACAATAGCAGGGCTTATGCATACACTGATGACGTCAGAGACACTGCACAGACCAACTGCGCTGCTGAGCCAGAGGCTCCAGTGCCTTCAGGGGAACAGGCGATTCAAAGGGGAATTCCTTTGTCACAAAATGCACAAGACCAAGAGCCACATATCTATTCCCCTCCTGACAAGATCTTCATTCTGTGATGTCAGACACTAAAAGAGAACTCAGAGAAATTTAAATGCTGGCTTTATAGCAACTAACCACAAAAAAATCATGCAGATCGGGGTTCTTGTTTTTATGCAGCAAGCAGAACTTTTCAAGGGAAATAAGAATCAGAAATGAAAAAAATAAATAATCTACCTTTAAAAATAACTACAGAACTCATTGGTTTTTTTCTCTAGGAAGTTGGCATTCTGATAGATCAAGGGGTGTATACTCAGTCACACAAAAAATGTGAAAATATATATACTATTGCACAAACATTCTGGACTTATAAATATACACAAATGTAACAGTAAAATAACAGTATAACTGCTTAGAACACTGCTTGGTACACAGTGAGTACTCATGTTAGTGATTACATCCCCATTAGTTATTTTGCAACTATTATTCAAATGTGAAAAACACTGCTTTGGGAATATACTCATGTACATGTATTTCTCCTATCCTATTCCTTTTGCCTTATTTTTCTTCATTTCGCCTAATGAGAATTACTGTCAGTTTCCAGAGTAACTCGGTCATTTTAAGGCTATTGTACACACACCTGTGTGCACCTGTGTGCAAGTGGACTTATGACCAACAAACATATTTCTTTTTAACCTATCCATGCAAAGAAACAATTGAAGGTATTAATATTTTGTCTCTTGACTCACTTGACAAATAAAGGTCTTCCTACATTACCTTTACTCTTAGAAATCTGTTTTTTTAAAGCTATAAGTGTACAGACTTTCAGTAGCATGTCTATCCAACACAAATACAGAAACAAATTTTATTTTACTATTTTAAAAATGTTGAAATAATACAAAGTGTATGTTTGTTTACGTATTCCCGTAATTCCACACTTTTAAAATCATATAAAGTAGGAACTTCAAGTGTTCATTTCTTCTCCATCCATTCATCCAAAGTTATATTATTTTTCTAAGATTTTCTTATGTTTACACAAAGACATCTTTATATAATACCGCTTTTACACATTAAATTCTGATATAAATGTGGAACTAAAAATTACCATCTAAAGTATCATTAATAGCTTTTCTGGTCAGGATATATAGATCTGTCTCATCCTTTTAATGGTTGTATAATATTCCATTGTGTGTAAATAGCATAATTTATTCAAGGTAATCTGACCTTTACCTTACTGAAAATAAGTAAATGCAATGATGATATATGTAAGATAAAAAAAAAAAACAACTTATTTTGTTGTCGAAATTAACAATAACTCATTTATTGAATGTTTACTATGTGGCAAATATTATTCTGATAACTTAATATTTATTAAATTATTTAGTCTCCATAATAACCCTAGAGGTAGATGTCATTATTACCCACACTTGACACATGGTGAAATAATTTTCCAAGGACACTCAGGTAGTAAGTGATAAGGTAGGATACAAACCTAGGCAGTCTGGTTCCAAAGCATATGCTTATAATACCTCTTAAGAAATTAATACATAATTACCAAAATTATATTTTAAGAATTCAACTAAAATGAGAGAAAAGTAGAAATCAATTGAAAATGTGGAGAGAAAAATCCTTAAGAAAGCTCACCAAAGAAAACTAAAAATGACAGAAAAGACTATGCCAAAAGTTGCAAGAATTAAGAAAAATGCATCCCTCCCAAAATAATTAGTCAGGTCAACAGCCAGGAAAGAATATCATTAATGGTGTTAAAATATACCTGTAGGAAGTGGGAAATGGCAAATATACTTCCAAAGGATTGAAACTAGAATATTATTTTACATAAGCTCTATTTTAATTGCATATCAGATACTGCACATGAATAAGTCACACATGGATGTGGCCATCAGAAAGGCAGGAAGAAAAGTAGAATGAGAAAACTGTCCCTGTGTAACAGAGATTTTCCACCAGAAGCCACAGTTTATATACAATAACTAGAGGCCCAGTGCACAACATTTGTGCTCTTGGTGGGGGAGAGGGTTCCCTCAACCCGACCTAGGCCCTCTCACAGTCTGGGACCCCTCAGGGGATGTCCACCTGCCAGCTTAGGCCTGTTCCCCATGAGGAGTGGGGAGCAGGCCTATGCTAGCAGTTAGACATTCCCTGAGGGGTCCTTAGCACTGGCTGCCGCCACGGCCACTGCACTCCCCAGCCATGAGCCGGTTTCTGGCTGACCAGCGCTCCCCCTGTGGGAGTGCACTGACCACCAGGGGGCAGCTTCTGCATTGAGCGTCTTCCCCTGGTGGTCAGTGCATGTCATAGTGCCTGATCATCTGCTGTTCAGTCTATTTGTATATTAGCCTTTTATTATATAGGACTAGAGGCCCAGTAAACAAAGTCGAGCACCAGTGGATTCCCTTGGCCTGGCCTGCGGGATCAGGCCGAAACCGGCTCTCTGACATCCCCAGAGGGGTCCCAGATTGCGAGTGCGCAGGCTAGGCCAAGGGACCCCATCGGTGCACTTTCAGGCCAGGGAGGGACATGGGAGGTTGGCCAGCCAGGAAGGGACCGCAGGAGGGCTCCAGGGCATGTGCATTTTTCTGAGTGCCTATATTTATTTCTTGGCACAGACTTCATAGATAGATAGATAGATAGATAGATAGATAGATAGATAGATAGATGATAGATAGAGATAGATAGATTTTTTTTTTTTTTTTTTTTTTTTTTTTTTTTACTGATTTCAGGTAGGAAGGAAGAGGGAGAGAGATAAAAACATCAATGATGAGAGAGAATCGGTGATAGGCTCCCTCCTACAGGCCCCACACTGGGGACTGAGCCTGCAACCCGCCATATGCCCTGACTGGGAATCAAACTGACCTCCTGGTTCATAGGTTGATGCTCAACCACTGAGCCACGCCAGCTGGGCTTGGCACAGACTTCTAATAGAAGTAAAAGGCTGCAATATTTTTCAAGAAATCCACTTACCTTTTTGATAACTATAACTACATTAAAAACATTAGATATCTCACCTGTCCATAGAACTGGATACAAACTACAACCTCTGACTCCTATTAAGGTTTCTATAGTCTTGGGAGGCCTGAGGTTTCCACTTTAGAGGTTTGGGATCCTTTATCACTTAAGACCCATACTTCTCAACATAGATTCCAAAAATGTAGTTTGCTCCAATTCCTTCCTCTGGTTAGCTGACATGAGCTCGAAGAATGAAGACAAATTTTAATGTTGTCTAAGGAAAATGCAATGAAGGACGAATAAAACTGATCTGGTATCACCTATGACACTCCAAAAACAATACATTCCAAAACCAAAGTGATCCTTGGATTATCAATTATGTCTAATTATGCTCCCCCCTCCCCTCCTCCCTCCCAAATAAATAATTGATTTCATAAAAATTTGATTTGCACACCATAATTAGCTGCCTTGCCAAAGGTTCATCCACCAGGATTTTGTCATTATACTTGGGTCTCTGCCCTGGTAAAAAGTCTTCCAAAAGCAGTATGTCAGAAAACCATATCACCATTACCCAAAAGTTCCTATTTAGGGTAATAAAATTTTGAATTAGTTGTACACATTTTTGTGCAGACTCATGTCCTTACCTCCGAATCAGTACCTCACCTTCCAATTCCACCTTCTCCCCATCCAATCTAAGGGAATCCCCATTTACTCATGCAGCAACCACCACCTGTGTTAGTCTAATCTTAACTGTATTCCTAAACCTGTACCAATTTACTAGCCAGTGAAACTAGAAATTGAGAACAGACTCTGCAGTTTTTAAAAGAGGCTAGTTATCCATCAGGAAAATATGAACATATTAACACTCAGAAAATTTAGGATGAAAACTGAAATCTCCAATTCACTTCATTACATTAATTCTAATAATAAGATTGAGCCACTCACATGCACAAAATAACCACCACAGTGCCGAAAACATTTTATAGAAACCACAAGCTCTCTGTAGAATTGCATGTATTTTATTCTCTATGTGGCATAATCTGAACTCAGATGTTTGTACTCTAAACCTTCTGGCCCAGAGGGAAGAAATATGGATTAACTATGGGTTGCAGTTTAAGTCTGTTTGAGTATAACCCAAATTGAAATAGAAGGAACAGCAAGGTTATGTCTGAGAAATTCCCTTAAGTGCTTATCCTAAATTATCACAATTTATATACAACAAATCCATACATACTCAGGAATAAATTTTTAAATATAAATTTAAGATATATTTTTAAAAATTCTACAGGCTGAAAAATATTTTATAATTTTACCTGTATACTCCATAATGAAGCAGTAGGTGGGGAACCAGGTGTTTTCCAAAGTACAACAACCAGACATGAAACGAAACAGCTCCCCCAGCAGGCAAAGTGCTCTGGGGAAGCCTCCGGCCATGCGACATTAAGCAACAGCCATGGCTCTGCTCTCCTTAGCCTGTTCTTCTAAAGTCGTCCATAGGAATGTCTTAGAAAAGAATCGCTATTTCTCCCCATTTAATCCCTATAATAATTTAAAACTAGGGAAAAAATAATCCTCTTCTTTCTCTTAGTGCACAATATATCTACACTTCAACCTGGCACTCAATGTTTGCAAACCTGAAAGGAGTTGATGTCCAAACTTTTAGAAAGAGTATAATTTTGTCATTACAGAAACTTAACTATCACCATAAAGAGGGTTACATGAATTTTCTGGTTTCCCAGTGCATATACAAGTTATGCTTATACTCTAGTCCAGTGGTCGGCAAACTGCGGCTTGCGAGCCACATGCGGCTCTTGGCCCTTGAGTGTGGCTCTTCCTAAGCCAGTGATGGCGAACCTTTTGAGCTCGGCATGTCAGCACTTTGAAAAACCCTAACTTAACTCTGGTGCCGTGTCACATATAGAAAATTTTTGATATTTGCAACCATAGTAAAACGAAGATTTATATTTTTGATATTTATTTTATATATTTAAATGCCATTTAACAAAGAAAAATCAACCAAAAAAATGAGTTCGCGTGTAACCTCTGACATGCGTGTCATAGGTTCGCCATCACTGTCCTAAGCCTTAGGAGTTCCCTAATTAAGTTAATAACAATATACCTACCTATATAGTTTAAGTTTAAAAAATTTGGCTCTCAAAAGAAATTTCAATCGTTGTACTGTTGATATTTGGCTCTGTTGACTAATGAGTTTGCCAAGCACTGCTAGTCTATTAAGTGTGCAATAGCATTATCTCTAAAAACAATGTACATGCCTTAATTTAAAAACATTTTATTGCTTTAAAATGCTAACCATCAGCTGAGCCTTTAGCAAGTTGAAATCCTTTGCTGGTGGAGGGTCTCACTGCAGTGACGGCTGCTGGCTGGTGAGGGTGTTGATTGTGGAAGGGTGGGATGGCTGTGGCAATTTCTTAAAATAAGACAACAGTGCCGTTTGCCTCATGGACTGACTCTTCCTGTCACCAACAATGTCCCTCGTGCACGCGATGCTGTTCGATAGCATTTACCCACAGCAGAACTTCTTTAACCACCGAAGCCAGTGCTCTCAAGGCCTGCGCTGCTTTACCGATTAACTTCATGTCATATTCTAAATCCTTTGTTGTCACTTCACCAATCGCCACAGCCTCTTCACCAGGAGTACATTCCATCTCAAGAAACCACTTTCTTTGTTCATCCATCAGAAGCAAGTTCTCATCCATTCAAATTTTATTGTGAAATTCCAGCAATTCAGTCACATCTTCAGGCTCCACTTCTAATTCTAGTTCTCCTGCTATTTCCACCACAGCTGCAATTACTTCCTCCACTGAAGCCTTGGGCCCCTCAAATTCATCCATAAGTGTTGGAATCAACTTCTTCCAAACTCCTGTTAACCTTAATATTTGTACCTCTTCTCGTGTATCACAAATGTCCTTAATGGCATCTAGAATGATGAAATCTCACAGTGTATCTCCATAAAGCTCTTGGATGACCAAGTGCATTGTCAAGAGGCAGCAATATTTTGAAAAGAATCTTCTTCTCTGAGCAACAGGTCTTAACAGTGGGCTTCAAATATTCAGTAAGCCATGTTCTAAACAGATGTACTGTCATCAGGCTTTCCTGCTCCATTTATAGAGCACAGATAGATTTAGCATAATTCTTAAGGGCCCTAGGATGTTGGGGATGATAAATGAGCACTGGCTTCAATTTAAAGTAAATAACCTAACAAGAGAGTCAGCCTGTCCTTTGAAGCATTGAAGCCACCTATGAGGGTCCTAAATGGCATCTTCTTCCAATAGAAGGCTGTTCCACCTGCACTGAAAGTGTGTCATTGAGTGTAACCATCTTCATTAGTAATCTTAATTAGCTACCTTTATTAAGTAGTTAGATCTTCCGGATAACTTTCTATAGCTTCTACATCAGCACTTACTGCTTCACCTTGTACTTCCATGTTATGGAGATGGTTTCTTTGCTTAAACCTCATAAACCAAGCTCTCTACTAGTTTCAAACTGTTCTTCTTCAGCTTATTCACCTCTCTCAGCCTTCATAGAATTGAGGAGAGTTAGCCTTGCTCTGGATTAGGCTTCGGCTTAAGGGAATGCTGTGGCTGGTTTGACCTTCTATACACTGTAACTATCTCTGTGTCAGCAATATGCTGTTTCACTTTCTTAGTATTCATGTGTTCAGTTGAGTAACACCTTTCATTTCCTTTAAAAACTCTTCCTTTGCATTTACAAGTTGGCTAACTGGTGCAAGAAACCCAAATTTCGGCCTCTCTTGGCCTTTGACATACTAGTACCTTCCTCAGTAAGCGTAATCATTTCTAGTTTTTGTGTTTCTTTTATTTGAAGTGAGAGGTGTGATTCTTCCTTTCACTTGAACACTTAGAGGACATGTGGGGTTACTACTTAGCCTTATTTCAGGAAATAGGGGGAAAGGGAAGCTCGAGGAGAGAGAAAGAGACAAGAAACGGCAAGCTGAGGGAGCAGCCAGAGCACACACACTTGTTTGTGATGCCCAGAAACAATTACAAAAGTGAATTGGGCCAAAGTTTTGCCACGCTAAAGCTGCATTTTGGGATATTGATTTTAAGCTATTTATTAAGAAACAGAAGCCTCGGGAAGAACCTTTGACCCTCTCCCTTCCTGCCTAAGAGATTCAGGTGGAAAGGCCCACTCCAGGAAAGAAATCTTAGGATGTTCACCTTAACATAATATAAATTAAGTTCGTGTAGTAAATAGGAGGCTTCCAGTAGGCCCTGTTAGCTACATACCTACTGTGTTCCATTGTTTCTGAGTTGTCTAGCAAGAATTTGTCCACCATGTGTGTTCCACTCTTCCTCAAATACCCGTATATCACCCATTCTCAATTCTAAAATCTAGAACCCTGGTCCCCTCTTTTCTCCTTTGTTCAAAATGTCATATATACCCAATGTTACTTCACTATCTTTAGAACTGTCATGCTTTTGTGAATTCCTCGTGCACATGTATTAAAATTTTTATTTTCTCCTGTTAATCTATTAATTTGTTATTAACTCAGCTTAGAAGAATTTAGAAGATAGGAGGTAAAGCATTACATTTTTTTAGCCTCCACAATAGTAACATCAAAAATCACTGATCACAGATCACCATAACAAATATAGTAATAAAAAAGTTTGAAATACTGCAATAATTAACGAAATGTGACACTGTGGGGTCATGCAAGGATATAGCTTGATTTCCCCCTCCCAGTCAGTTGAATGGTGTCTGCCTGGCCAGCAGCCACAAGGCAGACAGCACATACTCGGCTGTCTTCCCTCATCGTTTTTTTTTTTAAATATAATTTTATTGATTTCAGAGAGGGAAAGAGAGATAGATGATGAGAGAGAATCATTCATCGGCTGCCTCCTTCCTGCACGCCCCCTACCACAGGATCAAGCCCTCAACTGGGGCATGTGCCCTGAGTGGGAATTGAACCCTGACTTCCTGGTTCTAGGGCAACACTCAACCACTGAGCTTCACGAGCCCAGCATCTTCCCACATCCTTGACAGCCAGCAAGTCTCACCAGACTCTCTGTTTGTCCTTGTCCTGCACGCAAGCTGTTCCAAGCACAACATTCTCCTCCTCCCCTCTGCTGGGTGAGCCCCTGCCCAGCTGCCGCAGGGTCTCCCCAGGTGTAAGTAATAAAGGCGATGTCTTTTCCTCTGGGTCCCCGCACGGTTTTTCAGACTAGCAAAGAACAGCATGGCGCTCCTAGGATCGGAGCGCTTACATTACAGATGCAGACACAAAGCAAGCAAATGTTGTTGAAAAAAATGGCACTGACAGACTTGCTTCACACAGGGTGACCACAAGCTTTCAATTTATAAAAAACACAATTTCTGTAAAGTGCAATAAAGCAAAGCAAAAGGAGGTATGCCTCTGCCTGTATGTTCATTCATTTGGTAGTATACATTTTTAATCCATTTGAAACATGTTTGATTAATATATAAACAAACCAAATACAGGTAATTAAAGAACAGCCCTTTAACGTATATCTAAAACCCTCAACTCATTTGTGTGAGTCCTGAAACAGACATCAGATAGATAGGATATACGGTCATTCCTGAGATATTCTATCTGTGACCATCGTTAATGTCTTGTTACAATGTTCGCTGAGCCATCATTTCCTTCACTGACAAATGTTTTGATCTTGAGTGTGCCCTGGCTTTAAAAAAAACTTTAAATAAACTTTAACAATGGCTATTTCATCTTGATACAATTCTTTACCTTACCCAGAAATAAGATATCAATAAATAAATAAATTTAAAAATTTTAACACCTTTCTTTTTTTCAAGCAACCTGAATGGTTAGACAATTTCCAATATAGAGATATATTAAATACTCCCCCAAATTGCAGCTACTTTAAAGAAGATACATACTAGCTGTTTAGGATGGTTTTGGAATAGTGGGGTGTTTTGTTTTGCTTTTATTTTGCTACTTCCTTTCCACTGAGTAAGTTTCTCCATAAGATAATTACAAAGTTGAAAATACTATAAAATGTGATTTCTAATTTTCGATACAATATCAAAAGTATGTGTAGTACAGAAATCTAAAAATTCTGGGCTCAATATCATCATTTAACAGATACCCCCAATAATTTTACAAACTAAGTGAGAAAGCATCATTTCATTGAGCCATCTAGTCAATGCTTCATTGCCATACACAGATCCCATTTCACCACCACAGGACTAACAGTCAAAGCCTGTTCTCACCAACCTCTCCTGTCACTGTTGCTCAGCAGACCATTTCACTTCCCAGACCTTAATTCTCTTTATCTTAATCTAGGGTACAGATTGGAAAGCTTTCCACAAGCTATAAAAATGTGATATAGTAGGTTCTTCCTGGTAATTAAGATGTGCAAATGGTTAAAACATTAATGCCATGATTGTTTTAAAATGGTATGCTTAAAATGCCTAATGATATCTGTCTTAATTTCCACACAACTTACAAGTATGTACAAACACTGATAACCATTATCAGATGTCACATAAAATGACATTTTATACCTTCCACAGTTTAGTACTGTTAGCATGGATTTTTAAAGTTCTTATCTAATTATTTGAGTAGCATTATTTTAACAATTATTTTATTTTTATCCTTAATATTTTATAATTCCTAAATCAGATATTTAAAGGAAATGCATCTTATTAACAAAATAACATAATGAAAAATTAAATTAGAAAGTATAAAACGGATGAATAAATACATAGATATCTACAAAACCTACAATCTACAGTTAAGTGATCTGCACACTTCAGAAATCCAGCAGAGTGGTTAAGAGCCAGGCGTTGAGTCAGACAGAGAAGGTTCAAGTGCACCTTACCCACTTATTATATGGATGATCCTAAGCGAGTTTTTACATCTCTCTTTAAGCCAAAGTTTGCTCATAAATTAAATGACAAAGGTCCTATAGATCAATGTCTGGGACATGATAACAGCTAATATATAAATAGCATTTAATGTGTACCAGACATTGTTCTAATTCATGTATAAACTTATTTAACCCTCACAACAACTCTATGAGGTACTTTCCTCATTTTATAGATGAGAAAACTAAGGAATGGAGGATAATTAAGTCCTACACTATACATACCAAATCCAAGATTCAACACAAGTACGCCTAGTTCAGAGTCCTTGTGCTTAACCACCACGCCAACACTCCCCTTATAGAGTAGGTGATCAATAAATGAAAGCAAAACAAGAAAACCACTTCAAAAAACCAGGTTTCATTCTTTCCAATAAAACCAGCCCTTCATATAAACTAAAATATTTTAGTTCAGGGTTTATAAAAATGATCTCTTTTTATATTCTATGTTCAATTACAATATATGGAAAAATTAGAGAAATAAAAAGAGATAACATTTAAGTCATGTGATAGCTTACAATGAGGGATGCATTAGTCAGTTAAGCAGACATAAGTACCCAGTGCAGAAAGCTATTATCATAAAAGGACCTGTACTATCCACCGCACTCTCAGCAATCACTAAGTCCCTCCCTCTCTACTTTTCAGTTCTCTAGTAGTTCTACTACTTGCCTGGTTTCTAACAAGTTTGAACAGTTTCCTCTAATTTCAAAACTCACTCAGGAAGAGAGCCTTCAAGTAAATCCCTCTATCTTCCTCCCCAAGAATCTTCTCCATCCCCAACTCACCCTCAGCAAAGGAGACTCGCTGGTATGACCGGGTATATCCCTGTCCAGCAACAACCACCATCACTGTCCTCCCCACCACTCAGTAACAAGTCACCAGAGTCAGGTTCTTGTAGGGTCACTTGTTCTAGCCAAGGGCCCAGAGGTCACTGCCCTAACTGCAGCTTACTTACTCAGCAGCAGAAACTGTATTTCTGAAATGTGGAAAAACACAAAACACACATAGAAATAACAGGACGCCCTGACGACTGGAGGGCTCATGGTCTGGTGGGTCACACCTTTAGGACAGCAAAGCCTGAGTGACAGCAGTAAAGCTTTTGCAGGCGACCAGGACATAACTGAAACAGCCTGGACAGGGGGTGCCAAGTTTTCTGCAGATGACAGCGCAGGGGCTGAGACACAGCTCTTCTCTCTCACTTTCATGGCTTTCCTACCTGGAGCAGTTCTTGCTTTTTGAGTCCACAGACCCTCTCCTCCCGATGGAAGGACAATAAGCACGGCTCCCACTTCACTTTTCCCTCTTAAACCTTAAAACCATAATTTTACCATAGTATCTTATATCATATTTCCAGCACATACAATAACTTACTTTATTGCACATTAAAACACCAGGGTTGGATAGTAAAACACTCATTCCATTTTTCCACATTTCAGAAATACAGTTTTCCTCCAGTCTCTATTCCCACCCTCCTCACAAACTAGTCAGAGTTAAGTCAACTGCAACTTCCCCTCACTCTAAGTCAGAAGACACTTTACTTAATATGCTGCTGTCTCCCAAGCTTCTCACCCCCACCCCAAGCTGCATCTGCCTCAGCATTTCCTTTTCATGTTCTGTCATCCATTGACTTTGCTTACAGATACCCTAGTCTACCTCATGGCCTTATCCCATAATGCAAGAAAACTTTATTGCAAAAAGGATTCTTTGAAAGAAGAAGTTTATTTTCTTTTTCTTTTTTTTAACATGTTCTTATTGATTTCAGAGAGGAATCGGGGAGAGATAGATAGATAGAGAGAGAAACATCGATGAGAGAGAATCATTGACTGGCTGCCTCCTGCATGCCCCACACTGGGAATCAAGCCCACAACTCAGCTTGTGCCCTGACCAGGAATTGAACCATGACCTCCTGGTTCATCAGTCAACGCCCAACCACTGAGCCATGCCAGCCAGGCAAGAAGAAGTCTCTAACAGAGTGAGCCCAACCCCTTCCATGAGTGAGCTCTACCCCTCATACCTCAAAACTTTTAAATAGAATGATGGCAATAGTGGAAAGGATCCAAAGCTCGCCAGTGGCCACAAAACTCAGACTTCTTAGAAAGCAGCAGGACCACTTCCTTCTTACATGAGCCCCAAGAGAACTCACATCAAGTAACATAGCTGGAAAGAACATGGAAATAACTTTATTAAGAGGTAGAATAAAGTCTCCCAAGTACTGATATTTTTTAAAAATATATTTTTATTGATTTCAGAGAGGGAGACAGAGAAAGAAATATTAATGATGAGAGAGAATCATTGATCAGCTGCCTCCTGCATGTCCCACAATGGGGATCAAGCCCACAACCTGGGCATGTGCCCTGACCTGGAATCAAACTGTGACCTCCTGGTTCGTAGATTGACACTCAACCATTGAGCAACATTGGCTGGGCTATTTTTTTACTCCATCAGATGACTGTAAATAGATAAATTGGTTTAAATGTTTAAGGAAAAGAAGAGGAGGAGAAAGAAGAGGAGGAGGAGGAGGAGGAGGAGGAGGAGGAGGAGGAGGAGGAGGAGGAGAAACAACATAAGTTAATCTTGATGTAAAATCAAGTCATCAGAAACATGACTAAAGTTAATCATGCCTGATAAAAACATCAAGATTAAGATTTTCTTTCCACAAATATGGATCCAACAATAAAATGTTTATTTTACACTTTGAAAGTGAGGGTCATTTTATATACATTTGAATCAAAGCTTTAGTGGAAAGATCACAATCAAAATCTAGGTCTCTACAACAAACAAACATAATCTCTCTGTAGATCCTTCTTTAGGCAAAGCACATACCATCCTCTGTGGTTTCAGTCTATTCACCTGGCTGGCAAATGGAGCCACTGAAAAATAGGCAAAAGAAGTCAACTAAAATATTCATGAATGGACTATTGTGGGTCGTCCCAGAGGCAAAAAACAGTGGAGAGGCTTCTAGGCAAGATGGCTGCCTGCAGGTAACGAGGTGCTCACCTCCTTTCTCAACCACATCAAAATTAAAACTAAACTACAGAACAACAATCACTTAGAACAGCCTGAAATCTGGCTGAATGGAAATCCTACAACTAGAGAATTAAAGAAGCCACATCCGACTGGTAGGAGGGGCAGAGACGCAGAATGGACTGGTCCCACACCTGTATGGGGGTGATTAAAAATTGGGAAAGATATATCGGCTGCGGAGGTCCCCCATGAGGAGAAAGGAGTCCCAGCCACACAAAAAAGCCCTATAGCCCAGGATTTCAGTTCCAGGAAGAGAAGTCCCCATAACTTCTGGCTATAAAAGCCAGCAGGGATTGTGGCTGAGTGAGATGGAAGGCTCCTGGATTCCCAGGCATTCCTCTCAAAGATCCCATGCATGGACTTTCTTGAAATAACTTCCTCTGAGCTCCAGAGTGGGTCAACAGCTGGAAAGGCACCAGAGACATACAAGAGTCTGGTATCAGGGCGAGTGCTGGAGGGACAGCTTTCTCCCAGAGAGAAGTTTTAGCAGAGGCCATTGTTCCTTTTACGAGCCCTGGCTCAAACTTTTTGCCCCACCCTGGTGATTCCCTGAGACCCTGTCCCACCCAACTTTCAAGCCCACCCAAGCTGTTTCCAGTGACTTTACTATACAAATGGCCTGTCTTGGCTCACACTTCAGATTTTCCTAAAATCTCTCAAACAAGCAGCATCTGGCCTCACCGAGCCCCATACATCTTACTAAGTGGCTCCAGGCCTGGCACTAGCAGCAGCCTGCCTTGGTTCACAGCTGGGCCTTGCCTGGGCACCTCCAAGCCCAACAAAAGTATCAGCCATCTGCAGACTGCTTTGTAGCTCATGCTACAAAGAACACAGGTGGCAGCTGACCTTGGCTTATACCTCCTGGGAAGCCCAAGAGCTAGCACACCCAGTGGATAGCTTCAAAATGCATCAGAGCACCACCCAACCACCTCCTATTTTTTTTTCCACCATACGTAGGTGTGGGACCATCCCTTCCACCTCTCCACTCCTCCTACCAGTTTTGATGTGGCTTCTTTAATTTCATAGTTGTAGGACTTTCACTCAGCTTGATTTCAGGCAATTCTGAATGATGGTTGTTCTGTAGTTTAGTTGTAACTTTGATGTGGTTGTGGGAGGAAGCAGTACCGTGTTTCCCTATGCCACCATCTTCTAAAACTACTTTTTAAAAATGTTAGCTTGCAAGTCATACATAAACAGATGGCTTTTGGACTATCATTTGCCAACCCATATTCAATAACCTTTACTATAGTTGATTTGACCTTTCTTGAAAGGTCCCTGATCTTCAATTAGGTTTCTGCCATTGACAAGATTCATAAAGGTAATGGATTCCATAAACAACTGCTTGATGGATCAGATCAAGAAAATGTTCACCCCAATTTCTTTCATTTCTAATGATACAATGAGTAACACCTAGTTTTGACAGCCCACACTACCATGTTCATTCCCTACCCATGAGAATTAGTGGTAAATGCTGAATTGACCTGTGAAAAATCAACTATTTTCAGAGTAACAAAAATATTTCTAAAACACATCTTTAGCCCTCAAAGATTCTATAAAAATGTAAATAATTTGTTAAAAATTTCCAAATCTTAATTATTATATAATCTAGGAAATATTATTCAAAGTACACTCAGTATAAAATGCAAGTAATAGCTAGTCTGGTAAGAGAAATCTGGCTCTGTTCACCAATAGGTAAAATAGAATTCTTGGGAAATAAGAAACTTAGATTTTAATCCTAACTGTACAGTTAACTACTTGGTTAGCCATTTCACAACAGTACCTCATTTATGAAATTAAAAAGTGGGTTTAGATTATTTCTGTGGTATTTTCTAGCTCTAAAATGCTTGTAAGGAGCTACACTAATCATGTTATCTAGCCTAAACCACTAAGAATGTTCATTATTTTTTTATTTTTCACTGTCCTTCAGATAAGAGGCAGGTAATTTCCTCTCTGCTGTTTTATCTCTGGCTTTTTTAAAGGCCACTGAAAATATATTTCTGATCAGGACAATTGAAGCCATCTTAGAAGTAATCCAGTCTTAACAAAAGAAAATGTGATGCAATATAATATTTGGAAGATGTTTCTAGAGACAGACATTTGTGCCTGCTGCAATCATAATACCCAAGTTGTAGAGTTTCCCATAATAAAAGCATAAAACCAGGTCCTTTAGCTACCAAAAAAAATCTGTCTTCAAAATTGCTTCGTTTTTCCACAATAATCACGTCCTTGACTTATAGCAAGCACGCTGCAGTCTAATTCTAGAATCAAGCAGACCTGGATTTAGTTCCTGCCACTGCTACATATAAACTCAAAGTTATTTACCTCCAAGCTTCATTTTCCCCATTTGTAGAACAGGGATGCTATTCCTGGTAGCAATGGAAATTTATAGATAGATAGATAGATAGATAGATAGATAGATAGATAGATAGATGATTGGGTAGGTAGGTAGATAGATACTAGTAGATAGATAGATAATAGGCAGATATAACTTTGGGAAGACACATGTTGGGTTTGAAAAGATAATTTACAAAGCCACAGAGATATGATAGCATTTTGGAGAGTTTTGGCTTTTTTTTTGAAAAGCATACAGTAGAAAAAAAAAAGAAATTCTGGCACATGCTACAATATGGATTAACCTTGAGGACATTATGCTAAGTGAAATAAGCCAGTGATAGGAAGACAACTACTATATGATTCCACTTATATGAGATATCTAAAAGGGGCCAAATTCATACACACAGAAAGTATAATGATGGTTCCCAGAGGATGGAGAACAGAAAAAGGAGAGTTGTTGTTTAATGGGTATAGTACTTTAGTGAGATGAAAACATTTCTGAAGATTGCTTGCACAATATGACTATACTTAAAACTACTGAACTGAAAAAAAAAAAAAAGCCCTAACCGGTTTGGCTCAGTGGATAGAGCATTGGCCTGCGGACTGAAAGGTCCCAGGTTTGATTCCAGTCAAAGTCATGTACCTTGGTTGTGGGCACATCCCCAATAGGACGTGTGCGGGAGGCAGCTGATCGATGTTTTCTCTCATTGATGTTTCTAACTCTCTCTCTCCCTGTAAAAAATCAATAAAAAAATATATTAAAAAAAAAAAACTACTGAACTGTACAAAAAACTAGTTAAGATGATAAATTTTATGTTATGCATATATTACCAAAAATTAAAAATAATACATTTTTTAAAGAAGCAAAATAAATTAAAACATTTTCTATCTCTGGTAGTAGAATTATTGATGATTTTCACTTTCTACTTCATTTTGTCACTGTGCAAATGCAGAACAAGCTCGCTATTCAAAACATTCAACCAAGAAAAAAATGGCATTTTCATTTTATATGTGAAATAAGCCTAAAAGGTATGAAATCTAGCAGCTAAAGGTCCAATAAGTCTTGAAATACATTAAAATTAAATACTATAACCTGGCCAGCATAATTCATTGACCTATGAACCAAGAGGTCATGGTTTGATTCTCAGTCAGGGCACATCCCGGGTTGTGGGCTCAGCCCCAGTGAGGGGCATGCAGGAGGCACCCAATCAATGATTCTCTCTCATTGTTAATGTTTCTATCTTTCTCTCCCTCTCTCTTTCTCTCTGAAATCAATACAAATTATATTTTAAAAAATTAAATACTATAATCAGGAACAATACATATAATTAGGGTCAGAATAACTAGCTAAAAAAATGATAAAGTACTGGTAAAAAATGAAGTGTATTTCTGTTCTTAAATTTGTAGAGAAATATTAACTTCAAATGACAATATGTAAAGTTTATTTAAATTTTTATTTGACATACAAAGGCATTATCCAAAATACAAATAAAGAATTGAAATTTCATTGTTAATTCTAGTGCCTAGCAACACTTATTAGTGAATAAATGAACAACCTTGAGTAGAAAGCAACTCTTTTTTTTCCTCTTTTTATTGAATTTATTGGGGTGACACTGTTTAACAAAATTATATGAGTTTCAGTTGCACAATTCTACAACACATCATCTGTACACTGTATTGTGTGTTCACCACCCCAAGTCAAGTCTCCATCCATCACCATTTATCTCCCCTACTAGAGGCCCAGTGCACGAAACTGTTCACTGGTAGTCCCTTGCAGCTGCCAATCGGGGCCTCCCTCCCTTCCCCCAGCCAGCCCTGTCCCCTGTCGAACTCCTGGACAACTCCTGGTCGAGGGGACAATTTGCATACTACACTTTTATTATATAGGATACCCTCCTCTACCTCCCTCCACTCAGCCTCCCTGTGACAATATCCACACTGTTGTCCCTGTTCATGAGTTTTTCTCTTCTTTTTTTATTTTTTGCTTAATCCCTCCACCCCCTCCCCAGCCACTCTCAACCCCTGACAGCTGTCAGACTACTCTCTATGAGTCTGTCTTTATTTTGTTAGTTCATTTTGTTCATTAGATTAGACACATGGTACTTACCTTTTTCTGACTGGCTTATTTCACCTAGCATAATGTTCTCCAGATCCATCCATGCTAAAGTAAAGGATAATATGTCCTTCTTTTTTATGGCTGAGTAGTATTCCATTGTGAAAATGTACCACTGCTTTTCTTAGCCACTCATCTACTGAAAGACACTTAGGCTACTTCTAAATCTTGGCTATCATAAGTAACGCTGCAATAAACAAAGGGGTGCATATATTCTTTCAAATTAGTGTTTCAGGTTTCCTTGGACTGAGTCATTCTTTATATGGTACTCCCATATTCACAATTCAATTCAGATTATTTTCCTCAGGACTTTTATTTTTTGTTTGTTTGTTTCCAGCAGAAACATGCCCAATATACTTTTCATGAGCACAATTTATTTTTAAATTGATGTCTGGGAATTCAACATACTAAATATTAAAACAGTACTTCATGTTCATCATTATTTCCACAGTCCATTAGCACTTTGGGCAGGAAGTGTGATATGCAAAGACGGAACTGAATCTCAAGAGTTTATCAGTAATGTCCTCTAACATTTCATAAAAATCTGACATATATAACAGCTCTTGAATACTGAAAATGTCTTTATATAAATGATGACAACCAATGCAAAGACTGAGGAAAAACATTTAAGACCATGTAAGACACATCACAGGAAATAACTAAGGTGAAGTGGATTGAATAAAGACTTAGGATCAACAACTTTTACATTTTCCTGCTCTATAAAACATTAAAAGAATATTAGATTTTAGTTTTACATAATATGAATTACTAACATCAAAAATTTGTCCTCATAATGAATCAAAGGTAAAATTACATTCAACAGTCTTGGCATTTCAATGAGAATACAAATGATTCTAAAAATGTATGTGTGTTTGTTTAAAAAAATAAGAGAGGCCCTAGGTGGTTTGGCTCAGTGGATAGAGATTGGCCTGCGGACTGAAGGGTCTCGGTTTCAATTCCGGTCAAGGGCACATGCCTGGATTGCAGGCTCGGTCCCCAGTGGGGGCACGCAGGAGGCAGCTGGTCAATGATTCTCTCTCATCACTGATGTTTATGTCTCTCTCTCCTCTCTCCCTTTCTCTCTGAAATAAATAAAAATATTTTTTTTAAAACTTTAAAAAAATAACAGTATAACACCTTGTACACCTTGAGGACAGATCATTTAACAGTGAACAAAATACAGAGGCTAGCGAACTTCCAGGCATTATACACTTAAATATAGCCATGTTTCAAAAAAAATATCTGAGGAAATCAAAAGATAAAACATGCTAGGTTCTCCACATACAATTTATCTAAAATATTCCTAATTCTACTTGAACGAAGTCTTTATAGAAATATAGATTAAAGTATAATAAATGTTTTCTCCCACCTAAAATAGTCCATGAAAATTATGTCATTCTTTAATTGTTTTCTATGACTTACCTATTTTTTAAATTAGGTACCACTTTTAAGTTATACTAAAGCATTACAAAATAAAAATAAAGGTTCATAGACATTCTTTAGCACTAGATATAAAGTGTAAGTATACTAACTGTAAAATAAAATACGTATAAAAGAAAAATAAGGGTTTTTTTCTATAATCAATAGAAAATCATCTAGAGTCAATGCTTATTTAAAAACAGTTTTCTTAAAGGTGACTATTTAAGTCACTTGAGGGATAGTTCAATGATAGTTTCTACATTTTTCTTCTTGAGCACAGAACAAGAACTTGGTTGCACAAGTCCCCTAAATCCACTCAAAGAATTGGGCTGACAAAGTATGTGGGAAGCATGGAACTTTTTAATTGAGTCAATGCCTTCAGACTGAGAGCATTCTTTTTTGGTAGTTCACTTCAGTACTAGAATGTAAATATATTTGTATGAATTGATGAAAAATATAACTGTAAAAAGTATATATTATCTTAGAAATGCCTGCTTTACATTTTCAACAACAGAAAACATTTTCAAAGAAAAAGAAAGACAAAAACTAACATTTAGTGAGTACTTTAGTATGTTTTAGAGAAACTGGAATACTCTGATAGAAACTTTCATATATTACATTATCACAATCATTTTCTCTATCTTTGCCATAAGTCATGAAACAGTCATCAAGGGCTTTAAATTATTAAAATGCCTATCAATAGACTATTAATTTCTTTTCAACATACATAGCATTTCTGAATTAAGAAATTCACCAAGCTGTTATTTCATCCTTTCTCTCCAGGACCATGAACAACATAATCCTATCTAATAAAAGAGAAACATGGTAATTGGCGCACGACTGCTACCCTTCCCATTGGCTAATCAGCGAGATATGCAAATTAACTGCCAGCCAAGATGGCGGCCGGCAGCCAGGCAGCTTAAAACTAACATGAGGCTTGCTTGCTTCAGTGACGGAGGACTCCAATGTTCCCCGCCTGCCTTGCAAGCCTCTGAGCTGGCAGTTTAAGAAACATTGTAACAAATATAGAAGGTAAACAAAACTCCAGAAACCTGCTTTCAGCAAGCCCGGGATCTCAGAGCTGGAGTTATACATTGTTTCAATTATAGAACCCAAACAAACCAGATACCTGCTTTCCGCAGCAGAGGCCTCAGAGCTGGAGCCAGAGCTAAAGCTGGCCCAGAATAAAAAAAAAGAAAAGAAAAGAAAAAAAGGAGCAGTTGGGAGCTTCAGTCGGCCTGAAACAGCCCTCAGCCCCTCACCCAGATTGGCCAGGCACCCCAGTGGGACCCCCACCCTGAAGGGTGTGTGGCCAGCTGCAAACAGCCATCATTCCCTCACCCAGGCTGGCCAGGCACTCCAGTGGGGACCACCACCCTGATCCAGGACACCCTTCAGGGCAAACCAGCCAGCCCCACCCATGCACCAGGCCTCTATCCTATATAGTAAAAGGGTAATATGCCTCCCAGCACTGGGATCAGCGGAGCCGCGAGGCCTCCCAGCACCGGGATCAGCGGAGCCGAGAGGACTCCTGGCACTGGGATCAGCGTGACAGGGGGCAGCGCCCAAACCCCCTGATCGCCCTGCTGCTCTGTGTGTGACAGGGGGCGGGGCCACAACCTCCCTATCCGCCCTGCTCTGTTCATGACAAGGGAAGGCGCCCCAACCCCCTGATCAGCCCTGCTCTGTGCCTGATAGGGGGGAGCTCCCCAACCCCCTGATCGCCCTGCGGCTCTGTGTGTGACAGGGTGCAGCGCCTCAACCCCCTGATGGGCCCTGCTCTGTGTGTGACAGGGTGCGGCGCGCCAACCACCCCCCCACCACGGGCCCTGCTCTGTGTGTGACGGGGTAGAGCCATAACCTCCCCATCGGCCCTGCCCTGAGTGTGAGAGTGGTGGCACCCCAACCACCTGCTCAGCCCTGCTCTGTGGGTGGTAGAGGGCAGCGCCCCAACCCCCTGATCTGCCCTGCCCTGAGTATGACAGGGGGCGGTGCCCCAACTCCCCTATCAGCCCTACTCTGTGAGTGACAGGGGGGAGCTCCTCAACCCCCTGCTCGGCCCTACTCTGTGCATGACAGGGGGGAGCTCCCCAACCCTCTGATTGACCCTGCTCTGTGCGTGACAGGGTACGGAGCCCCAACCCCCCTGATGGGCCCTGCTCTGTGCGTGACAGGGGGCAGTGCCCCAACCCCCTGATTGGCCCTGCTCTGTGCATGACAGGGTACGGAGCCCCAACCCCCCTGATGGGCCCTGCTCTGTGCGTGACAGGGGGTGGCGCCACAACCTCCCCATCGACCCTGCCTTGAGTGTGACAGGGGGCAGTGCCCCAACCCTCAATCGGCCCTACCCTGAGCGTGACTGAGGGTGGCATCGCAACCTCCCAATCCGCCCTGCTCTGTGCATGACAAGGGGCGGCGCCCCAACTCCCCAATCGGCCCTGCTCTGAGCCCGACCAGGGGCTGCACCTAGGGATTGGGCCTGCCCTCTGCCACCCGGGAGCAGGCCTAAGCCAGCCAGGCGTTATCTCCTGAGGGGTCCCAGACTGCGAGAGGGCACAGGCCGGGCTGAGGGACTCCCCTTCCCCCCGGGTGCACAAATTTTTGTGCACCGGGCCTCTAGTCTACACTAATAACAGAGAAACATGCAAATTGGTGTCACTCCACTACGCCCACCAGCCAATCAGGATGAGTATGCAAATTAACCCAACAAAGATGGTGGTTAATTTGCATGTGCAGGCACAGAGCAAAGACTGAAGACTGAAGACAACTGAAGACTGAAGAGGCTTGGCTTTTCTGCTGCGGTCATAGCGGAGAAGCCTCAAGGCTTGGCTTCTCTGCTGCGGCCAGAATGAAGGCCTGGGTCCCAGGTGCTGGAGGAAAACCAGTGCCAGCAGCCAGGGGAAGAAGGCCTATTGCACAAATCTCTTCATGTAACAGGCCTCTAGTCCTCCTATATAATAAAAGAGTAATATGCAAACAGACCAAACGGCAGAACAATGAACAACCAATCAAAACATAATATGCTAATGATATGCTAAGGCTGCTCAATTGCTCGCTATGACATGCACTGACCACCAGGGGGCAGTCGACCGGTCAACTAGTCACTATGACGTTCACTGACCACCAGGGGACAGATGCTCCAACTAGTAAGTTAGCTTGCTGCTGGGGTCCGGCCGATCGGGACTGAGCAAGATGGGCCGGACATGCCCTGGAGCCCTCCTGCGGTCCCTCCCCAGCCTGATCATGCACCGGTGCAGTCCCTCAGTCTGGCCTGCACCCTCTCGCAATCTGGGACCCCTCAGGGGATGTCAGAGTCGATTTCAGCCCAATCCCGCAGACCAATCCCCTTGGGAGGGCGCCAGACACAGGGCTCAAGGCTGGCAAGTGCTGCTATGGCAGCACGAGCCTCTCCCAATGGGGACTGATTGGGCACGAGCCTGCGGCAGGCACAGTGCAGCTGGGATGAGTGGGAGCGGCAGGTAGGAGCTGCAGGCGGTGTTGGACTACGGGTTTTGGTCCAATCCCGGCAGGCCACCCAGAAGGACCCCACCTGTTCACGAATTGGTGCACGGGGCCTCTAGTCCTATACAATAAAAATGTAATATGCAAATTGTCCCCTTGGGTGGTCGTTCAACTGGGAGTTCGACCGGGCGACAAGGAGTTCGACCAGGAGACCGACAGTTCAACCACTCACTATGACGTGTGCTGCCCACTAGGAGGTAGTGCGGAACATGGTGAGCATCAGCGACGCGGCGCTGGCAATGGGCGGCAGTGAAGGTACTGTCGGCCCCGATGGGCCTTGATGAGAACGAGACTGCGGCAGGATGGTGGAGCAGGTGAGCAGGCAGTGGCAGGCCAAGGCAGGTGCGAGAAGTGGCCCGATTGCCCCGCCGGCAACCAGCAGTAGCGGCAGGGGACAGGGCCACTACCCAGCTCCAGGCACTGAGGGAGCCAAGCAGGGGCCCCAGCCCCGATCGATCACCCCACAGGCAGGATGGTGGAGCAGGTGAGGGGGCGGCGCCAGGCCAAAGCAGGGTGCCAGGTGGGACTGCGGGGCTGCAAGGCTGCGATCCCCGCAGGCTACCCACCGTGCACGAATTCGTCATCGAGCCTCTAATAAAATGATAAAATTCTGAGCCAGGTTGACAGTGTAAAAACAAGGTCAAAGAAGCCTTTAGCTATCTCCCTAAATCTCTGATTATCATTGTCCAAGAAATAATTTTTGGGACATTGGGTTTTTCCCTCATTAATTTAACAATCTTACTGCTCTATATCCAAAAGGCAATCATTTTCCATCTGGATCAAGTCATTCTGCCAAAAATATATTACCAATACAACGTAATATTCATCCATATAAATGAAATAAACTAAAAAATGAAAGAAAAAAACCTAAATAGAATTTATAGGAGGGTACCACAAAAGTCAGTCTTTTCATTTTAAAAGTAAACAAAAGACCCTGGCCAGGTAGCTCATTTGGTTAATTGTCCTGATACACCAAGGTTGCAGGTTCGAGCCCTGGTCAGGGCACATACAAGAATCAACCAATGAAGGCATAAATAAGTGGAACAACAAATCTCTCTCTTTCTCTTTCTCTCTCTCTCTCTCCCCCACCTCCCTCCCTCCTTCCCTCCCTTCCTCCTGTCTCTCTAAAATCAATCAATAATTTTTTAAAAGTAAACAAAAGACAATGAATGGTAGCATCATTTTAAAAGACCCTGACCTCGCCCTAATTGCGGGCACATCCCCAGTGGGAATTGTGCAGAAGGCAGCTAATCGATGTTTCTCTCCCATCAATGTTTCTAACTCTCTATTCCTCTCCCTTCCTCTCTGTAAAAAAATCAATAAAATATATTTTAAAAATAAAAATAAAAATATAAGATCCTGACCTCAGATTTGTAGAGACAACTGAAAATGGAAAAGAGATCTCTAAAAAAGAGACTGCAGTCACCCTGCAAAGACACCCTCCATGTGACATGAATCAAATAAGCAGCAATTCTGACCTCCAGTCAACCCATTCAGAACCATTTCCTATCAAGATGGGGGAGTAGCTCTTCAAGGAGGGAAGAAAAAGCACATTCTAAAAAAAAAAAAACAATTCAGTAAATGCATCTGGTATTGTAGAAAAAAGAATAAATTTTATTTTATTATTGATTTGCACAAGTTTTTAATTCAATGGTTCATAATGAGGGTATTCCATAACACACACACACACACACACACACACACACAGAGCAACCCTTAGGGAGGCGAGCAGACATTCTATGTACTAATCAATGTGAAAGAGATTACATTAAAAATATAGCATGCTAACCTTGTAAACATAACCAAATATTGTATAAAATACAATGTTGTATAGGAAACTTGGAATCCCCCCCCAAAAAAATAGATTTATTCATCTCCGGCTAAAATTACTCAAACTTCAATGTTTAAGGAAGTATGCTCATAAAATGTGATGTCATTTGAGGTTTACATTCACTTACTATAATTAGTCTCCAGGCAAGAGAGACAACAGATTATACTAGTATTTTGCTAGGACAAAACAGGATCCTGTCATCAGAAGGAAAGTTGGTCATCTTTTCCTTTTTTAATCTGCTACCTATATTGATCTGAATGCAATTATCAGTCTATCCCTCATAGTTTTTTTTAAAAAAGCATAGTAACAGCAAGCTCTACAAAAAATGGTCTCCAGGTACTATGACAGTTACACAAGACATGTTCTCTCACAAATTTGGCCCAGAACAATCTTAATAAAGGCTTGTCAGCTCTGTTAAACTACATAGACTGTTTCCAAAAGCATCATTACCTGATCCCTGAAATTTTATCACCTTTACTAACTACTCCCCCTTTCTGTAACTCACACAGACATTAAAAGCCTGTCTTTCCAGCTTATTTCTCATGTCAAAAGTTCCTTTCCAGGGAAACAAACACCTGAGCACAAGGGACTCTAACAGCAGCAGTACAATCATTCAACCGCACTTAGGATTGGTAGTTTCTTTCCTGCCACTATATGCTTTGGGAAAAAGGTGGCCTTTAAGTTTGGAAATATATTCTATAAATACCTGGATTCTTCTACTTAATGCCACAAGTAATTTGACTAATTTGTCTTTTAACATGGAGACGGGTGACTACTGTTTGGGTGAGGTTTCAGCTGACGATGACTGAATCTCTTACTTTCTTCCATTCATTTGTAGCAGTACAGTTTTCAATTAATTATCAGAGGACATTTTTTTTTCTTTTTTTTCTTTTTTAGAGAGAGAGAGAAACATCAGTGTGAGAAACACTGATCATTGCCTCCTATATGAGCCCTCATCAGGGATCAAACCCACAACCTGGGCATGTGCCCTGACCGGGAATTGAACCCGCTACCCTTTGGGCATAGGAGGACACTCCAACCAACTGAGCCACACTGGCTAGGGTATCCCTGAGGATTTTTATTCATGCTTGATAAGGCACCAGTTTCACTGCTTCTGCTCTAAACAAAAATCAAATAGCTTCTTAGGTGTTTTCCAACATCAACATTCAGATGTTCTATTAATTGGTTGGCACTGAAAAGGAGTCCTACATTCACCACCATAGGCTATAAAACATAAAACCCTCATAGTCCACCCTAGCCAGGGTACTCAGTGGTTAGAGCGTCGGCCTGTGCACCAAAGGGTCACAGGTTTGATTCCTGGTCAAGGGCACCTATCTGGCTTGTAGGTTCCATCCCTGACCGAGGTGCATGCAGGAGGCAACCAGTCAATGTGTTCTCTCACATTGATATCTCTCTCTCTCTCTCTCTCTCTCTCTCTCTCTCTCTCTCTCTCTCTCATCCCTACCTCTCTCCCGTCTACTCTAAAAATTAATGGAAAAAAAATATCCTTGAGTGGGAATTAACAAACAAACAAACAAACAAAAACCCAACCTCATGGCCAGTAGCTTTAAAGAATGTCTTCCAAATGTCTTCGTTTTTCAGAGGAGAGATATAACCATTTGGGTGCTAGGATTTCTAAATTTTATTTTATTTTTTAATATATTTTTAGTATTTCAGAGAGGAAGGGAGAGAGATAGAAGCATTAATGATGAAAGAGAATCACTGATCAGCTGCCTCCTTCACACCCACACTGGGGATCCAGCCTGCAACTCGGGCATGTGCCCCGACCATGAATGGAACCGTGACCTTCTGGTTCATAGGTCAATGCTCAACCACTGAGCCACACCGGCTGGGCGGTTCTTTGATTTTAGAGAGAGAGGGAGAGAGTCAGAAACAGAGACAGAGAGAGAGATCAACATGGGAGAGAAATATCGATCAGTTGCCTCCCGTATGCACAGCAACCTGGACAAATCACAACCTAGGCATGTGCCCTGACCGGGAATCTAACCTGCTACCTTCTGGTGTACAGGGCAATGCTCCAATCAACTGAGTCACCCGGCCAGGACTCAATAATTTTTTGTATTTAGCACATGTTGAAATGACAGTATTTTGTATATATTGGGTTACATAAAATATGTTATCAAATTATGTTTGATGTTATCAACATCTGTTTCTTTTTATTTTTTTATGTGGATTCTAGAAAATTTTAAATTTTATATGTGGCTCATGTGTGGCTATTATATTTCTACTGGATTGTACTGTTCTAGATGATACACATTCATTGAGGACAAGGACTGTATCTAAATAATTTTTTTGTGTCCTCTAGAGAGCCCAAAGCATAGTAGATCCTCAGTAAGTATTTACTGAATAAATAAATACTGTATGTTTTCACAGCATTAGTCTCCATGCGAGTCATTTTGAAAATATGCATTGTGGAAATGCAGCCTGAGGTACACAGTCAATTCACGTAACTTGAACTGTCTATTCTTATCTTTTGTGTATTACTTAAAAATATTTTTGGTATACTTTATAAATCATGATTTAGTCCTCCCTTACTTTATTAGAATACAATGGGTATTTTAATCATTAGCTTGAATTACTTCAAAAGATATGACCTCAGAGATTTCCAAAACAAAGAAATGAAATCTAGTGCCTTACCTTTTAAAGTCTGCCCTCTAGCGCTCATGATATTATTAGACTAAATACATTTTTCCACAAAAATCAATTTGCTTTACAAATATTTTAAAATAAATTTAACTATGAAATCAGTACATGTTTTAAAAACTCAGAAAAACATAGTAAAAATTAAATGTTGCAGACAACTAACATACTGGCCTCAAGTAAACCAGTTTGATGACAGGAAGTTGAAGAGCAAATATCCTTCAGTGTGATTTTTAAAATATCAATCAATATTCTATTTTATTAAAGTGGCCAACTTTGCAACCTAATTTACCACTATCACTTCAAATACACCCCAAAAAACACTCTATCAGATTTAATAAAGCAACTAATGAATTTGGGAGGCAAACTGCTTCAAGAATATACTTATGCCCAGTAAGTGTGGCTCAGTGGTTGAGCACTGACCTATAAACCAGGAGGTCAGGGTTCAACTCCCAGTCAGGGCACATTCCTGGGTTGCGGACTCCATCCCCCATAAGGGACATGCCTGAGGTGGCCAATCAATGATTCTCTCTCCTCTCCATTCCTATCTAAAATCAATAAAATAATAAAATAAAAATAAACATTTTTTAAAAGAATATACTTATGAGCCTTCTATAGAACTATAAAAATGTCTCAAGCACTTTGGATTTTTACAGTTCAGAACAGGGGTTAAATAGCCAATACCCCTAAATCAAGACTTTAAAGGAGTAATACTGAAGGATTCGTGGCTAGGAGGTAGTAGATTGGGGAATGTGGATGGATGGACTCTTTGAAAGGGCTCAAGAATACACACCTGAATCCTCAGCAAAATCCTCTGCTGAAAAATCTTTCAATCATTCTTCTCAGTCTCCTTTGCTGGCTCCTCCTCTTCTTCTCAAACCCTTTGAGTTGGAAAGTCTCAGATCTCAACCTAGGGCCTCTTCTCTTTATCTACATGTATCCTTTCAGGAATGTTACCTAATCTCATGGCTTTAAATACTACCTATAAAGAGTGTGCAAAAAATCTATCTCTGGCTATCTCCAGACTCAAATATTCAACTATGCCTGACATTTGAATACCTGAATATCTCCAAATTAACAAATCCAGAACTAGTCTTCCCCCTAAAACCTGTTCTTCCTTCCTCTCAAAGTAGCCTTTCCCATCTCATTTGATGCCAACTGAGATGGATGCATGAAGGGTCTCTTCAAAGAAGCTGATAGTTAACAATTATTTTTAACTGAAGTAACTGGAATTCATTCACTCTGGCAATTGCATCTGAGAAAACTATCCATTAGTTCCTTCTACCTAGATCCCTGTAGATGTTAGAGATTTTGCCCTTTCTAAAATCTAATTCACCAACTTTTCATTCGATTCTGAAATGTTTCACTTTTCCTCAAATTGACTAGGGTCCATTTCTGGTGCTTGCAACTAAAACCCCTTACTCTGTATAACCACCAGCTCTCAATTGGCTAACTCGGCTTTCCCTCCACCCAGTTTCTAATTTGCCACCAAACCCTGGCCCCTATTCTCCTTTCCACTGATAGTTAGGATGAAAATACAAAATTTCCCTATTTTCAGTTATAACAGCTGCTAATCACACATGCCCACATCTGTTTTGTCTGATATCTGAGAAACTAAGAATTAAAATCCTTTCACCAAAGTATTTGTTCCCAAACTGGTTATTGTCTAGCTATTCATGGAAAATACAAGTAGGAAATCTCTCACAGGATTCTCCCTGCAGCTCATCTAAAATAGTCCCTTACCACAAATTCTGATAACCCCTTCCTCTGATCCCACACACTCTCTGTTATAACAGCTAACTGCAATCAAACAATTAATTATTTATGCCTTCATGAAAGGAAAGGACCATGTCTCCCGGTCTCTGTATCCCCATGTGAGGGAAACAATTTTATCAGAAAGTAATCTAGGAAATGCTTCACATTTGAAATCACCATACTTCATATTAAATACACTCTGAGTTTACTATAATGTTCATTATTCACTAATAATATATATGAGTATCAACTATTGTTAAGCCTTTCTGATCATATTTAAAAATCAAGAGGGAATTATGCAGGGGCTTACAACATACTTCTTTATTACCTTGATATTTCCAACTAATTCATGACTCAACCTAGGTAAAATTTTGTGCACAACTCAAAAACATATACTGAATGTCCAGATTATGACCAGCCCATCAGTACTTCATTGACACTTCCAAAATACTGAATATTGAAAACTTCCTAAACAAATACTCTCAAGGTTTTATTATTATTATTTGCATAACTAATTCACTTCATTGTACTGATGGGGTGGTCATAATAATCTGGCCGGTCATAATAATATGGCCACTCAATGTAAATGCCAATTCACTCACATTAGCCTTCCCATCTCATTCTTTCTTTAGTATATATATATTAAGTTTACTCTTGGGAGTTGGTAATTATATGAAAAAACAGAATGATCTAAAAGACCTTTTAAATTCCCATCTAATTTATGTTCCTACTCTCCAGTTTAACCTTAAAATGGATAATCAACAGGTTGAACATGAGTATCAACACCACACAGAATTCTCAAAGATCAACATGATGTGGTTTTCCCCAAACAATATAACTTTATATAGGAGAGTTTCAGAAATGCATAGACAAGCACCACCTAGTGGCAAAACGCATTACTCCAGATAAACATTACCATTGACAGTAGTACATCTAAATTAATTTACCTACCGAAATCTAAATCAGGGACAGTTATTCAGGATGCAATTTTGTTTAAATGTTTAATAACCATTTGGATACTAAATCAAGAGTAATACCAGTTTTAAGATAAATATGAAGACTACATAGCCATTAGGACAGTTCAATTTCAGCTGTTTTAACATTCTTAATTGAATCTCTTAAAATTAAAATGGAAGGAAGTGAACAAATGCTTACACTGAGCATTCACTCTACCATGTGTTGAGTATACACATGTGCTACATCTCATTTAAACCCACAACATCCAAGTAAGAAAATTACTAGACAGAGAAACCAAGATGGCGGCATAGGTAAACACTGGAAATTGCTGCCTCCCACAACAACTTCAAAAATACAACTAAAAGACAAAACGGACATCATCTAGAACTACAGGAAGGCAGGCTGAGTGGAAATTCTAAAACAAGAAGGAAAGAGAAAAGCACACTGAGACTCAGAGGAGGTGCAGAAGTAAAGTGCAGAGGTATGGAGGTAAACGTGGCAAGCGCTGGCAACTGAGGACGCGGCTGTCTTTTTGAATCGGGAGGGAGTCACAAGCCCCCAACTGCTCTGAACTCCGCTTCCGGGAAGTATCTGGGGACCCAGACTCATACAGGCAGAAACTGGATTGTCTGGCAGTGGGCAGAACTCGGAACTCGAGGGCGGCTTTCTCTCAGAGGTGCTTGCAGCGATTACCGGGACACTGAGACGCACGGCCTCTTAGGGCAGAGCTGAGGATCAGCCATAGCTGTTTGCTCCGCCCTGTTGATTCCCTGAGACCCCGCCCCACCCAAGCTGCGGCAGAGGCTTTTGCAGAATACCCTGGCCCTTTAGAATCTGAAAATTACCTAACAAACTGCAGCTGGGCCAGATAGTCCCAGAACTTCCAAGAGAAGGCCCAAGGGCCCACAGCAGCTTGCATTGCTTCACAGCTGGGCCTTACCTGGACACCTCCAAACCCCAAACAAGGAAGGGGAATCTGCAGATCTCTTCATAGCTCCTGCTGGGTAGCCTCAGGCAGAGGCTAAATTAGCACCTCCTTAGATCCAAGAGCCAGTGTACCCAGTGGTCAGAGTGGGACCATCCAGATTACAACTCCTCAGATCCATAAGGGACACACTCAGGGGGCAGATTCAATGAGCACCAAAGCCCCACTGAAGCATGTCTTGCCCCAGAGTGGTGTCTTCAGCACAGAAGTTCTCCCACCGTAGACACAGCTGATTCTCACAGCCAATTGGCCTGGAGGTCCATTCCTCCCAGTGATACCTACAACAGTCAAGGCTTAACTACAACAAGACTGTGCACAAAGACCACAAAGGAGTGCACCAAGAGTGTCCACCGCAGGTAATTGGGGAGGCTGAGCCACTGGGCCCTATAGGACACCAGCACAGAAAGCCACTCTATCAACACAGGGAAGCATAAAAAATGCAGAGACAAAGAAACAGGTCACAAATGACAGAAATGGAGGAAAGCAAACTACTGGATATAGAGTTCAAAACCACGGTTATAAGGTTTTTCAAGAATTTTCTAGAAACCACCGATAAACTTGGTGAAACCCTGGAGGATATGAAAAAAGACCAACTAGAAATTAAGCATACACTGACTGAAATAAAGAATATTATACAGAGATCCAACAGCAGACAAGAGGATCCCAAGAATTAAGTCAAAGATTTGAAATACAAAGAAGCAAAAAATACGCAACCAGAAAAGCAAAAAGAAAAAAGAATCCAAAAATATGAAGATAGTGTAAGGAGCCTCTGGGACAACTTCAAGCACACAACATCCGAATTATAGGGGTGTCAGAAGAAGAGAGAGAGCAAGATATTGAAAACCTATTTGAAGAAATAATGACAGAAAACTTCCCCTACCTGGTGAAAGAAATGGACTTACAAGTCCAGGATGCACAGAGGACCCCAAACAAAAGGAATCCAAAGAAGACCACACTAAGACACATCGTAATTAAAATGCCAAGAGCAAAAGACAAAGAGAGAATCTTAAAAGCAGCAAGAGAAAAAAAGTCAGTTACCTACAAGGGAGTACCCATACGACTGTCAGCTGATTTCTCAACAGAAACTATGCAGGCCAGAAGGGAGTGGCAAAAAATATTCAAAGTGATGAGTAGCAAGAACCTACAACCAAGATTACTTTACCCAGCAAAGCTATCATTCAGAACGGAAGATCAGATAAAGAGCTTCACAGATAAGGAAAAGCTAAAGGAGTTCATCACCACTAAACCAGTATTATATGAAATGCTGAAAGGTATTATTTAAGAAGAGGAAGACGAAAAGGGTAAAGATAAAAATTATGAACAGCAAATACATATCTATCAACAAGTGAATCTAAAAATCAAGTGAATAAAAAATCTGATGAACAGAGTAAACTGGTGAATATAATAGAACCAGGGGCATAGAAAGGGAGTGGACTGATAATTCTTGGGGGGAAAGGGGTATGGGGGTGCAGGAAGAGACTGGACAAAAATCGTACACCTATGGATGTGGACAGTGGGAGGGGTATGGACAGAGGGTGGAGTGGGAACTGGGTGGAGGAGAGCTATGGGGGGAAAAAAGAGGAACAACTGTATTAATTTGAACAATAAAGATTTAATTAAAAAAAATTACTAGAATCACCACAGTACAAATGAGGAAACTGACCTTCAGATATTAAATAATTTTTCTAAATTACACAATCATTAAGTGATGAAGTCACCTCCTCATCTACTGCTCATCTAACTGTTCCTGGGTCCTTGGGGAAAATGAAGCAATACAATAAGTGAAGTGTATACAGACCAACTAAGCACTTAGTTTGGGCCATATATAACTGACTCTAAACAGAGTGAGGTATAGTAGAAAAGATCATGGACTTTGGTCTCAGGCCTAAATTTAAACTAGTGTTAGCATATTAATATTAACTTGGTTTTAGCAGAGCACAGCATAGGAGCTGGGACACAAAGGTGTCCATGCAAACAATAGCGGCTTCTTACAGAACCTACAGTCCTGCCCCTGGATAATTTTCACTTCTAATGGAGAAGATGACAGACAAGAAGGTCCTTTTGGCACACTGAGAAAGGCCATTTAACCCATAACCTCGGCAAAAAAAGATTTTTAATTGTGTCAAGATTGTTACCTTCACAAGAGAGGCTTTTATAAATTACTAGAGGCCAGTTCATGAAATTCGTGCACTTGGGAGGGTCCCTTGGCCCGGCCTGCACCCTCTCACAGTCCAGGAGCCCTCGGGGGATGTCTGACTGACAGCTTAGGCCCGCTCCTGCCACTGCCACTGCGCTCGCCAGCCATGAGCCCAGCTTCTGGCTCCCCTCTGTGGGAGCGCACTGAACACCAGGGGGCAGCTCCTACATTGAGCATCGGCCCCCTGGTGGTCAGTGTGCATCATAGCAACTGGTCATTCTGCTGATAGGTCAATTTGCATATTAGCCTTTTATTATATAGGATTCCTCCCAACTTCCAAAAATTTCCCCTCTCTACCCCTCTTCCTCCTGTTTGCAAAAGCTCACTTGCTCACACTCCCTCCCCCTCCTTCTCTCTCTCTCTCTCTCTCTCTCTCTCTCTCTCTCTCTCTCTCACACACACACACACACACACACACACACACACACACACAACTGAGATGAATACATGCAAACTGGGGCTTCATGGACTTGTACTTCACTAACTACTTTAAATTTCTGCTTTCCAGTAGATATGCCCTTTACAATAAGGCTCAATTCTTCAAGTCCTTACATCTTCACAGATTTAGATCAATTCCATTTTAAGAATTGAAGAATATAACAAATAGATGGGGGCAAAACTTAATCCAAAAGGACAAGACTTTGGAGCCAGGTCTATGAAATTCCAGTTCTCACCCTAGCTGGTGTGTATCAGTGGATCGTGCATCGGCATGCAGACTGAAGGGTCCCAGGTTCGATTCCAGTCAAGGGCACATGCCCGGGTTGCAGGCCCAACCCCCAGTAGGGGCATGCAGGAGGCAGCTGATCAATGATTCTCTCTCATCATTGATGTTTCTATCTCCCTCTCTCTTGCTCTCTGAAATCAATTAAAACATTAAAAAAAACAAACAACAACAACAAAAAAAAAAAAACAAGAAATTCCAGTTCTCCAGGAACTGATTATTAACACAATTGCCAGATAGGAGGGGGTTTGGTGTTTGGGTGACAAAAATAAAAGGAATTAAGAAATATAAATAGCCAGTTATAAAAATACTCATGAGATGTGAAGTACAGAATACAGAATATAGTCAATCATATAATAAAAAGCTAATATGCAAAGCGACCTAACGGCAGAACAACCAGTCACTATGACATGCACTAACCACCAGGAGGCAGACACTCAATGCAGGAGCTGCCCCCTGGTGGTCAGTGTGCTCCCACATGGGGAGCACAGCTCAGCCAGAAGCCGGGCTCACAGCTAGCGAGCGCAGCAGTGGTGGTGGGAGCCTCTCCCGCCTCTGCAGCAGCACTAAGGATGTCCCCCAAGGGCTTCCAACTGCAAAAGGGCACGGGCCAGGCTGAGGAACTCCCCCCGAGTGCACAAATCTCATGCACTGGGCCTCTAGTAATCCTAATATATATAAAGAGCTAGATGCCATCACACCCAACGGGCAACCAGTCACCATGAAGTGCCTGGAGCACCTCTCGGTCTCGCCATCCCCCACCTCCCTAGCCGGTCACCATGAGGGGGGCTGGTGGCGGGCAGGACTGGGGACTGTTGAGCAGCAGTAGCAGGCTACTTCGCAGGTGGCTGTGAGCTTAGCAGAGCAGTCATCCGGGCAGCAACAAGTTTCGCAAAGCAGTTGCGGGGCAGGGGAGTTTTGTGGAGCAGTTGCGGGGTGAGGAGAGCCTCACGGAGCAGTGGCGGTGCAGGGGGAGATTCGCGGAGTGTCCAGCGGTGAGCTTCGCAGGGCGGCAGCAAGCTTCACGGAGCAGTCGAGGGGCCGTGAGCATCACGGAGTGTCCTGGAGCGGGGAGCTTCACGTAGAATCACAGGGTGGCAGAGGCCATGTGACGGAGGCCAGCCTAGGCCTAGGGACCCTAACCGCACACAATTTCATGTGCGCTCGGCCTCTAGTATTATAATAAGTCAGATGGGTACAAGACTTATCAGGATGATTACTTTGTGAGTTATATAAATGTCTAATCATTACGTGGTACACCTGAAACTAATATATTATGTCAATGGAATTAAAAAATAAATTTTGAAAGTTTTAATTAACATTCCATAAAATTCAAGAAATAAAAAATTACAATTAAAATTAACCTAACTTTAAATAACTGAATACATTATTTGAATTTTTTTAAAGAAGGGCCCTGGCTGGTTGCTCAGTGGTTAGACCATTAGCCTTGGAAGGAAGGGTCATGGGTTTGATTCCTGGACAAGGACACATACCTCAGTTGCAGGTTCAATCCCCAGCCCCTGCTCTGGGTTCAATCAATGTGTCTCTCTCACATCGATGTTTCTCTCTCTCTCTCTATCTCTCTCTCTGTTGTCTCTCCTCTCTAAAAATCAATGGAAAAAATATCCTTACTCCTCCAGTGAGGATTGAAAAAAAAAGAAAAAAGAGCATTGAATGCCTGGGTGGAAAAAGAAGGAACATCTGTAATACTTTCAACAATAACTACAAATTTTTTAAATGATTAGTAAATAAGCCAGTCAGACAAAGACAACTATCACATGATCTCACTTACATGTGGAATCTAATGAACAAAATAAACTGATAAAATAAAAATAAAAATAAAAGGAGAACAATATGGTGGCATAGGTCACCGCCTGTACTCGCCACCTCCCACAACCACATCTTAACCCCTAGAGTGCCGGGGAGCGCGATCGCACTCCTCCTGTCTTTCGCCAAAAGTGCCAGGAACGCTATCAAAGCTTCGAAATGGCGTCCAGTTCTAAGTCTGCTTTTATTAGTGATGATGATATTGCTAAATATGACAATGTAGTAATGGTTTCCTTAAGTTTTTGAATATGTAACTTCATTTACTAGCGATTTATAATTTTTTTCCTAAACTGCTGTAAAATCAGCAAAAATGCCTTGGCAGTTTTAGCATAGTTCCTAGGATACTGGTTGACACTCTAAGGGTTAAAAATATGCTCAAAGTCACTAATCATCCTAGAATACAAATCAAAATGACAATGAGATACCATCTCACACCTGTCAGAATGTGTATCATCAACAAATCAACAAATGACAAGTGCTGGCGAGGATGTGGAGAAAAAGGAACCCTCATGCACTGCTGGAGGGAGTGCAGACTGGTGCAGCCACTGTAGAAACTAGTATGGAGTTTCCTCAAAAAATTAAAAATTTGACCCAGTAATCCCACTTCTAGGAATATATCTCAAGAAATCAGAAACACCAATCAGAAAGGATATATGCACCCCTATGTTCATAGCAGCACAATTTACAATAGCTAAGATTTGGAAACAGCCTAAGTGCCCATCAGCAGATGAATGGATTAAAAAACTGTGGTACGTCTATACAATGGAATACTATCTGTATATATAAAACCCTAATATGCAAATAAACCAAATGGCAGAACTGAACAACCAAACAACCAGTCGCTATGATGTGCGCTGACCACCAGGGGGCACACGCAGAACATGGTGAGCATCGGCAGCAGGTGGCAGAGCGCCGAACATGGTAGGTGTCAGCCTCAGCAGGAGGGTGGAGCAGGTGAGCAGGGGCACCAGACCAAGGTGGGGTGCAGGTCGCTGTCATCGGGGCGAGCCTCTGGTGGTTAACAAAAATTCTTTGCTCCCAGGAGCCGCGGTCCCTCCCAGCACTCGCACCTGCTGCCGGCGCCGGCCCCACTCACACCCACTGCTGGCTCCCGGCGCTGGCCCTGATCGCTCAACGCCTTCAGCGGGTGCAAGCAGCAGCTGCCAGCCCCGATCACCCCTCAGGGCTTCTCCACCTCCCCCTGCTCCTGAGGGGCGATCGGGACAGCAGCCGCCGCTCGCACCCGCAGCTGGCGCTGGCCCCAATTGCTCCACACTATCAGCGGGTGCGAGTGGGGCCAGCGTCATCAGTGTGTGGGAGCAGCAGTAGTGGGAGCAGGGCTGCTGGCAGAGAGGGGACCGGGGGCCATGGCAGGAGGGGCCAGGTGGGGGCACAGAGGATGGTCCGAGACCCGCCCCTGTGCCCACTGCAGCCTTGCGGCCCACAGTTCCTTTCAAGGTGCACAAATTTGTGCACTGGGCCCCGTGCTGCTATAAAAAAGAAGGAACTCTTATCATTTGCAACAGCATGGATGGACCTGGAGAGCATTATGCTAAGCGAAATAAGCCAGTCGGAGAAAGATAAATATCACATGATTTCACTCATTTGTGGAATATAATGAACAACATAAACTGATGAACAAAAATAGAACCAGAGACATAGAAGCATCAAACAGACTGTCCAACCTATGAGGGAAGGTGGCGGGGGAGGGGAGGAGAGGAGGTAAGAGATCAACCAAAGGACTTGTATGCATGCAAATGAGCATAACCAATGGACACAGACAGTAGGGGGGTGAGGGCATGTGCTGGGGGGTGGGAGGGGCTGGGCAAGGTGATGGGGGAAAAGGAGACTCATCTAATACATTAAACAATAAAGAGTTTAAATTTTTAAAAAAGAAAGAAATCAGAAATAATCAGAAAGGATATATGCACCCCTGTGTTCATAGCAGCACAATTTACAATAGCTAAGATTTGGAAACAGCCTAAGTGCCCATCAGCAGATGAGTGGATTAGAAAACTGTGGTACATCTACACACTGGAATGCTATGCTGCTGTAAAAATAAAAGAAAGAACTCTTACCATTCACAACAGCATGGATGGACATGGAGAGCATTATGCTAAGAGAAATAAGCCAGTCAGAGAAAAATATTTATCACATGATCTCACTCATTTGTGGAATATAATGAACATAAACTGATGAATAAAAACAGAGCCAGAGAAAAAATATCTTAGATCAATGGAATAGAATAGAGAGCCCAGAAATCGGCCCGAACCAATATGCTCAATTAATATTTGACAAAGGAGGCAAGAACATACAATGGAGCCAAGATAGTCTCTTCAATAAATGGTGTTGGGAAAATTGGACAGATATATGCAAGAAAATGAAACTAGACCACCAACTTACACCATACACAAAAATAAACTAAAAATGGATAAAGGACTTAAATGTACGACAGGAAACCATAAAAATTCTAGAAGAATCCAAAGGCAACAAAATCTCAGACATATGCCGAAGCAATTTCTTCACTGACACAGCTCCTAGGGCACTTGAAACTAAAGAGAAAATAAACAAATGGGACTTCATCAAAATAAAAAGCTTCTGCACAGCAAAAGAAACCATCAACAAAACAACAAGAAAACCCACTGTGTGGGAAAACATATTTGCCAATGTCATATCTGATAAGGGCCTAATCTCCAAAATTTATAGGGAACTCATACAACTCAACAAAAGGAAGATAAACAATCCAATCAAAAAGTGGGCAAAGGACCTAAATAGACACCTTTCAAAAGAGGACATTCAGAAAGCCAAGAGACATATGAAAACATGCTCAAAGTCACTAATCATCCGAGAGATGCAAATCAAAACAACAATGAGGTATCATCTCACACCTGTCAGACTGGCTATCATCAACAAATCAACAAACGACAAGTGCTGGAGAGGATGTGGAGAAAAAGGATCACTTGTGCACTGCTGGTGGGAATGCAGACTGGTGCAGCCACTATGGAAGACAGTATGGAGTTTCCTTAAAAAACTGAAAATGGAACTCCCATTTGACCCTGTGATCCCACTTCTAGGAATATATCCCAAGAAACCAGAAACACCAATCAGAAAGGATATATGCACCCCTATGTTCATAGCAGCACAATTCACCATAGCTAAGATCTGGAAACAGCCTAAGTGCCCATCAGTAGATGAATGGATTAGAAAACTGTGGTACATCTACACGATGGAATACTATGCTGCTCTAAAAAGGAAGGAACTCTTACCATTTGCAACGTCATGGATGGAACTGGAGAGCATTATGCTAAGTGAAATAAGCCAGTCAATGAAGGAAAAATACCACATGATCTCACTCATTCATGGATAATAGAGACCATTATAAACTTTTGAACAATAATAGATACAGAGGCAGAGCAGCCTCAAACAGATTGTCAAACTGCAGCAGGAAGGCCGGGGAGGGTTGGGGGGCAGGAGGTAGGGGGGTAAGAGATCAACTAAAGGACTTGTATGCATGCATATAAGCATAACCAATGGACATGAGACACTGGGGGATAGGGGAGGCTAGGGGACTGTCTAGGGCGGGGGGATAAAATGGACACATATGTAATACCCGTTGTAATACTTTAAGCAATAAAAAAAAATAAAATAAAATAAAATAAAATAAAATAAAAATAAAAATAAAAAAAAAAAAAAGAATATAACAGAAGTAATCCTGTTATTTGCAGATTTTTAATATTTCCTACAACTTTTGTGATATTATACTATGTTAGTGCAGTTTTGGTAATATTATATTTAAAATCTTTTTTCCTTGAAATATTAATGTCTGTTGCAAGTAATATTATATTTAAAATCATTTTTCTTGAAATATTAGTGTTTATTGCATGTAAATGGCCAATTATTTTGTATCTACAATCTGGTAATAGATTTATTTTGTATATGGTAAAAAATGTTTTAATAAATAAAAAAGAATTATAATTCCTTTATTGTTGTTTTTTAAATATATCTTATTGATTTTTTACAGAGTAAAGGAGGGATAGAGAATTACAAACATCGATGAGAGAGAAACACTGATCAGCTGCTTCCTTGCACACCTCCTACTGGGGATGTGCCCACAACCAAGGTACATGCCCTTGATCAGAATCTAACCTGGGACCTTTCAGTCTGTAGGCCGACACTCTATCCACCAAGCCAAATCAGTTAGGGCTATAATTCCTTTGTTTTTAAAAAACTATCAGATATTGTTACATTATTTTCTGTAGGCAAGCAATCCTATGTAACAAAAGGCTAATATGCAAATTGTCCCCTGGAGAGTTTGACCAACAGGGAGTTCGACTGCTCACTATGACATGCGCTGTCCACCAGGGGCAGTGTGGAACAAAAGAAGGCCCCAGCCAGCAGCCAGGGAAAGGAAGGCCCCAGCCAGCAGCCAGAAGAAAGGCCCCTGATCACCAGCCAGGCCTAGGTACCCTACCTATGTACGAATTTCGTGCACCAAGCCTCTGGTGAAAAATAACTATTCATGCAAAATTCAAACATTTTTAGGAATACTTTTATAGTCAAAACTAATTAATGTCTGCATCTTTGCTCAAACGTAAGTGATATTATGTTGTTATCGCTTCTGTATCTCCCTCCAAGAAAATGTTTGTTCAAATAATGGGGGGGGGGGGGGGGGAGGAGTTTATTCTTAGAATGGTCTTCTCCAACTAATTGGATTTGCTTTTAGATTTTTTTGTTGCTGTTGATATACTTTCTATTGATTTCAGGGAAAGGAAGGGAGAGAAAAAGATAGAAACATCAATGATGAGAAGCATGCCCCCTACTGGTGATTGAGCCTGCAACCCAGGCATATGCCTGACCAGGAATTGAACCATGTCCTCCTGGTTCATTGGTCGGTACTCAACCACTGAGGCATATCGGCCAGGCTGCTATTAGATTTTTTGTATTACAATTTCAGACTTACCGAATGATAATACATATATACAATTTCCAGTTTAGAGAAAAAACAATTGAGAAGCAAGTTTCTAATATTTAAAAACTACAATTTAGCTTCTCATACTTCATCTCTCAAATGTAACAATTTAAAGCACTCTCTTTGCTAAAATAGGCAAATAAGTTTGGAAAAAAATTTTCTCTTTAACCCATAATTTCAAGTACTTTGAGCCTGAACTGAGAAAAGTATAATTTGTTGTGCTTTATTTTAAATAATATATATAAATAAGGAAGGAAGTATCCTCCCACTCCAACAGAGTCCTAAGGAAAGGTACAAACCAGATCATACCAGGTCTTACATTGTGACATTATAGGAATCTACTAGTAAATATATGTCACAGAAAGAAAACCAATTGAGTCAAGTGGATGTAATAAATTGATAAACACCTGAAGAGCATTACTTTATTAATTCTATTAATAATGCTTAATAAACAGTACCTATCAAATAAAGGAAAAAGATCATTTGTAAAAAAAGTAAATTTCATTCTCTTATTCCCAAGAAGAAACTAGAAACTGGAAAAACTTAACAGAGGGAAGAACTGTGAGCATTCTATTAGCTACTGCTAATCAAATAACACGTTAGAATGTTATTACAACTGACTTCAAAACCACGAAACACTAACTCTAGATCACACATAAATTCAAACTGCTTATTTTTAAAAGCCACTTCTTTTTTTTTAACGACTATAGTCTGAGAATGTTAAGTGATTGTACTATTTTACACTGTTAAGCTTTTTTATTTTAAATAAATAAGACTCCCTTCCTCACTCACCTAAGAGATTCCTTTAAAATCCTCTACAGGCTTGCTCAAAATTTCATAAAGACTGACACTTAACCAAAATTCTGTGCTTAGATTTGGAGGTCAACTTAAGGAACAAAAACTATGCTTCTAACTAATATATTTTCAGTTTCCTAAAATTCAGAGGGAGAAAAAAATGCTCTCTCAGATAAATGCTGCCTTATTTTGCTGAGATATTTAGTAATTGCAATTAAACAGTGACTCCTCTGGCCACAGACACAGCTAATACGAAAAACTGCTAGAACTAACTGGGCCTGTCAGTTTCTAATTTTAGCGCAGTTGGTAGTGCAGAAATGCCTGCTATATTTGAAGGATTGGTAACAGTAATACACAGGCAACTGTCCTGCTCCACTGTAATATCAAAAATGAATTTCATTACATATTCTCTCTCTTCCGGGAAACTCAAAACCCTTTATAGCTATCTTTACAATGACATTGCAAATAGAATAAGGATGTTGGGAGATAGTAATTCATATTTACGACAAACAAATGGTCAGTAGTATGGTTACAAACAATCCATTATCCTGTTCAGTGCCTTTTTTTTTTTTTTTTTATTCTTTAGGAAGACTATCCAGGATAAATGAAATCCCATGTATTTTAACCTGTCATTTCACGGTGGCCGACAAAGCCCTTCGAATACAAACTTCTACAGAAACAAGCTATTAAAATGCCTTGGATTTAAATAGTTTACAGTCTACAAAGGACTGTCTGATTCACTTTACCATCTCCTATGAAGTCGCATTCCAGTCAAGGCAGCCATTATTCACCAAGCTGGAAAACCAACTATCTGTACCACACAAATACTCACAGAATGCCCAAGGGTGGTGGCCACTGCAGTTTATTTAAGAAGCATGAACACGCCTCAAGTAATATTTGTCCAGTCGTACGCTTCCTATCAATGCCATGCCAGTCCCACACCTAGACAATCACTAAGCTGTCCTGACCCTCCTGACCAGTCACACTTAGACCACACCGTCCCTTCTTCCCCACAGTGTTTTTCCGTTCAGAACTTCTCCTCTGAATACACAGGAACACCTTTTCCCACCTTTTCCTTCAGCCTCTCGCCCAGCTACCTCAGAAGTATCCTTTTATCTCTCTCAGTTTCAGCTGTGAACCAAATAATCAGCCCAGCCCTGAGAGCTGAGCAGTAACAATAACCCTCCGATCCAGGGAAAGAAAACCCTGTCAGCGGTTCTCAAGCTGTGGGTCACGAACAATGAAAATACACCCTGCATATCAGATATTTACATGACGATTCATAACAGCAGCAAAATTACAGTTATGAAGTAGCAACGAAAGTAATGTTATGGTTGGGGGTCACCACAACATGAGGAGCTGTATTAAAGGGCCGTGGCATTAGGAAGGTTGAGAACCACTGCTAGGTGGTGAAGTAAAGTAGGACCACCAGTGCTATCAATCTGGGAAAGCCTTACAAACGCCCGAAGTAATCCACGCATCCCTCTTTTCATTTATCATCACTGAGCAATGAGCATATGATAGAAATACAAGAAATGAAAAAGTCATAATGCCCACGCTCAAGCTCTTCTGGGTGTACTAAGGAAATAGTCTCCCAAAAATCTCCACCAAGTTCTCATTCTCATTAATAAATTAAGCTGCTTTCTCATTTAAATACATGTTTTAATGTGTTCACTTGTATTGCTTCATTTAATAGGACAACTAGTATTATAACAGTAATAGTTTTGCTTTGAACAATTTTCATTCCACGGGTACAAAGAAACTATCAGCTATATAGTTGTTTATATGGGATATAAACAGACTGTGGGAGCCTAACAAAAGCAGATAGCACAGTGCCTGGCTCATGTAAGAATTCAATAAATGTTAATTCTTCATCCCCTCCTAGTTCCAATCTACATATTTACACTGGATCTTCATACACACACACACACACACACACACACACACACACACACACACAGTGGGGCCTTGACTTACGAGTGTCCTGACTAACGAGTTTTTTGAGATACCAGCTGTCTCTTGGCCGATTTTTTGCATTGAGTTGACAGAGTAATTTGAGTTAACGAGCTCGGTCTCGGAACGAATTAAACTCGTAAGTCAAGGCCCCACTGTATGTATGTATATATACATATATGTGTGTGTGTGTGTGTGTGTGTGTGTGTGTATTTCAGAGAGGAAGGGAGAGAGAGAGAGAGGGATAGAAACATCAATGATGAGAGAGAATTGGCTTCCTCCTGCACACCCCACACTGGGGATGGAACCTGCAACCCAGGCATGTGCCCTGAGTGGGAATGGAACCGTGACCTCCTGGTTCATAGGTCAACCCTCAACCACTGAGCCATGCCAGCCAAGTTGGATCTTATTTTTAAGATCTAATTTCAACCAGGCATGATTCTTGCTCAGAGGAAGCAAAATATACTTGGAAGCATTAGTGAACTTGGCAGTATATTAGGGGATATTAATTGTTCAGCACAGAAAACAAGTACAGGAACTGGGAGGAATACAACTGACATGAGATGTGTGTCCCAATAATAATCGACAGGAGTGATGAAACTTTAACCCTTTGAGTGCCAACCAATATCCTAGGAACTATGCCAAAATTGCCAAGGCATTTTTGCTGATTTTACAGCAGTTTAGGAAAAAAATTATGAATCGCAAGTAAATGAAGTTACATATTCAAAAACTTAAGGAAACCTTTACTAGATTGACATATTTAGCAATATCATTATCACTAATAAAAGCAGACTTAGAACTGGACGCCATTTCGAAGCTTTGATAGCGCTCCCGGCACTTTTGGCGAAAGACAGGAGCACGATTGCGCTCCCTGGCACTCTAGGGGTTAATTTTACAGGTACATGCTTTTCCAAATGAGTGAATAAGCAAACCAGTGGATGAATAAATTAACCAGTGAATGAACACAGTCTAGAGTCAGTGAAACGGACTAGAACAACCAGGTATACGATAAATGGCAATATTACTGCTGAGTCACTACAACCAAGTGACACAGTTTTTCATTCATTCAACAAATACATACTGAGTATGTGTTAGGCCCAAATACTCACTGTTCAAGATCCTGGGAATACACAGTAAGACAAAGCAAGATAAATGAAGTCCCTATTCTCAATGAGTTTACAGTCACATGGGACAACTATTATCCTGGCTTACAAAGTATGATCATCTGACCCCTACAATAAATAAATAAACAAGAACTATACCAAACCATGCTCAGTGCTAAGCAGAGAATTCAAATCAGGTGATACTACAATGACTAGATGGTCATTTTAAATTGGATCATGAAGAAGAACCCCTTGATAGAAGATAATGTATTTAAGCAGAGATGTGATTACTAAGAAGACTATCATGCAAAAATCAAGTAGAAAAGGTTTCTGGTGGAGGGAACAGATAGTGTACCTGGTAAAAGCCATTAAGGCCATGCAAATGTGATTAAGAATGAGAGAGAAATTATAACATGTCTGGAGGGTAGTGACCTCGATGAAGAATGGTAGAAATTCAGATAGAAGGGGTGGAAAGGGGTCAGATCCTCAGACTTTGTAAGCCAGGGTAATATATTTGGATTTTATTTTTGAGATGCAAAGCCACTGAAGGGAGCCACATGAAATCTGGAGTTGTCTTCACTAAGAATTAAGAATCCAAACTGGAAAAAAACATATTAAGTCTACGTATTTGCTTGGTTCTATACCCTGTACTCAATGAAATTTATCCCAAGACAGTGAAACAGAATCCTATAGCCAGAAAGAACCTTAAGGAATGCAAAGCTAGCATTGTACATGTATGGAAACTGAGAGAGAGAAAAAGCATCATTCAGGTTGCTTCATTAATGGCCGAGAAAAACGTCTCCAGAAATAAGAGCAACTAAGATGTCTAGGATATAGCCTCAACTCAAAGCTGACATTAATCAGGAAACTGTCCTTGTACGTGTTCATACACTGGATTACCATGAATTAGATGCACATGACCTATCAGGAAAATTTGTTAAGTTTTTGTGACAGCTTTAGACATCCATCTAAAACTGGAAATTCAGAAGATGCACATCTGAATCAATTCCACTGTTCCTATCCCAACTCACTGGGTACACAATAATTTGAAGATTCATTTACAGAGTGAGTCATAAGAAGCTACTATGTACAAGGAATTGTACTGGGAAACGAAGAACGAGTCTAGTAGAAGCCATGAAGCACATTTACAGAAAGAGAGATACCTCACACAAACACGGACACACATTGCAAGGTAAAAATACTGATACACAGTGCAAGGTAAAAAGAGCCAACATGCCTCTCAGAACATGCACTGTAAAAGTTGGAAGAAATATTTCTTTCAATTGAAACAATCAGAAGGCAGCATGCAAGGTAGTCCTTGAAGGATTGGTGGGATTTACAGATGGAAGAAGATTTTAAACAGGCACAGCAGGGGCAAAAGAAGTAGGTAAACTGAAAGCAGGCCCTCCAGATAAGGCCAGTGTTAATTAAATTTAGAGCAACTATTTCCAGTATGAAAATACTCAAAACTAGCTGTACCTGAAGTTATGTATCATTTCAGTTCAGTAATGAGAATTTTGCATCTGTATTTATCACCTTAAATCACACACACACACGTTTTATAATATAAACAACACTAAGTTTAGATGAGACCATTACATTTGTTTTCCAAAAGCAATGAAATACAATTTCAAAGATCTTTGAAACCTTGCTTTCCAGGAAACAGAGAAAGAATTGAAAAATCACTTGTGTGGTACAAAAATGGCAATGTTTTAAATGCAACATCTAAAATCTCAGAACATAAGGTAGATGAGAAAGTGATATCAACATCACAGTATAAAGTAAATTATAGCACTATTTTTAAACTAATCTATTCTACTGTTTTTCTTGAATATATTATATCCTGCATGGCTACTCCTATTTATTAATTTTCTGTCCTTCTGGAAAAGCACTGTTTTAGGATGTTAATTCACTTGAAAAGTGACAATTATATAATTCAGAGGGTTTTTTAAATCATATTAAAAGTTCATTGTATTTTCAGTAAATCATAAAACTATTTTAACACTCTCTTATCCAACTCAAGGGCAGATAATCAAAAAAGCAATTATCAAAGCTAACCAGTACATGCTATTTCTAATGTTTGCTTTTTCCACTTTCCTTCTTCAAAGTCACTTTTCATTATTAGGTTTGGTTGCCTAACTGGAGTTTTCTCCGTGTGGCCTGTGGAATTGTTTGTACTCTATCCCTACCCTAAATGGCAGCTCGGTGCAATGAAGGGCAAGCAAATCCAGGCAGTGGAAGTAGAGAAGGAGAACAATGAAACTAAGGCACAGCATGAAAAGAACATGATGGGAGAACTGCAAAGGGATCATTGTTCAATAAAGTCCTTTCCTTTACCGTTTTAAATGCCAGAGGATTCCCAGTTCTCTGAATCCTACCTGCCCTTTCACATATTCGTGCCTTTGTTTGGGAGGCCCATCCTCTGTGTCCCCAACTCACAACTGTGGAATTCTCCCCATCCCCCAAGACTCAGTCCAAAAGAAGCCCCCACGGCCTTGCCCTGCTCCACTTTGCATTATGAGACGTTGTACCCACGTTGTAAACTCTTTATTTAACCTGAGTTTTACAAACTTGCGTAATCTTTCCCATCATAACCTGTCGCAGTGCCCTATGCATAGGAGGCATTCAAGAAAATTTTCATGGGTTTAGCATATTTACCACAAAATAGGATCAAATGAGGCCAGAAATATTAGAGATGCCATCCGTAATCAAGATACGGAGAAAAACAAGCCATGTAGATTTCCAGGACAACTCAGGAACATTTTTACCAGAGTCCACTGGCCGACAAGGGCAGAGCTGGGTCTGTGTCCTGGGAGCCCCGGCTCCGGGACTGCCCTCCCTGCAGCGCGTCCTCAGCTTTCCTGAGGAGGAAGGCCCGCCCCAACCACCCACAACTCCCTAAAACAGCGGTTCTCAACCTGTGGGTCGCGACCCCTTTGGGGGTTGAACGACCCTTTCACAGGGGTCGCCTAAGACCATCGGAAAACACATATATAATTACATATTGTTTTTGTGATTCATCACAATGCTTTAATTATGTTCAATTTGTAACAATGAAAATACATCCTGCATATCAGATATTTACATTGCGATTCATAACAGTAGCAACATTACAGTTATGAAGTAGCAACGAAAATAATTTTATGGTTGGGGGTCACCACAACATGAGGAACTGTATTAAAGGGTCGCAGCATTAGGAAGGTTGAGAACCACTGCCCTAAAAGCAGCTTCAGACTCAGTTGCTCTCCAGGGACACCTGCCTTCACCTCACAGGAAGAGCTAGCACCACAGGGCTTAGGAACCGCAAAATGAGTCCCACAAGAACCCCTTAGATCTCCCTGCAAGAACTAAGTTCCACCATGGGAGGTTTCAGTGTCTGCCTCTCCCACTTCTTCCCCCAGAAACAGCAGAGGTAGCTGCTCTCAGGGTGCTTCTCCTTTTACCTCGCTTTATGACTAAATGCTCTCAGGGTGCTTCTCCTTTTACCTCGCTTTATGTGCATAAAACCAAACTGTGGAAAACTGCCTCAGTCTCCCTCTATCGTGTAGCTGATGAGATTCAACCCAGGTGGCCTATTCATCTTCGGATTTTCTCTTATAAGCTCAAATGAGAAATGAACCTATTCAAATTAACAAAGGTATTTGTGAAAAAAGCTAGATTAAAGTTGCTGTGAGAAGCCCTAATACTAGTAATTTCTTCTTTAAAAGACTACACACATTCCCCACATGTACTTTTTGCTTTTTTGCCTGTTCTGCATAAAGTATTGGTATATAGCAGTGATGGCGAACCTATGACAGGCGTGTCAGAGGTGACACACGAACTCATTTTTTTGGTTGAATTTTTCTTTGTTAAATGGCATTTAAATATATAAAATAAATATCAAAAATATAAATCTTTGCTTTACTATGGTTGCAAATATCAAAAAATTTCTATATGTGACACGGCACCAGAGTTAAGTTAGGGTTTTTCAAAATGCTGACACGCCGAGCTCAAAAGGTTCATCATCACTAGTATTATAGCATTTTGTGGGCACATGAACACATATACACATATGGATGACTACTTAACCTACTTTAAGAAAATATAGTACACAAATGTGTGTTCTGAAATATAAATTTTAAATGAGAAACATTCACATTTTTAAAATCCTACAATGACTCTTTTGGGAGAAAAAAATAAGACCCACTTACCAATAAATATGATTCCCTTACTACATATATTCAAGCAACTTCTTAAAATTACAGGACTTTGGGACCAAAAGTATCTTATAGATGTACTCACATAAAGCAAGGAAGACAGTACTGTGACAAGCAGCCACTCTAACATGAAAAGCCCGAAAGCCATGGTCCATGGGATGACTGAATCCAAGGCCTGAGCAGTGACTATTGAAGCGGTAAGTGACTCCAGGGTGCAGAACCCTATCTGCTTGGCAGGGGTACTCACCCAGGGGACACTATGAAACCATGTAAATACGAGCATGAGTTCGAGTGCTGAAGATGTCTGAGGTTTCTACTGAAAAGCACAGCACGAGCTCAGTGAGTAAGGACATGATCTCAAGTATGCAAACAGCTGTGTCAGTGCAGTGAGCACCACACGGGAAAATAAATGCATTTCCAGACCTGGACTCCGAGCATGTCAATCACACACTAGGTAGGAAATATATACACAGACGTAGACATAGACATGGCATATACATATATTCAGGACTGTAAGAAGTTCCCAAAGTACTGTGAAATATTAAAAAAAAAATATAGCCCTGGCTGGTTTGGCTCAGTGGATAGAGCGTCAGCCTGCGGACTGGAGGGTCCTGAGTTTGATGCCAGTTGGGGGCACATGCCTGGGTTGTGGGCTCGGTCCACGGTGGGGGTGGGGGGGGGTGCAGGAGGCAGCCAATCGGTGGCCCGCTCTCATCATTGATGTTTCTCTCTTTCCCTCTCCCTTCCTCCCTGAAATCAATAAAAATATATTTTAAAAAAAAATACAAAATATATCTAGTCCCACAACTATTTCCAGACCTCACCCTCCCTGCAGAATACACTTTGTTTCTGCACCGTCCCTGGAGCTGGTGAGTGTTCTTCGCGGCTTTTTGCGGACTCGGTTCATTCCCATCTCATAGCTTCGCGCACTCGCGGCCGCGGCTGAGACCTGCGGGCCCGACCGGGTCCCGGGGCCGCGTGCAGGCGCCGGGGGGCGGGGAGCGGGTCACCGACCAGCGTCCTCCGCCCTGCGCTCGCGCCTCTTCTCCCCCTTCGCTCTTCCGGCGGGCACCCCGACCGGCACCCCGACCCCGAGCAACACCTGCGGGGACCCCTCACGGGCCCGGGTCAGAGCGACGCCCCGCCCACCCCACCCCCAGGGCCCGAACGCGGGCGGGTCAGGGCGCGCCTCCGGGACGGTCCCTCTCGGAGCCTTCGCTGCCGGGCGCCCCCCCGCCCCCCCCCCCGGTCAGCACCCCAGGGGGCGCCCGCGGCCGCCGAGCCCGCCGGCGGGGACAGACGCCTCGCCCGCCCGCCGCGCGCACGTCCAGCACCCGCGGCCGGAGGGGCGAGGAAGGACGCGGGGCCAGGCCGGACCCCGCGGGGTCGCTCGCGGGCCCCCTCGCCCCCAGCCCCGTCCTCCTCCGTCGCCCGCCCACGAGCACCCGGGAGGGCGGCCGGTTCGGGCCGCGGTGCCGTCGCCGCGGCCGGGCCCGCCTCGCGGCGTGTGCGCGGCGCCTCCTCGTCGCGGGGCCGGGGGGGCGGCCGGCCGTTCGCAAACGGCCCGCGGGCCGGCGGCCGCCCGAGGCGCGGCGCCCCCAGCAGGTGGCCCCGGCGGCGGATCCGGCCCCGCGCGCGCCCGCCCCCGCCCCCGCCCCCGCCCGCCCGGCCGGCCCGCGGCCCCGCGCGAGTTGCACTAACTTTCCGGTGGGGAGGCCCGGCGGCGCGGGCGGCCTGACCTGAGCTCCAGTTGTCGTTGAGCTTCAAGGGCACCCGCAGGATGTAGACCAGGAAGAGCACGAGGAAGAACCACACGGTCCAGAGGTACGTCCAGGACCACACGACGCAGGACTTGAGCTGCTCCAGAAAGCCCGCGCCCGCCTCGGCCATCTTCCCGCGGCGCTGCGCGGCGGCCGCGCTCCCGGTGTCTGTCGGATGATTCACCGGCCGAGGCGCCGCTCGCGCCGCCGCCGCCGCCCGGAGCGCCCCCAGCCCGCCGCCCGGAGCCGCGCGCCCGCCGCCCGCCCAGCCGCCCGCCGGCTCTCGGAGGCCCTGCGAGCGGCTCGGGAGCGGTCACGTGGCCCTGCCCCTCCGGGTCCACGCCGTTTATTTTTATTAGACTTATATTTAGAAAGGCGGCCCAGGGGCACTCGGGACTAAGCACAGCAAGTGCGGAGGGCTTCCTGCAGGCCAGGCCCCACTGTAAGGTCTGTATAACCTAATGCGATCCTCCGGTCACTCCCATTATACAGAGAGGTAAACTGAGGCACAAAGGCATGGTACCTTAAACTGAAACAAGAATTCAATTGCAAGGTCTGTATAATCTAATGTGATCCTCCAGTAACTCCCATTATACAGAGAGGTAAACTGAGGCACAAAGGCATGGAGCAGTTTACCTTAAACTGAAACAAGAATTCAGTTGCAATCTGATGGATGCCAGGGCATGAGGGCCTGAACCCCACACTCTTTCTTTCTCTGAGCCTCGGGAAAGAACCACTCCCCCCACGCACACACACTAGAAAAAATGTCACCGGTTTGTAGGCCTGAAGAGCAGTCACTCTCAAGCAAGACTTGGCTTGTGCACGCTGTTTACCTTGGTTTTGTCTTCCTTGAATCAGCATGGGGGTTTTCCAAAGAAATGTCTTGAAAGAATGTTTATCCTCCAATTTGGGGAGCAATCACAGTTCAAACCATGCTTGGCCCGCTTTTAATGATATAAACAATTCTCTGGGATAATATTGGCTTATTTTGAACTGGCTACTTTAAACAAGAAGTCAAGCATAAACTGCTAAATAAAATGTGGTCTTGAACCAAGTGGACATTTAAAGTCTGTTTCTGTCTATAATTCATTTCACTTTCTATGTATTAGATGGTAATAAAGCAATTGCAGGTTATCCAATCTACAGCCAAGACTTTTAGAATTCTGAGCGTTCAGCAGAATATTTTATTATAAATATTGTTTTGCCTACTTATAGTTTTCACCGTAATAAAACAAGCTCCTTTAACTTTTACATGTAGGACCTATTCATGGCATGCATAATAGAACTACTCTCATATTCTCACTAATTCCAACCCCAAAGCTCCTGGTCTTCACACACTTGATCTGCTACAGCAGTGAGATACAGGCAAGGATAAGAGACATTGACACACACATATTTTATAATTATTTGTGGCAGAACAGTACCAAACAGCTTGTGTATCTAACAATGATGCCTAGAGTCTCAGAATAAAACATCAGTACAGGCCCTGGCCAGGTAGCCCAGTTGCTTAGAGTGTCATCCCCATAAACCAAGATGGTGGGTTCAATCCCCATTCAGGGCACGAACAAGAATCAACCAAAGAATGCATAAATAAGTGGAACAGCAAATTGATGGTTCTCTCCCCCTTCCTGTCTCTCTAAAAATCAGTAATTTTTTTTTAAATATATTTTATTGATTTTTTACAGAGAGGAAGGGAGAGAGAGAGATAGAGAGTTAGAAACATCGATGGGAGAGAAACATCGATCAGCTGCCTCCTGCACATCTCCCACTGGGGATGTGCCCGCAACCCAGGTACATGCCCTTAACTGGAATCGAACCTGGGACCCCTCAGTCCGCAGGCCGACGCTCTATCCACTGAGCCAAACCGGTTTCGGCAAAATCAATTTTTTTAAAAAAGAAACTGAGAACTTCATATGTTCAAAAAGCAAACAAACAAAAACTTGAGTACCTGAACCATTTTGTGTGATGACTAACCCACCGGATTCCCTGTGATAGGATTCTCCACTGAATTTAAAGGAACATCCTGGGACCTGGATTGTTGCTGTCAGTAAATCTCAAAAGAAGAACATAAATATGACTCAGTTGAATATCAGTATCAACTAGATGCTGCTGGAGGGTCAGTCCCATCTTACTCATCATCGCCTCTGAGAGGTGTGCAGCCAAGGAAGGGGGTGGGGTCGGAAACTGTCTATGTGCTTGGACACAGAAGCAAGAAAGCATGATCTCTTGGGAACTCCAGTGGCTTCAGTATGGTTGGAGTGCAGGCTCTATGTGGACTGGTGTCAAGAGAGAAAACTGAAGATGATCTGATTTTAAAAGGCCTTATAGAAGCACTAAGGTATTGAACACACTAATCCAAGTGACCAAAGCAGAGACTTAAGTGGGAATTAAGTCTTAGGGCATCAAAATTGTCTCAGATCTAACACATCTCTCTATTATCTTAAGACTAGAGGCTCCGTTCCTGCACCAGTGGGGTCCCTCGGCCTGGCCTGCGGGGACCGGGCCAAAACCGACTCTCCGACATCCCCCGAGGGGTCCCAGATTGCGAGAGGGCGATTCTTAGGTGATGCACCCTGGAATTGGGCTCCCTCCTCTCTGGTTCCGGGTGCGTCACCCGAGAACCGCAGCTGCCAAGACACTGTAGCTGGCAGCACCTATGCTGAGGGTCTGTCCCCTGGTGGTCATTTCGCCTCGTAGCTACCGGTCAAATGGTCAGACGGTCGCGTAGGCTTTTATATAGATAGCCTCTGGTCTCCCGTGGCCTAATCATCTCAAGGAGAACAAGGCATTGTGCTCCCTGCCTCCAGTTTCCCCACAACCAACACTACCACCACCATTACTACCACCAGCAACCCCCCTCACCCACCCACCCCCATTCACCTTCTTCCATGCTTCTTTGCCAGAATTACCTTTAAAACCACACATCTGATCATTCACTTCCTTCTTAAAATTCTTTAAGGCCCCATCCACTCTACTCCTATGCCACATGAAGGCCTACCTAAAGGATAAAATGTAGATAGTACACAATGCCCTTTGCAGACTGCTCCCACCAAATTATGCAGCCTCATACCCCACTCTGGGCACTCTTCATACCACCAGCATTTGGGCAAGTATGCCATTCTCTCATACCTTTGGACCTGCCTCACAGGCCCTGCCCGTAGGATACTTCTTTATGCTATACTTCCTGCCCAACCTTCTCTCCCTGCCAGAACTGCCTGAGAAAAGCTTATTTTGAGATGCGCTTGAACTAGCCCAGCTCTCTCCTGCTCCCAGAGCTCACTGTGTCTTCCCTGAGATGCAGCAGCAGAAAGCTCGGGGGGACTGTTACAGCATAGGCTTGAAGCCAGACAGTGCAGGGCTCTGTTCCTGGGCCTGCTATTCACTCTCTGGGTGCTCTTTCCAAATTACTGAGTTCCCCTGAGCCAGTGTCTTCACCTGTAAAGTGGGTTACACTTGTACCTACTATATGGGGTTGTTGGGAAGATTCGATGAATTGCATACTAAAAATATTTAGCACAACTCCTAGTCAATATCTTTCCTCTGTGTTAATAAATGCAGGTCTTTAATGCTCATTTTTGTCATCTGTATCTCCTAGTACAAATAGTGCTAGGTTTGGCACATGGGACATGCTCAATAAATACTGAGTGTTGTATAAAGGAATGAAAAATCAATTATATCAAAAGAAATTCCAAGCCTTACCTTTTACAAAGAATACTACACATGGATTTATTACAGGGGTAAAAGTTAAGGTTTGTTCTTCCATTATATGGTGAGTTTCCTTGAAAGTTTGCTTCTGGAGGTGTAACCACCTGTGGATTGTATATTAGGAGTTAAATGGCCATTAATTTATGGGAATTGTGTAAAAGTAATGTACTCCTAAGCTGGTTTATATGTTTGATTAAATGTACATCTCAGTCTGATAAAATAACTGAATAAGAAACCAATATATTAGGGAAGAACTTTAAAAGTTTGTTAAAATTAATTCTCAATTGTTTCTTGTTTTGTAAGTGGCTTCCAAAGTCTTGAGTTTTATACTTTGTCATAAGTTTAAGAATCTATTTTTTTAAATTATTTTCAGAGTTCATCTGACATTTAAGTGCAAAAAGTAACTGTTCTGACTTTTTGGTGTGTGCTTTTAAGGAACTCTCTTTTTTGTATTGATTGATTTTAGAAAGAGAAGATGAGAGAGAGAAAGAAAGAAAAACACTGATTTGGTTTTCCACTCACTTATGTATTAACTAGAGGCCCGATGCAAGAAATTCGTGCAAGGGACTCGGCCCTCACAGCCCTGGTCGGCCCTTGGAGCCCTGGCTTCATCAGGAAGGTCGTCTGGATGGTCTTTCTGCTGTTTGGTCTAATTTGCATATTTGCTCTTTATTATATCGGATTGGTTGATTTTTGTATGTGCCCTGACCAGAGATTGAACCTGCAGCATTGGAACAAGGCTCTTACCAATGGAGCCACCCGGACAGGGCATGACTTTTTGGTTTTTGTTTAAAATTTAAAAATCTCACCCACGTTCATTGGTTGAATTTATGAATTAGTCAATACACCTATGTTCATGTATACCATCCGAACTGCTTATCTGTATTTAGTGAATTACCTAAACCTCGGTAAGTACAAATCTAACCTGGTTTAGTTTTGAGAACCAGTAGAGAAGACAAACAGGTTTGAAAGGAATTTGCCTTTTCTTCTCCAAGGCAACATACTTTCTCATAGAGTACTAAAGAGATGGAATTTTAATCCATATGTAGTTAAAAAGATGATAGCAAAAGACTTGAGGAGAAGGGCCCCAAAATGATATTGCATGTATAAGAAAGAATACATTTCCATCATTGATATACACATACATTGTAATCTTAGAGTGAAAGATTCACAATGACTAGGCTTAGAAATTTTATGATGAATTGTAATCACATTTACTTTTGTTCTCTAGTCCTTCAAAAAGATACCTTAGTTTCTATGTAAAGCCTTTCGAAGGCTCAGTGACATTCCTTAGCATCTCTGATTTGTTTTAAAAATCAAAATTATTTGAATAAGATAAGCTTTGTTGACATACAGAATAATTCTGGTAGCAAGAATGCAAATTAAAACAATCAGAGCCTTGTGTAAAGAATCTAAAGGCAACCTAACCCTATCTTCACCCTACAACCTGCTCCAGACACTAGAAGCTGGTTCTTCATTTTCAAAGGAAAAGAAAACATAAAATTCCTTTGGAAAAAAGTAGCTTCTCTTTTACTCTGCTGAAACACAATCCAAGAGAGAAGACCAGAGGAAAATGAATAAGACTTAAAAAAAAAATATAGAATTTCTTAGAGCAGCCCTAGCTGGCTTGGCTCAATGGATAGAGTGTCGGCCTGAGGATGAAGGGTTCCAGGTTTGATTCCAGTCAAGGGCATGTACCTCGGTTGCAGGCTCAATCCCTGGCCCTGGTTGGGGCACGTGCAGGAGCCAACCAATCCACACATTGAGGTTTCTTTCTCTCTGCCTCTCCCCCTCCCTTCTACTCTCTCTAACAATCAATGGAAAAATCTCATGGATAGGGATTAACAAAAATAAAAATAAATTCTTAGAAAAAAATACAATTGGAGAACCAAGATGGCGGCATAGGTTAACGCCGGAGTTTGCTGCTTTGAACAACTACTTCAAAAGTGAAACCAGAAAACGGAAGGGCCATCACCCAGAACCACAGGAATGCTGGCTGAGTGGAGGTCCTACAACTAGGAGGAAAGAGAAACGCATACGGACACTCAGAGGAGGCGCAGTGCTGAAGTCAAATTCTGAGGTGCGGAGTGCGCGGAGCGGGCTGGCGGCGGAGGGCGCAGTTGGCGTTTTCAATCGGGAGGGAGTCGCAGACTCTGAGCTCCAGATCCAGGCGAGTCTTTAGGGACCCAGACTCAAACGGGAGAAGCGGGACTGTCTGGCTTCGGTCAGAGCGAGTGCAGCTTTCTCTCCAAGGTTTGCAGCCGTTGCTGGGACTCAGAGAGGCAGAGCCCCTGGGGACAGGACTGAGAGCCACCATAACTGCTCTCTCTGGCCCACCCTGTTGATCCTGTGCGCCCCGTCCCGCCCAAGCCCTGCACAGAGGCATTTGCCGGATAGCCTCAGGCAAAGGCTAGATTAGCACCTCCCTAGAGGACAGAAGTTCTCTCACTGCAGACACAGCTGATTCTCATAGCCACTTGGCCTGGAGGTCAAACCCTCCCTGGTATTAGCTACAGCAATCAAGGTTTAACTATAAGACCGTGCACAAAGACCACTAGGGGGTGCACCAAGGAAGCATAACAAAATGCGGAGACAAAGAAACAGGACAAAATTGTCAATGGAAGATATAGAGTTCAGAACCACACTTTTAAGGTCTCTCAAGAACTGTTTAGAAGCCGCCGATAAACTTAATGAGATCTACAAGAAAACTAATGAGACCCTCGATCTTATATTGGGGAATCACCTAGAAATTAAGCATACACGGACTGAAATAACAAATATTATACAGACTCCCGACAGCAGACCAGAGGAGCGCAAGAATCAAGTCAATGATTTGAAATGCGAGGAAGCAAAAAACACCCAACTGGAAAAGCAAAATGAAAAAAGAATCCAAAAATGCGAGGATAGCGTAAGGAGCCTCTGGGACAGCTTCAAGCGTACCAACATCAGAATTATAGGGGTGCCAGAAGATGAGAGAGAGCAAGATATTGAAAACCTATTTGAAGAAATAATGACAGAAAACTTCCCCCACCTGGTGAAAGAAATGGACTTACAGGTCCAAGAAGCGCGGAGAACCCCAAACAAAAGGAATCCAAAGAGGACCACACCAAGACACATCATAATTAAAATGCCAAGAGCAAAAGATAAAGAGAGAATCTTAAAAACAGCAAGAGAAAGAAACTCAGTTACCTACAAGGGAATGCCCATACGACTGTCAGCTGATTTCTCAACAGAAACTTTGCAGGCCAGAAGGGAGTGGCAAGAAATAATCAAAGTGATGAATACCAAGAACCTACAACCAAGATTACTTTATCCAGCAAAGCTATCATTCAGAATTGAAGGTCAGATAAAGAGCTTCACAGATAAGGAAAAGCTAAAGGAGTTCATCACCACCAAACCAGGATTATATGAAATGCTGAAAGGTATCCTTTAAGAAGAGGAAGAGGAAGAAAAAGGTAAAGATACAAATTATGAACAACAAATATGCATCTATCAACAAGTGAATCTAAGAATCAAGTGAATAAATAATCTGATGAACAGAATGAACTGTTGATTATAATAGAATCAGGGACATAGAAAGGGGATGGACTGACTATTCTTGGGGGGGAAAGGGGTGTGGGAGATGTGGGAAGAGACTGGACAAAAATCATGCACCTATGGATGAGGACAGTGGGTGGGGAGTGAGGGCAGAGGGTGGGGCGGGAACTGGGAGGAGGGGAGTTATGGGGGGTGGGGGGGAAGAGGAACAAATGTAATAATCTGAACAATAAAGATTTAATTAAAAGAAAAAAAATTAAAAAAAAATAAAAATACAATTGACTATGGTAGTCAATTTAAACCTAAAAAAAATAAAAAATAAAAAATAAAATAAAAATAAATTCTTAGAGCAAAGAACAGATGTATTATAAATAAACATTTTTAAAAAAGAACAGAAATACATATTAAGAAACCCTTTGAAGTTCTTTTTTTGTTTCCTAGGCTAACCAATCATGAGAGGTGACAATACTACCTCTCTCTTTATTCTTTTTTTTTTTAAATATATTTTATTGATTTTTTACAGAGAGGAAGGGAGAGGGATAGAGAGTTAGAAACATCGATGAGAGAGAAACATCGACCAGCTGCCTCCTGCACACCCCCCACTGGGGATGTGCCTGCAACCAAGGTACATGCCCTTGACCGGAATCGAACCTGGGACCTTTCAGTCCGCAGGCCGACGCTCTATCCACTGAGCCAAACCGGTTATGGCTCTCTTTATTCTTTTTTAAAAATATTTTTAAATATATTTTATTGATTTCTTTTTAATCCTCACCCGAAGATATTTTTTCCATGATTTTTAGAGAGTGTAAATGAGAGGGAGAGACAGAAACAAACACCAATGTGAGAGAGACACATTGATTGGTTGCTGTCCACATGTCCCCAAACAGAGCCGGGAGCCTGAAACCAAGGGAGGTGCCCTTGACTGAAATCAAACCCAGGACCCGTCAGTCTGCAGGCCGGCACTCTATCCACTGAGCCAAACCACTAGGGCTATTTTTTACTGATTTCAGAGCAGAAGGGAAAGGGGGAGAGAGAGAGAAATATCAATGATTAGAGAGAATCATTGATCTGTTGCCTCCTGCACACCCCCTACTGGGGATCGAGCCTGCAACCTGTGCCCTGACCAGGAATTGAACTGTGACCTCCTGGTTCCTAGGCCAACGCTCAACCACTGGGCCACACTGGCTGGGATACTCTCTTTATTATGGATTATAATACTCAAGATCTTTATTATTGGGAAGATACTCTAAGATAGGTTAGTTTTATAGTTGCATTTTAAATAGTATAGAAATGATAATAGTAGATTTACATTTTTTTCTTTATTCATGATACTCAAACCCAAGAGGGGTTTTTTTTATGACAGCATTTTTAATTAAAATAATAATACATTGTCTGAAATTTTCTGTATATGTCAATGAGAATTTACATATTTACATTTTATTACTATTTTATTTTAAACTGAATATTTTAATGACTGTCTAGAATTTCAGGAACCAGAGTCATATCTATATATAACTTTGCTAAAAATGATATGACTTCAAAAATACACAGTACTAGTGATAACGATCATATAAAATAATTCTACAGCAAATAAAATATAATATGCTGTCTGTTTGCTTGCTATGTGCATAGCATGTTATTTTGTGGTTTTGGCTTCAATTTTCAAATTCATACACACCTCCAAAGCACCTGGCAAATTTAGATACACCAATTAAATAATCTACTGCATTGAAATTAAAAACAGAAGTAGGGTTAGAATGATGTTATAGAATTATTGGTAGAATTAAGAAACATCCCATAGTCATATTTAAATTTGATTTTATTGACAGAGCATTTATTTTTGTAATTTGAGAATTGATCCCATTATTCAACCCAGATGTATTCCCTTGCACTTTATCAGTTATTTTCACTGTGTTCTCATTTCTAGTGTGCAAGACTATACTTAGGCATGCAAATTAAAGGGGAAATTTCACAGTCATCTGGTATATTTGGCCTATGTTGAAACCTAATCTAAAAAAGGGAAAGAAATGAAAATCAGATTATATTTACATTTCAGGCTAGTATTAAGTAATGCCCTTGCCCACTTCAGCTAAATTATTTACATTTCTAATATTACAGCAGGTCCTCAAATAACATTGCTTCTTCCAATGTCATTTCACTTCAACATCGATGAGGAAAATAAATTGTTTCCCATCTGAGGACACTGTGTGGAGTTTACACACTCCCCATGTCTGTGTGGGTTCTCTCTGGACACTCAGATGTGCTAATGAAGTAAATTGGTGTGTCCACGTGTCTACACCAGTCTGAGTGGTGGTGGGTGTGGTGTGAGTGGCCCTGGGATAGAGGGGCATCTTGTCCAGGGTGGTGCCTGCCTTGTGTCCTGAGCTGTTGGGAGAGGCTCTGGCCAACCAGAGACCTTGAACTGGTTAGAAAATTATCATCTGACTGGTTTTTATTAATCTTTCTTAAATGTATGTACAGCTCACATTTATTTCAATGTTTAATATTAGAAGTGTTTGGGGTCTTTATTTAGAAGTTTGGTGGTGTTTTTGTGATCAGAAATATGCTGTAATAACTTGACTCTTGTTTATATCAATTAGCCTGTGGTAAAATTGGTATAGACTGTTCTCTTAAAGTCAGTTTCCAAGAGCCTATCCACGATGTTAAGTGAGGACTCCCTGTAATTCTAACCTCTATTCCTTACTTTGCCTTGAAAAAATTATTCCAGGTTTCCCTTTTATTCTGCATTTCAATGCTATTGCACAGAAGCTACATTTAGCATCTTGTGCACATTTAACTATAATGGGATTTATCTCTTGTTAGTAATGACTGTGAATATGGATTAAAATTGAAGCTGTGATTTCCCTTGAGTTTTTCCTCCTCCTCAAAATTCTCTTTGTAATACTGTCTTTACTGTATTCTCTTGATCGAAGTTTCTCATCCAACCTTTGAGCTGAAGATGTCCATATAATCCACCAGTTTGGATTACCTTGTCAAATTTGACTGATTGGACAAACTAGGAGATAACTTGCTATGGTGCAGATTTTATTATCTGTACTTCTATTTCTCACTTGCATTTCATATTACACTTTTATTCCCCCAAAAAAGGCACGTATCTTGGTCTATCATGTTTAAATACATTTATTAAGTATTCTTTATAGATTTATTCATTGGTCTATGTTCTTTTTAAAAATATGTATTTTTTTTTATTGATTTCAGAGAAGAGAGAGGGAGGGAGGGAGAGAGAGAGAGAGAAACACCAATGATGAGTGAGAATCATTGATTGGCCACCTTCTGCATGCCCCACACTGGGGATCGAGTCTGCAACCCCGGCGTGTGCCCTGACTGGGAATAGAACCGTGACCTCTTGTTTCACAGGTTGACATTCAACCACTGAGCCATGCCAGCTGGGCAGTCTATGTTCTTTTATTAAATCCTATCCTGGGCTATTTCATTGAATTGGAATGATTATATTGAGCTAGAGGGTGGAAAGGTAGGTTTGTTTGATTTTTTTTTAAGTTGATTTCAGAGAGAAGAAGGGAGAGGGAGAAATAGAAACATCAATGATGAGAATTGTCCGTCAGTTGACTCCTGCACTCTCCTTACTGGGGAATGATCTCCAAACTGGAGCATGTGCCCTGACGGGAATCGAACTGTGACCTCCTGGCTCATGGGTTGATGTTCAAGCACTGAGCCACACTAGCCAGGCTTGTTTGATATTTTGACATTTCAAAGGCACCTAGCCCTGAATGGGTCTGCCTAGGACCGACCGACCGGCTGGTAGTATGTGGGTTCTTGACTTCATGCAGGAAAGATTTCGCAATGCGAGTCCAGGTGATTTGGGGGGTATGTTTATGAAAGGTGGGGACAGTGAAACCAAGAAGGGCTGAGCACAGAAGAGGCCACAGGAGAAGCATAGGCGGGGCTACTTTGGCTTTCCAGAAACGCTATGGGAAGAAATGAGCCTAGGCAGGGCTGCTTTGGCTCACTGGGAAGTCAGAGAAAAGGGGGCCTTGAAGACAGGTTCAGGGGGTTAGCCCTGGACGAGCTGCCGCTGCCCATTGCTCCCCTGGTAGCACATCTTGTGGGGAACCTTGGAGTCCTGCGGGGATGGGGGGAAGAGAGAGGGAAGGAAAAGGCACTGGGAATGTTCCCTGGAGGGAGAGCTCCTGCTGGGTCCTTTGTTTGAGGCTTGTTATCTCTGTCCTGCAGGCATGAATCTTAGGGGAGGTCTCAGGGAAAGGTTTCAGCGACTATTCATCCACGTGTGTCCTTTTAGGGTCAGTGATCTCTACTGATTGGTCAGCACCAGGGCAGGGGGTCATTAGTCATTGCAGCTGATCCTGGCATGGACCACCTGGTTTTGCTGCTTTTCTGGGTCTGGAGGCCAAGATGGTTATCTCTGGGGAGGTGACCTTCTGTATTTGGCTGTGAATTGCTCAGCCAGCTTGTTCAGCTATCTGTCTCAGCTTCCCCATTCTACTCGCCAATAAATGTTCCTAGCATCTCACTATCCTGCCTCAAAAGAGGTTGATTTTCTAGACTTTGAAAATTTAAGCCCTACGTGATTTTCATATAAGGAAGGACAAGTGCAGGGGTCCTCAAACTACGGCCCGCGGGCCACATGCAAATACAAATATTTTATTTGTTCCCATTTTGTTTTTTTACTTCAAAATAAGATATGTGCAGTGTGCATAGGAATTTGTTCATAGTTTTTTTTTAAACTATAGTCCGGCCCTCCAACGGTCCGAGGGACAGTGAACTGGCCCCCTGTTTAAAAAGTTTGAGGACCCCTGGACAAATGCATGTAAATGACAGGGGAAATATTTAAGCCTCTAACAGACCCTAGCTTCCCATCACTGAGAGTGTTCTAACAGAGGTTTGGCTGCCCACCAGCCTCACTTGTAAATCTGGAAAAATAATAGCATGTGTTTATCAGGTAGGAAGGGGTCCTTGTAGATGCTGGGAAGTTGCATGAGCATTGCAAACACCTCAGTTTTTTGTTTGTTTGTTTTTATAACCAGTGCCCTGGCTCAATGGTTATAGCATCAGCCAGCTCACCAAAGAGTCAAGGGTTCAATTTCCAGTCAAGAGCATGTTCCTGGGTTGCAGGTTCAATCTCCGGCCCTGGTCAGTGCACTTGAAGGAGGGAACCAATCCATGTGTTTCTCTCACATTAATGTCTCTCTCTCTCTCTCTCTCTCTCTCTCTCTCCCCTCTCCCTCTCTTCCACTCTCTCTTCTACTCTCTCTAAAAAATCAATGGAAAAAATATCCTTGGGTGAGAATTAACAAAAAAACATAGTCAAGTTTTTTTAAGTTTTTTTAATTGAATTTTAAAGATAGAGGAAGGGCGAGGTGGGGAGAGAGAAAGAGAGGGAGAGGGAGTGGGAGAGGGAGATAGAGAGAGAGAGAGAAAACGAATGAATCTGGGATCCACTGCCTGCTGCAGGCCCCCAGATGGCGGATTGAGCCCCAAACCTGAGCATGTGCCCTGACCAGGAATGTAACCAGCAACCTTTCAGTGCATGGAACGAAGCCCAACCAATTGAGCCACACCAACCAGCGCGGGACTTTCTCAGTTTTAAAACTGAAAGTCCCACGTCCTGGAACCCCCTTAATCACAGCTGAGCTAAATGGCTGAGTTCTGTGAGGTCCTAGGATGCAGAGCTAACCTCAGGCCCCACTGAGAGGCAGGAGGATGTTTGTTTTCCATGCCTCCTAGTAGGCCTTCTCTCTTCCTCAGCTGCCCAGGGCTTTCACTTCTTTCCCTTGTCTTTCTCAAAATCTGCTCTGCCAACTGCCAGTTTATCCTATATAATAAAAGCTTAGGTGGCGTCGCATGACATCGCCACAAGATGGCTGGCAGGGGAGGGCAGTTGTAGGCAACCAGGCCTGCAGGGGAAGGCAGTTGGGGGGCAACCAGGACAGCAGGGGAGGGCAGCTGGGGGCAACCGGGCTGGCAGGGGAGGGCAGTTGGGGGCAATCGGGCCGGCAGGGGATCGGTTAGGGGGTGATCAGGCTGGCAGGCCGGCAAGTGGTTAGGTGCCAGCAGTCCCAGATTGTGAGAGGCATGTCCGACTGCCGGTTTAGGCCTGATCCCTGTGGGTGTCCCAGATTGGAGAGGGTGCAGGCCAGGCTGAGGGACAACGCCCCCCCTGCACGAATTTTGGGCACTAGGCCTCTAGGATAAATAAATAAAACAGATGTATAAATAAAACATATGCTTAAAACGTTACTTTTTCAAGTGCTATTTACAGATACCAGATATCAAAGCCATAAGATAAAATAATGTTTCTCAAGTGTTTGCAAGTATCAGCATATCTTGGAAGTCAGAAGGCCCTTACCTAACCATAATATGCTGATAAATTTAATTTCCTCATACACAGTAAGAATAAATATGTGAGCCCGGCTGGTGTTGCTCAGTGGTTGGGCCTTGACCCATGCACCAAGAGGTCACTGGTTTGATTCCTAGTTAGGGTTTTGGGCTCCATTCCCAGTAGGGGACAAGCAGGAGGCAGCCGATTGATGTTTCTATATCTCTCTCCCTCTCTTTTCCTCTCTTTCTAAAAATCAATAAGAACATATTTAAAAAAATAAATTTGTGAATATATTATACATCTTCAATTTAAAAAATCACTAGCTAAGAGCATAGGTATCCACTTTTAAAATTCATACCTTAGGTTTCTTTTATTATTCACCCATTTTATTATTTACTGGGACTCTAGAAAACAAATGATAATAAGCAAAGGTTTAATAAAAATATATGGAAAAAACTTAACTTTGAGAAAAACTACCTATTCTCCTTTCTGCAAATTAAGATTGTTGTTATAGTCTAGTTCACAAAACACCTGAGTTACAAGAAATTATCAATGGACTAAACTGAGGTAAGCAAATGAAACTCCAAATTCAGATATTAACCAGTTGTGGTGGTATTTGAATCATGATATAATAGAAGCAACATGGAATTTAGTAAATGAATAGGTAGGTTTAGAGAAATGTTCTCCAAACTTTGGCCAGCAGTAAAAAAAAATTTTTAACTCACTCCCAAAGTATGCATATCTATTTATTTATAAGTTAGTATATTTCACAATACCAATACAATATGCACACAATAAAAATAAATATGTAGGCATTTCAACAGAGGGGTGAATATAAATATGTTTTAGCATTTAGTGCCCGCACCCACTTTAAGGATCAGTAGTTTGGATAGCTCATATTTAGACTATTACTTCATTATTGCCAGTTCCCTAAGTCACATAACAATGTCGCTGCCTATCACAACTAATCCTATATAATAAAAGGGTAATATGCAAATTGACCCTAACAGCAGAATAACCGGGAATGACTGGTCACTATGACGCACATTGACCACGAGGGGGCAAATGCTCAACGCAGGAGCTGCCCCCTGGTGATCAGTGTGCTTCCACAGGGAGAGCTCCACTCAGCCACAAGCAGGGCTGACAGCTGTGAGCGCAGCGGTGGTGGTGGAGCCTCTCCTGCCTTCTTCCCCCCCACTTTCCTTGGCAGCACTATGGATGTCTGAATGCAGCTTAGGCCCGCTCACCCTGAGGGGTCCTGGGCTGCCAGAGGGATGTCTGACTGCCAGCTTAGGCCCAATCCCCTCGGGAGCAGGCCTAAGCCGGCAGGTGGACATCCCCCAAGGGGTCCCAGATTCCAAGAGGGTGCAGGCCAGGCTGAGGGACCCCCCCCCCCAGTGCATGAATTTTCATGCACCAGGTCTCTAGTTCTACAATAAGTTTAGATGGAGTTCTCAATTTGCTGACTCATCTGAGTGCCCAAGCAGTATCACTTGCATCTCAGCCTCATCCTGTGTCTGCACAAATTCCTTGCAATGGCTTCGGTTCCTCAGCATATAACTGCTATGTCTGAACCTCCACAGAGGTTGTACATTTCCAAAAGTTTCCTTTGCCCACTTATAAATCAGTGCATGCAAATTACCAGGAGTGGGGGAGGTTGTTATCTAATTCCACAAAAGTTGTCTGTTTTATCTCAACCAGGAAATTTTGTAAAAATTTATCTTTATTGTTGAGAGTATTACAGATATCCCCCATTTTTCCTTCTTTGACCCTTCTACTCAGCTCCCAACCCACCCCAGGCCTTCCCCTGTCTATTGTCTGTGTTCATGGGTTATGCATATAGGCATATAAATCCTTCGATTAATCTCTTGCCACTCTCCCTCATACCTTCCCTCTGAGATCTGTCAGTCTGTTCCATGCTTCCATGTGTATGGTTCTATTTTGTTTTTTAATGTAACATTGTTATGATAATGGAACTATACTTTGGTTTTAGAATTTTTATTTTATTCTTTGGTTAGATTCCAATTCTTAAAAGTGTAGAAATTCTTTTTATCTATTTCTATCTTTTTATCTATATTCTTGAACCTATTAATCATAGTTATTGTAAAGTCTATATCTGTTAACTTTAATACCTGGCTCATCTGTGGATCTATTGTTATTGTTTATTGGACTTCTTTTCTTTCTCTCTTGGCTTTACCTTGCTTGATATGTCTAAGATTTTTAAAAATGGATTCTTATGATTGTGTGTAAAAAAAGTATAGAGCCCAGCTGGTGTGGTTCAGTGGTTGAGCATCAACCCATGAACCAAGAGGTCATTGGTTCGATTCCCAGTCAGGGCACATGCCTGGGTTGTGGACTCAATCCCCAGTGGGGGATATGCAGGAGGGAGCTGATTGATGATGTTTCTCATCATTGATGTTTCTCTCTCTCTCTCTCCTCTCTTCCTCTCTCACTAAAAAGATCAATAAAAACATATATAAAAAAAAAAAGAATTCTAGAGGCTGTTCCAGATGACATCGTCTTCTACTGGAGAGGGCTTACCTTTTCTTCGCTAGGCAGTGCAGGGATGTTAAAACTGAGTTTTCACTTATGAAACCAGCAGCAGTCAAGATATGAGATCGGCAGAAATGTTTAAAGGCACACTGCCCAGAGTACCAAAAAGAAACAAGTGGATGAGGGAATGCAAAACGCATGATTCCTAAACAGTTCTGGAGGGTTTTTGATTATCTCTTGCCGTCTGTATGGCTAACCCAATCTTTTTCTTCCAGGCAGTGTTTTCATGTAAGGGCAGCAGAGCACTTAAAATTTCAGAACTGGGGACTTCATCCAGCTTATAGAACAAGTTATATAAACTCTTTTAGTATCTATTTCTAGTGCATGTCAGAATTTGGTCTGAGACTTTCAGTTTAAAATACTACCTGGTAGCTAGGATGTGAAGGCTACAAGGAAAGGAGTGGGGAGAAGACCTACAGCTACATAAAACTACTCATTGCTGTTGATATCAATCCCTACCCCCCCCCCCCCCCCCGACCAAAAGGCTGTGGTTGCACAGCACCAAATTGGCTTTGGTCAGTTCACAACTTGAGGCAAAACAATCACAATAATATTTGGAAAATATGGAAAATTAGATAAAAATAATGAGAACCATGAGTCGATCGACCTTCTGTTAGTTAACTTTTTAGTCTTTTCCCTCTCTTGGTTTTTCCATGCACAATTTTTACACTGTTTTCATCATTCTCTGTGTTCATTTTTGCAAGTTTTTCTTACATATTATTATTAAAATATTTTCCGTATTTTTTAGTCTTCAATATATAGTCTTCAAAAGCGTCATATTTAATGATTACATGATATTCCATAGGATATAACTTTTTTTTTAAATACTCACCTGAAGATAGTTTTCCATTGATTTTTAAAGAGAGTGGAAGAGAGAGGGAAAGACAGAGAGAAATATCAATATAAGAGAAACACATCAGTTGGTTGCCTCCTGCACGAGGCCCGACCAGTGCCTGGGCTGGGTAGGAGCCTGCAACTAAGGTACATGCCTTTGACTGGAATCAAACCTGGGAACCTATCTACTGAGTGAAACCGGCTGGGGCGGACATCACATTTTTATTTTTTAAATATATTTGTATTGATTTTAGGGAGAGAGATAGAAACATCAATGATGAGAGAGAATCATTGATTGGTTGCTTCCTGCAGGCCCCCTACTGGAGATTGAGCCCATAACACAGGCAAGTGCCCTTGATTGGAATCGAACCCAGTACCCTTCAATCCACAGGCAGACTCTTTAGCCACTGAGCCAACCAGCTAGGGCCAGACATAACATTTTTAAATCATTCCACAACTATACTTACAAATATTTTGCTATTTTTAGTAATTCCATAATGAATACTATTGCATTTATAACTGTTCATTTTTTAATTTAGGATTATTTTACTGAGATACTGTTGAATGTGCAGAAGTAGATTTGGTGGTCAAAGTTAAGAACATTTTAAAGTTCCTTCATACATACAGCTCAGTTGCTCTTCCAAATCAAAACAATTCTTAAAACTCCTCTCATCCTGACTGTATAAAATCCTAAATAACCACAACTTGAAGCTCTAGCATGGTCGAAAATGATGATGCAACATACACTGGGGGTTTTGTCCTGTGATTCAGCTAAGTCAGATCTGTGGCACAAGTAATCCTGCTGATGAGATAGATGCCTACATTTTACTGTAACTAATTTTCTTATTTCTTTATTTATTCAAAGCTATTTAAAGAGCATTTGGGGGGAAATCTGTGGAAATTTAACTATGGACTTGATAAGAGAAAAAAAGTTTCCCTTCTAAGAATGGACTGATTATTCTTGGGGGGGAAAGGGGTGTGGGAGATGCGGGAAGAGACTGGACAAAAATCGTGCACCTATGGATGAGGACAGTGGGTGGGGAGTGAGGGCGGAGGGTGGGGCGGGAACTGGGAGGAGGGGAGTTATGGGGGGAAAAAAGAGGAACAAATGTAATAATCTGAACAATAAAGATTTAATTAAAAAAAAAAAGTTTCCCTTCTAAGTTTCTCCTCAACTATAATAGAAAATAGTTTAATCCTCAGCGAACAATAGTCATCTTCTATCCACCTACTGGAAAAAAATTTTAAATTTGCAAATTTAAATCACTATACAAGCAGCACTTAGCCCTGCACCATCAACATGATACATCATCCCCTTGGAAATTACATTTTACTCTCAAGAGTCTTCATCTCCTCATTGGCTAGGAAAGAGTCAATGAAAGTTCCCTCTGAGGAGCAGCCCTTCACAGAAACAAGTTTTACTGGTTAAGCGGCACACTCTCTGTGTTAACTCTCTAGGGCACACTATCTGTGTTAACTCTCTAGGGCTGCTGTAACAAATGACCACACACGTGGGTTAAAACAACACGAATTTATTCTCTTAGCGTTCCGAAGGCTCTAAGGCAGCATTCTTCCTTGCCTCTTGCAGCTTCTGGTGGCTCTCCTTGGTTTGTGACAGAATAACTCCAATCTCTGCCTCAGTCCTCACATGGCCTGCTCCTGTGTGTTTTTGTCAAATACCTCTCCGCCTTTCACTTCTAAGGATACCTGTCACTGTATGTAGGGCTCCAAAGGGTCGCAGGTTTGATCCCAGGGAGGCAACCGGTCCATGTGTCTCTCTCACATTGATGTTTCTCTCTCTCTCTCTGTCTCCCCCCCTTCCTTCCACTCTCCCTAAAAATCAATGGAAAAATATCCTCAGGTAAGGATTAATTTTTTTAAAAAGAAGAAAAAAGCTCTTCAAATCTTCAGCATGCATAGATAGTGCATTTCAAATTAGCAAAGAAATATGCAATACTATTTACTGTATAATTTTTTTCACCCCATTGCTTGTGATATGTCCCTTGAATTTTCCTTCTAAGTATAACTGAGTTTGTGACTTCAAACAATGTTTGGCTTTTTTGAATATGATAGCTATCCTTGTGATATTATTTACTTATGTTAGAATAACTTTGTTTTTGACATTATTTACTTAAGTTGTTAAAAAAATATGCGTGTATGTGTATAAAATATGAGAATTTTTAAAAAATGGTATAGTCCTTTTCAATTGACCTTAGGGAAGAAGAGAGGGAGGGAGAGAAATATCAGTGTGGGAGACATACATCAATTGGGGATGGAACCGGCAACCTAGGCATGTGCCCTGACGGGGAATGGAATGAACCCACAGCCTCCTGGTGTACGGGACAATGCTCCAACCAACTGAGCCACACCAGCCGGGGCTACAGTATGAGAATTTTAAAAGATCTTATAATAATAATTTTATTTTTTTCTTCCTAGATAAAAAAATAAGGCACATGTGAGGTAATTACTCATGGTGTTAGTGTAGGTAAGCAGCTAGATATTAATAAAGGGAGGAAGCAAAGGGAAGCAGGCGTTATTAAGCATAATAAACCTGGGGAGGCTGAGCTCACCAGGAAGTTACACCTTCACCAGGAAGCTACAGCTTCACACACCCCAGGGCTGTCCCTGGAGAAGGGGGGGTATAGACGTGCACAATAGAAGTAAAAACGATGCAGGGGGAGGTGCTGGACCATAGAGGCCTAGCAATCTAACCAGGGAAAGGGCTCCATTGGCTCGATGGTGGATCCACAGGAAAGCTTGGGAAGTTGATGGGTTATTTTGAAAGATCACTGGTTCCTTCCTGAGCCCGAGATGATCTAAACCCCGGGGGACAAAGAGTTCTCTCTCGCGCTCAGTAACCCACGCTGGCCCGGTTCGCTCACGTGTTCTCTCCATGGTAGCCGCGGGGCCCTCGCAGCCGGGTGGCCATCCGAACGCCGGCTCCAGCAGGAGCCTGGGTACCGTAGCACAGCAATGGACTGAAGCCAGGAACACACGCTAAGCTAACCAGATGGTGAAAAAGACTGGACTGCGCTGACAGATTTTTCTTTCAATATTTTAAAGATGTTTCTCCACTGACTTTTCATTTGCATCGTTTCCAACAAGACATCTCATGTCACCCTTATCTTTGTGCTACCACACTTCACGTGGTCTTTGTTCTTCGGCTGCCTTTAAATTTTTCTCTTTTTCACTTTTTAAGAAATTTGGATATGACATGCCTTGGTATAGTTTTCTTCATGTTTCTTGGGCTTGGAGGTTACTAAAATTCTTTGAACTCTGAGTTTATAGTTTTCATCAAATTTGGAGAATATTTGGCCATTATTTCCTCACATATTCTTTGTTTCCCTCTCTCTTCTCTCCTTTGGCCACTTGAAGTGACCCCATAGCTCCGTTAAGTTGCATTTTGGGTAGTCTGCACTGCTATGTCTTCAAGTCCACTGGTCTTATCCAGTGTGTTTTTCATTTTAGACAGTATAGTTTTCATCTCTAGAAGTTTAATTTGTCTCTTTATCAAATATGCCATATTTTTATTAATATTTTCAGCATATGGCGTACAGTTACACAGTTGTTTCGAAGTTCTTGTCTGCTCTTCATACATGTGGATCAGTTTCAAGTCTGTTTTATTGATTGATCTTAACCCTCATTATGGATCACTTTTTCCTGTTTCTTTGCATGCCTAATAAGTTCTTATTAGATGCCAGACGTAGCAAATCTTACTTTATTGGGTGCTGGATATTTTCATATTATGGAGCTTTGTTCTGGGATACAGTGAAGCTACTTGGAAACAGTTTAATCCTTTGAGTCTTGCTTTTAAGGTTTGTTAAATGGGACCAGAGCTGTGCTTAGTTGAGGGCCAATTATCCCCCCCCCCGCCCCCCCCCCCCCCCCCACACACACACACTGAAGAAAGACTCCTCTGAGTAATTTACCCAATGCTCTGTGAGTCATGAGGTCTTCCAGTTTGGCTGAGGGAAAAAGGCAATATTCTAGTCCTGTGTCAGCATTGGGTATTCATTTCTCAATCCTTAGTTTAGGGTGGTCTTCTCCCCAACATTACGTAGTTTCCTCACACATACACTGAGCATTTCTCCGTCAAATAAATGAGAAGGCCCCCCCCCCCCCTTCATAACTCCAGAGTTTTCTCAATGTGTAAGTCTCTCCTCTCCGGCACTCTTTCCTGTGAATTCTAGCTGCCTTGGTTTCCCCACACTCTCAGCAATGTCCATACTACCTGAAGCAATCTATAGATTCAATGCAATCCCTACTAAAATACTAACGGCATATTTCTCAGATCTAGAACAAATATTCCAGAAATTTATATGGAACCTAAAAGGGTCCTGAATAGCTGCAGCAATCTTGAGAAAGAAAAACAAAGTAGGAGGGATCATAATTCAAGATATCAAATTATACTACAAAGTCAGTGTAATTAAAACAGCCTGGTACTGGTACAAGAATAGGCATATAGATCAATGGAACAAAACAGAGACCCCACAAATCAACCCAAGCCATTATGTTCAATTACTATTTGACAAAGATGGCAAGAGCATACATTGTAGTAAAGACAGTCTCTTCAATAAATGGTGTTGGGAAAATGGACAGGTACATGCAAAAAAAAAAAAAATGAAACTGGACCACCAACTTACATCATATACAAGAATAAACTCTAAATGAATAAAAGACTTAAATGTAAGTTGTGAAACCATAAATATCCTTGAAGAAATCATAGGCACCAAAATCTTAAACATCTCTCATAGCAATATGTTTATGGATACATCTCCTAGGGCAAAGGAAACGAAGGAGAAAATAAACAAATGGGACTATATTGAAATAAAAAGCTTCTGCACAGCAAAAGAAACCACTAACAAAACGAAAAGGGAGCCCAGTGTATGGGAGAACATATTTGGCAATGATACATCTGAAAAAGGGTTAATACTTAAAATATATGAGGAACTCATACAACTTATCAAAAGAAAGACAAACAATCCAATTAAAGAATGGGCAAAAGACCTAAATAGATACTTCTCCAAAGTGGACAACCAGATAGCAAAGAGACATACAAAAAAATGCTCAAAGTCACTGATCATCAGAGATGCAAAATAAAATGACAATAAAGTGGCTAGAACAGGAAAAAAAAAGAATGACTATCATCAACATATCAGCAAATGACAAGTGCTGGTGACGATATGGGGAAAATGGAACCCTAGTACACTGCTGGCAGGAATGCAGACTGGTGCAGCCACTGTGGAAACAGTATGAAGTTTCCTCAAAAAATTATGTATGGAACTCCCATTTGTTTCAGTGATCCCACTTCTAGGAATATATCCTAAGAAACCCAAAACACCAATCAGAAAGAATATATGCACACCTATGTTCATAGCAGTACATGAATTACGGTTTTTCATTTATGTGATAATCATGAAAAACGGATGTAGCTAAGGTCTGTAAACAACCCAAGTGCCCATCAGTTAGATGAGTGGATAAAAAATAATTGGTACATTTACACAATGGAATACTATGCAGCTATAAAAAAAAAGGAGCTCTTACCCTTTTTGACATCTTGGAGAGACCTGGACAGTATTATACTAAGCGAAATAAACCACTCAGAGAAAGATAAGTATCACATGATGTCACCTATATGTGAAATCTAATGAACAAAATAAACTGATGAATAAAATAGATCCAGAGAAATAGAAGCATGGAACTGACTGACAAATATCAGAGGGAAGGTGGGTGAGGGGGTGGGAAGTGAGGAGAGATTAACCAAAGAATTCATACCAGTATGCCTAACCCATGGACACAGACAATAGTGCAGTGAAGGCTGGGGGTGGGGGTGGGGGGCAGGAGGCAGGGTTGTGGGGGTCAATGAGGGAAGAAGCGGACATCTGTAATACTTTCCACAATAAAGATAAATAAAAAAAAATAGTTTTACCTTATACTGCAGATGAAAAGGGCTTGATGAGTGAAGAAATCTGGTGTTCTAATTGGTAGGTATACTGTGGCTGAAACAAAACTGTAGTTCTATTCTGTACACTGAACTGTGCTGGCTCTAACTTGGGAGTTGCTGAACGTTTAGTAAGAGGAGGCACACATAGGCATTTTTTTTTTTTCTTTTCTTGAAGTTATACAGCTAGATGATAGCGAACTATGTCCATGGTAACCAATAAAAAGTGCTCAAAGGAGGCACCTACCTTTCACAGGTTATGTGGCCACCTCTCTGTTACTTAAAATCTCAAAGCCACACTGCCCTCTTGGACATTATATTTCAGAGTAAAATATTCGTGGAGATCTGTGAGTTCCTAAAGAACCTTTAGGAGAACTTTGGAATGATGGTTTTTTCATTTATGTGATAATCATGAAAAACTGATGTACATGCATTTGGAATCATCAGGACAGGGCCCCATATTGCATAATTTCTGGGGCGATGTCACACTGTGCTGATTTGTGCTCCAGGAGAGCTGTTCACCAAGATGTCGAGAAGTTCTCTAGTTCCCGTCATCACCTTAAAACTGTTGGCAGCAAAACAGCACTGGGTATTAGACCTTGGTTCAGCAACATTGGTACTTAAGTTCTGGCTAAGAAAGAATTCAGAGGCAAGACTCAAACTATAAGAGAAAGTTCATTTAGAAAGTCACAGAAGTAGAAGTGAGCCATAGAATAAATGGGCTAGCAAACGAGTTACAGAGGCAGTAGCAGGGCCCTTGGAGCTTAAAAGAGACACATACCTTGAGGGACAAAAGAGGAAGGAAAGGTGCAGGCATGCTGGGGTGTGTGTGTGGGGGGAGGGGAGAGGGGGGGCGGCGGGGCGGGGAGGAGAGAGAGAGGGAGCGTGCAAGGGCCCCTGTCTTTTTCTTTTCTTCTTTAGTGCGGGGGAGAGTCCCTGTCTTAAGGACCTGTATCTGGAGGTCTCAGGGGAGGATCTCAATAGAATAGTCATCAGTTTTCCAGGTGTGCTCCCTCAGGGCTGCTTTCTCCACTGATTGGTCAGGGCCAGGCCAGGGGGTCGTCAGCCAGTGCAGTGGTCCTAATGTCAGCCGCTGCTTCGCTTTGTCTGATTTTGCTCCTTCTCTGGGCCCGTAACTGAAACAGCTGAGGTTAGAAATCATCTCTAGGGATTGATGCTTAAGGGAGTGGTCACGCAAGGGCTTGTGGTTTTGCCCTGTTGCTAGGCACCAGGTCTCTCCCCCCCCCCCCCCCCTTGACCCTCTGCACCTGGCCTATCATTCCTACTCTACTCAAGCCTACCTACCTACCTACCACAAACCATCTATTGCCACGAGGCTTTAGTTGGGCGTTTGCATTTGATTCATTCATTCTTTTCTTTTTAAATTCTTTATTAGTTAAGGTATTACAAACGTGTCCTTATCCCCCCCCCATTAACCCCCATCCTTCCCTCCCCCCCTCCTCTCATGCTCTCATCCCCCTGTTGTCCATGTCCATCGGTTTGGCTTATTGAGTCATTCATTCTTCAAATGATTACTGAGAACCCTCGATAGCGGCCCCATTTTAGGCGCTGGGGATTCAGGTTCATTTTCTTTAAGACTCTGTTCAGCCCTGGCCGGGTAGCCCAGTTGGTTAGAGTGTCATCCTGATAGGCCAATGTTGCAGGTTCAATCCCCAGTCAGGGCACATATAAGAATCAATGCATGGGTAAGTACGTGGAACAACAAATAAATGTTTCTTTCTCTCTCATATAAGTAATAGAGTAAAAAATGTAAAGGAAAAGACTGTTCAGCTGATATAACAGGAAATCTAAATAAAGTAGTTTAACCAAATGAGGAGCAGGGAGGGGAATTCTTTTTCTCACATAAAAGGAGTTCAGAGTCTAGGTCTCATGCAGCTGCTCAAGGCAGTCACAGGCCCAGGTTCCTTCTGTTCCTGCTCTGCTCTGGCCGTGAGCAGCTTTCACAGCCATGGCTGCACCGTGGTGGCCACAGCTCCAGGTAACAGGTCCACATTCCCCAGAGGAAGAGGGGCCAAAGAGAGCAAATCAGAAGAGTGTTGTTTCTTTTAAAATTGGAACAATACAGAGAAGATTAGCATGGTGCCTGTGCAAGGATGACAAAAAATAAACAAAACATTTCCCAAAGCCCCACCCAGCTCCTTCTGTTTGCATCTCATCCCATGGCCACCCCTGGCTGGAAAGGAAGCTAGGTAAGTGTGCATTTTAACTAAGCATATTCTACTCCCAGCATACTTTGGGGACTGTTAGGAAAAAAAGGAAGGGAGGGAGGAAAAGAAAAAAGGTGGAAAACAAAGGGAAGACTGAAGGACGGGAAGGAAGGAAGCATTTTCAGTTGACGATCAGAAGTGTCTGCCAAAGTAGTGAACAAGACATCTGCCCTCATGCAGCTGCCTTTATTATCTTTAACAGCTTAATTTCTGTCACATCCTGATTAATTTCTAGTGATGTCCAAACTGGTAACATTGAGAATTTTCCGCCTTTCTTTTTTAAATATATTTTATTGATTTTTTTACAGAGAGGAAGGGAGAGAGATAGAGAGTTAGAAACATCGATGAGAGAGAAACATCAATCAGCTGCCTCCTGCACACCCCCCACTGGGGATGTGCCTGCAACCAAGGTACATGCCCTTGACCGGAATCGAACCTGGGACCCTTGAGTTCGCAGGCCGATGCTCTATCCACTGAGCCAAACCGGTTAGGGCTTTCCGCCTTTCTTTAAATTTTATTTTTCAATGATAGTTTTTATCAGTGGCTCCCAACCTTTTTTTGGCCACGCCCCACCTAAGCATCTCTAACATCCTGATGCCCCCCTCCCGCCCCCTGTGACATATAATTCTTATTATTCAAAAAGTGAACTCCTGTTCACGTGGAGGAAGCCTAAAAGGCCATTCACTTGGTCTAAACAAGCTTCCAAAGAACATGGCAGCCATGAAAGAGAAAAATAAAAGAACAAAAGGACAGTTGAAGTACTGAGGAAGAAATCACTAAGAAATTGCTAAAAAAAATAAAATAAAATAATAATAATAATAATATGAAGTGATATGAAAAAAATAGCAAATAAAGTTTCAAAACATAATAGAGAACTGAAATGCATAAATATGTCACAATATATATTTGTATACTGTATATGAGGCCCCTAGAACCATAAGAAATGCAAAAAATTCACTATTAATAACTCAGCCTCGAATTGCCCCCCTTAAAAATTAAATTGCCCCCCTGTGGGGCATGTGCCCCACGTTGGGAACCACTGGTTTATACGCAACATTATTTTGTATTAGTTTCAGGCGTATAGCTTATGGCCACATAATCACATATGTTACAAAGTGCCCTCCCTGACATTTCCAGTACCCGCCTGGCACTGCTCATGGCCATCGCAGTATTATTTACTGCATTCCCCATGTTCTACCCTACAACCCTGGGACAATGTTGGGACTACCGATCTGTACTTATTTCTTTGATGCTGGGTGGTGCCTAGGGAAGACAAGGGAGGCCCCCACCAGATCCAGGTTCTTGGCATGGCCCAAGGAGGAAGTAGAGAGTGTGACAGAAAGATTTAGCCGAGTACTGTAGCTTTTTTAAAGTGATAGTACAGACTTGAGAAGTGAGAGAGGGCAACCTAGGAGAATAAGATGCAGCAATGGTGTCTGGGTGGAAGTTTTTTATTAAATGTGGTCAAGGTGGGAGGGGATAGGGTAGTCCTCGGCGTCTCGTCCTGGTGAGGTGAATGCTGACAAGGCTTATCACTGTTACAGGGCAGTGAAAAACTAGGAAAAATCCAGGGCAAGAGGAATAGGGAAACTGAGACAAGAAAGTTAAAATAAGGCTAAACAGGGTGGGTAATTTGCAACTGGCTTGTAAATAACAAGCCATTATCTTTCCCAAACCAAGGGCACTTGAGAGCAATGGTTAAAAGCCCCCTAGCCCTAGCTGGTTTGGCTCAGTGGATGACGCGTTGGCCTGCGGACCAAAGGGTCCCAGGTTCAATTCCGGTCAAGGGCACATGCCAGGGTTGCGGGCTCGATCCCCAGTGGGGGGCATGCAGGAGGCAGCCAATTGATGGTTCTCTCTCATCATTGATGTTTCTATCTTCCTCTCTGAAATTATATATATATATATTTTAAAAGAGCCCCCTAATAAGAGAATTCAGGAAATGGGGGGAGAAGAGGGAGAGAAGGAGGGGAGTCTAAACGAAGAAATAAGCTGTTTTGGGGAAGGAGAAAGGATGAAAAAGGGCAGTTTTATTTTTATTTTTTCCTCCCTACCAGAGAAGCCAGCAGTCTCAAGGCTTGGCAAGATAAAGTTGCCAGGTGCTTCTCATGAATTCTGAGAAGGCCACAACAAAGTAAAGAGAAACCTTGAGACTAATCTGTACCAAGATATTCAGCAGGGGAATTTTGAAACCTATAGACAGGAGGGTATATCATTCCTTAAACCCCCATACAACTTGCTCCTCAGGTTAGCTGAGAGCCCACATGCATTTCGTAAGCCAGATGTTTAGGTTTGCTGTCCTTGCTTCTTTAATAAACGTGCTTTAATTGTTTGAATAAATTGGCTTTAGCCCTAGCCGGTTTGGCTCCATGGTTGGAGCATCAGCCCACAGACTGAACGGTCCCGGGTTTGATTTCCATCAAGGGGATAAACCTCGGTTGCAGGCTCAATCCCCAGCTCGATCCCCGATCAGTATGTGTGCGGGAGGCAACCAATTGATGTGTCTCTTTCCCATCGATGTTTCTCGCTGTCTCTCCCCTCCCTTCCACTCTCTCTAAAAATCAATGGAGAAAATACCCTCAGGTGGGGATTAACAACAACAAAAAATTTTTGAGTGAATAAATTGGTTTTATCACAGTGCAACCAGGGTCTCTCATTTAAATTCATTTATACAAGAAGACAAGAATGGAGGTTGGGGACCGCCCTCTTCCTCTGGCTCAGGGAGCTGTCCACTAACCTTGGCGGGAGTCTAGGGGCAGCCTGTAGCACCTCCTCACCAGATAGCAATTTCTTTTTCTTTTTTGGTCCTCTCAATTATAGGAAGTTGGGGGGTGGGGTGGGAAATGGGGACTAGGTGGTCAGTGGAAGTCACATCTGCAATGTTCCAGCCAAGATGGAAAAGGGAGAGGTAGAACTTGAGGCCATTGTTCCCCATTCTAACTTTCCTGCCTCACCGTCGCCTTTTTTAACCAGTCCCCTGACTTTCTGAAAACCATCAGTCTGTTCTCTGTATCTATGAATCTACATACAAGCGATATCATATGGTATTTGTCTTTCTCTGACTTATTTCGCAGAGCATAATACCCTTCAGGTCTACCCATATTGTCGCAAATGGTAAGATTTCATTTTTCATGGCCAAGTAATATTTCATTGTGTGTGTGTGTGTGTGTGTGTGTGTGTGTATATATATATATATATATATATATATATATATATATATACCACCACTTTAATATTCATGTTTCTATTTATGAGCACGTGGGGTGCTTCCATATCTTGGCTATTGGAAGTAATGCTACAGTGAACGTAGGGGTACACATATTCTTTCAAGTTAGTGTTTTGGTTTTCTTACGTTATATACTCAGAAGTGGAATCCCTGGGTCAAGGCAGTTCCATTTTTAATTATTTGAGGAACCTCCATACTGTTTTCCATAGTGGTTGCACTAATTTGCATTCCCACCAACAGTACACAAGGATTCCCTTTTCTCCACATCCTCACCAACACTTGATATTTGTGGATTAGAGGCCTGGTGCACAAAATTCATGCATGGGTGGGCTCCCTAGGCCTGGTAAGCGATCAGGGCCAATTGGGGCAGGCTGATCAGGGCCAGGCTAGAGAGGAGGCGATGGTTGCTGGGCCAGGCACGGAAGGAAGGAATGCTGGATGCTGACGCCGCAATTGTCGGTGCCCCGCCACTGCACAGTTCCTGCCTCCCCCGCTCCTCCTTCCCTCGCTGCTGCACCACCACCCCGGCGGGCAGGCAGTGGGCTGGTCGGGGCCTGTCGGCCAGGGGGGACGGACGGTGCATGGGAGGTTGGCCGCCAGCCTTGAGGAGGGAGTCGGCCCTCAGCCCCCCTGGGAAAGGGGCCATGTTGGTTGCCACCCACCTCCAGTTCCCCGTCCCAGCCTGGGCCTGCCGGCTGTGGGGAGGGACCAGGGGAGGTTGGCAGGCCAGTGGAGGTTGGCTGTGGAAGTGCACTGACCACCAGGGGGCAGCTCCTGCATTGAGCGTCTGCCCCCTGGTGGTCAGTGCATGTCATAGCGACCGGTCGTTCTGGTCGTCCCAGTTATATATATATTTGAGCATAAGGGAGAAAGCACAGAGAAAAGGAAGGTCCCATGAACTGGCTCAAGGACTGGCTCTGCTCAGCTGCTTTTATAAGCTGAGTGTAAAGCGGGCTTGTGCAAAACGGCAGGCCTTTTTAAAAAGGTAGGCGTGCAGACTTCCAGTTCAGCGGGGTGGGGGGGGGGGGGGGGGACGACGACTTCCTTTTCCAGCTGTGTTGCCTGGTAACTGGGGTTGTGCCTGCGCTGTGGGGGCAAGATGTCAGACCAATAATCATTACCGCCACCCTAAGGTCCTATAACAGTCAAACCTTGATCAACTGTGCATGAGGGTCAGTAGTTTATGCAGGAAGAAGGAGCTAAAATCTGCTTCCTCTGTGTTTTTGAGTAGGGAGTGGAGGGGTGGTGACATTTTTGCTTGCGCTCCTCCTGATCACCTGGTCTTAACTTGGCTTCCTGGCCCACTTGGTATGTTCTATTCCTGGGCCTAAGTCCTATGCTGTCTCACTTCTTAATTTACAAGTTACCTCTTCAGAGAGACCCTTCCCCTGTTCTGTTTCATTCATACACTTACCGCCCTCTGGCATTTCCTTGTTGACTTGCTCAGTGCCTGTCCTTCTCCTAGTGAAACCAGACAACGAGTCCGTTACTGCCAGTTGCCAAGTCAATAAGCAGAGACAAAGTTGACTTTTCATGGGTGTTTATTAATCAGATAGCTGGCAATCTGAGCGAGCAGCAGGTATTAGCACCTTGGAAAACTGCTCTGCCATTTCCTTTCAAACAAATGTTTATATAAGATTAGTGGGTGGGGGGAAAAAATCTACAGTTAGTTCCCAGGGTTTGCCTTCTTTCATTGTCCTTGCAAAGATCAGCCCCAAACACTGTCTCCCTTCAGATAGGCCCTGCCCTTGATCTGGGCTCTGGCTGCCTTATCTGTAGGGCCTGTTCTCCTTCTCGGAACACACCCGTCACTTTCCTGGGGGCTGTAAGAAAATCTCTCCATGATATCAAAACAGCTAAACCCTTTCCAAACAACTTAGCCTGTTGCTGGAACCAGACAGCAGTCATCATTTACAAAAGAAAAGGTTAAATGAATGGTGGAGTGGGTCACAATCCCCAGTTACACTGGAAGTGGGCACTTTCACTGTCAGATTCACAGGCACACTCCCAAGTGCCTAAAACTGTGTCTGGTCCTGGAAGGAGTTGGAGAAGACTTCGTAAAATAAATAAATTCTGATAAAAAAAAAAAACCCACACAACAATACAATTTAACCCCAACAGCCAGGTTCTATACAATATTTTTTCTATAAAGTATGTCTAGCCTGGCCGATGTGGCTCAGTGGTTGAGCGTCCACCTTTGAACCAGGAGGTCATGGTTCGATTCTCAGTCAGGGCACATGCCTGGATTATGGGTTGGATCCTCAGTGTGGGGCGTGCAGGAGGCAGTCGATCAATGATGCTCTCTCCCTCTCCCTTCCTCTCTGATATAAATAAAAATATATTTTAAAAAACATATTTAAGAATATGCCTAAGTATTACCCAGATTAGGAGACACTAGATTATAGGGGCCATGAACTCTCTTAAACTGTATGAAGTATGTGTGTGTTGAGAGAGGTTGGTAGGCATGAACGTGCAGGCCCACATGCATTTTTCTGAGAAGATGCATCCTAGCTTTTTTCAGGTTTTCAAATGACTCCCTAACTTCAAAAATCGTTACAAAACACTGTGCTACTGGCTTGAATATACCGAAAATTTTCTACAAGTGTTAGTGGGCACTACCCTAATTTATTACTAAATATTTCTACATTAAAAAAAAAAGAGAGAGAAATATATGTATATTTCCACATCATAAGGACTCTTTCTTAGGATGCTAACTATGAAAAGTTTCCTTCCTGGTATCAGCAGTGTCCTTCCACCGAGTAACGGCCCGGTCATAAAAAGCCCATGCCCCCCCCCCCCCCCCCAGCTGTGGTCGCGCATAGCCTGGTGACCTCATTCCAGCCTGCCCACGTGTCTGGGGCTGTCATTAGCTGAAGTGAGAACAGGGGCATCTGCTGGCTCCTCTCAGCAACTGCCACGCGGACCGTTTCTCTGGTGGCAATTTCCTCACTCAAATACTTGCTCAGAAACACAAACTGCTTTTCCTTTCCGGTAGGATTTGGAAAGGCCCAGTAAGACACATAGTGATAACATTTCTGCCCACAAAAGACGCCAACCACGAAACTGAAAAACAAAATGCACCCAGCGCACTGGATGTTCCGCTCTAGCTTCAGCCATGGAAAATACATGGTAGAAAAGCACGTGTTATCTATGGGATGAAATATTCCTTGAAAATCAAACAACAGCCGAGACCAGTTTGGCTCAGTGGATAGAGCGTCGGCCTGAGGACTGAGAGGTCCCGGGTTCGATTCCGGTCAGGGGCATGTACCTGGGTTGCGGGCACATCCCCAGTGGGAGGTGTGCAGGAGGCAGCTGATCGACGTTTCTCTCTCATCGATGTTTCTAACTCTCTATCTCTCTCCCTTCCTCTCTGTAAAAAATCAATAAAAATATATATATATATATATAAAAAGAAAATCTCTCTTGATTGAAAAAAAAAAAAAGAAAGAAAAAGAAAATCAAGCAACAAAAAATGCAATGGCGGAGGGGCAAGATGGCTGTGGTGTAACAGGAGGCTGAGTGCCCTTGCTCCCAGCCACTGACTGGATTTACAGGTAAAATACTACGTGGTGAGCTTGAAGGAACAAGAGGAATGTTAGGAAATATTCTGTCTAAGGAGCACTGAAGAAACAATGCAGAGATTGGAAAGAAAGGGGTGGGGGCAGCTGGTTTGGCTCAGTGGGTAGAGCATCAGCCTGGGGACTGAAGGGTCCTGGGTTTGATTCGAGTCAAGGGCACATGGCTGGGTTGCAGGGTCAGTCCTCAATAGGGGGGCATACAGGAGGCAGCCAATCAATGATTCTCTCTCATCATTGGTGTTCCTATCTCTCTCCCTCTCCCTCTCTGAAGTCAATAAAAATAAATAAATAAATAAATAAATAAATAAATAAATAAATAAATAAATGACAATGAGTTACCACTTCACACCTACCAGAATAACTATCACAACAAATTAACAAATGACAGCAATATGCTAGGGAAGGAAAAGTCACCCTTTGGGGGAGGGAGGATGTCCCACCTACAATTATTGTACCTGGATTGGCACCTGAGGCTCTCCACCCTGGTGACTTTTTGCACTCGGCCCATTGTCCTTGCTCTGCTCATGTCTGTCTAACTGCCTACCACAGTAACACCCATTACGAACAGAAAATTTCCAATACTGGACAAGGAAGGATGTGAGGGGAATAAGCATCCCAGCCAACAAAAAACCCTTTATGTGTATTATCATAATTTGTTATTAAGCCAATGACATGCTTTTCTTCTTCATCCACTGTCACTGTACATTATGATATGTTTGGCCAGGTGCACTAAGGTTCTCCACTATTTCATTATCATAATTGATCATCAGAATATCATTGTCTAGCAGGTGGGAAAGATTAGCAGGTACCCAAGTTAAAGTTTTCATACCTAATAAAGGGAGTGCTGGGGAACCATAAGGAGGACAATAACAACATAAACCATCTTATGTACATCCAGTCAAGAACAATTAGGTGATATAAGGTTTGAGCAGCAGCCACTTGTGAGCATCCTGGCCCTGTTGACATCTTGGGATAGTGTCTGCCTCCGTGGACTGCAGCTTCTCACCCTTGAAAAGTCTTTGATGGCCACTGCAGGTGGATGCAAGTGTTAGAGACCGGGCAGGTGTCCATCGCCATTAGGCACCTGATAAGGTAAGGTCCCTTGCAACAATGTTGGAGAGGGTCTTGAATTAATGTCTTTCCCAATGGACAAAAATTTTCTGGTTGTTAAGTCCTGGTCTTTGAAGTCTTTGTCTCCTGGGAGTACTGTGAAATGATTGTTACTAATTTATGTCAGGGACTTAGGAGCCATGAGATCTGCTTCAGTTTTCTCAGGTTAAATTATTGTGCTGTAGGTGCTTGTTAGACATTAGGAAAATGAGCCATTTATCAAATAAGTTGCATTTTTTCTCCTGTGGGTGGTTTGTCTTTGCTTAAAGCATTTTAAACCATATAGAAAATCTTGATTTTTATGAAGTCGAATACATTAATATTTATTGTATGGACTCTGAGGAGAGAGTTTTGTCTTAGAAAGGTAATATAATATTCTCAAAATTATTTAAAAATTGTTACCATGATTTCTTCAAGAACTTCTTTAATATGCTAATATAGTGGGCTACATTATTAAACTGGCTAACAAGGAACAATTATTGTAGTCCCGTGATAAATTCTACTTGGTCATAATGTAGTATATTTTGGTTATTACTGTATTAAAATTTTTTGCTCTTAACTTTACTGGGAATTTTCAATAGTTTTTCCTTTTTTTGGTGCTATTCTTATTTAAGGTTATGCTAGTTTTATATAATAAATTTCCATCTTTTTCTGCCATCTAGGATAATTTCTATAACAGAAATACGGCATATGGAAAGTTTGATAACATTTACTGTAAAATACGGGTCTAATGATTTGCATAAGTTGTATATCTTAATTTGCAAAATATATCATACATAGAAAAACAGAATATTGTAACAAATACCTCTATACCCGTCACCCATTTTATGTATTTTTAAAATATATATGTATGTATATATAAATATTTTAAAATATATTTTTGTTGATTTCAAAGAGGAAGGGAGAGGGAGAGAAACAGCAATAAGAATCATTGATTGATTGCCTCCTGCAGATCCCCCACTGGGAATCCAGCCCATAACCCGGGTGTGTGCCCTGACTGGGAACCGAACTGTGACCTCCTGGTTCATAGGTTGATGCTCAACCACTGAGCCACGCCGGCTGGGCAACCTATCACCCATTTTAAGAAATACATTATTTATTAAGAGAGAGAAAGGAGAGAGGTAGAGGGGGGAGAGAGAGAGAGATTTGTTGTTCCACTTATTCATGATTCATTGGTTGATTCTGGTATGAACCCTAACCTTGGCATACCAGGATGACACCCAGCCAACTGAACTACCCTGGCAGGACAAGAAACACGTTCTTACAGATACAGTTGGATCCCTCTAAACTGTTCCCCAATCCCATTCCTCTGTGTTCCTCCCCACACATATACTATCCTGATTTTTAAGAAACTCCATCGCATGGCTTATACATTTGCTATTATTAAAATTACAACATTTACTCAAAACATTATACTGTACTTACCTTTTTGCAACTTGCTTTTTCTTTTTTAACCTTATTTATTTGTTGATTTTAGAGAGAGAGGGAGAGGAGAGAAAGAAACACTGATTTGTTGTTCCACTTATTTATGCATCAATGGCTGATTCTTGTATGCGCCCTGACTGGCATCAAACCCACAATGCTGGTGTGTCAGGACGTTGCTCTAACCAACTGAGCTATCTGGCTGGGGTTCTGCAACTTGTTTTTCCTCTCTCAATATTTATAGTATGTTGTTACATGAAGCCCCAGATCATGAGTTTTTTTAAATATGTTTTTATTTATTTCCGAGAGGAAGGGAGAGGAAGAGAGAGACAGAAACATCAATGATGAGAGGGAATCATTGACTGGCTGCCTCCTGCACATTGGACGGAGCCTGCAATCCAGGTATGTACCCTTGACCAGAACCAAACCTGGGACCCTTCGGTCCGCAGGCCAACATTCCACCCACTGAGCCAAACCGGCTAGGGCCAGATCATGAGTTTTTAAAAGGTGAATGCTGCTGGGCTGGTGTGGTTCAGTGGTTTGAGTGTCAACCTATGAACCAGGAAGTCACGGTTCGATTCTCTGTCAGGGCACATGCCCGGCTGTGGCCCCGATTCCTGGTGGGGGTGTGTGCAAGAGGCAGCCTATCGACAATTCTCTGTCATCACTGATGTTTCTGCCTCTTTCTCCCTCTCTGAAATACATTTAAAAAAATATTTTTTAAAAGGTGCTGGCTATCCAATGTTAACATTGTTAGATACTGTTGATGGATATTTACATTGGCTTAGGTTTTTGACATAAGTCTCTGGCATAATATTTCTTTTGTCTCTCTCTGCCATAAACCCCATCGTAAGGGGAGAATGAGTGCACGTGAGCATTTAAAAAATGTTTTCTTTTTTCTTCAGTTGAGAGCCTTTCAGTGTCCTGGAGCAGCGACCTTCTGTTCTCCTGTGCATTCTAAAAGCACTGGTCTTGCCCAAGTGTCTAATTTATTCCCAAGAGAGCTACAGAGCCTTCATACTTTTCTTTGGTGCTAGAGGCCCGATGCTCGAAATTCGTGCAAGGGGCTTGGCCCCTGCCGCAGCTTCGTCCGGTCTAATTAGCATATTACGCTTTTATTATTATAGATACTTTTGGGAAACGAGAGGCAAGCTCTAGTCTTCAGGTAGAAGTCTGGAGTCTGGAGAGAGCTGCATCCGTGCTTAGATTCTGCTATGTCAGCAAGTTAGCAGCATAAAACTTAAAGAGGAAAGAAGTGATTTTTACTGTTTAGTAAAGACTTTAGGGGTTTGGGTTGGTATCCTTTTCATAAGAGAGCTCCTTGGATATTTATTGGGTTTATGAGCTGGGTATTTTACAAATCCCCCCTCCCCCACCCCAACCCCCCTCATCTTCTTAGACATACCACATTTGTTTCCTTAAGTATTCTATTACCGAGCTTTAACTTCATGGACTCCTTCCTTCAAGCTAACAAATGAAGACTTTTTAGAATGAATAGCTGAAATGACATGTGATATGTATACTTTTAACCCACTGTATGCCACAAGCATCTGTAGACACAGCGGCAGACCTTCCCCACAAGCCATGCGCATCTATATAAAAAAAATGTTTTCCCTAAGTGGCAGCTTTGACCAACTTTAAAATCATTTTTCATGAGAATTTTCAGCTGAAAATATTCAAGAACACCCGAACTGTGAGTAATATATTTATAATATTCATTGCAAATTGGTTTTTAAAATTAAATTCAAAGTATTGTGGCGTGTGGGGGTAGTTTCCATTTTGGATGTGTGGCAGTTAACTGGTCAATCTATGTCTAACATTGCAATGGAAATTGATATAGTTTCTAACATTGTATGTTTAAAACAAGCATACTTTTCTTAGATTGTAACAAAAGTAGGGATAAAAAAATGATTGTGCCATATTAGCCATACTTTTTAAATATATATATTTTTAAAATATATTTTATTGATTTTTTACAGAAAGGAAGGGAGAGGGATAGAGAGTTAGAAACATCAATCATCTGCCTTCTGCACACCCCCAACTGGGGATGTGCCCACAACCAAGGTACTTGACCGGAATCGAACCTGGGACCTTTCAGATCCCAGGCCGACGCTCTATCCACTGAGCCAAACCGGTTACGGCTAAATATATTTGTATTGATTTCAGAGAGGAAGGAAGAGGGAGAGAGAGAGAGAGAGATAGAAACATCCATGATGAGAGAGAATCATCGATCGGCTGGCTCCTGCAAGCCCCCCACTGGGGATCGAGCCCACAGCTCAGGCATGTGCCCTTGCCCTTGACCAGAATCGAACCTGGGACCTTTCAGTTCGCAGGCTGATGCCAAACCGGCTAGTGCTAGTCCAGGGGTGGGCAAACTTTTTGACTCGAGGGCCACAATGGGTTCTTAAACTGGACCGGAGGGCCGGAACAAAAGCATGGAAGGAGTGTTTGTGTGAACTAATATAAATTCAAAGTAAACATCATTACATAAAAGGGTATGGTCTTTTTTTTTTTTTTTAGTTTTATTCATTTCAAACGGGCCGGAAGCCCGCGAGCTGTAGTTTGCCCACGGCTGGGCTAGTCATTTTTTATAAGAACACTTTAACTTATCCTTTGTGTGTTGATTTCATTTTGTATTATGAAAATGTAAATGTGTTTTTTAAAAAAGTCAGATTTAATTTTCAACTGAGTAATACTATTGTCTGTGATGTATCAGAGGGAGCCATACTAGAAACCTTGGATGCTGTATTGAGATACAATAGCATTTCCTGTCTACCAGTTACATACATGCATACTACTCACAAAAATATTAGTGTGCTGAAGTAGAGCTTAACTCCTCCTTTCCAGGAAAACTTACTTGGCTTGTTATCCCTTTAAAAGCTACATTAGGTGGTGGGGGAATCAACCAATGAACTCATATGCATATATGCATAACCTATAGACACAGGCAAAAAGGAGGGGGTCAGAGGTCAATGGGGGAAAAGGGGACATATGTAATACTTTTCAACAACAAAGATTTTTTTAAAAGCTAAGCTAGATAAGTTAGGCTTGATGTTTATCTTACAATCTTTTTTTTTTTTTTTTACCTGATAATGTTAGTTACCTTAAGAATCTTTTAATATATTTTATTGACTTTTTACAGAGAGGAATGGAGAGAGATAGAGAGTTAGAGACATCGATGATGAGAGAAACATCGATCAGCTGCCTCCTGCACATCTCCCATTGGGGATGCGCCCGCAACCCAGGTACATGCCCTTGACCGGAATCGAACCTGGGACCTTTCAGTCCGCAGGCCGATGCTCTATCCACTGAGCCAAACCGGTTTCGGCTTATCTTACAATCTTAACGCATTTTATATGTGTTATCCGTTGTGTGCCTTCCTAAATAGGCTCAAGGTGTTCCAAGATACTGACTCCCTCTACCCCGCAGGCATCTGGCAAGCAGCCCCACCCATTCCTCCCAGAGTGCCTTACACATGGCATTTTTCAGATGTTGTGATGTGCAAAACGTTGGAAAATAATGCTATAGAGTATCAGGACTACTTTGCAGACAACTTTAAGAAAGTTTTATCTTTTTCTGACTCTACAATGCCTAGAATAGTCCTCTGAACAGTGATTAATCTCAAATGACCTGACATTAATGTCTAATACCAATTAGACCTTAAAAGTTTAACTGGTGCCCTGACCAGTGTGGCTCAGTTGGTTGGGCGTCACCTCGTGCACCAAAATGTTGCTGGTTCGATTCCTGGTCAGGTACTAGTACATGCCCGGGTTGTGGGCTTGATCCCTGGTAGGGATAGTTCGATGTCTTGCTCTCACATCGATGTTTTTCTCTCTCTAAAAATTAATAAAAAATCTTTGGAAAAAAAAAGGTTAACTGGTTATTTTAATTGGTGAATATTTTGCGTATTTGCCAATAGCTTTTGATAATACTCAGAATGTCAAGTTTGAAAATTCCTATACAAAAAAGTTTTGCCTTTAAAAAGTTTTCAGTTTCAAGGCCAAAAGTACTATGATTTAGAAATACAAGTACATTGTGATTCTGCTTTTAAACAATCTACCGTAGAGAAGAAGTGAACAAAAATACGTTCTTCTTGGATGTTTCATAACATGAGTGCATTACACAGAATACTTGTGTTAACTGCTGGCAAAATATGACTTAGTATTTTATACCCTCAGCTGACAAAGGCACAAGCTGATTGTCAGCATGAAAGGTCTTTTCGAAGGATGGTGTGATTATTAAGTAAAAAATGATTTTAACCACAGAAAAGACCACCCAAATGCTATAGAATTATCCTAATTACTTCCCTAAGAACTTCACTTTCAGGAATATTTGTAATGAACCAGAACTTCTAGTACACCTTCCTTTGAATGCTCCTGTTCTTTAGTTTCCAAAATCCTGACAAAGGAAAAGCCTGTATCACATATTTACCTAATTCACAGAAATGCATTATAAATTTGTATCCCAGGTACACATTTTGTATAGTCTACAAAAGTAGCATTCATATCTGAAGACTTAGGTCTGTCATAATTCTCGATTTCAATGTCCTCAAGCAACCCCAGGCTCTAGCTCTACAGTTGCTTGAACTCCTCTCCTCTTTGCACCTCAGCCAGTCACTCCCTTGGCCATACTTGTCATTACTAATAACTCGAACTCCTCAAAATCGCATTTTTAAGCACACACTCTAGCCACCACTTCCTACATTTCTAGATCATTCCTTTCAATATCTCAACTCTAAACATGCCATGGACGAAAAAGGGGTTCTGTAGTAAGTCATAAATTCCTAACTGGGCAAGGCCATGGTGGGTAGTCACGCCCTGGGCCTATAACTTCTTTAGTGAAAGGTTTTTAAGCCAGCCCTGCCCATTTTTCTTGTGCATCTAGGTTAACACACCTTTGAAATGCTAGAAATAATAACTGCTCCCAAGAGAGCACATAATCTTAACTATCCTGTAATCTAAGCCTGCCTTGCTTTCTTCCACCTACATGTAATTTGTCCTTAAATTCCCTCCCTTTATCTCTAATGCATAAAAATAACTGCAAACTCTCATTCACTGGAGCATTTCAGATCTTGCTTCCCAGCAACAGCTGTCAGTTTGGCTCAAATAAAACCTTCTAAATATTTTTACAGGTTTATATATTTCTTAAACCAACAATCCATTGATCGTGACACCATTTCCACTACCTTTCCTCCTCCGTCAAGTCCTCACTTTCCTGCTTACCTGCTTTAAATTCCACAGACTGGTATTATAACCTTGCTTCCTTTTCCTTGTGAGTCATCTCTTCTTAGCAAAACCACAACCTTGGTTAAATTCAATTTATTCACTCTATACCCACACCCATACAACTGTATATGGCTGAAGAAGAAGAAAGGAAGAGCCATACTCACTGGTCTCACTTTAAATTCATTATCACTCGCCTTGAGGCGTCCTTCATTTTCTTTGGCTCTCACAGTGTTTCCCGTTCTTCTGGCTCAGAGCGCTCCTCTACCCGAAGTCTCTAGTATGCAACTGCTACAGGCATTTCCCATGGAAACCTAAAACCCAGCTCCTGACCAGCCCTTCCCACCCAAATCTTCCCCAACTTTCAGCTCCCATATCCGAGGCATTCTTTTTATCTCACATTCCACAAACCGTCTTTTGAAGTCACAGCCTAGTTATCACCTCAGGCCAAACCAGCATTCTCTCGACTACATTATTGAAATAGCCTCCTAATTGTTCTCCCCGATTTTGCTCTTCTCTCCACATTTCAGCCTATTCACACAGACATAATGGATCCTAGTAAAACTACATCCCTGAAGCTTTCGGTTATGCTGGATTTCCATTCTTGCACTTTAATAAAATGCTAATTTTAGACCATAAAAGACTACTCTATTGCACAACCATTATTTCACACTATGTTCTGAATTATTTTGATACATATTACCTTTCACGTGCACACCACCTTAAAAATAGGCACATGTATTTTCAAGAAAGCATTCAAGGTCATAAGACAGAGTCAAAGCCATCGACCTTCAGGGGATACAAACCCACAATAGCCCCATTGATACAGCTGAGCTAATTAAAGATTCATAGATGCCCAGCCCGTGGCACAGTGGTTGAGTGTGGACCCATGCATCAAGCGGTGGCTGGTTAATTCCTAGTCAGAACACATGCCCGGACTGCAGGCTCATTCCCCAGTATGGGGTGTGTAGAAGGCAGCTGGTCAATGCTCCTCTCTCTCTCATCCATGTTTCCCTCTCTCTCTCCCTCTCCATTCCCCTCTCAAAAAAATTAATCGATAAAAACATATTTTAAAAAAAACTTTAAGTCTTAGGTTCGCCGCTGGAAAGGCCCGGGTGCAGAGGTGTGGCAGGAGGTGCTGAGGCACAAGGGCTGCTATCAGAGCCAGACATGGCTCATTGGCACTGCAGTGCCCGCTGCTGTCAGCGGCCCCTGCCCTGCCTCCATTTCCCTACGCAACCAGGGAGTCCCACACCTCTCGCCTGCTCCAGCGGTGAGTGAGAATGCCAAGGTGCGAGAGTGCCAAGGGTGGCAGTGGCAACAGTAGTGGCAGCACTAGTGGCTCCAGCAGCAGCTGCGGCCCAGGAGCCCAGAGAGGTCTCTGAGTTTGCAAAACCGCCATGCAGACCTTCCCAGAGACGTTGTGCCACCTAAGAACCAACAGAGAAAGCTGGTGAACAAGGCTTTGATTCTTGCCTTACTGTCCTGTCTAGGACCTCCATTATAATGCTGAATAGAAATGGTGAGAGATGTTCTTGCTTTGTTCCTGATTTTATGAGAAAGCGTTTGTAATTTTATCACTAAATGTAATATGAAATTCTAGGCATTTTATGGATGCTCTTTGTATTTCTAAATTGAGAATTTGGTCAATCTTTTTTCTCTAATTAATATGATCATGTGGCTTTTCATCTTTATATTGTTAATATAGTAAATTATATTTATTGATGCTTTGAATGTTAAATCACCTTGCATTCCTGAAATATGCTTCACTTGGTCATGATGAAATTTTTTTTAAAAAATTAAATCTTTATTGTTCAGATTATTACAGTTGTTCCTCTTTTTTCCCCCCATAGCTCCCCTCCACCCGGTTTCCACCAAACCCTCTGCCCTTACCACCCCCCGCCCCACTGTCCCCATCCATAGGTGTACGATTTTTGTCCAGTCTCTTCCTGCACCCCCCACACCCCTTTCCCCCCTGAGAATAGTCAGTCCACTCCCTTTCTATGCCCCTGATTCTATTATAATCACCAGTTTATTCTGTTCATCAGATTATTTATTCACTTGATTTTTAGATTTACTTGTTGATAGATGCATATTTGTTGTTCATAATTTGTATCTTTCCCTTTTTCTTCTTCTTCTTCCTCTTCTTAAAGGATACCTTTCAGCATTTCATATAATTCTGATTTGGTCGTGATGAACTCCTTTAGCTTTTTCTTATCTGTGAAACTCTTTATCTGACCTTCAATTCTGAATGATAGCTTTGCTGGGTAAAGTAATCTTGGTTGTAGGTTCTTGCTATTCATCACTTTGAATATTTCTTGCCACTCCCTTCTGGCCTGCATAGTTTCTGTTGAGAAATCAGCTGACAGTCGTATGGGTACTCCCTTGTAGGTAACTGACTTTTTTTCTCTTGCTGCTTTTAAGATTCTCTCTTTGTCTGTTGCTCTTGGCATTTTAATTATGATGTGTCTTGGTGTGGTCCTCTTTGGATTCCTTTTGTTTGGGGTTCTCTGGGCTTCCTGGACTTGTAAGTCTATTTCTTTGACCAGGTAGGGGAAGTTTTCTGTCATGATTTCTTCAAATAGGTTTTCAATATCTTGCTCTCTCTCTTCTTCTGGCACTCCCATAATTCAGATGTTGGTATGCTTGAAGTTGTCACAGAGGCTCCTTACACTATCTTCATATTTTTGGATTCTTTTTGCTTTTCCAGTTGGGTGTTTTTTGCTTCTTCGTATTTCAAATCATTGACTTGATTCTTGCGATCCTCTAGTCTGCTGTTGGAACTCTGTATAATATTCTTTATTTCAGTCAGTGTATGCTTAATTTCTAGTTGGTCCTTTTTCATAACCTTGAGGGTCTCACTAGATTTCTTGAGGCTCTCATTAAATTTATCGGCGGTTTCTAGAAAATTCTTGAAAAACCTTATAACCGTGGTTTTGAACTCTATATCCAGTAGTTTGCTTTCCTCCATTTCTGTCATTTGTGACCTGTTTCTTTGTCTCCGCATTTTTTATGGTTCCCTGTGTTGATAGAGTGGCTTTCTGTGCAAGGTGTCCTATAGGGCCCAGTGGTTCAGCCTCCCCAACTACCTGAGGTGGATACTCTTAGTGCACCCCTTTGTGGTCTTTGTGCACAGTCTTGTTGTAGTTAAGCCTTGACTGTTGTAGGTATCACTGGGAGGAATGGACCTCCAGGCCAATTGGCTTTGAGAATCAGCTGTGTCTGTAGTAGGAGAATTTCTGTGCTGGAGACACCCTTCTGGGGCAAGACTTGCTTCAGTGGGGCTTTGGTACTCACTGAGTCTGCCCCGAGTGTGTCCCTTATGGATCTGAGGAGTTGTAATCTGGATGGTCCCACTCTGACCACTGGGTACACTGGCCCTTGGATCTCTAAGGAGGTGCTAATTTAGCCTCTGCCTGAAGCTACCTAGTAGGAGCTATGGAGAGATCTGCAGATTCCTCTTCTTTGTTTGGGGTTTGGAAGTGCCCAGATGAGGCCCAGCTGTGAAGCAATGCAAGCTGCTGTGGGGCCTTGGGCCTTCTTTTGGAAGTTCTGGGTCTCTCTGACCCAGCTGCAGTTTGTTAGGTAATTTTCAGATTGCAAAGGGCCGGGCCTTTCATATGCAAAAGCCTCTGTGCATAGCTTGGGTGGGGCAGGGTCTCAGGGGATCAACAGGGCGGAGCAAGCTGCTATGGCTGCTCCTCAGTCCTACCCTAAGAGGCCCTCGTCTTAGTGTCCCGGTAATCGCTGCAAGCACCTCTGAGAGAAAGCCGCCCTCAAGCTCCGACCGATGCCAGACAGTCCAGTTTCTCCCCGTATGAGTCTGTGTCCCCAGAGACTTCCTGGAACTGGAGTTCAGAGCTGTCAGGAGCTTGAGACTCCCTCCCAACTGAAAAAGACAACAGCGTCCTCAGTTGCCAGCCCTTTCCATGTGCCCCTCCATACCTCTGCACTTTACTTCCGCACCTCCTCTGAGTCTCAGTGTGCTTTTCTCTTTCCTTCTAGTTGTAGATTTTCCATTCAGCCAGCCTTCCTGTGGTTCTGGATGATGTCCATTTTGTCTTTTACTTGTATTTTTGAAGTGGTTGGGCGAGGCAGCAATTTCTGGTGTTTACCTATGCCATCATCTTGGTTTCTCCCAATGAAACTTTTTTTTATATACAGGTAGTCCTCGGGTTATCTTGGACTCGACACACATCATTTCATGGTTACGTCACCATCTCCCATTTATTTATAAAAAAAAAAGTTTCATCATTTCAACATATGTACATATGTGCTTTGTTTCTTATTATTTATTTACCACAAGGTCAGGAGTTATCTTTCTTTTAAATTTTTTTTACTGTTTCATTTTATTACTGCTGTGTATGTGCTCCATGTGAGTGATGTTAGGTGCTTATGTAGGTGGGTTCCGACTTACAGCGAAATCGGGTACATTGCGCCGTGCCGTAGGAACAGATTTCCAAAGCAACCCGAGGACCTACTGTAGTGCTTCATTTGCTAATATTTTCCCGACAGTTTTGCACCTGTGTTCATGAGGGATGTAGGTCCATGATTTCCTTTCTCTCTTCTTCTCTTTCCCCTTCTCCCTTTCCCTTCATTCTTTCCTGGCTCTCCTTCTTCCCCTGACTAGGAATTGTGATTAGTACTTAGTTTTCTCTGCATGTGTAGATTATCCTATACTAGAGGCCCGGTGTGTGTGTGTGTGTGTGTGTGTGTGTGTCCCTCAGCCCAGCCTGCACCCTCTCTAATCTGGGACCCCTCGGGGGATGTCCGACGGCCAGTTAGGCCCGATCACACAGGCAGTTGGACATCCCTCTCACAATCCGGGACTGCTGGCTCCTAACTGCTTGCCTTCCTGATTTCCCTTAACCACTTCTGCCTGCCAGCCTGATCTCCCCCTAACCGCTCCCCTGCTGGCCCGAAGACCCCAAACTGCCCTCCCCTGCTGGCCCGATCGCCCCCAGCTGCCCTCCCCTGTCAGCTCAGTCGCCCCCAACTCCCCTCCCCTGCCGGCCAGATCACCCCCAGCTGCCCTCCCCTGCTGGCCTGGTCACCACCAACTGCCCTCCCCTGCTGGCCTGGTCGCCCCCAGCTGCCCTCTCTTGCCAGCCTGGTCTCCCACAGCTGCCATCCCCTGCCAACCTGGTCGCCCCCAGCTGACCTCCCCTGCTGGCCATCTTGTGATGTGAGGGCATCATGCAAGGGCTGGAGGACCACCTAGGCTTTTATGCAAATTGTCCCTTCAACCTGGAGTTTGACCAGGGGGTGGGGTTGGCCCACAAACTGCCCAAGGCCCCTCCCCTCCATTGGCCCTGCCCCTGATTGGCCATCCCCAGCCTGATCGGGGGCAGGGCCAACCAGCCAACCTCTTGTGTCCCCTCCCCCAGCAGGTCTGGCCCGATCAGCCCAGATTGGGGCAGGCCAGCTGGACCCCACCTGTGCACAAATTTGTGCACTGGGCCTCTAGTAATTTATAATAGCAGACCTTCTAGTTTAAAAACACTTTTACATTTCTGGAAAAAATCCAACCAAGTGATATTACAAATTTCTCAATATTATTGGATTAGTTTTGTTAATATATTCATAAGTAAAACTGACCTGTACTTTTCTTCGCTGGTTTTGTTATCAAGGTTATTTTAGCCACATAAATGAATTTTAAAAGATTTCCTCTTTTTCTTTTTTGGATAGGATTAGTTATTTGGCAGAATCCTTTTGAACCTTTTCATTATTTATTCACCATTACAGACAGGGGGTAGGGAGGAGGGAAACCACTTTAATTTAAATGTTATATGGCTGTTTCAGTTTTCTGTTTCTTCTTGAGTCAGGTTGGCTAAATTACATTTGTGTTTCTTCTGAGGCACATTACATTTATTAAAAATGTATTATTTGGTTCTGTTTTTGAATTTTCAAGCTTACTGGCAAAAGTTGTTTATGGTTTTAGCTGTATCTCTTGTAAACAAAATAACTATTGCATGCTTGCTGTTACCTTGCAATAAAATAAATTATTTTTTAAAATCATTAAAAAAAATCTTCAAAGATTAATCTAGTATTTACTTCACAATCATCATCAGACTACTGAAATGTCTTAAATTTGCCATTTCATTTTCTTAAGGAATCCCAGTATGACAAAAGTTGTATTTTAAAACTACAGAAAACGATTTAACTAAAAATGTCAAAATTTCGTATTTTCAATGCTTTCCAAAGCCCAACAGTGATTTTTAAAAATAAATTAAATAATATGCTTTTATTAAGAAAATTTTAAAAATCTATACAACTCAAGCTAATGAAATACTTTATTGTGCATAATAAAAGTGGTATTTTTTAAAAAAACATTTCCAGGCCCAGACATTTGCAGAAGTATGTGAGGAAAGAATCCCACTGGAGTATAATAAGCGGTACTCGATTGATGAAACCATAATCCAATCCACTCCCTATATTAAATACTTACATTCACCACAGGCTTGAAATCCCTGTAGCATCAGTAATTGTATTTTTAAAAATATTTTAAACATGCGTATGATGCACAGGAAGATGGAAAAATTTAGACTGTAACTGCATACCTTATGTACTCCCAGCTTTTCTAATTTACAACCAGTTAAGAATCACAATTTTTAAAGAAAGTATTTTAAAATAATATGACTCACTGGTAAGTGATTTTCTACTCAAATAAATAAGAAAAATTTCATCTTAATGTCACATGGAATTTCAGTACTTTTCAATTCAAGAAAAAAAAAATCAACTGAGACATGGTCATAGTTCAGGATTATATATATATTACAATTTGCCTTGTTATAATACATTTGTGGCTTCATGATAAAAATAACTCAAGAACATATGGAATTCAAGCTAATTTGCATAACTCACAAGAAAAAAGCATTAAATGCATTTCTGAAATAAGTTTTTCATTTAATTTTAGAATCTCAAAACAGCATTAGACCTTGGCCTTGTTTAAAAAAAGTTTAGTTAAACACTAAGCTAGCTAAATAACCTTCTTGAAAGCTTTAAACACAATTGGTATAGAAAATGCTTTCCCTCTAATATCAATCTTACATAAATGGAAGAGGTGAGGGGGAAAAGGTAGACAATTTCTTTAGCAGCATATATGGCTAAATCCATCAACCACCTTAAACTATAAAGTCCATTATTGACCCCTTTAAAAAGAACTGGCAAATATCAAAAGTTACACACTTCATAAACCAAAAGACAATAATTTTAGGGTTATGGTAATTAAAATATTTTTGAAACACTTCAAAAACTTTTAACATTAAACTAGAGGAATCATCTCTTCATTGTAAGAAAGGCATAACAGAAAGTGAAAGACATTTAAACTAAACTTATTTTCAATCCTCTTTGAACAAAAGAAATTAAAAATAATGGCTGATTAGCTAAGCTTTGTGCTCTAACCAAACTAATTACAGTGATATTTAAATGGCAACAGCCCACCTGACTGGGTAGCTTGATCATTCTGAATAATTTTGCAATATTTTTTTTAAAAACACAGAGACACTAAAATGATCCAATCATGCAATGTTCATCTTATGCATTCTGCATCTCTTTGCCAATCTTGTAGCTGAGGATCTTGTTCCAATCAATCTTAGTGCGTGTAACTGGCAACTGTCGACGTAAGGCTTTGAAAGTAGTGTCCGACATTGTCTGATAATTCTCACTGATGGCAGTCTATGAAAAACAGTGGTTAAAGGTTTAAAGAAATTAAAGGAACAGAACAATTTATAAAACACATAGGTGTTTTAGGAAAACCCTTATTATGGCAGCCTGCTTCATTGCTTTTAAAAGTCAAATAAAATCCCAATATGTTTTTAATAGCTGTTTAAAAGCAGCTAAAAGAAAATGCTTATCATTTTGAATAATTAAATTCAAATGAAGTGAAATTATAAATGAGTTAACACTTGAGCATGCTAATTTGGATCTATTTTACTATTATTCACTCAGAACGATTTCATAAATTACTCTTTGTAAGGAATGAAAACTTGTCCAATCCACAAATTAAATGTTTATGCTCAATGTGAAAAGCAGAATACAAAATGAAATATGACCTCAGCAGACACATAATCCAAATGCTTCCGGAAATACTTCCTAAATAAAAATTTCCAATCAGAAACAATCATTTAAAACCTTGGCATATTTTGAAAAATACTCAATTTTGCCTACATTTTCACAAGTTTGCCCTTGCGGTAAAAACAAACAAAAACACACAAAAAGACTACGTCTTATTGCAGTGAAACAATGAAAAAAATTCAGGCTTATGACTAAAATTAAATTTTCAGTGGTATTATTTATAAGCAAATATAGATAAAAGTATTTTGAAGATCATACCTGGTATTCATTTTCTGCAGCTTCTACAATCTTTATAAATTCTTTTGCTGTTTGCACCTCATTCTGAATAAAAATAAAACCAAAAGTGAATAAAATATTAATTTAAAACTATACCACTATTATTTTAAAATAGGTATGCTATATATGTATGGTTAAAAATGTTATAATTTAATAAATAACTGATAGAAATTGTAATAAAGGGAAAATATTGTAAGAGAATTATTCTAAGTCCAAGGGGAACTAGAAAAAAAAAGTTGAAAAGTTCATAGAATGAGGCTGGTCTCAGAGTTTCACTGGTTAAAGAAGGAGAAATTTTAATAATCCTCTTTGCTGAAAAATGCAATTATAACACTTGACATGCATTCCATTAGACAATCTTTATAGGTAAGAAGTCAGATTCCTAATTGACTATATTTAAATATCATTCTATAAATAATAATAATAATAATAATAATAATAATAATACCTTAAAATATTACCAACTAGGAAGAGCATATTTTAAAGTTTTGGTAAATTTATTGTATTGTTGAAATATATTCTGGAATTCTTTAAACTTTCTAATACGTGGCCTTCTCTGTTTTTTTTTGCTAACAGTAATGTTAATGGAAATCTAGATGTTTGTATAAAACAGTGTTAATATAAAATTCTCAAAATACCTTACTATATCATTTATAGTTGACCCTTGAACAACATGGGTTTGAACTGTAGGAGTCCACTTTTTTAATATTTGGATTTTTTTCAATAAATACACAGTACTGTAAATATATTTTTCTTCCTTATGATTTTCTTTTTTTTTTTTTAAATATATTTTATTGATTTTTACAGAGAGGAAGGGAGAGGGATAGAGAGTTAGAAAGATCGATGAGAGAGAAACATCGACCAGCTGCCTCCTGCACACTCCCTACTGGGGATGTGCCCGCAACCAAGGTACATGCCCTTGACCGGAATCGAACCTGGGACCTTTCAGTCTGCAGGCCGACGCTCCATCCACTGAGCCAAACCGGTTTGGCATGATTTTCTTAATAACATTTTTTTCTCTAGCTTACTTTACTGTAAGAATATATTATATAATACATATAATATATAAAATTTATTAATTGACTGTTATCAGTAAGGCTTATGGTCAACAGTAGACTATTAAGTTTTGGGGGAGTCAAAAGTTATATGCAGATTTTCAACTGTGAGGAAAGTCCCCATATTAAGGATCAACTTATATATTTGCAAGTATATATTTATAGTTCTATAATGGGTATGTTTTTTTTGTCTAAAAACAATAAAACAACAATGAAAACCTGTAAGATAAAGTGAAAGACACATTTCTAAAAAACTCAGCACAAACTGATATATTAGTAGTTAAGTTTAATTACTGTAATAACCATCTCTCACAACTCCACAGTCTATAATTTTTGTGGACAAATGTCTCTTTCTCTTTTTTGTTAATCCTCACCCGAGGATATTTTTCCATTGGTTTTTGGAGAGAATGGAAGGGAGGGGGAGAGAAAGAGAGAAACATCAATGGGTTGCCTCCACATGAGCCTCCACTAGGGCAATGGATTGAGCCTGCAACAGAGGTATGTGCCCTTGACCAGAATCAACCCCCGACCCTTCAGTCCGTGAACCCACGCTCCATCCACTGAGCCAAACTGGCCAGAGCAACAAATGTTTCATAAGAAGAATCTCTGCCCAATGTCAAACTCCCCAAAGAAGATAATAACCAAATGCCCTGTTTACGCTTGTTCATGATATAGAACTATACCGAATACAATGTCTCGTGGAGAACCAGATATTAGCAAATTTTGCAAGAGGAGTACCACTTAGCACAACACAAATGCCTATGCGAGAATATCACAGTAATGTTATATTATTAATATCCTTGGGGCAATGAAAATCCACAAAGAAACTGATGCACATGCAATGGAAAGAATGTGAAAAAACTTTTTAGGGAAATAAAACCAAGTTCAAAGTTTCTCGAATTTGAAAGCTGAACTTCAAAAAACTTTATTAAATTATAATCCTAATAGAGAGAGAAAAAAGCATACAACACAAACATAAAGGTTAAGTAAAGGATCAGAGATTTAAATTTAAAAGCTAAAACTATAAAATTCATAGAAAAAACACTCAAGGTAAAATCTTCATGACTGTGGGTTAGGCCAGTGGTCGGCAAACTGCGGCTCACCAGCCACATGCGGCTCTTTGGCCCCTTGAGTGTGGCTCTTCCACAAAATACCACGTGCGGGCATGCACGTACAGTGTGATTGAAACTTCGTGTGCAGAAGTTTGGTATTCTGTGGAAGAGCCACACTCAAGGGGCCAAAGAGCCGCATGTGGCTCGCGAGCCGCAGTTTGTTGACCGCTGGGTTAGGCAATGGTTTCTATTTATGGACCAAAAACACAAGCAACAAAAGAAACAAACGGACTACAGCAAAACTGAAGTTTTGCCCAGACTGGTGTGGCTCCATGGTTAGAGCATTGGCCCGTGGAGTGACGGGTCATGGGTTCGACTCCCGGTCAAGGGCACACACCTGAGTTGCAGGTCCCATCCCTAGCCCTGACTGGGGTGGACCAGGGCATGTGCAGGAGGCAACCAGTCGATGTGTCTCTCTCACATGGATGTTTCTCTCTTTTTCCTTCCCTCTCTCACTCCCCTCTCTGACAATCAATGGGAAAAATTTATCCTTGGGTGAGGATTAACAAAACAAAATGAAATACTTTGTTCTGCAAATTATACTATCAAGAAAATGAAAAAATATAGAATGGGAGGTAAAATTTGCAAATCATATTTCTGATACAGGATTTGAACCCAGAATATATAACCTACAACTCAGCAATAAAACACAAATAACCAATTAAGAATAGGCAAAGGATCTGAGCAGACCTTTTAAATACATAAATGACCAATAAATATGGGAAAAGATGCTCATTATCATTACCCATCAGGTATATGTAAATAAAAACCACAAGATACCATTTCATACCAACTAGGATGGCTATAACCAAAAAGACAGACATAAATTTTGGTGAGGATGTGGAAAAACTGGAACCCTCATATACGACTGATGGAAATGTAAAATAACACAGCCACTCTGGAAACAGTCTGGCAGTTTTTCAAAAGGTTAGTCTCCTATGACCCAGCAATTCCACTGCCACATATATACCAAAGAGAAATTATAACAAATGTCTGCACAAAAATTTTTACATGAAAGTTCACAGCAGCAAAAAGTAGAAAACAACACAAATGTTCAGCAACTAATAAGAGGATAAATAAAATGTGGTATATAAAATATTACTTGTCAATGAAAAGGAACGAAATACTGATATTTGCTCCAACATGAATGAAACCTGAAAACATGCTAAGTGAAAAAAGCCAGTCATAAAGATCACATATTATAAGATTCCATTTATTTGACAGGTTAAGAATAGGCAAATCCACAGTCAGAAAATCGGATTCATGGTTATCTAGGCCTGAGTGATTTGATAGGGCTGGTGGGGTGGGAGGAATGGGGAGTGATTAATAACGGGTACTGGATTTTTAGAGGACAAAAATGTTCTAAATTAGACTGTGTTGATTATTATACAATCCTGTTAACATACTAAAAAACACTGAAATTTACACTCTAACAGGGTGAATGGCATGTGAATTATATCTCAATAAAGCTGCTAAAAAAAGTTAGGTACCAATTTCCATTACTCACCATCTTGAATCTACCTGAAAACACTTTAATTTGAAGCAGAAATATTGCTTAAATGTTACTTCCAAAACTGTTCTAGTTTTACAGAAGGATTAGGTTGTTTACATTTATTTTAGAATTAATTACTTACAGACACTGTTAGGGAATCTTGTATGTCTTTATGACTCACTAGCTGAACATTACCATCTTCATAATAATGAACCTATTAAAAAAAGAAAGTGCAGAAACCACATTATAGGCAGGAACCATCATGATCCTCATGGCTTCAACAATCACATCACTGTATGTGACTATCAATTTAAGCTGTAACCTAAACTTCTCTGGTGAACTCCTGCCCTCAGTCTAGTGAGAACACTAGTTAGCAGTTCCTGCAGTCACTTAGGCAAGCCCTCCACTGGTCTGACTGCTGGACATTTTTACCTCATAAATATTCTGATAGCTAAACTCAAGATTTCCAAAAGTGAGCTCACAATACTCCCTCCCCAACGCTGCTCCTTTTTTGTGTATTTCTACCAATCATTTAATTCCTCAATTTCAAAGACATGAGTTTATTCACAAAACATTAATTGAGTGATTACTATGTGTGCCTCCTATTAAGAAGGTTCTAGGGACATACAGCTTTTTTTTAAAAACAAAACAAAACCCTGACCTCAGATTTTAACACAACATAGCAGGTATGTAAAAAGTAAATTAGTAATACTCCAGATTCTCTCTAGCATTAAAAAAAAGGACTTCAGAAAAAAAGATAACACTGCACTTGGGTTTAGCAAAATGACTGACAAATCAGGGAAGATAAGGACACTTAGCTTAGAGAACAGCGTACTTTCTATAGGAAGGCTTGGATGGAACGTGTGCGAAGTCAGGGAGGGAGAGGAGTGGCTGGAGAGATATATATAGTAGGGAACAAGTCAACTTTGGGCCTTGAACGCCACATAAAAATGTCTAGACTATCTAGTAGGTGAGAGTATACTGCTAAAATGTTTGTAAGCAAGCAAGTAACATATCCAGATTTAAATTTAAAAAATCATCTCTTTTGATGGCAAGTGCGAAAAATAGATTAGGGAATGGCAAAAGGTCCAGCAATTCAGCAAAATAAAAAGAAAATGCTTATATGAGCAAATTATTTAAAGAACAGACTGAGTGATAACACCTAATTTTAACTGTGTTTTGAGAATCTGTCAGTTATCCTTGCAGATTCTTGATGACTATAGAGAATGCATTACAACATTATTTAAAAGATGAAATCAGCACTACTTGTTTTTCCAATTTCCTCAACACAAAGATCTGAAGAAGAAATGGTTATTTTATATTATAAAAATGTAAACTTATGAATCATTGTTTTGCTATTAAGAGATCACTAAACAAATTCTTTTTATTTCATACCTGAATTTTCAAGATGCCAACCACTTGAGTGGTTGAAGGAGTGATTGTAAACTTCCACTCTGACCTCCAACGACCATTCCTTAAAAATAAAAACAGCAGCTGTAAATAGGTAGGGAAAATAAATTTTAAGTGACAGATTTAAATTGAATGTTACAGCCTGGCCGGCATGGCTCAGTGGTTGAGCACTAACCTATGAACTAGGAGGTCACGGTTCGATTCCCAGGGCACACACTTGGGTTGTGGGCTAGATCCCCAGTACTGGGGCATGCAGGGAGCAGCTGATCAATGATTTTCTCTCATCATTGAAGTTTCTATCTCTCTCACCCTTCCTCTCTGAAATCTATTAAAAACCATTTTTTAAAAATGTAATGTTATAGTATGAGAGAATGTGGGGGATGAATGCTAGATATTCATTAAACTAAAACATGTAAGCTACTTTTAGAGAAAAATTTTAAGCTGCTTCTTCAATTGACTCACTTATGTTTTAATTAAGAATAAATAAATGTTCATATTATCAGGAGCTTTCGCAAATCAATACAGTTTAACATCCACTGAGTTATACAAAGTACCAAATAATTTAAAAAGAATGGATAGTAGTACAATATTCTTTTTTTTAACTGATTTCTTCTCCTTTTTTTTTAAGAAAGAGAGAGAGAGGAAGAGGGAGAAAGAGAGAGACATCGATGGGAGAGCAATACATCGATCAACTGTCTCCTGCACACCCCCTACTGGGGATCAAGTCTGCAACTTGGGCGTGTGCCCTGACTAGCAACCTTTCGTGGCACGGGATGATGCCCAACCAACTTTGCCACACCTGCCAGGGCAGTAAGACAACATTCTTAAGGAGGTTTTGATATCTGGAAAGAAAAGGGCTATAAAGAATTATAAGCATCAGATATCCCCCACACCTCCTTTCCAATTTTAGGTTTAAAGTTTTCACATCAAAGGCACATCCCTCCTACCACTTCCTGAAATTATTTTCGGTATACAAATTAATACATATTCATCATGGTAGGAAATTGTGAAGTTACATCAAGCAACAGGTATGCTATTCATTTTTGTCTCCCATTCCAGGTAATGAAATTTATCCTTCCCGCCCCGGAGAGCCTTTTCCATAGCAACTCCTTTTCTCTTTTCTTTCCATCTTTACTTGCTCTTTGCACACTATAGACACCCTGATATGCAAATCGGTACCTGTCAGTTTTTTTGTTTTGTTTTTTGTTAACCCTCACCTGAGGATATTTTTTCCATTGATTTTTAGCGAGAATGGAAGGGAGGGAGGAAGAGGTGGAGGAGGAGAGACAGAGAAAAACATCGATGTGAGACAGTCACATCGATTGGTTGCCTCCCTGGGCTCAAACCTATGATCCTTTGATGCCCAGGCTGACACTCTAACCAATGAGTCATAACAGCCAGGGCCTGTTAGTTCTTTTGAACAGTATACATTTCTAAAATAATCACAGGGCTAATAGATCACTATACTGGCCTTGGTATAAAATTATTTGTGTTCTTTTCAATATTCTTGCAGTCTAACCAATCATAAAAATCTGTAGAATGATGACTCTCATACCTAAAGTTAACTCTTAACATTTGAAAAGTATTATTATTAGAACAATGTTTATCACGTACAAAATAAAAGAGAATTGTTTAACGTCTTGATTTTTAGTGACTCATCCAAAATTATCCATAGAAGCTCAGTTGGAAAGAACCTAGATCAGTGATGGTGAACCTTTTGAGCTCGGCGTGTCAGCATTTTGAAAAACCCTAACTTAACTCTGGTGCCGTGTCACATATAGAAATTTTTTGATATTCGCAACCATAGTAAAACAAATACTTATATTTTTGATATTTATTTTATATATTTAAATGCCATTTAACAAAGAAAAATCAACCAAAAAAATGAGTTCACGTGTCACCTCTGACACACGTGTCATAGGTTTGCCATCACTGACCTAGATCTATTCATTTTATTTCATAATTCCAAAAGAAGTTATTCCTTTTATTTAGTTATTAATATCAAGCACTAGTGAGTTCTAGGCATATACATTTCTAACTTATCATGACTGACTGTGAACAGAAAAAAAAATCCAAATCAAGTAATGGTATGAATTTGAGAACTATTTCAAAAGATCCTTCCAAAGAAATTGTTACATAGTAAAAGTAAATGATGCTGAGTAGAAAGTACCCTTTCATCAATCGTCTAAATAGTCATTATGTCATAGCCTTTATAATCTTCCCCTCTCTTCTATTAATGCTGTACTTACAAATGTGTATTCATTCAAAAAAACATTTATTAAGCTCTCTAATATGGCTAGACATTAGGGAAACAGTAGAGATCAAGAAGAGAATGTCCCTAGTGAAATCTACAAAACATCCATTAAAAACACACACATAAAAAACCCAAAACCAAAACATCATGACTAATATTTTCTGATTTTTTATTCTATTTTTACTTTAGGTGAATTGAAATATATTTCTTTGCACCAATATTTATATTTTAATGAGATTCTTGTGATATGTGGTGTTGAGAACTTTGGAATATCATATAAAATCTGTCTTTTCCCATAATTGGAAATCATTTTTAACTTCAATGATATAGTATTCTTAGTGATAGTGTAGGAAAAAAAAATTGATCAGATATGTAAAGTAAAATAGTGAGAACAGAAAATTCAAGGACATTATCTTCATTCTACATATGCTAGAGTTCTAATAAATTGTATTTTTGAAAACTAATTAGTAAATTTACTATAGCACACTTTAAGGTAATATGCTTTAAGGTAAAACTTAGTAGCAAGAATTTATCTTTAAGTAGTTCAGTTTCAACAAGACTTATTTTATTAACATATCCTGACACAAACAGCATAAATTAATAGTGATTTTATGCAGATATATTTATTTAGGATACTGGTAGGGTAATGCTACAGGTTTTTAAGACTAAAATGGAGAAATCTTTTTTTCCCCTTTTTAATTTGTCTATTCTCCACAACCTTTTAAAGCACAATGTGACTCGAACACTATATTTCTATTCACAAAACTTGCTTTGAGTTACTTTCAAATGGCTTTACAACATGCCTAGGTTGGCTTATACTTCTGCTACACTAAACTCCTTTTCTTTGGAGTCAGGCCCTATGGATAATTACTCCCTTCAAGTTGGTCAGCTTTTCATACTAATTTCTAGAGGCTGTACATGCAGTTGATAACTACAGGGGATGTTGCCGGGAGCCGGTCCATCCTTGCTGTTTCAAGGGACCTGGCATATATGGCATACTGTTCTTAGTATGTTTGCTCACCTTCTTGGCACTATGTGTTTTAACCAAGGTTACCTCTCTGAGAAAGGTTGTTTCCCCAAGAATCATGTAAGCGTGATTCTTACAATCATGCTTAAGCTACATAATCTTTACTCCCTGGAATGGAGATAAGAAACGCCCTAACCTTTGGAATAGAGATTAATAGGGTTGGAATCAACTGGTATAAATACAGATGTAACAAGACAACAGGACACAGAACCCAGACACAGAACCTACACAGAACCTAGAGACAGAAGAACTTCGCTGGAGAGAACATGGCAAAAGATCCTGGACAGAAACTGGCCACAGAACCTAGAGACAGAACCCAGTGAGAGAACATGGCAAAAGATCCTGGACTGAACCTGACTACAGAAATTGGCAAGAGAACCTGACTAGAACCTGGTGACTGAACCTGGCTGGAGAACCTGGACAGAACCTGGCTGGAGAACCTAGCAAGAGAACATGGACACAGAACCTGGCTGGAGATCCTAACCAGAACTTCGCTGGAGATCCTGACCAGAACTTGGCTAGAGATCCTGGCTAGGCTGCTGATCAACTGAACACTGTCTCTGTGTCATTCCTTCTTCGCCAACTCCGTCCACACCTTTGGGGACCCCTGGACCTGCTGGGGTTGGACCGCAGCAGGATGTTAGGCTTAAAAGGTAGATCCTAGGGGATGAAAATTGTCTTAACCATGTATCACAGAACACTTTAGCAACAAAAGATTTGGTCTACTTAGGCACTGCCATCTTTGAGGGCGTGGCAGTCAATTTATGTTAGACCACAAAGCTAACATTAGGCTACACGTATCTTACAACAAACTTAACCCCATTCTGTTGAAACAGGCCAAGATGAAACTAGAAAAGAAAAATGAGCTCTGCTTTAGGTGCCTGTCGTATCACAGTCTCATACACTTAGAGGGGAAAGAAACCTGGTCTTCCCTTTAAGTAGTTGTCATGCCATACATATTTTTAAAATGTTACAAATTTTTTTAAAAGTCCTTGAAAATATAAAAATGAAGAAATCTTTAAGTGACTGAAGCTTGTTTACATGTGAAATTGATTTTCCTTCAGGGAAAATGTATTTACATTCCTTCAAACGCTCTTGGTTAACTTTGTAACCTTGCATTTATTTCTGAGATGGTTAAATAGTGGAGCAAGTTTGGGATATAGACCAAACTGGCCCATAGGGGTTACTAACACCTTCAGGAGCACCACCAGCCAACCTGGCTAACAGATCAAAGACTAATACACTTAACAGGTAGATATTATGATCATACTTACTCTGATGAGCATAGTATGAATTAACTAAAAAGGGGGATATAAAGATTTCATTTAATTCTGAATTTATAAAGTCTTAAAGAGCTTCAAAATTTTTTTTAACAGGAGATATCTCAGAAAGTATTATTTAAGAATAAAAAGGCCTACCAACTTGTCAAAGATAAAGATTAATAGGGCAAGTCAGTGCTTTGGGAGACTAGACTTTTATAGTAAGTAATCAAATGACTTGTACAAAAATTATAAGGCATGATTGTAATTTGCTCCACTGTATAACATTTGCCATTACTTCCTCACATTGGCTAACTGGGGACAAGGCAATCCACATGAAAATATCTACGTCAGAGTCCCTAAAGTTCACACACACAAAAAAGTCTTAATTCTTTACCTCTACCCTCCTCCCTCATATAAGTCTCATTCAGAAACAACCCCTTCTCAGAATGAGCATACGGGCCTCCAACTGGTCTGCTCAAAGGCACACAAGTTCCCTTAGGATGCTGCTTGCTAGTTTTTGTATCAAAAGGCTGAAGGTCCCCCCCTCCCCCAATTTTATTTTGTATTGGTTTCAGGTGTATAGCTTAGTGGTTAGACAATCATATACGTTACATAATGTTCCTCTCAGTATTTCCAGTACCCCAACTGGTACCATACACAGTTATCACAATACTATTGATTATATTCCCTATGCTTTACTTACAACCCTGTGACTATTATGTAACTACCAATTTGTATTTGTTAACCCCTTTACCTCTCTCACCCAGTCCTCCAAGCCTCTCCCTTCTGACAACCACCAGTTTGCTCTCTGCGTCTATGAGTCCATTTCAATTTTGTTTATTTTGTTCTTTAGATTCTACATACAAGTGAAATCATAGGCATTTGTTTTTCTCTGACGTTACAATGAGCATAATACCCTCTACGTGCACCCATGCTGTTGCAAATGGGAAGATTTCATTCTTTTTTATGACCAAGTATATTCCATTGTATTTATATGTACCACTTCTTTATCCAATAATCTGTTCAAGGGCCCCTGGATTGCCTCCATATCTTAACTGTTGTAAATAATGCTGCAATAAACATAGGGAATGCATAAGTTCTTTCAAATTAGTGTTTTGGGTTTTTTAGATATATATTCAGAAGTGGAATCTCTGGGTCATAAAAAGGCTGAAGTTTTATATTATGTTGAGATTGCTCTTTGTCAATCATACAAGCAAGGTATAGGTTCAATCAATAAAGCAAGAACCTTTTACAAAGAATATAAACAATGTCGAAATTCTCCAATGCACCAAAATTTTAACTTACCAAAAGTTTTTTGCTTGGAACTGATGGCTTTCTATGCATGCAATAATGGTTTGCTGTCCATCTATTTTTTTACCATATACCTTGATGGCAAAGAAAACAAACATAACAGTGAATTTAGGGCCACAGAAAGTTCAACTTTATAAATCTATAAGATACTAAAAATTGTGTCTTTGGCAGGAACATATAATACTCAAATAAGAACACTTAATCACAGAGCCTTTGTGGATCATAAAAGAACTCACAATTAATAACATGCAATTTACTGAGTAAAACTGATTGTAAAGTAGTCATAAATATTCTAGATATACCGTATTTTTCATTCCAAACACAAGTATCAGAAGCATGAACATACAGATATCAATATGGCTGTTTCCATGTAAATAAAAACTAGACCTAGATTGTGATTATCATCTTTGTTTACTTCACAATCTCAGGGATTGCAATTTCTTTAGTCATTTAAAAAAGTATCTGGAAAGAGATGAGAAATTTACTTATAACTAAGAAAGATTGTTAAGAGAATGCCTATGATATGATGATGTTATTTTACCTCTTGCCTACTGCTTTAGAAGTAATGTTTAAATGGTGCTTTTCAATCCCCCAGGACAAGTGAGGACTCTCTAATTCAACTCTCTCAAATTAAATTTAACCACCTTATTTTTGAGTTATTCTTCCAAAATAATCCTAATCTACAAGGTTATAGTTAAAAAAAGTATAAGGTATTTTAGGTTAGACTTTATTTCTCAAATAATTATTGAGCGCTAGAAACTTAAGAGACCATATGGATTTTTGTCTTAACCAGGAAACTTCTGAGAGTGAAACAGGGTTCTCTTGGTAATATTAATAACTAGAGGCCCGGTGCATGAAAATTCATACACTGGAGGAGGGGTCCCTCAGCCCGGCCTGCCCCCTCTCACAATCCGGGAGCCCTCAGGGGCGGGAAGTGACCCAGCGATCAGGGAAAGGTGATGCCCCATCACACCTCTGCTGCTGCCACTGCTGGCAGCGCAAGCCTTAGCCGGCCCTGGTTACCTGAGCCTCCGGCAGACCTAGGCGGCTAGGCAGCTGCCATCTGAGGCTTGCCTGTGCCTTGGGCCGGCCCTAGGTGGCTGGGGGGCTGAGGAGACTGGGTACTCTGGAGGCAGGCAGGGACTGGGACCTGCCATCTTGTGGCTGTAGGCACTGCCATCTTTGAGGGCGTGGCAGCAATTAGCATATTCCCTCTTTATTAGATAGGATTATGTTGGGACAGTAGGTATAAACCAAGATACATGGTCACCTTAGGTTGGAGAGACAGGCAGAGGCCAGGTCCATAGGGCCTTGAAAGCCATGTTCAGAAACCCAGATTCTATCCTAAGTGCAATGGAAAATTGATGAAGGATTTTAAATAGGGAATTTTCATGATCTGATTGGCATTTCAAAAGATCACTTTGGCTACAGAAATTACAGCACAAACTCACTGTGGGGGACTAAAAAGCCTATCTGGGTACAATCTTATGAAAAGAGAGAGAAAAAAAAGGCTCTGCTACTTTCTTATTTCATCCTGAAAATATAAAGATAGCTTAAACATATGAAAGAACATTATAAAACATAAAAAATTTTATTTTAAAAGACACGAGGACGTAATTCCACTTCCAAATAATTTTATTTGTTCTAAGATCTCATAGCTTAATAAAAAGAAGATTGATCAAAACTTATTGAGATGAATCATGAACATGAGATTAACCCCTAGAGTGCCGGGGAGCATGATTGCGCTCCTCCTGTCTTTCGCCAAAAGTGCTGGGAGCGCTATTGCGCTCCTGCTGCAGTGTCCAGTTCTAAGTCTGCTTTTATTAGTGATGATGATATTGCTAAATATGTCAATTCTTGCTGTGAAGATGATGATTTTGTGGAAGATACTGAATATGTAACTTCATTTACTTGTGATTCATAATTTTTTTCCTAAACTGCTGTAAAATCAGCAAAAATGCCTTGGCAATTTTAGCATAGTTCCTAGGATATTGGTTGGCACTCAAAGGGTTAAAAAATCTCATCATAATTGTGCTCTTCTAATCAATATATGGGAATTCCTACTTGAATTTAATTCAAGGTACAGCATTTTTCCACTCTGGGCTATCATAATATATTTACTATTTAGAATTTCTTGGGGGGGGAAAAAAAAAAAGTAAACATTCTTGAAAATATTTACTTCAAGAAAAAAAAAATGACAAGTTCTATAAATTACTATAAAATTAAAGAGACCATAAAAACACTGTCAGAAGATGAAAGGAAAAGGTGACTTTCACTGATGACTTACAGTGCAGACCCCATTCGGATAATGTTCTTTTACATAAGCTCGCAGAGCAGTTTCTACGGAAGTTCTCCATGATTCAATTGCATTCTCTGCTTCATACGGTCTTGGATCAGTTGCTTCCTTTCTTAAGTGATCAAATTTGAAACAGATTCTATTTTTTGGATCCAAAAACTTTCCATTTCCCACATCGCCATGTTCTGTTATCAATACCTTCAATGATACAATAAATATTGGGAAAAAAGTATTTAGCATTTAAGGGGTCAATGGGGAAAAAAGGGGACATCTGTAATACTTTCAACAATAAAGATAAATTTTTTAAAATACCATTTAAATACTGATATATATTAATATAAATTCACTTAAGCTTTTCCCTTAAAACTATAAAATAAATCTATTCCAAACAACTGATTTAACTACATGGCACAACTACTTCAAATGAGTAGACTTTTATAAAGACAATGATTCATCTTGGATCAGTGGATCTGATTTAATAACTTCTAGCTCCCAGTGAAAAAAATGTATTCTTCTAAAACACCGTTGGAGTCAGATCTATGAATAGCTTACTATTTCTGTTATCATTCTCCAGTTCCTCAAATCTAAGGAAGTGACAATAATTAACCTTTGATGAGGATGTTTACAAGAATGTTTTTAATCCAGTGAAACTCTTCAGTGTGTCCTACATTGTTGTTGGGCCACAATCTCATCTACTGTGAAGTGCCTCCCTTTTGTTTCTATAAACTAGTCATTGACATTTATTTTCAATTGACTCCAAATTTTTTGAAATGTATTTTATTTATCTACATTTATATTACATATGCATTAATGAGACATTTTCTGATTTAAAAAATTTCCCTTGCAATTCTCCCAATTTTTGACTCCTTATCTACATCAGGACTTCCCCATCTCTCTGATGTAAATCATGAAAACACAGAATGTATCCTTCTAAATTTCATTCGGCCATATAGTATATAGATAAATGTATACATATCTATGTATACATATAAATGCATACAGGGGTTTTTTTTTTTGTCATTGTTTTATATGAATACAATAAAAATGCATGCACAGACACATTTTTCTGCATCTGGCTTTTTTCAACATCAATACCTTATGGAAATTCTTCAAAGTCAACTGCTATACGTCACCATTCTTTTTAATGGTTGCATAATATCCCATGATGTGGATATAACAATTTATTCTGCCATTCCACTATTAATGGCCATCTCTTTATTTCCAGGCTGTTTTCTTTTTTGGGGGAAGTGAGGGGCCATTAAAAATACTGAAATAAGTATTACTGTACATATATTTTAACATACTGATATTGTTACTTCCACTAGATGCTTCTATTTCCCTTGGATAGATCCCCAACAGTGGAAATAGAGTTAGATGTTGTTGTTTTTTTTTAATAACTGTAACAAACCACATTTTTATGAATAATATATGAGATATGTTTCCCTTCATATTATCACAATCAACAGGCATACAGTTCTTTTTTTCCCTTCATATTATCACAATCAATAGGCATACAGTTCTTTATTCCAATGGGTAGAAAATATATCTCATTATTTCTTTGACTCCTGACAGACCTAGACATCTTTTGATATTTAGTGGGGCCATTTGCTCTTCTGTGAGTAAATATCCTTTAATATTTTTCTTAATAATTTATAGATGTGCTTTTTTTAAGGTATCTGTTTCATTCTACGGTTAAAATAATTATTAGCAGCAAAAATGCCCATCTTCTCTTTTATAGTTTCTGGGTTTCCAGTCTTATTTAAGGCTAGAGGCCCAGTGCACGACATTCATGCACTAGGGGTGGAGGTCCCTCAGCCTGGTCTGCGCCCTCTTGCATTCCAGGATCCCCCGAGGGGTCCTTAGCACTGCAGTGGAGGTGGGAGAGGCTCCCGCCACCGCTGCTGCGCTCGCCAGCTGTGAGCCCAGCTTCTGGCTCAGTGGCGTGCCCCTTGTGGGAGTGCACTGACTATGAAGGGACAGCTCCTGAGTTGAGCGTCTGCCCCCTGGTGGTCATTCCATCATTTGGTCGATTTGCACATTAGGGTTTTATTATATAGGAGGGATGGTTTTCCCTGTCCCTATCTTGAACATGTTTTTAAAATTTTAGTCACTTTACACATTAGAAGTTATTTTTCTTTTAATCTTTTTGTTTTTTAATCTTCACCTGAGGATATCCTATATAATAAGGAGGTAATATGCAAATTGACCGTCACTCCAAACACATAAGATGGCCACCCCTTGTGGTAAAGATGGCCGCCACAAGATGGCCAGCAGGGGAGGGCAGTTGTGGGCGATCAGGCCAGCAGGGGAGGGCAGTTAGGGATCGGGCCTAAATGGGCAGTCAGACATCCCTCGAGGGTGCAGGCTGGGCTGAGGGACACACACCCTGCCCCCTGTGCACGAATTTCATGCACCGGGCCTCTAGTATATATATATTTTTCCACTGATTTCTTCGAGAGAGTGGAAGAGAAAGGAAAAGACAGAGAGAAATATCTGTGTAAGAGAAACACACCTATTGGTTACCTCCTGCACACGCCCTGACCAGGGCATGGGCTGGGGAGGATCCTGCAATCAAAGTACATGTCCTTGATTGGAATCGAACCTAGGAACTTTTGGTCCACAGGCTGGCGCTCTATTTACTGAGCCAAACTGGCTAGGGCTTCTTTTAATCTTCACCTGAGGATATGTTTATTGATTTTTTAGTGAGAGAGAAAAGGGGAAAGGGGGAGAGAAAGAGAAACATCGATCTGTTGCCTCCCAGGGATTGAACCCACAACCCAGATATGTGCCCAGACTTGAACCTGCAACCTTTTGGTGTATGGGATGACTCTCCAAGCAACTGAGCCCAGTGCATGACATTCATGCACTAGGGGTGGAGGTCCCTCAGCCTGGTCTGTGCCTTCTTGCATTCCAGGATCCCCCGAGGGGTCCTTAGCACTGCAGTGGAGGTGGGAGAGGCTCCCGCCACCGCCGCTGCGCTCGCCAGCTGTGAGCCCAGCTTCTGGCTCAGTGGCGTGACCCTTGTGGGAGTGCACTGACTATGAAGGGACAGCTCCTGCTTTTGGAGTTAGGGTAATGCTGGCCTCATAGAGCAGCCGTGGGAAAACTACGGCCCGCGGGCCGGATCCGGCCTGTTTGAAATGAATAAAACTAAAAAAAAAGACCGTAACCTTTCATGTAATGATGTTTACTTTGAATTTATATCAGTTCACACAAACACTCCATCCATGCTTTTGTTCCGGCCCTCCGGTCCAGTTTAAGAACCCACTGTGACCCTCGAGTAAAAAAGTTTGCCCACCCCTGCTATAGATGCTTAATGATCTGTCTGATGTTCTATACCCTGTGAGGTCTGGATAATTTCTCAGTCTTTTGGGGAGGCAGCTATTGTGCTGCTGAAGTTTCCATTCCTCCCTTTTAGGTTATCATCTTTTCTAATTTAAGACCCAAGCTGAGCCCACATAACTACTTGGAAAGGTTGGAGTCTCTGGTTGATTTGATCAGTATGGACACACAGTTTAGGAAGCAAAACTGTTGGCTTTGAGATTATAAATGTAATTGTTCAAAGGAATCCTGTAATCACAAACTGTTTTTAACATACGTGCAGTGACTGGAAGATAGCAAACTGTTTGGGGGAAGGATTTTACTATCTGTTTGAAGTAAAAAGTGGCTCTAGTATACAAAACATTTAAACCAAATTGTTATGCCTTATAATGCACTCTGCAAACATCAGTTCTGGGAAAATAAAGGCATCCTCCAAGGCAGGGTAATAAACACTTTTGGGAGTTGTAAACCCATGCAGGCTCCAGAAATATGTGCCTTCCATGGGCTGGAAAATTCTGAATTAACAACAAATAATGAGAGAGTGCGAAAAAGAATTCAAGTACACAGACTTTATTTTCACAAAGTTTATGATGTAGCAAAGAAGTTTAAGATATAAAATTGAGATTGCAAACTGACAGCCAGCAGGCTAAATTGGTACCATTGGGAAGGACAGGGGAGACCAATATAATGCCTTACATTAAACCACCCTCACATTCCAGTAATAAATTTTATTTAATTTTGGCATATAATTCTTTTTATATATTCCTGGATTCTATTTGTTAATATCTATTTAAAACGTTTAAATCCATAGTCACACATGAAATTACTCAAGTTTGCTTTTTTGTTTTATCTTTATTAATTTTAAATATTAAAATTATGCTAGGTTCATAAAATGAGTTTGGGAGCTATCCAACATTTTTAAAAGACTTTTCTTGTTTCTGAGACCCAGCAAATCTTTTAGTGATTTATCTTGAGAAAATAATAGTCAATGTGCCTGGAGGTACAAAGGTGTTCAATACAGCACTGTGTATAACATAAGAAAACACACAAAAAATCTCCTAGAGAGCAGGCAGACAGCTGGGGGAAGAATGGGTGTTGGAAGTGATTGAGCAAAAAGAGAACTCATGGGCATGGACAACAGTGTGGTGACTGCAGGGGTTGCAGGGAGGTTGGAGGAGGTGTGGAGTTGGAAGAGGGCATAGAGGGAACAAATGGTGATGGGAAAAATTAAATTAAATTAAAAAACAAAACAAAAAAACACCCAAGAAACCAAAATCTCATGAGAAAGAAAAGCTCTGATATAATTTGCCATTGCAAACTAATTGTTAATCAACTACAATAAACACACACAACAACATTCAAACACATAGAAGCTAAATAGCTTGCTATTAAATAATGAATGGGTTATCAAAAGAGATCAAAGAATAAATAAAAAACATCCTGGAAACAAATGAAAATGAACACACAACCCAAAATCTATGGGACACACTAAAAGCAGTCCTGAGAGGAAGTTCATAGCATTACAGGCCTACCTCAGAAAGAAGAAAAACCTATAATAAGTTATCTAACCCTACAACTTAAAAAGCTAGAAAGAGAAAAACAAGAAAATTCCAAAGTAGAAGGAAGAAAATAATAAATATCAGAGTGGGAACAAATGACATAGAGATTCTAGCCAGACCCATAAAGAAACAAAAAGAGAGAGACCCAAATAAACTAAATCAGAATAAAAGAGGTGAAGTAACAACTCACCCCACAGAAATACAAAGGATTATAAAAAAACACTATGAACAACTATATTCCAATAAAATGGACAATCTGGACAAAATGGACAAATTCTAGAAAAATAGAATTTTCTAAAACTCAAGCAGGAAGAATCAGAAAATCTGAATATGCTGATAAACTACTGATGAAACTGAAGTAGTAATAATAATACAAAAAACTTCAAGCAAACAAAAGTCCTGATCTGGATGGCTTCACAGGGGAACTTTACCAAACATTTAAAGAACTATCACCTATCCTCCTCAAACAATTCCAAAAAATTCAAGATCAAGGAACACTTCCAAGCTCTATGACAAGGGTGGGCAAACTTTTTGACTCGAGGGCCACAATGGGTTCTTAAACTGGACCGGACGGCCGGAACAAAAAGCATGGATGGAGTGTTTGTGTGAACTAATATAAATTCAAAGTAAACATCATTACATAAAAGGGTACGGTCTTTTTGTTTAGTTTTATTCCTTTCAAACAGGCCGGATCCGGCCCACGGGCCGTAGTTTGCCCACGGCTGCTCTATGAGGCCAGCATTACCCTAACTCCAAAAGCAGGTAAAGACACTACAAAGAAAGAGAATTACGGGCCAATATCCCTGATGAACATAGATGTAAACTCCTCAACAAAATGTTAGCAAATTGAATCCAGCAGTACATTAAAAAGACCATATCCCATAACCAAGGGTGATTTATTCCAGGGATGCAAGGCTGATACAATATTTGCAAGTCAATAAATGTGATACATCACATAAACAGATTGCAAGACAAAAATAACATGATCATACGATCATAGATAGAGATGCAAAAATGCATTTGAGAAAATCCAACACCCCTTTCTGATAAAAACTCTCAGCAAAGTGGGAATAGAGGGATCATACCTCAACATAATAAAAACCACATGTGACAAATCTATAGCCAACATCATACTCAATGGGCGAAAACTAAAACCATTTCCCGAACTACAGGAACAAGACAGGAATGCCGTCTTTCACAACTCTTATTCAACACAGTACTGGAGTCCTAGCCATAGCAATCAGATAAGAAAAAAAAAAGGTATTCAAATTGGAAAGGAGGAAGTAAAACTGTCATTATTTGCAGATAACATGATATTGTACATAGAAAACTCTAAAGATGCCATAAAAAAATTACTAGGTTTCATAAATGAATTTGGCAACATAGCAGGATACAAAATTATCACCCAGAAATCGATGGCATTATATACCAATAATGAACTCTCATCAAGAGAAACTAAACAAACAATCCCATTTACCATGGCAAAAAAAGGAGGTAAAAGACCTGTACTCAGAAAACTACAAGACATTGAAAAAAGAGAGAGAGGCAGATATGAACAAGTGGAAGAATATACCATGTTTATGGATTGGCAGACTCAACATCATTAAAATGTTCATACTAACCAAAGCAATCTATAGATTCAATGCAATCCCTATTAAAATACCAAGGGCATATTTCACAGATCTAGAACAAACACTCCAAAAATTTGTAAGAGACCAAAAAAGACCCCAAATAGCCGCAACAATCTTAAGTAGAACAAAGTTGGAGGGATTACAATACCAGGTATCAAGTCATACTACAAAGCCAGTGTATACAAAACAACCTGGTACTGGCACAAGGACAGGCATATAGGTCAATGGAACAAAACACAGAACCCAGAAACCAACCCAAGCCATTATGCTCAATTAATATTTGACAAAGGAGGAGAAACCAAGATGGCGGCATAGGTAAAGACCAGAAATTGCTGCCTCCCACAACAACTTCAAAAATACAACTAAAAGACAAAACGGACATCATCCAGAACTACAGGAAGGCTGGCTGAGTGGAAATTCTACAACTAGAAGAATAGAGAAAAGCACACTGACTCAGAGGAGCTGCGGAAGTAAAGTGCAGAAGTACGGAGGCTCGAGCGCACGCGCGGAAAGGGGCTGGTACCTGAGGACGCGGCTGTCTTTTTGAATCGGGAGGGAGTCACAAGCTCCCGACTGCTCTGAACTCCGGTTCCGGGAAGTCTCTGGGGACCCAGGGCTCATAGGGGGAGAAACTGGACTGTCTGGCAGCAGGCAGAACTCGGAACTTGAGGGCGGCTTTCCCTCAGAGGTGCTTGCAGCAATTACAGGGACACTGAGACGCTCAGCCCATTAGGGCAGGGCTGAAGATCCACCATAGCTGCTTGCTCTGCCCTTTGATTCGCTGAGACCCCTCCCCACCCAAGCTGCAGCAGAGGCTTTTGCATATGAATGCCCTGGCTTTTTGCAACCTGAAAATTACCTAACAAATTGCAGCTGGGCCAGGCAGACCCAGAACTTCCAAGAGAAGGCCCAAGGGCCCACAGCAGCTTGCATTGCTTCACAGCTGGGCCTCATCTGGGCACCTCCAAACCACAAACAAGGAAGGGGAATCTGCAGATCTCTTCGTAGCTCCTGCTGGGTAACCTCAGGAAAAGGCTAAATTAGCACCTCCTTAGAGCCAAGAGCCAGTGTACCCAGTGGTCAGAGTGGGACCATCCAGATTACACCTCCTCAGATCCATAAGGGACACACTCAGGGGTCAGACTCAGTGAGCACCAAAGCCCCACTGAAGCATGTCTTGCCCCAGAAGGGTGTCTTCAGCACAGAAGTGCTCCCACTGCAGACACAGCTGATTCTCACTGCCAACTGGCCCGAAGGTCAATTCCTCCCAGTGATCTTACAACAATCAAGGCATAACTACAACAGGACTGTGCACAAAATCCACAAGGGGGTGCACCAAGAGTGTCCACCTCAGGTAACTGGGGAGGCTGAGCCACTGGGCCCTATAGGACACCTAGCATACAAAACCACTCTACCAACACAGGGAAGCATAAAAAATGCGGAGACAAAGAAACAGGTCACAAATGACAGAAATGGAGGAAAGCAAACTACTGGATATAGAGTTCAAAACCATGTTTATAAGGTTTTTCAAGAATTTTATGGAAATTGCCGATAAATTTAGTGAGACCCTGGAGGATATGAAAAAAGACCAATTAGAAATTAAGCATACACTGACTGAAATAAAGAATAATATACAGAGATCCAACAGCAGGCAAGAGGATCCCAAGAATCAAGTCAAAGATTTGAAATACGAAGAAACAAAAAATACCCAACCGAAAAAGAAAAAAGCAAAAAGAATCCAAAAATATGAAGACAGTGTAAGGATCCTTTGGGACAACTTCAAGAGTACCAACATCAGAATTATAGGGGTGCCAGAAGATGAGAGAGAGCAAGATATTGAAAACCTATTGGAAGAAATCATGACAGAAAACTTCCCCTACCTGGTCAAAGAAATAGACTTACAAGTCCAGGAAGCGCAGAGAACCCCAAACAAAAGGAACCCAAAGAGGACCACACCAAGACACATCATAATTAAAATGCCAAGAGCAAAAGACAAAGAGAGAATCTTAAAAGCAGCAAGAGTAAAAAAGTCAGTTACCTACAAGGGAGTACCCATACTACTGTCAGCTGATTTCTCAACAGAAACCATGCAGGCCAGAAGAGAATGGCAAGAAATATTCAAAGTGATGAATAGCAAGAACCTACAAACAAGATTACTTTATCCAGCAAAGCTATCATTCAGAATTGAAGGTCAGACAAAGAACTTCACAGATAAGGAAAAGCTAAAGGAGTTCATCACCACCAAGCCAGCATTATATGAAATGCTGAAAGGTATTCTTTAAGAAGAGGAAGAAGAAAAAGGAACTCTTACCAGTGGCCACAGCATGGATGGAACTAGAGAACATTATGCTAAGTGAAATAAGCCAGTCAGAGAAGGATAAATACCACATGATCTCACTCATTTGTAGAATATAATGAACAACATAAACTGATGAACAAGGACTGATCCAGAGAGGGAGAGGCATTGATTGGACTGTAGGGCCTTGGAGGGAAGGTAGGAGAGGGTGGGGGTAAGGGGGAAAGATCAACCAAAGGACTTACATGCAAGCATATAGGTCTAACTCTAACCAATGGACATGGACAACGGGGGGGCGGGGGGGGGGTGAGGGCATGAATGAAGGGGGGTAGGGGGTAACGTGGGGATGAGGACACATATGTAATATCTTAATCAATAAAAAATATATATTAAAAAAATATTTCACAAAGGAGGCAAGAGCATACATTGGAATAAAGACAGTTTCTTCAATAAATGGTATTAGAAAAATTAGACAGGAAAATGCAAAAAAAATGGAACTAAATCACCAACTTACACATACACAAGAATAAACTCAAAATAGGTAAAAGACTTAAATGTAAGTTGTGAAACTATAAAAATATCAGAAGAAACCAGAGGCAGCAAAATCTCAGACATCTCTCATATCAACATGTTTGCAGACACATCTCTTAGGACAAAGGAAACCAAGGAGAAAATAAACAAATGGGACTACATCAAAATAAAAAGTTTCTGCACAGCAAAAGAAACCATCAACAAAATGAAAAGGGGACCCACTGCATGGGAGAACATATTTGCCAATGATATATCCAATAAGGGGTTAATCTCCAATGTACAGAGGGAACTCATACAACTTAACAAAAGGAAGACAAATAATCCAATTAAAAAATGGACAAAGGACCTAAATGATACTTCTCCAAGGTGGACATACAGAAGGCCAAGAGACATATGAAAAAATGCTCAAAGTCACTAATCACCTGAGAAATGCAAATTAAAAAGACAATGAGGTATCACTTTACACCTGTCAGAAAGGCTATTATCAATAAATCAACAAATGATAAGTGCTGGTGGAACATAGGAAAAAAGGAATCCTAGTACACTGCAGGTGGGAATGTAGACTGGGCCAGTCAATGTGGGAAACAGTATGGAGTTCCCTCAAAAAAATTAAAAATGGAACTCCCATTTGACCCAATGATCCCACTTCTGGGAATGTATCCTAAGAAATCAGAAACACCAATCAGAAAGAATGTATTGCCCTAGCCAGTTTGGCTTAGTGGATAGAGCATTAGCCTGTAACTGAAGGGTCCTGGGTTTGATTCTGGTCAAGGGCACATGTCCAGGTTGTGGGCTCGATCCCCAGTGTGGGATGTGCAGGAGGCACCCGGTCAATAAATCTCTCTCATCACTGATGCTTCTATCTCTTTCCCTCTCCCTTTGTCTCTGAAATCAATAAAAATATTTTTTAAAAAAGAGCAAAAAGAAAGGATGTATGCACCCCTACGTTCATAGCAATACCATTTACAATAGCTAAGATCTGGATAGAGCCCAAGTGCCCATCAGTAGATGAGTGGATAAAAAAGCTGTGGTACATTTACACAATGGGATACTATGCAGCAGTAAAAAAGAAGGATCTCTTCCTCTTTGAGACAGCATGGAGGGAACTGGAGAGTATTATGCTAAGTGAAATAAATCAGTCAGAGAAAGACAAGTATCACATGATCTCACTCATATGTGGAATTTAATAAACAAAATAAACTGATGAAAAAAAGAGATCCAGAGACACAGAAGCATGAAACAGACTGTGGAATCTCAGAGGGAAGGTGGGGCAGAGTGGATGGGTGGGAAGAGGTCAACCAAAGAACTTGTATGCATAAATGCATAACCCATGGATACAGACTATAGGGTGCTGAAGGCCAGGGGTGGGAATAAGGGGTGGGACTAGAAGAGGACAATGGGGTAAAAAAGGGGATATATGTAATACTTTCAATAATAAAGATTTAAAAAAGACAAAAACAACAACTGATTGTTAGTACTCTCTCTTATGTGTTGCCTTCCAGTCCCTTCTTCATAATATTTTATATAAATTGTACTTCACATAAGCACAATATGAATTAATACAATCATGGTTCAATTATTAATAACTCTAAACCAATAAAATATAAAATAAGAATGCTAGTGATCTTTTGTGTCTTTTCTTAGCAATTCTAACTTGAACTTCAAGAAAAAAGATTTAATATTTACAAAATGCTACTCACATGAAAAACTGGAATATTCTAGAGCAACCAAATTATGTGTAAACTAGACGCCCAGTGCATGAAGGCTGGTCTCTCAGCCCAGCCTTCCCCCTCTCACAGTACGGGAGCCCTCAGGGGCAGGAGGCGAACCGGCGATCAGGGGAAGGCCACGCCCCCATGACACCTCTGCTGCTGCCACTGACGGCAGTGCAAGCCTCGGCTGGCCCTGGTTACCTGAGCGGCCTGGCAGCCACCATCCAAGGCTTGCGTGTGCCTTGGGCCGGCCCTGGGCGGCTGGGGGGCTGAGTTGACTGGGTGCCGACATCTTGTGGCTGTGGACATCACTATCTTTGAGGGCGTGGCAGTCAATTAGCATATTCCCTCTTTATTGGCTGTTGGCACCGCCATCTTGTGAGGGCGTGATGGTCAATTAGCATATTCATGCCTTATTAGATAGGACTAGAGGCCCGGTGCACAAATTCGTGCATGGGTGGGTGGGGGCGGTCTAGCCTCCTGCCCCTATGGGGGCCGGTTGGGGTTGGGCCGATTGGGGGGAGGGAATGTGAGAGGTTGGCCGCCGGCCCCGCCTCCCCTGCAGGGGGCAATTGGGGGCTGGGCTGTCCGGGGGGAGGGGCTGCGGGAGGTTGGGAGGCCCACTGGGGCCATGATCGGGCAGGTTGGCCGCCGCAGTGCACGTTATAGCAACAGGTCATTCCGGTCATGCTGTCATTCTGGTCACTTGGTTTTTATATATATAGATCTTACTAATATATATTCTAGATTTTGGATTACTATTGGATTAAGTTTTTGCTATAAAAAACCAAAAGAGTAGATTTAGAGCAATTTTCTAAAATCCTAGAACACTTTTTTTTATATCACTGCACAATTCTTCCAGGATAATATTAACCATTGTAAATGAAATGAAGAACAGCCAGACCCCATGTTTATATGAAACATACCTGATCTTCATAACCTTCAATTTTTACTGGAGTGAACTGGTCCAAGTTATACTGTGCAAATGCACTACAAAAGAAAAAGGCCAATTACTTAAAATTACTTACTTAATACCCTTTTAAAAAATCACAGTCAGACAATTCACCTGTCAACAAAAGTCACATGGCAAGTTAAATAAAATTATAACTCTCCACTACTGATACACACACACACACACACACACACACACACACACACACAGACAGACACACACACACTAGAGACCCAGTGCACTGGGGGGCGGGGGGGGGGGGGAGGGTGTCCCTCAGCCTGGCCTGCCCCCTCTCACAGTCCAGGAGCCCTCAGGGGATATCCTACTGCCCAGCTGCCTCTACGGGACGCAACTGGGCAGATCAGGGAAAGGCACTGCCCCCATCACCCCGCTGCCGCCGCTGCCTCTGACCTCCCTCTGCGGGAGGCGACTGGGCTGAACAGGGGAAGGCACTGCCCCCATCACCCCACTGCTGCTGCTACTGCTTGGCCACCATGGCTGCTGGCCCTCCTCAGCCCTTGCAGCCGCGACCCCTGTGGCTTTGTCCGGAAGATGTCTGGTCTATGCGGTCTAATTAGCATATTATCCTTTTATTAGTGTGTGTGTGTGTGTGTGTGTGTGTGTGTGTGTGTGTTAATCATCATCCAAGGATATTTTTCCCATGGATTTTTTTAGAGAGTGGAAGGGAGGGGGAGAAACACAGAGAGAGAAACATAGATGTGAGATACAATGATTGGTTACCTCCCATAGGCGCCCAACCGGGACCAGAGATCAAGCCTGCAACCAAGGTAAGTGCTCTTAACTGGAATAGAAACTAGAACCTTTCAGTCCACGGGCTGATGCTCTATCCACTGAGCCGAACAGGCCAGTGCATGATCTTATATTTTTAAAACTGATGAATATCTAGCTTTCAATGTTTAGCAAAGGAAAATTAAATGAGTTAACGTAATTAGTCTTTTCATTCAAAACCCTGAAAATAAAGGTTATCCCTCTATGAGATACATATCCAATTACTCAGGCATATATTTAGTATAAAACATACCAGGGAACAAAGTAGGTGCTGTGAGAGAGCAAAGAGCAATTAGACTGATCCTATAATAAAAGGTCTTACAGGTGAATAGGAGAGATAATAAATAAATAAATGTAAGACAGAGTAGAAAGTACATAAGACAATGACCAGTAAAGCATTATGGAGAATATATATATTTAAATTACATTCTGCTGAAGAAGGGTAAGAAGGGAAAAGAATTAGGAGTGATTTTATAATGGATGTGATACTGAGAAATAGCTCTGAAATAAGAGGTAGGTTCTCTGGTCTTAAAGAAATTGGAGGGATGGGGAGAAAAGAGAATACTAGTATTTCAATGACAAGGACCAAGATGAGCAAAACACACAATAGGTTAGGTTCAACATCACCGAAAGCACCAAGCTCAACACCTAGCACATAGCAGGTGTTTGGTTATATTTACTGAACTGAAAGGCTAGAATGAAGGAATAATTACTTCATTTGGGAGGCAAAGAATAATCAGAGAAGTGTTTTGAGAAAGGATAACCTAGAACTACTTCTAAAAAAGATTAATTTGGCAGCAGTGTGTATAACAAATTGGTCAGTGAAGCAACTGCAGCCAGAACTGCAGAGAACTAGGAAATGGTGATGAGAGAGATCTAATCTAATCTACTTGGAAGCTTTTCAGATTACTCTGAATGGCAAGACATCCACTGAATTTTCAGGTATTAGCTACTAAGTCTCCTCTAGAGAGGAATGTGTGGTTGACCAAAGCAACACTGATGAGTTAACAAGAGATTAATAAATGTAAAAATAGCAAAGTAGAATTAAATCATGTTATAAATTTCCGACACTGCATGTTCAAAGATGAGGGTAAATATAGAAATGCACGAAGGGAGGGGATAGTGAAAGAAGTATTTATTCACTTCTGATTTTCTTAATTCATTAAGACAAATAAAATTTAATACTTTATTTTTGAATCAAATATATGACTATTTCATACCACTTACAAAATAATGAATATTTCTCTGACCCTCCCTAACCCATATTTTGCCAGGGAAAAAAAATTCTTGTCTTTCAACAAATTAAGTTTCTCATTTTTTTTAACTTGGGGAAAAAAAAATTACTAATTTTTGCACCTAGCTGAAACAACGCACAAATTTATTTACCATAGAGAGCTCAGAGGAAGTTTACTTTGAAAGTTCATAAAATGCTGTACATTTCTTTACTCTCATAAGACTTTTGTCAACATGCTATATGGTATTAGAGAGAAAATTAATTTTACTTGAATATACACATAACTTAAAGTTTAAAGAACTAGGAGAGAGAGTGGCTATTCACTCAGAAGCTAATAATTAAAGTCAAAGGTATAGGTTGGGATGGCCCTGGTGAATTGAAACGGCCCCGGTGAGGTCGTGACAACCCCGGAGAAGTCGGGAAGGCCCCGGTGAGGTTGACACTGCCCCCGTGTAGTTGACACTGTCCCGGTGAGGTCCAGACGGCCCTGGTGAGGTTGGACGGCCCCGGTGAGGTCGGAATAACCCCGGTGAGGTCAAGACGGCCCTGGTGAGGTCGAAATGGACCCGGTGAGGTCAGGACGGCCCCGGTGAGGTCGAAATGGCCCCGGTGAGGTCAAAATGGCCCCGGTGAGGTTGAAACGGCCCCGGTGAGGCCGAAACGGCCCCGGTGAGGCCAGGACGGCCCCCGTGAGGTTGAAACGGCCCCTGTGAGGTCGGGAAGGCCCCAGTGAGGTTGAAACAGATAATAAAGACCAATATAAACTGATGAACAAAAATAGATGCAGAGGCAGAGCAGCATTGAACAGAATGTCAAACTACAGTGGGAAGCCTGGGGAGGGTTTGGGGGAGGGGGTTAAGAGATCAACTGACACAAAACACTGGGGGATAGGGGAGGCCGGGGGAAAGTCAAGAGGGGGAAAACAGGAGACATATGTAATACTCTTTGTAATACTTTAAGAAATAATTATTTAAAAAATAAAAAAATAAAGTCAAAGGTATAAAGTAAACTTGCTTTCTGTAAAGCATTTTAATATAATAATTAACAGGAGTGGAAGCAACCCAAGTTTCCACTGACAGATGAATGAATAAACAAAATGTAATATATAGTTTCAGTATTAAAAAGGAAGGAAATTCTGACAAACACTACAACATGGATACACCTTAAAGACATTATGCTAAGTAGAATAAACAAGTCACAAAAGGACAAATGCTGTTTGATTCCACTTATATGAGGCTCCTAGAGAAGTCAAATTCATAGAGACAGGAAATAGAACAGTGGCTGCCAGAGGCTGGGGGCAGGGAAGTATGGGGAATTATTGTTTAATTGGTAGGGAATTTTGGTTTGAGATCATGAAAGATGTTCTGGAGACAGATGGTGGTAATGATTAGACAACAATCAATGTGAATGCACTTAATGCCAGAGAACTGTACACCTAAAAGTGGTTAAAAAGATAAACATTATTGGTAGTTACAAAAAAGTCATGAGAATATAAAGTACAAGATAGAGAATACAGTCAATAATATTGTAATAACTATGTACAGTGCCAGGTGGGTACTTGAAATATTGAGGGGATCACTTTCTAAAGTACAGTATATGATTATTTGACCATTGTGCTGTACACCTGAAACTAAAGCAAAATTATAATGAATATAAACTGTAATTGAAAAATAAAATTAAAAAAAGGTAAAATTTTATATTATATTTTTCCCACAATAAAAAATAAAAATGGCTATAAAAAAAAAACCAGGAATTTAATCAGAAGCAAAATCAGATAGGTCCAAGGAGTCTGTTGAACCTCTACCTTCATTAGGATTAAACTGTAAAGGGCAGTTTTACTTGATAAAACCTTCAAATGTTACAAATAGAGAATTAGAGCAAATTTCCCTCATTAGGATTTCATACATTGGACAGTACAGTAGGATGAAAGTAGGTAAACAGATAGATTCTAAACTGCAAGGCATCTCAAAATCTGTTTAATTTCATTATTTTCAAATGAGTAATGGGAGCTGGTTAGCCAAAAATATGGGTTTTCCAACCATATTTTAGAAGGTGGCTATGGGGAAGAGAGTCAATCATTTTTTGAAATCCTAAGACAGAAATAACAAGTCATTTTTTTGATAATTAGTTCAAAGATGATGTAATGGGATTTAGAATTGCTAGTTATCTGAATCACTCACAAATCCAGTAAATATTTTAAGTAAATACGTGTCAGGTACCATCTATAATAATAAAAGCGTAATATGCTAATCAGACCGGACGTCCTTCCAGACGACCTTCCGGATGAAGCCGGGGCTGTAAGGGTAGTCCAGGTCCTGTATACCTGCTGATGGCCAGGGGGAAGCCCGGGTACCGGGTGTCAGAGGGAAGCCGATGCCGGCAGCCGGAGGAAGGAAGGCCTACTCTTGCATGAATTTTGTGCATCAGGCCTCTAGTGTTAGATATTTATGGATGAATAAAATCTCCTAACGCTCAAAAGTCTTTATTAGGGTTAAACATAACCGGTATAACAAAAGTAATACCTGCATAAAAATGAAAGCAGTCACAATTTTAAAAAGAAGATTCTAAAATAATTTTATCCAACTTTGCAAAAGACAAAAATAGTTTTGAGTATATAAGCCACTTCCAAATACACAATGAATAGAGAATTTCATGTTATAATTGTGTCTTTATGTCTCTCTGTGATAAAAAAGAATTTTTTTCTAGCCTAGTACATACATATAATTATACATATATATCTTGAACTTGATATGTAAATATCTATTTCAGTGATTAGTGTTTAAAAACCACTTTTAAAACATTTTTTCTAAGTCACTTTTACTAGGTTAATAAAATATACTAGAGGCCCGGTGCACAAATCCATGCAGGAGTGGGGTCCCTTGGCCTGGCCAGCAATTGGGGCCGGCTGGCCGGGGGGGAGGGACCACGAAAGGTTGGCCTGCAGCCGGAGGGAAGAACCAAAGGAGGTTGGCCGGCCACGGGAGGTTGGCTGTGGGAGTGCACTGACCACCAGGGGGCAGCTCCTGTGTTGAGCGTCTGACTCCTGGTGGTCAGTGCACGTCATAGCGACCGGTCGACCAGTCGTTTGGACTCAAGCTTTTATATATATAGAAGATAATACTTACTGGGCTGCTCCTTCCCTGAGAAGATTATCATTATTAAGCAGTAACCGGACATCTGAAAAACAAACACAATGTTTCTACATTACTATTTTTCTATGTTTGAAATTTTTATGCAATGTGGTTATTTTGGTCACATATTAAGAGTGACCCCTCAAGATGTAAGCAACATCAAAATGTCACTCTGAAAGCCAAAATAAGCAGAAAAACAAAAAATATCACTCTGAAGGTCAAAATAACCACAAAACACATCATGGTATTAATTTTAAAATTGGTTAGGAAACAGAAGAGGAAATGAAATAGAAATATAAGTTATTAGTCAATGAAGGCAGACAGTAATGTATCTCCAAAGAACTAAAGTGGAGATAGGCTATACCAAAAAGACGGTGTAGTAAGATCTGCAAAGGACTGAGCACCATGCCTCTACTAGTGGTTCTCACCTTCTGGCCCTTTAAATACAGTTCCTTATGTTGTGACCCAACCATAAAATTATTTTCGTTGCTACTTCATAACTGTAATATTTCTACTGTTATAAATCGTAATGTAAATATCTGATATGCAGGATGGTCTTAGGCAACCCCTGTGAAAGGGTCTTTCGACCGCCAAAGGGTTCGCAACCCACAGGTTGAGAACTGTTGATAGACAATACTATCATGAGTTTCAAATGAATTTACTCTACAGAAATGTGATTAAACAAGAAACAGCTTGTGAGCAGAGTGCAGAAGTAGGCATATCTGTCTTGAGAGCATCTTTAAACAAAAGATTAACTCTGTCCTAATTTTATATTCAATGATTATGCAGACATTAGCCTATTAATCATTAAAACATATTAAAAATAATACTTCTTTTTGGAAAATCCAAGCACCGTCTATCCTATATGATAAAAGGCTAATATGCAAATAGACTGAATGGCAGAACAACCAGAACCAAACAACTGGTTGCTATGATGTGCGCTGACCACCCGGGGGCGTGTGTAGAACATGGTGGTTGTTTGGCCGCAGCAGGATGTGGGAGCAGGTGAGCAGGGGTGCCAGACCCAGGTGGGGCATCAGTCGCTGTCACTGGGGCGAACCTCTGGTGGTTACTGAAATTCTTTGCTCCCGCATGCTGTGGTCTCGCCCAGCACTCCAACCTGCTGCTGGTGCTGGCCATGCTCGCAACCGCTGCTGGCGCCAGGGCTGCTGCTCACACCTGCTGCCGGTGCTTGGCGTTGGTCCCGATCACTTGGTGTCATCAGCAGGTGCGAGCTGGCAGACAGGGGGCTAGGGGCTGAGGCAGGAGGAGCCAAGCAGGGGCATGGAGGATGGGTCAAGATCCGCCCCTGTGCCTACCATAGCCTCATTGTCCACAGTTCCTTTCAAGGTGCATGAATTCATGCACTAGGCCCCTAGTATATATATATGAAAGGCTAAGTGACCGTCTGACTGTCAGACCAGTAGCTATGATGCGCAATGACAACCAGGGGGCAGACGCTCAATGCAGGAGCTGCCGAGCTGCAGTGACTTGGCAGCAGCGGTTCTAGGGTGATGCACCCCAGAACCAGAGCAGAGGGAGCCTGATTCTGGGGTGCATCACCAGAGAACTGCCCTCTCGCAATCCTGGACCCCTCGGGGTCCACTCTCCCTAAAAATCAGTATCTCCCTCCTCCTTCCTCTCTGATATCAATAAAAATATACAGATATATATATATTTTAAAAATATATTTTATTGATTTTTTTTTACAGAGAGGAAGGGAGAGAGATAGAGTTAGAAACATTGATGAGAGAGAACATCTATCAGCTGCCTCCTGCACACCCCCTACTGGGGATATGCCCGCAACCAAGGTACATGCCCTTGAGTGGAATCGAACCTGGGATCCTTCAGTCTGCAGGCCAATGCTCTATCCACTGAGCCAAACCGGTCAGGGAAATAAAAATATAATAAAAAAAAATTTCACCCAAAGATACGTTTTTTAAAATATTTATTTATTTATTTACTTATTTATTTATTCTTGTTAGTCCTCACCAAAGTATATTTTCTCATTGATTTTCAGAGAGAGTGGAAGGGAGGGAGAGAGACACACAGAGAGAAATATCTATGTAAGAGAGGCACATCGATTGGTTGACACCCACACACACCCTGACTAGGGTCAGGGATAGAACCTGCAACTGAGGTACGTGTCCTTGACCAGAATCAAGCCAGGGACTTCAGTTTGCCGACACTCAAACCACTGAGCCAAACTGGCTAGGGCTGTTTATTGATTTTTAGAGAGAGGAAAGGGAGAGAGAGAGAAACAACCATGTGAGAGAGAAACATTAATCAGTTGCCTCCTGTAAGCACCCGACTGGAATGGAACCTGCAACCTAGGTATGTGCCCTGACCAGGAATCAAACCTGCAACCTTTTGGTGTATGGGACAACGCTCCAACCAACTGAACCACCCAGCCAGGGCTCTTTACCAGTTTTAAATAGGAAAATAATTTAAAAGCAGAATCTATCTGATCAACTTAGCTTTATTCTGGCGGGGGGAAAAGCCCATGCTTTTATCATAAGGAGAGTAAAGTGGAATAGAAAATTTGAATAAAATACTACTCTTAAAGAAGGGATTATTAGGTTGTGGTTCTAAGCCAAGCTACACATGAGACTATAGGGTAGTGGATGGATGGCTTAAAAAAAAAAGGTACCTATTTCAGAGTCTCAGCCCAGATCTACCAACTTCTGGACCACAGGAAAGGAAACTATCTTTTTTAATGCTCCAACCATCAAATGTATTAACATATATTTAGTTTATAGAGGCTGAATACTAAAACAGAAATTAAACCTAAGGGAAGAAGAAATACTTTTCAATTTTCTTCAACTTCTAAATTCACTTACTATCCTATATAATAAAAACCCAGCGACTGAACAGTGCAACGACCAAAATGACTGGTGGACCAGTCGCTATGACACACACAGACCACCAGGGGGCAGACACTCAATACAGGAGCTGCCCCCTGGTGGTCAGTGCGCTACCACAGTGGGAGCGCAGCTCGGCTGACCGGGATGAATGGTCGCTCCCACTGCGAACCCTGGGCCAATGGGGTTCGGACTGCAATCATCGCCTCCTTGTCCCAGGCTCCTCCTCGCTCCCTGCCGCCTCTTCTGGAGGCCTGCAGGCCACGCAGAGCTGCAACTGGGCTCACAGAGCTGACCCTGAAGGTTGGGAGGCGGGTTCGTGGCCGCTGCAGGACTACTCTGCTGCCTCTCAGTGCTACTATTCCTGGGCCTGGCCTTGACTGGGTCCCCTGGAAAGGTGAGTGCTCCAGCTCCACAGAAGATGCTGGACGAGGGAGCAGCTGCTCAGAGGCTGGATCCACAACTGCTCAGCTGACTGGGATGAGTGGTGCTCCCACAGTGGGCTGATCCCCACAGGCCATGCCCCAACCAGTGCACAAATCCCGTGCACTGAGCCTCTAGTAGATTTTATAATTATGTTAAAAGGCAGAATTATTTTAACTTCCAGATTCATTTTTATAATGTAGACTTGCCAATCTTCCTCTAATTTTAGCTCAGTGGTTAAATTTTTAAATTCATAAGAATTACTATATGTAACTGCATATATTAAATCATATCCTATCTAATCAAGAGGGAATATGCTAATTGACCCTCACGCTGTCGTAAAGATAGCAGTGCCCATGGCCAATAAGGAGGGAATATGCTAATTGACTGCCCCACCCTCAAAGATGGAAGTGTCCACAGCCGATAAGGAGGGAATATGCGAATTGACTGCCCCAACCTCAAAGATGGCGGCACCCAGTGCACTCAGCCCCGCCAGCACACCTGCCTCTGGAGTCCTCCAGTCCTCTAAGTCCCTCAGCCACCCAGGGCCACCCGAGGCTCAGGTAACCAGAGCTGGCCGAGGCTTGCGCTGCCGGCAGTGGCAGCAGCAGAGGTGTGATAGGACGTCGCCATCACCTGATCACTAGGTCACCTCCTGCCCCTGAGGGCTCCTGGACTGTGAGAGGGGGCAGGCCGGGCTGGGGGACCCTCCTCCAGTGCATGAATTTTCATGCACCAGGCCTCTAGTGTTGTTATAGTTTGTAAATGATTTAAGGAATTTTAAAGGGTAGTTTTAACTTTCTACAATTTTTGCCTCTCAAACTTAATTTTTTCTGAGGTGAGATTTCATTACATGTTACACCAGTGATTTTCAACTTTTTAAATCTCATGGCACATACAAAGTAATTATTCAAATCCTGAGGCACACCAAAAAATGTTATACTTTTTGCCAATCAGACAATAACAATAGGTATAATTTTGATTTATTCACACTGGATGGCTATTGTGTTGGCTGTTGTCATTTTTTAATTTGACAATCTAAGGGAAAAGCAGCTAGTGCCTCTGATTAAATAGGTATTGCATGTTTTAAAAATTCTTGCAGCACACTGGTTAAAAATTGGTCTTACACTATGAATAAGAACAACCAACTAAATTTCTTAATTTTTTTTTTTAATTTATTGACTTTTAGGGAGGGAAGGAGGAAGACACAGAGAAATATCAACTCGTTCCATCTATTTATGTATTCATTGGTTGGGGATCAAACACAACCTTAGCTTATCGGGACAACAAGCTCTAACTGTTAAGAATAGGCAGACAGAAAGGGAGAGTCTTGGAGAGGTATCTGGGGCTTAGAGAAAGTGTTAGAAGTGACAAATTGCAAATAGACAATGGAGGAGGCAGACCCCTAGGTGAGCAGGAAGGATTCAGAGCCCTCCAGGATGTGGCTTAACTTGTAGCAGAGCACTTAAATCAGTGGTTCCCAACCCTTTTTTGGCCATGCCCCACCTAAGCATCTCTAAAATCCTGATGCCCCCCTGTGACAAATAATTCTTATTATTCAAAAAGTGAACTCCTATTCACGTGGAGGAAGCCTAAAAGGACATTCGCTTGGTCTAAACAAGCTTCCTAAGTACATGGCATCCATGAGAGAGAAAAATAAAAGAACAAAAGGACAGTTGAAGAATTAAGAAATCACTAAGAAATTGTTAAAAAAATAATATGAAGTGATATGAAAAAATAGCAAGTAAAGTTTCAAAACATAATAGAGAACTGAAATGCATAAATATGTCATAATATATTTATATACCATCTATGTGGCCTCTAGAACCGTAAGAAATGCAAAAACTTCACTGATAAAAACTCATTCTCTAATTGCCCCCTTAAAAATCAAATTGCCCCTCTGTAGGGCATGTGCCCCACACTGGGAACCAATTACCTAGATGAAGGAGCCTTATGGTTTAAAGGCACATTTTTTGAGACATGAGAGAGTAGGTGACTTGCTTGGCTAGGGGCATTCCCCCCTAGCAGTAATAAATCCCGTAAACCCCCAAATATCGGGGCACTCAGTTCAGTTTCGGCAGTTGAGTGGCCCACTCAGGTTCTGTCTGAGTGTATTTCTTTCCTACAAATAAATCCTCTCCTGTTTTAGCTGCCATTTGTTTTCTCTTGTTTGAATTCATTCCTACAAGCAAGACAAGAACTGGGGGCGCAGAGTACTGTGTCTGGCCAGAGAGAACCCCTTGACCACCACTGACTTAATCCGGCCAGGGCAACTGATTAAACTTCTTAATAAACACGTTTAAATAGTTTACTGTGGGGTAGAATGTTTAAAAAATGAAATAAAACAGTCCTGTGTAAATTAATTTTAAGAAATGGTGAAAGCCAAATATATATGAGGTAGAAATAACTCATTTAAAATGTTTGTGGTAGGTTATTCTGAAAACTGCTTAAGGAAAGTTTTATAAAAAGATCACTACAGGCCATATTCCTGGCAGTTGTTTTAACCACGTGATTCTTAGTGTTAAAGAGAAACTATCATGACAGCTTTTACAGCAACCAGGAATTCCTGTAAACTTAATAGTTTCAACTTTTTATTTACAGATGAATAATTATAAAAAAGTGAGGTTTATAAAAAGCATACTGTAAACTAATTTATGAGATATAATTTAAATAACAAATTATTTTTACAGGTGCTGTCATCTTCTAAGTATGGTGAAACAATGTTTCCCCCCTCTTTTTGGTTTCTCATATTAATCCAGTATGTTCTTCTTTACAAGAAAAAAAAATGGCCTGGCCAGTGTGGCTCAGTGGTTGAGCACTGACCCATGAACCAGGAGCTTAAAGTTCAATTCCTGGTCAGGATTGTAGGTTTGATCGCTAGCAGGCAGCTGATCAATGATTCTCATCACTGATACTTCTATCTCCCTCTCCCATCCTTTCTCTGAAATCAATAAAAACATTTTTTTAAAAGAGAAATACAAAAATTAATTTCCCAATTCCAAAAAATAGTTAAAATTAAAATTTCCTTGCCTTTTAAAATAAATTTTCTTTTAAGGGGATTAATTTATTCAAACATAATTATCATGCGTAGCTTAAATACATTATATTCTAACCATAACAAAATTCAGATTGACAAAAATATTCACTGTAATGGAAAAAACAGTTTTCTACATATTCCCCTTAGCTTAATTATTTTGGTTATGTCATTTACTCTTTTTAAAAAGAGCACTTGATATATCAAGTCTTAGTATTATGAATTAAACACTTACCATTAAACACCTCATTAAATTCTCCAGGAGGGGCATGAATGATGAATTTTGCTGCTATACGCACCTAAAATAGAAATGAAGATATAAATGTCCCATAGCATAGGCCTCTATCAAAACAAAAACAAAAAATTCAAAATTATACTATTTTAAAGTTCCATTAAAGATGACTTAAGAAAATTTAAAGATAGTGATACTTCTTTACCCAACCACCTAAAGTTTATTATTGTTTTAATCATTTACTACTATCCTATATGATAAAAGGACAGCAACCAACGGAATAACGATCGGAACGACTGATCGACCAGTCGCTATGAGGTACATTGACCACCTCTCGGTACCTCCCCCCAGCCCGCAGGCTCTGATTGCTGGATGGCCAACAGGGAACCATGGGGGCACCAGGGTGGCTGCGGGGCAGGACTGGGGACTGGTGAGCAGGCAGAAGGCAGACCTCTTGGTCCCTCCCCCCATCCCACAGGCTCCAATAACTGGATGGCCAACGGGGAACCATGGGGAACTGGGGTGAGTGGCAGTGGGGAGGAATTTGGGACTGGCGAGCAGGCTGAAGATGGCCCTGATCGCAGGCTAGCCTAGGGACCCTACCCGCACTCAATTTTGTGCACTGGGCCTCTAGTTATAATCATAATGTATAGGCTGAATGCAGATAAAATATATGAAGGTCAATACAACCTAACTTTGTATTACAGAAGAACAAATAAAGCCTAGTTAGTACAAAGAAGAATAACAAAAATTAGAGCAGAAATAAATGATACAGATAAAATAGAGAAGATCTATAAAACTAAGAGCTATTTCTTTGAAAAGATAAACAAAATTGACAAGACTTTTTATTTTAGTTAGACTCACCAAGAAAAAAAGAGATGACTCACATAAACAAAATCAGAAATGAAAGAGGAACTGTTATAAATGATACCACAGAAATACAAAGGATCATAACAGACTACTATCACCAATTGTAAGCCAAAAAAATCAGACAACTTAGAAGAAATTGGCAATTTCTAAAACAACCTGCCAGGACGGAATCATAATGAAACAGAAAATCTGAACAGTCCAATTACAAGGACATTAAATCAGTAATTAAGAACCTTCCAAAAGAAAAACATTAAGAACCAAACAGCTTCACTGGCAAATTCTACCAAATTTTCTTAAAAACAACAACAAAAAATATATATATATATATAAAATTTTATTGATTTCACAGAGGAACACAGAGAGAGAAAAACATTGATGAAGAGAGAAAATCATTGATCAGATGCCTCTTGCAAGCTCCCTACTGGGGGATCGAGCCTGCAATCCAGGCACGTGCCCTTGATTGGCATCAAACCCAGACCCTACAGTCCACAGGCTGACAGTCTGTCCACTGAGTCAAACCAGCTAGAACCAAACCAGTATTCTTAAAAACAGCTCTGAAACACAGACATTTTCACATTACATGTTAGTTTTTTGGTGCAGTGCATTCACTTCACACACATTGACTTCCTTTCCCCTCACTTGGAAATCATCACTTCCCTTTCTACTTGATTCTGCTCACCTCAAAAACTAGTTTTAGCAGGAGCAAAAGCTAGATTCCAAGCTGCATGGTGGCAATGTACAATTAAAATCTGGTTTTTATCTACTAGTAAGCCAAGACAATCTGCATAGAAGTCTTAACTTTTTTTTAACTTCTACAAATCTCCATTTTTAATAGGCAAACTAATGGAAATGAAATATATTATTTCTTAACTTTCTCAAACCCTTGCCTCTGTTATGTAAAATATTATGTACAATTATTCTCTGAGATAGCTGTTTATTACCCTTACTTTATGAAAGGGAAAATAGAGATCCAGAATGGGAATTTGAATAAAGAAGTCCAAGGCTTTTCACAGAACTGCTTTCCAACACAGCATGGGAAAGGGAACCAAAGAAATCTCTGGGTAAATGCATCTAACTCCACTGCTTCTGCTTCTATTATCGCCACACAACAAAAGCTTTCAATCTACACACCTCCTATCGCACCCTCTCAAGATTAAGATCCATTTTTTCTAACTATTATTGATCTATTAGAAATCTCCATTACAAAGCTTCAAAGACACCTCTCAGACAGTTCTCACCCAAACCCACTCCCCTCTGTTCTTGATAAAATTCCTTCTCCCAGTCAGTCACATGAACAACGATGTCTGTCTCTTCTGAGCAAATCCAATTTTCTTTGATTCTACTCCATTCAGACTCAGTGACTTTGTTCCTAGGTTGTGACAATAGCTGCCCTGCCTGTAGTCACATCTTTCTCTAAAATTCATTTTCTAACCTGGCCACTAGGATTGATATTTTTCAATGTAAATTCTGATCATGTTTGCTTTTTTCTGCTTAAAATCATTTATCTAATGATCCCTCACTGCATGACATGTCAGGATTTCCCATATCTGACAGCTACAAACTGTAACTGTTAAACCACATAAACTTTTAAATAAGACTATGGGTTCAGACTATGGCACCACTGCCCACCACCAGTATGACCACAAGCAAACTCATTTGCAGTAAATAAGACCTTTAGGAAAGTGCTCAACACAGATAAGCACTCAGATAATAGCTATTACACCTTTTTACTCTTTTTGCCACTTTCTAGCTCCTACAACCTATCTACTCTTTTTCTCATCCCACATAAGCACAGTACTTGGAGCCTCACTAATTTATTCCATCTCTCAAACAAGAACTCTTGTCTTTCAGGCTTCCATATTACTGTGTGTGTGTGTGTGTGTGTATACATATATACATATATATATATATATATACATGACACACATATATATATATGATTTGGCCATCTTTTACCTGTGGTGAAATTACAGAGGAGCAAAATATCTTAAAATTTGAAAATTATCAGAAGAAAAGTTCATACAGAAAGGAAAACTCTAAGATCAAGTTATGCTATTAAAAACCTCTTGATGTATTATTTAGCATAGCAATCATTAGCAAATACTTTTTATAAAGGATGAATACTATTGAGATCTGTGGTATAAAGGCCCAAAATTATTTGTGTGTTGGCATCTGGGGAAAACTGGGAGGACCTTGAACGGCCTAACAGCAAGTTCCCCTCCTTACTCTGCTCCTGCAGATAAGGTCCCCCGGCCAGACAAACCTCTTTATCACAGGGAACAGGCATACTTCCTGCTTATGCCTGAATAGCAACCGTCAGAATTATGAAAACAAACCAATCACATCATCTAGGGATGACTCCAGCCTCTTGATATGACAAAGCTGGCCTCCCATGGCTTCTCTGTCCTGGAGTACAATCCCCATGTGGCCCTGCATTGCATGCTGTGTCCCCCCTCCCAGGCTAATAAGCATATGTGACTAATAAACTGCTGTTCATCTCATCTATTCAGTGTCAGGTGGTTTTGAGTTCAGCCATCCAATAACCCCCCATGGCAGGAACCTATCCCTTACCAACGGTGAAGAGGAGGCAGGTAAAACAAGAACTTACTTAAAAGGGGAGCTTGAATTTAAAATATGTAATTGGGGATTAGGAAGCAATGAACTCAGATAAGTAAGCAAATAAATATATATAAAAACCTAAGCAACCGTCCGACTGGTAGCTATGACATGCACTGACCACGAGGGGGGAGACACTCAACGCAGGAGTAGAAACCACAGGCATGGAAACATGGAACAGACTGATGAATCTCAGAGGGAAGGGGGAAGGGGGGAGGGTGAGAAGAGATTAACCAAAGATCTTATATGCATACTAGAGGCCTGGTACATGGATTTGGCAAGGGACCGGTGGGGGGTCCCTTGGCCTGGCCTGTGGGGATCAGGCCGAAACCAGCTCTCCGACACTCCCGAGGGGTCCTGGATTGCAAGAGGGCACAGGCCAGGCCGAGGGACTGCACTGGTGCATGAATCCGTGTACTGGGCCTCTAGTTGTGTGTGTGTGTGTATGTGTGTGTGTACTGTAAATGTTACAAGGGCGTGAGAAAGTTCTTCATAGATCTTTGTTTTTATTTTAGATATAAATTTACAAAAGTGTGTTTATCTAGTTTCCTATTCTCCAATGAATTGGGAGGATAGGAAAAGTTGACAATTACATTTTATTTTTTTAAATATATTTTTATTGATTTCAGAGAGGGAGAGAGAGATAGAAACATCAATGATGAGAGGGAATCATTGATTGGCTGCCTCCTGCACACCCCCTACTGGGGATTGAGCCCGCAACCCAGGCATGTGCCCTTGGCTGGAATCGAACCTGGGGCCCTTCAGACCGCAGACAGATGCTCTATCCACTGAGCCAAACCGGCGAGGGTGACAATTACATTTAAAATAGGGAAGAATCTGAACCTATTTGACAAAGGCTGTGGAAAACAAAGTTCCTTTATAAGAATGAAAAAATTACAAATCAAGTCCTGAAATTCAGAAGCTAAGCAAACCTTTTGAAAAGAGAGCTCTCAAGTTTTTAGTAAATGAATTTTTGTTTAAGAATAAGTACAAGCCCAGCTGGTGTTGCTCAGTGATTGAGCATCGACCTATGAACCAGGAGGTCACAGTTCAATTCTTGGTCAGGGCACACGCCTGGGTGGTGGTGGGCTTATAGGAGGCAGTTGATCAATGATGCTCTCTCATCAAGCTGATCAATGATGCTCTCTCATCATTGGTGCTTCTATCTCTCTCCCCCTCTCTGAAATTAAAAGAAAAATATTTAAAAAAATAAGTACAAGCTTACATCAATAACCTTTTCAGAAGAAAATAATAATTAGGATTTTTAATTATGAGATAATGTAGATTAAACATTTCAAAACCTCCAGACTTATTGGCAACTCTACTGAATGATAAAATAACTCGGAAAAATCTTGTGATGTGAACAAAGTGAAAGAAAATGAATTCCATCCACAGTTTTAGACAAACTTTCCCCACTCTTCTCTACTCCCTGCCCTATAGAGAACCCCTTGCCAGTTCAAAAATTAGAAGATAAAATTAGTTTATTAAGTAGTGAGAAATGGTCTTTGATGGAACAAATTAGAAGGCCTGGAAGTGAAATGGACTTTCTCAAAAATGACATCAGGGTAGCCTGTGATTCTTTCAACCTACTTTAGATCAGAATTCCCACAAATATCAGAAAAAATGTGGACAGAATTCAGTTGTAAATTATTAAATTATTCAGTCAAGGGGAAAACAAGGATATTAATCTTTCAATTTCAGATGAAGTTGATTCCACTATTTTAAAAAAGAATTCCCTGCCTGGCTGGCATAGCTCAGTGGTTGAGCGTCGACCCACAAACTAAAAAAGAATTCCCCATATCTTTTCTGTAGGAAAGAATGTCACCTTATTGACCAAGTTCATTTTGATAAATCCCATAGGAAATTGTTTCCTGCTTTCTACCAAGCACTAGCACTACTTTCTTTTTGTAAATGCTAGGAAACAGTCATTTAGGATCAGAGATGTCTCAGATTGCAGACAGTAAAAAAAGTATTATGTTAATGCTGGGATGCTGCCTGCCACAAATTGTTCCTCATGTGCTGCAGGAAAGAGAGGATGCCTCTCATACAGACCATGCCTGTACCCCGAGCCTACAGAAAAAAATCAGTGCCTCCAGATGAGCAAATAATATTGACAGGTTGGCTGGCATTGGCATGTCATGTTGAATCAAGGCAAACTTTTATCACATTGAGGGAAGATATTAGACACAGTATCCAGAAAGATGACTGCTTGGAGCTAAATCCTGTGGAGGCCTTGTTTTTCTCAAGTTCCAATGTCTTTCTTTCAGTGTTGCAACAGACTTAAATGGAAGAGAAGGCACACTTGGTATAAGAAACTATGACAGGGTGGGCAAACTTTTTGACTCGAGGGCCACAATGGGTTCTTAAACTGGACCGGAGGGCCGGAACAAAAGCATGGATGGAGTGTTTGTGTGAACTAATATAAATTCAAAGTAAACATCATTACATAAAAGGGTACGGTCTTTTTTTTTTTTTAGTTTTATTCATTTCAAACGGGCCAGATCCGGCCCGCGGGCCGTAGTTTGCCCACGGCTGAGCTATGATCAAAATCCTTGATATTATTATGGTATTCATTGATGATCCAGACAAATATCAGTAAGGTATTGAATTGTTGCTCTCAGTCTTGGGTGATCCCTCAGAAAGAATAGTACAACATATCAAGTGTTTACTATCCTATGTTACCTGGACCACAGAATTTGAAAATGTACAATCTTAGGTTAAATCTACACTGCTGAGTAAGACTGAAAAACTTCTGAGGGAAGGAAGCCAGATGCACATTAACTCCACATATAGCTTTCTGCCTTGTAATCCTTGATTCTGTCACTCTTTGCATTAGGGCTACAGAATGCATCTTTCTCAGCAATGCCAAGCTTCACGGTGAAATGGCACAGGTAGAAGTGATTAGGCTATGTTGCCTCTTTAAGATGTGTCTGTTACTGGAAAAGGTGAGCATCTGGCAGTGCTACTTCAACTTTATGATTGCCAGCTACAACATGAAGGAACAACAGGGTGGGAGAATTTTCTATGGCAGCCAATTAATTGTTGCCACCAATTTATAAAAACTGTTGGAAAAATTAATGTTATTTCAACTACCTGTGTTCATAAATTCCCCGAATTGTTTTGATAGACACTGTAAATTGGCAAGATTTTTACAAACACTAAGGTAAAACTTTAGTTCCAGGAGATTTTAAAACTGTATGAAGAAAACTTTAATTCTTTAGCAGGAAGTGGAGTCCTCACCAAAGCAGCTATTAGTATAGTAAGCTGACAAAAATTTAAGACTTTTTAAAAAGCCTTGAGCAACTGAAAAAAAGGGAGGAGATGAAAGTATAAAAAGCAGCCCTAACCAGTTTGGTTCAGTGGATAGAGCGTCAGCCTGCGGACTCAAGGGTCCCAGGTTTGATTCCGGTCAAGGGCATGTACCTTGGTTGCGGGCACATGCCCAGTGGGGAGTGTGCAGGAGGCAACTGATCTATGTTTCTCTCTCATCGATGTTTCTAACTCTCTATCCCTCTCCCCTCCTCTCTGTAAAAAAAAAAAAAAAAAAAAAAATCAATAAAATATATTTTAAAAAAAAGAAAGTATAAAAAGCAGACATACATACCATGAAAAAATAGCCATACGGAATCCAACAGTCCTGCAATCTACAGTAGCCTCAAAGTATACTGCACAGAAAATACACTAAAAATTATTTGTAATTCATCTTAAATTCAAATTTGACCAGGAATCCTATATTTTATCTGAGAACCTAGCCAACAACCCCTCTAATTTCCATATGTTGAACATTATCCCACATAGTTATCTCCTCCTTCACTAAGGCAGAAGACATTAGGGTAGAGATTTCCCAAATCAGGATTCACTGGAAAGCTTTAAAAAGAAAACAAACAAAAAAACAACAGAGGCCATGTTCCATTCCAGACTACTGAATCAATCTTCAGAGGATTAAGACCTAGAAACCTGCCTTTTAGAAATCCCCCCCACCCAGGGTGATTCTGATGGGTAGCCAGATATTACACTGCCTTATAAGGAACTATATGCAAAATCTGAGGTGCTTGGTCTTCTAAGGAAAGGAACCATAGGGTTCACCTGATTCTCAAGGAGTATGATACCACAGGGTCACTGCCTTATAGATGGTTAGTAAAGATAAAAATAGATATTAAGCATTTTTTCACTTTAACAAGATTATTTGACATCGTTTACCTATAACTCCTAAAAACTGTCTATGCTTTTTTGAGAGTTACAAGAATAGAAAAACACTTTTTAAAACTCTATCATATTTAAATAGTTTATGACCAAATGATCACTACTGCATGTCTGTGTTACAGACTAATGTATTTTAACTTGAGTGGTAATCTGTTTTGGTAAGGTTTTAAAAAAAATTTTTTTCATTTTAATTATCATTCTGAATGGTAATTAAAAACTACACCCCCTACCCCCCCCCCAAAAAAAAGCCACCAAAAAACAGGGCCCATATCACTTAATGTTAAACTAGATCATCTACTGAATTCAACATCAATTTTTCTTTAAATATGTTTTTATCATTTATTTAAAATACTGAGAAACCTATGAATCCAAAGGTATTATTCACTATTATAAATAAGCTATTATTTATCTTACATTTTTCCATTTCTTTCTCTCCTCTGAAACATTCCTCTCAGCCCACAAATACTCCTAATTTTTTCTATCTTAGAAGTGTCCCTAAAATGAAACAGCAGGAAAAATTTAATGGTAGTAATATACCCACTTTTCCTATTTTGCTTCATTATCAAATTTTTTTCAAGAATAATTTATACTTACTGTTTTCCTTTCTTATCCTTCAGTCAACATTTATTGAGCACAATTCAGTGAGACTCAATCTTGGTGGCACATTCAAGTCATTTAGAAGGCTTTTTTTTTTTTTAAGGTATATTTTATTGATTTACAGAGAGAGAGATAGGAAGAGAGAGATAGAAACATTAATGCTGAGAGAGAATCATTGAACAGCTGCCTCCTGCACACCCCACACTGGGGATTGAGCCCACAACCTGGGCATGTGCCCAGACCAGAATCAAACAGTGACTTCTGCCAGGCCAAGGCAGGTGCGAGCAGGGTCTGATCGGCCTGCAGACAGCGACCAGCAGCTGGCAGGCCCATCGGATGATCGGGGCTGGGTCCCAGGCTGGGAGGGGAAACTGGGGGTAGGTGGCAGCAACCAACCTCCCGCGGCACCTGGGCCGGGGGATGGGGGAGGGGGTCCTGCAACCTCTTACCTGCTACCTGGGGGTAGGGGTGATGGGGATGGTGGTGCGGTGGGAATGCGGGGTGTCTGCCAAGCTTGCTCTCACTCCCCCTGCTACCCTCCCCAGGACGTGAGGGCTCGCGCACTGGGAAAGCTCCTGCACTCAAGTGCTGGGTGCCTGCGAGGAGCCAGCCTTACACCTGCATGGCCTCTTCCAGGTGAGCTGAAGCGCAGCCGCTGGTCAGGTTCCCCGTGGGTTTGCACAGGAGCCCGCCCTGCGAGGCCGGCTGGGAGAGAGCACGTTGCCTGCCTGGCTTCCATGTGGTGCCACTGGGTGCCCCAGAGGCCACACTGTGCCCTGGCCTGCGCGTCCAGCCACACTAACCACATCTCTGCGTGAGGACTTGGGCGCCGTGACTCAGGTGAAGGGGGGCACGTGGGGGCAAGGGGGCCCAGTGCTGCTCAGGGCCCAGAGGTCAGCTGGGACCTGCCCTTCCACGCCAGATGCTCATGCTTAGATCACCAGCCGGGCATGCATTTCATGCACCAGGTCTCTAGTTTATTTATAAACTCTCCAGTTGATTTTAATGTGCAGCTAGAGTCGAAATTCATTAATCTAATATATGCCAGGCATTCTACTGGTATTACAAAGATGAATAAATCAGAGGTCTGTCCCTAAAGAACACAGGAAATAAGAACATCAGGTAAACACATTAAAATTGGTAAATGTTTTAACAAAGGTAGATACAAATGGCTGAGGCATTAGAGACAGGCCAGGATACAAAAGAAGATGAGGGAAGTCTTTGGGTCTGGTCATGAAGGATGAGTAGTTTACAGTGCAGTCAAGACTGAAAGAAGAGCCCAGCCAACATGGCTCAGTTAGTTAAGCTTTGATCTATGAACTGAGCTTAAGGATCGATTCCTGGTCAGGGCACAAACCCAGTCGGGGGCCTGCAAGAGGCAGCTGATCAACGATTCTCTCCATCATGGATGTTTCTGTATACGTACCGCGCGCTAACCGTTGCGCCACTGGAGCTCCTCATCATTGATGTTTCTATCTCTCCCTCCCTCTCCCGTCCTTTCTAAAATCAATAATATATTAATAATAATAAAAAATAAGACTGAAAGAACATTTCTGGAAGAGGGAAAGCATAGGCACTTTTTAGACCCTGGTAATCTGGCTTTTCTCTCTGTTCCTTGTTCCAAACTCTAGTAAAACTGCTCTCTTAAGGCCACCATTTCTAGTATATGACTCAAATAGCTGGCCTTATGTTTTTCCATCTGTAAAATGAGGATAATAATGAGGCTACTCTGACAATTGTGATTAATACTGGATATACAGTAGTAGATATTTGTCAGCCCTTTCTCTTAAAGTCTTTTCCCAATATTATATTCCTTTTTAATCTCTCTGTAACACTGGCACTGCTCCTTCTGGAAATTCTCTTCAAGTTCTATGACATGAGCATCTACTCTGTGCCAGGTGTTCACTTCTACTTCCAGGGTCATCTCCACACTCACCCCCCCCCTTTTCTTTTTTAAATAAAACGTTATTGTTCAGATTATTACAGTTGTTCCTCTCCCCCCCCCATAGCTACCCTCCACATGGTTCCCACCCCACCCCATGCCCTTACCCCCCCACTGTCCTCATCCATAGGTGTACAATTTTTGTCCAGTCTCTTCCCGCACCCCCCACATCCTCTTCCCCTCAAGAATTGTCAGTCCACTCCCTTTCTATGCCCCTGATTCTATTATATTCACCAGTTTATTTTGTTCATCAGATTTTTTATTCACTTGACTTTTAGATTCACTTGTTGATAGATATGTATTTGCTGTTCATAATTTTTATCTTTACCTTTTTCTTCTTCCTCTTCTTAAAGAATATCTTTCAGCATTTCATATAATGCCGGTTTGGTGGTGATAAACTCCTTTAGCTTTTTCTTATCTGTGAAGCTCTTTATCTCACCTTCAATTCTGAATGATAGCTTTGCTGGATAAAGTAATCTTGGTTGTAGGTTCTTGTTATTCATCACTTTGAATATTTCTTGTCACTCTCTCTTCTGGCCTGCATAGTTTCTGTTGAGAAATCAGCTGACAGTCATATGGGTACTCCCTTGTAGGTAACTAACTGTTTTTCTCTTTCTGCTTTTAATATTCTCTGTCTTTTGCCCTTGGCATTTTAATTACGATGTGTCTTGGTGTGGTCCTCTTTGGATTCCTCTTGTTTGCGGTTCTCTGCGCATCCTGGACTTGTAAGTCTATTTCTTTCAACAGGCAGGGGAAGTTTTCTGTCATTATTTCTTCAAATAGGTTTTCAATATCTTGCTCTCTCTCTTCTTCTGGCACCCTCATAATTCTGATGTTGGTATGCTTGAAGTTGTCCCAAAGGCTCCTTACACTATCTTCATATTTTTGGATTCTTTTTGTTTTTCCGGTTGGGTGTTTTTTGCTTCTTCATATTTCAAATCTTTGACTTAATTCTTGGGGTCCTCTAGTCTGCTGTTGGATCTCTGTATATTATTCTTTATTTCAGTCAGTGAATGCTTAATTTCTAATTGGTCCTTTTTCATATCCTTCAGGGTCTCGCTAAATTTCTCGGAGGTTTCTAGAAGATTCTTGAGTAGTCTTATAACCGTGGTTTTGAACTCTATATTCCATAGTTTGCTTTCCTCCATTTCTTTCATTTGTGATATGTTTCATTTTCTCCGCATTTTTTATGTTCCCCTGTGTTGATAGAGTGGCTTTGTGCACTAGGTGTCTATAGGGCCCAGTGGCTCAGCCTCCCCAATTACCTGAGGTGGACACTCTTGGTGTACCCTTTTTTGGGCTGTGTGCACAGTCTTGTTGTAGTTAAGTTTTGATTGCTGTTGGTATCACTGGGAGGAATTGACCTCCAGGCCAATTGGCTGTGAGGACCAGTTGTATCTACAATGGGAGAACTGCTGTGCTGGAGACACCCTTATGGGGCAGGACTTGTTTCAGTGGGGCTTTGGCTCTCACTGAGTCTGCCCCCTGAGTGTGTCTCTTACAGATGTGAAGAGTTGTAATCTGGTATGGTCTCACTCTGACCACTGTGTACACTGACTCTTGGATCTCCAAGGAGGTGCAAAGTCAGCCACTGCCTGAGGCCACCCAGCAGTAGCTACAGAGAGATCTGCAGATTCCTCTTCTTTGTTTGGGGTTTGGAAGTGCCCAGATGAGGCCCAGCTGTGAAGCAATGCAGGCTGCTGTGGAGCCTTAGGCCTTCTTTTGGAAGCTCTGGGGCTCTCCGACCCAGCTGCAGTTTGTTAGGGTTTTAGATTGCAAAAGGCCAGGCCATTCATAAGCAAAAGACACTGCACACAACTTGGGTGGGGTTATTGGGTGGGGCTGGGTCTCAGGGAATCACTAGGGCTGAGCAAAAGGTAATGGCTGCCCGTCAGCCCTGCCCCAGAAAAGTTCCTGGGTCTCTGCATCCCGTGGCCCCGTGCAGGAACAATGATCTCTAAGAGCACCTCTTAGACTTAGAGAAAGCTGCCCTTGTGTTCCAGCCTGATGCCAGACAGACCCTGTATGAGTCTGGGTCCCCAGAGTCTTGCCCAGAACTGGAGTTCAGAGCAGTTGGGGGCTTGTATCTCCCTCCTGATTGAAAAAGACCCAGTTGCCAGCCTGTTTCACGCACCTCTGTACCTCCACACTTCTGAACCTCCACATCTCTTACCAGTCTCAGTGCACTTTTCTCTTTCCTTCTAGTTGTAGAACTTCCACTCAGCCAGCCTTCCCGTGGTTCTGGATGATACCCATTTTGTCTTTTAGTTGTAGTTTTGATGTGGTTGTGTGAGGCAGCTGCCGGGAACCGGTCCATGCTTGCTGTTTCAAGGGACCTGGCATATATGGCATACTGTTCTTAATATGTTTGCTCACCTTCTTGGCACTATGTGTTTTAACCAAGGTCTCTGAGAAAGGTTGTTTCCCCAGGTAGGGATTTTCCCCTGAAGTTAGGGAGGGAATAAAACGTCTTAAGTAAGTGCCAGGCGGGTAATTAATCACTTTAACTATGAACAATCATGCTTAAGCTACATAATCTTTACTCCCTGGAATGGAGATAAGAAACGCCCTAACCTTTGGAATAGAGATTGATAGGATTGGAATCAACTGGTATAAATACAGATGTAACAAGTCAGAACTGAGGAGACAGAACGAAGACAGAACCTACACACAGAACTTAGAAGACAGAACCTACACAGAACCTACAGACAGAAGAACTTCGCTGGAGAGAACATGGCAAAAGATCCTGGAGTGAACCTGACTACAGAAATTGGCAAGAGAACCTGACTAGAACCTGGACACAGAACCTGGCTGGAGAACCTGGACAGAACCTGGCTGAAGAACCTAGCGAGGGAACATGGCTACAGAACCTGACTGGAGAACCTAGCAAGAGAACATGGACACAGAACCTGGCTGGAGATCCTAGCCAGAACTTCGCTGGAGATCCTGGCTGGAGATCCTGGCTAGGCTGCTGATCAACTGAACGCTGCCTCTGTGTCGTTCCTTCTTCGCCAACTCCGTCCACGCCTTTGGGAACCCCTGGACCTGCTGGGGTTGGACCCTGGGAGGCAGCAAGTTCAGGTGTTTACCTATGCTGCCATCTTGGTTCCTCCATCACCTCCTCCCCTTTTTGTTTCTCTTATTCATAAATGAAAGCATACCCAAAAGTATATACTCTCTGCCCTTTGGACTTTGCTATGTCTAAACCTTTTCTCCTAAAAAGCTTATCCCATCTCATGGCTTTGAGAAAGGACAGTAAGCCTGGACAAGTGGAATAGGGAAAACTGAGACAGCTGAGCAAAATGACAGAGCAATTTAAAGCAGATGTAGAAGGTTACTATCTCCCTAGAAATAATATCTAGGCCTCCATTGTATTTCAGCTCCAGACCCAGAAAAGCAGCAAAACCAGGTGGGCAACACCAGGACCAGTTATAATGACTGACGACCCCCTATCTTGCCATTGACCAATCAATCAGAGGAGACCATGGCCCTGGAGGAGCACACCCAGAAAACGGATGAATATTCTGCTGAAACTCTCTCCTGAGACCCCCCCTAAGATTCCCACCTGCAAAAGAGAGGTAAAGGCTCAAGACAAAGGACCCAGCAAGTGCTCTCTCTCAGAAGTAGCACCTGCCATTCCCTTTCCCCTCTTCTTCAACTTCTTCCCCCACAGGTATGCATCTGCTAAACTCTAAGTGACCCCACAAGACTTGCAACCAGGGGAGCAATGGGCATCAGCAGCTCGTCCCAGGCTAACCCCTGAATCTGATCTCAAGGCCCCCCTTTCTCTGACTTCCCAGAGAGCTAGGGCAGCCCAGCCTAGGCTCTCCTATTGCTTCTTCTATGCTAAGCCCTTTCTTATTTTACATTTCTAGCATTAATAAATGTTCCCTCATAGTCATCTGGCCTGGTGTTGTGAAATTTTTTCCTGCATGAAGCCAGGAACCCACATACTACCAGTTGGACCTAGGCAGACCAGCTAAGGGCCAGGTCCCCTTTCCTGTAACAACTTTAACCTATAAAGAGATTTCCAAATTGATATAGTCTCTGGGCCTGACCACTTTCCAAGCTCCATTTCTACATTTCCATATCTTCTAGGCATGTTCATGTAGACATCCTGCTCGCATCTCAAACACAGTATAACCCAAATCAAATTCACCATTACTCATCCCAGCTGTGCATCCTCTTTCTTGTGTTCTCTAGTTGTGAGTGGTGGTACCACTTTCCAGTCATCCAGATTTCAATGTTAACTGTTATCTCTGATTCTTCCCTTTCCCCTACATTTACTTTCTTTTTTTTTTTTTTTAAATATATTTTATTGATTTTTTACAGAGAGGAAGGGAGAGAGATAGAGAGTTAGAAACATCGATGAGAGAGAAACATCGATCAGCTGCCTCCTGCACATCTCCTACTGGGGATGTGCCCGCAACCCAGGTACATGCCCTTGACCGGAATCGAACCTGGGACCTTTCAGTCCGCAAGCCGACGCTCTATCCACTGAGCCAAACCGGTTTTGGCGACTTTCTAAGTCCTGTTGATTCCAACTCTGAAATCTGTTAGTAATCTTTTTTTTTTTTTTTTTCATCATGTGAAACTACTTTAAGCCGGGTCCTAACACTTAACCTAGCTTCCTCACTGTTCTCACTAGCCCCAATCTGTCCTAGACCTGTGGTTCTCAGACAGGGGCAATTTTGTCCCATAGGAGATACTTTTTATTGTTATGACTACAGGGGTGCTACTGGCATCACATGGACCAAGGATGCTATTAAACATCCTAAAATGCACAGGACAGCCCCAAAAAAGAGTTATCTTGGTCCCAAATGCCAACAGTGCTGAGGCTGAGAAACCCTGTGCTGTTTAACAGCATAATTCACCTCTACATCTTTTATTTGCAAAGTACCTGAGACATAGCTTATATTCCCTACTTTTCTCCATTTTCCTTATTTTTCTTCCAATGTTGTGCTCTTTCACATGACCTTATACCTCAATTGATACCTACCATCCTCCTAGGCAGAAGCAATTTTTCTGTCTCCTGAATTCCCATGAACTTATTACATGTCTAATTCATCTCTGAATCTATAGTCTTGCATCGTGTCTACCAAACAGATGATCAAATCACCAACCTTCACTGAATCTAAAACTTAATCTATGGTGTCATTACTGCTATTCACAAATACTACAACTCTCTTCTCCTTCTGTGATCCTTCTGAAATTAGGCTTTTAGATGTAACTTGCTTCAGTTAATTGAAATCTGAGCAGAAGTATAGTGAATCCAAGTGTGTGTGGGATGGGGGTGGGATGAGCTTTAAAAACCAGTGTGCTAGTCACTACACATTTCCTTCCCACTTCTCTGGGGACTGTGGAAAAAAAGGCTAAGTTTAGATTGAAGCTCTCCAACAGCCTGAAACTACGTGACTTCTGCTCCAGACCTACACTAGACATACACAATATGAGTGAAGAGATGTACAAAGCTCCCACCACCAACTCCCACATGCTAAGATTTTAGGTTGTTTGTTATTGCATTATATCCTTGCTTACCCTGATTCATAATCAATGTAAGATGCATAATTTTATGTACTACTAAAAAAGGGAAAATGCTACCAATTAAATATCATAAGCCACTGAGTGTACAATGCAGCCTTATAACTGAGATCTTAAAAAAAAAAAGAGGAAAATTATGAGCACCAAAATCAATAAAGTATGGTATATTTAGTAAATTAATGAATGTGGAGGTAATTTTCAAAAATTATTTTTTTGCCTTAGCTGGTTTGGCTCAGTAGATAGAGTGTTGGCCTGTGGACTGAGGGGTCCTTGGTTCGATTGCAATCAGGGGCACATGCCCAGGTTGCGGGCTCGATCCCTGGTGGCGGCAGCGGTGGTGGTGGTGGTGGTGGTGGTGTGTGTGTGTGCAGGAGGCAGCTGATCAATGATTCTCTCTCATCATTGATGATTCTGTCTCTCTTTCCCTCTCCCTTCCGCTCTGGAATCAAAAATATATTTTAAAAAATTATTTTCATTTGTTGTCAATAGAAACATTCTGAACTAAAAGTGCAAGAAGTTCTGAGTCATTAGATTCACAATAAAACATGTAAATATCTGTAGTAAGTGGAAGAATGTAAAAATTGTACTTCTAATCTTCAAAATAAAATTTGTAAAATTCTCCTGTTTTGATAACTATAGATGGGTTCTATGCATGAATGTCTTACAATAAATTATTGCTTCAGGCAAGTAGGACTGTAGGTCAGATAAGGAAACCATAAGTTTTCCCATCATGCTTTCAAACTTAAAAATTACTCTGCACTCTCTTCTCTAGTGTTCTTATATCCTATGTTCTCATAATAAAATGCAATGTTCTATGTATATAACTACCCTTATTATTTTCTGTAGAAATGGCTTTCAAATGCACTAAAAACATACTACAAATTTGTTTTAATGTGCAAAGTCTGCAAAACTCCAATAATGTTGCAGCAGCTACCAAGTTTCTGCTTGCTGTAGGAATTTTTACATTTTATTGGTGCAATGATAGAATTCATCCACCAACAGAATATAATTAGGAATGACTATTTTCTACATTAATAGCTTACTAATTGAGTTTAGTTTTTTATTAATAAGAACACTACTCATACATTAATTATGATGGAATATAAAGGCAGCTTATATTGTTTTTACATACAAATAAAATTTGTGAGGCTAAATTATGGTTGCATAGTTAGGGAAAAGCATATAAACTGCTTATAAAGAATATTTAGCATGTGTAAGTGATTTGAACCATAAACAATATCACTACCTTAACTCAAAGTGCACCAGGAATTTCATTGACTATCTGAATCTTTAAAATCTATAGCACTATTTAGAAATAAAAAACTTAGGTACACCAAATGTATCCTCAAAAAATTTGCCTTTATATGCTACTTAAACTTTTCATGAAATTTTTTCTTTTAATTGTCTGAATTCATGATTCCTTTGTTCATTCACTCATTGAGCCACTCTACTCATCACATGCAATATTAATGACAGATGCTAAAGATGACATTATTTCTGCACTTAGGAATCCCAACAGAAAAGACAAGTAAACAAATAACTATTGTTGAAAACTAATGATGTGTTATAGCTTTCAGAAGAGAGATTACATTTGCCATGTGATCTAAGCTAAATCTTGAGGGGACAGACCAGGGAACAGTTCCAACAGTCAAAGCGGTTAAGTCATGAGCAGAGAAAAAGAGCTATAATTTACTGTGTGTTTAGCATATGCCAGGCACCATTTATTTTTGTAGCAACTAAATGGAGAAGGTGCTTCTGCTAACTTCAGAAGAAACTAAGGCTGAGAGATCTATGAAGGACCCAGCAACTGAAAGTTTGGGATTAGAAAAATGACATATTAAAACATTACTTAGATACAGGAAATGAGAGGGATTAGCTTAGAAAATTTATAATAAATGACTAACAGAAGGGAAAGACTAGATATAAGACATTCTCCTAATCCTCCTTTTCCTCCTTTGGCTTTATTTCTTCCTCAACAGAACAGGTACAATCAACTAGCATTCTGTACAATAAAATTTTGTTACTAAACAACAATAGTTAATAGCATAAATAACAAGTTAAATTTAATAGTCTGGTCAACTGAGAGATAATACACCAAAAACTAATATAAATAAATCAATTTTTCAAGCAAGAAATAAATTACTTGTCTAAGACATTTTGATGAGGGGCATGACAAGATTTAGAAACTGATTTTGATTCAGAGCACAATGATAAAAAGTTAAAATATAGCTGAAGTTAAAAACCTGGATGACTGGAATAACAGGAATAGAGAAATAAAGAAAGAAACGAGCAGGAGGAGATAGATTTCTGCCCCCTTTTGTGTAGAGGAAAAGGAGAGGGGAGTTTATGAATTTACTTTCAAGCAGGTTCCATTTAAACACATCTCATTAACTGTCTCCTGTGAACAGGACAGCAGATAAAAATGTGTGCCTAGTGCTCAGGAGAGCAGTATAGGGACGAGTTATGTACCTGAGACACAGCAACAAAAGATATAAAAGTTGAAACTATGGTAGTGAATCAATCACTAATCATTATAGGAAGATGGGAGGGTTTAAGAAAAAAAGTAAAATAAAAAAGATTCCTTTCAACCAATAACTGTCTTTCTTCTGGAGCTTGGAGTGACTTCCTGGATTTTCTCACTTGAAGAGAAGTTTGGGAATGGTTCTTCTCACTTGAGTCACAATTTCGTATAATTTCAAATTCACAAAAATGCTTAACTTTATCCAGGAATGACAAACATAACTGTTTCTGACTTAAACAAAAGTCTATGCAAAAAAATCTGTGGGACACACTACTGCAAATGAACAACTTTAAAGAACATTACTGTGCTTCTTCAGATAACTTATTTCTTATTAACCCAGTGGCAGAAGCTAAAATACATTTTTTTAATTTCATAGAGGTTTCCTCAAAACACAATTTTACATGATTTTAAAAAACTAAGATTTAATTCCAGATTTCTAAAATGCTTCCTACCATAGAGCACATGTGAAACTACACCAGTAATATAAAACTTTTAAATGTGTTAAATAAACTTTGTTCTAAAATGATTACAACACAAATTAAATTTAAAATCCAACACTATTTAATGTTTAGTATTTACAATTTTTGTTAAAAACTATTGTTTGTCCTTTTTCATAATAAGCTGTCAACAAATTAAAAACAAAGAGGCAAACCCAGAAGAGAGTCCCTATCATCAAATGTTTAAGGGAGCAAAATGTCACAAGAGCATCAACTTTGGATTCAGACAAACTCTAGATTAAATAACACCTTTACCACTTCCTTCTTAAATGTCCTTGGGTGAATTACTTAAAGCCTTTGAAGCCTTATTTTACTTATCTGTGAAATGGTAAAAATAAAATACCTCAACCTTACAACAAATTAATGAATGCATTATCTAACTGATGGCATATATCAAGGCATATACCAAGTATCTGATATAATAAAAGGTTAATATGCAAATCGACCAAACAGCAGAATGACCGGTTGCTATGACGCACACTGACCACCAGGGGGCAGATGCTCAATGCAGGAGCTGCCCCCAGCCCACAGGCCTCAATTGCCCCATCAGGGCCTGCTGGCCAACCTCTCAGCCCTTTTCCCCAGCCGGCTGGCAGGCTCCGATGGTGAACGGGGAACTGGGGGTGGGTGGCAGCAGGGGCAAGGTCGGCTGCTGGCAGCTGGGAAAGATGGCCCTGATCACAGGCCAGGCCTAGGGACCATACCCGTGCACGCATTTCATGCACTGGCCTCTAGAGCAGTGATGGCGAACCTTTTGAGCTGGGCCTGTCAGCATTTTGAAAAACCCTAACTTAACTCTGGTGCCGTGTCACATATAGAAATTTTTTGATATTTGCAACCATAGTAAAACGAAGACTTACATTTTTGATATTTATTTTATATATTTAAATGCCATTTAACAAAGAAAAATCAACCAAAAAAATGAGTTCGCGTGTCACCTCTGACACGTGTGTCATAGGTTCGCCATCACTGCTCTAGTGGTACTATATAAGTCTTAACAACTTCCCTTCCTTAGATCTGTAATCAATAATGGGAATTCCAAGAGTTTAAAAGTATTAAAAGCATATTTTGAAAATTACAAAAAAGATGACAGAAAATAACATGATTTAAATATTAGTTTAAAAATGTCACCTTTAAATTCTATTTATGATTCCATACTAAACATCCTCCTCCCAAAAGATTAAAAGAACACTTAGATAATTAAAGTGACAAGAGTGTAAGAATTTCACTTAACCAGTTACGTGAATTTAATTCAAAAGTCTGGTCAGTATTTTTCTTAAATTACTAAATACAGCAATGAAATCTACATGTAAAATATATACAAAATGTTCTTACAAAACTAGAAACAAAAACACGGGGAACAAGCTGGAATTACAACTGAAATACGGAAAGACTTCCTGAATAATCAACAGAAAAGTCACAGGAGAGAACCCTGATACCCAAGGATCAAAGGTGGAGACCGCAGAGACTGATCATCTTTCTTGAATAATTGGTGTTTATTGCATGTAACATTATTATATTTAAAATCGTTTTTCTTGAGAGATTGTTTATTGCATGTAAGATTATATTTAAAATCGTTTTTCTTGAAATAAAAAAAACTGAAAAAAACATGCATGTGAAAACACACACAAAAACACCAAGTCCGTCAAATTAGAATTTTCATTCATTTACTCTTTTTCTTAATGATTGTTTTTAATTTTTTTAAATATATTTTTCATTGCTGATAGTATTACAAATATGTCCCATTTCCCCTCCTTCCCAGGGCCCTACCCAACCCTCCAGTCATTCATTTACTCTTAAAACACTGGGTCGCACAAGCTTAGAGAATAAGACGCACCCCACCGCCTTTCTGGGTGTGCCGGGAGAGTGCCTGATAATAGGGAATCTTGTCATGTAACCGAAAAAGCATGGCTATTTTAGGCTTTTCCAACACATGTCAGGCCTGTATTAACTCCCACACGGAGGACGCTCAGCTAGATTTCCTGCCACTTCCCTAATCACCACGGACGAAACCTGGACTCAAACCATGATCATCTCTCCAACAAACTTGCACTTCATGTTAAACGCGTGTGCGTGGGAGCACACACATTTTCAGTGACCACTACGAGCACCTGCGAAAGCTGCGCAGCAACTCTGCGCATAAAGGGATCTATCCACCTGCCTGCCGGGTCTCTGGGTTATGGAGAATCCCGCTGTTCACCGCTTTCACCCGAAAGCCCAGAGGAAAGAGATTCCCAAAGCTGCAGGTGAGGCTGACGTGCACGCTGACATGAGGAAGGAGACGGGACGTTACACTTGGATACGAGAACACGGGGCATGACCACAGTGGGCGAGGAGAGCGCCCCCTGAGAGTATCCCTAGGCTTATGCTAGGGCTTCTTAACACACCACGACGAGTTCGTGTTTCCTGCTTCCTACACGGCGGCACTGCTTTGGAACGCAAAATAAAATAAAATAAAATAAAATAAAATAAAATAAAAAAGACTGTTCAGTGAAGAGTGGACACTGAACACGGAAGCCGGCGTGCCCGTGTCAGTTACTTCCGAGCCTGGGACACACCGAGGCCCTTTCCCGGGAAACAGCTCAAAACCAGCAGCGCTCCTTCCTTCCCCAGACAACCCTGGGGACGGCGGCGAGGGGGGACTAGTTCCATCATCGGTTCTCCTGGTTCGAACAGACGCCCGAGAACGGAAGTCGTTCCTCTGGTTCCCAGGCTGTCACAGCATTTGAGATGCAGTAACAGGAGTTGCACAACCTCCCCTCTTCGGAAACATTCCCGGCAGGACGACCGGGCGCCAGCAAACCAGCCCCCGGGGGGCTGCTGCCTACCTGGGCAGGGTCCTATTTCTTGTGGGCAATTCCCGCTGAACACGGGAGCTGCGAAGCCTACAGCTAAAGACGAAAAAGGACCGGGGGAAAAAAAAAAAAAAGACGGGGGGCGGGAGAGAAGAGAGGCTTCCACGGGAAAGGGGAGAAGCGTCGAGTACCAGGGAAGGACGCGTTCCGCTTGGGGAAGGCGGATCAGGGCAGCAAGTGGAGGTCTGCTTCCTAAACGAGTCCCCCCGAAACCTCACCCGGCCACATTCGGGCCGGGCCGCCGGCGGGGCACTGCCCTTGGGCCGCCCGCAGGCCGGCACCCACACCCAGGGCAGTCCCCCGCCCACGACGCGGCCCCGGCCCAGGGAGAGGGGCCCCGCACCGCCGCCGCCGCCGCCGCGCGCTCCCGCCCCCATGCTCAGGGCGCACGCCCTATAAGGAGCGGGGCGAACAGGCCGGCAGAGACCTGCCCCGAGGCCGCGGGTGACTGACAGGGGCAGGCACTGGGGCGCAGAGAGGGGGAGGGAGGGCAGCGAGGGCGCAGCCATGCCCTCCCCCGGCAGCCGGACTCCGGGCTGACAGGCCGGGCCCGGCGGGCTCCGGGTCCGACGGGCTCCGCCGCCCGCACCGCTCTTACCTTCTCCTCATCAGACAACTGCTCCTCCAGATCCGCCATTTTCCTCCGGGCTACTAACCGAGGCGGCAGAGGCGGCGGCGGCGGCGGCCACCTGACTTCCCCTCTCAGTGCGGTCCTCCGCGCCGCGCGCCCCCGCCAAGGGAGGGGCCCGCCGCCCAGGCCGCTGCGCACGCGCCCCGGAAGCCCCGCCTCCCCGAGGCCTGTCGGGCGAGCGCCGCGGTGCGCGTGCGCGGAGTCCTCGCGGGGCGGGGGCGGGGAGGAGCTGCCAGAACGCTCCTGCTGCGGGCGAGTGGGCATCCTGACGCTGGGATGCTCTCCCACCGTGGACCATATGGACACAGTCCGCGACAAGTACATTCTGAGCCTTTGGTTATGTTCTCATTAAGTCCTGGACTCTGCCAGTCTGAAAAAGTGTACGAATAGGAGCTTTTTAATCATTGTTTTTTTTAAACACGACTAGAAAAATATTCAGCTTTCATTACAATGCACACACAACCCAGTCCGTAGAAGATGGCTCTTGTCTAGATATATTCATTTACTCATTGAAGAAATATTTTTCTTTATTTTCTTTTTTCCCCATCACCACTCATCCTGCCTATCATTAAAGAAATACTTATTGGTCCTTTATTGTGTGCCAGATGATGTGTTCGTCTCTGGGAATATACAATGTTAAGCAAAAACCAGAGAAACCTGTTTTCAAACATACATTGAACAGTTGGGGAAGGCATTGTGCTATCGCAGGGGAATACAAAGTTATGTTAGACATGGATCCTATTCTTCTAAATAGAGTTGCCAGATTAAATACAGACAGCCTAGTAAAACCTGAATTTCACACAAACAATGAATATATATTTTAAGCGTAATTATATCCCATGAAGCATTTGAGATATATTTACACTAAAAAATTATCCATTGTTTTCCAATTTTATTGGACAACTACTATTTTTATTTGCTAAATCTGGCAACCCTATTTCTGAGGCTTCAAGTTTAGCAAGAGAGCTATGATGCAGTTAAAACTGTACATACTAGTATGACTTGGCTAAGATTTATGCTGAGTCAGTAGGTCTGCATTTATAGCGAACTACCAGGTGATGCCAATGCTATTGGTCTGAACACCACATATTGAGTAGCAAGTTGTACACTAAAAATAATGCAATGTTATATGTCAATGAAGATATATAGATATACATTTTAAAAGACTTTGTTTAGTAGAAAATTGACAACTTTTGAGCAGTGATATGCCATCATCAGAAATATGTCTACAAAATGAATCTGACAGCTGGCTCAGTGGATAGAGCATTGGCCCATGGACTGAAGGGTCCTGGGTTCCATCCTGGTCAGGGCATGTACCGCGGTTGCAGGCTCTGGTTGGGGCGTGGGCAGGAGGTAACCAATTGATGTGTCTCTCTCACATCGTTGTTTCTCTCTCTGCATCTCTCCCCATCCCTTCCACTCTCTCTAAAAATCAATGGGAAAATACCTTCCAGTGAGGATTAACAAAAATAAAAATAAAAAAATTATGTCTACAAAATGAATCTGAAAGCTGCATATAAATGACACATGTGAGAGTTTAAATAACTTCACATGCACCATTATCAAGTAATGTGCTGGATATTCATAGAGTGTGAATCATTGTTGCTTGCAAATGGAAAGTGAATAGAAAACATGCTATTGAAGAGCTCATAGTCCATTAGAGGAGAGAGCAGGAAGGGCAAGCTTGCTGGTACATGCAGGAAAAAGCAAGGGTCCTAATTTTTTCTTCCACATTAAAAATAGCATCTATTTTATTTTCAAGAGACAATAAACACCAAACTTCCAGTGTGACTAGGCCCTCCACGAAGTCTCGTCACGCAGGACTGGGTGTTGGAAGCTGTTTCTGGGGCGGTGTCAGAAGCCTCAAGGGTAGATAGTTTTGAATCTGACATCCTTAAAACCAAGAAATAGTATATTTTCCTTTCCAAATAAAGGAAAGAATTTGACCTTAGCCTTCAATCCATTAAGCAGCTAAGGTGGGAGAATCCATGCTGACTCTGCACAATTCTCACACACAGTTCACTTCAAGTGAGAGGAGGGCCTTAACTACCAAGCCGGGGCGCCCTGCATTAGCTGAAGTATTCATGAAAAGTAGAACTCTATCTTAAAGGAAGGAGCAAGCTCCAGGCAGAAGTCCTCAAGAAACAATGGCTACGTTTCACTGCTGCTTACCCTTTGGTCCTTCATCTTCTAAGCACTTAGTATATTTTCTTTCCTAGACACGAGGCGTTTACTTTGATTGCAAATGCAACCCTTGTGTGAATAAAAAAAAATGGATTATCTTTTATTAGACATCCCCCCCCGCCCCATGTTCCTTTTAATAGAAAAAAATATGCCAGACGTCTCTTCAGTAGCCTACTTAGCCAAAGTTGCCCCACCTATGGTCTTTCAAACAGACTGCAATTTGATGGTCTGAGATCCTTTCTTGAACTACAACTTATTCTCTTAAAGAACTCCTGCTGATGTTGACAGTCTCCAAAAGGTGAGGATGATGACTGGGCTGAAGGCAGATGGGAGGGTTCTTCAGCAAACTGAGGACTTCTTGCTGCCAGGATGGCTTCTGTTCAGGCTCTGCCCCTGTTAAGGCTTCACTCCACCCTTTTACAGTTTACATGTCATTGTTTCATTGTTCTCATTGCAAACTCATGAAGTACTTATCTGCATTATTATACACACTAGAGGCCTAGTGCACAAAATTCATGTATGGGTAGGGTCCCTAGGCCTGGCTGGCGATCAGGGCCAATCTGTGGGTTGACCGGCAGGGCAACTGGGGGCCCCCCCCCCGGCACCTGCCTTGGCTGGCCTGGGGTCTGTGAGCTGGGGGCAGCTCTGCCCACTGGTGGTCAGTGCGTGTCATAACGGCTGGTCATTCTGCCGTTCGGTCCATTTGCATATTAGGCTTTTATTATATAGGATTTTACAGAAGACAAAACTAAGACTAAATATTTGTCCAAGGTTGCTTAGCGCCAAAGTGACTGAATTGGAACTGGAACCCGGGCATCTAATTCTATATCCTATGTTCTTTCCACTTTGAGATCTTTGTTTCTCTCTAAATTCTACGCACTCTCCACCAACTGAAACTATCAGTTCTATTCACCATAACATGCTGCATCACAGTACTTCCTTTCTTCTTTTTTTTCTTCTGCTTTTTGGTTTCTGTTTCCTCAGCAGTTCATACCAATAATTTGTATACAGTGGGTTCTCAGCACATGTTGATGCTTGACTAACTGGCTGCACTCTTCCCAAATCTAGTAATGTTTTGCAATAATTTGAGTCAGATTTTGTTTATAATTGTAACCTTGTTGATACTTTACATGTGGTTTCCCATACTGATACAACTGGCAATTATGTACAATTCTGATAATCCTTTCAAAATTTCCCCAATACCACTCTCTTGATACTGTTAGATAGGACAAAGGTCTCAAGGTCTGGGCAATTCTAAATGTTATTACTAAATGTTATTCTTCCTAAATGTAAAAATGTAGCATGGTATTTTGCAGATGCAGCTGGAAACAGGATGAGCCTGACCAGATAAATTTAGCCAAATTTAGCCAAGTGCAAAGAAGAAATCAACAAAATAATGTATATAAGCAATGGCTAAGCCTCCCTTCAGGGGAAGCTTTGGATATGAATCTCCTGTCTCCTTTACTTGCAGCAACTTAAATAAAATTACCTTGCAACAACCACATCTAGTTCGTGAATAGGGCACCCCAAGTGGTGAACACCTTGAGTTTGGTAACAATATAGTTACACAGAATAATAGAATTCATGTAACCTAGGAATTCTGGGAGGATTATAAGGAGTCACACAAAATCGGTATAAATACTAGTACATAATGATCATTATATGAATGGAAGTAGAAATGTGGGACTGATAATCTTTTTTTTAAACTTTTATTGTTGAGAGTATTACAGCTATCCCCCCTTTCCCCTCATTACCCGCTCCACCCAGTTCCTGCCCCTTCCCAGGCCTTCAACACCCTATTTGTCTGTGTCCATAGGTAATGCATATATGCATATAAGTTATTTGGTTACTCTCTTCCCAGTCCTCTTTCCCGCTTCCCTCTGATATTCATCAGTCTGTTCCATGTTTCATGCATGCCTCTGGTTCTATTTTATCAGTTTATTTTGTTCATTAGATTCCTTGTTCATTTATTTTTAGATTCAATTGTGTGAGGTTTTTAAAAAAATATATCTTTATTGATTTCAGAGAGGAAGGGAGAGGGAGAGATTGAAACATCAATGATGAGAGAGAATCATTGATCAGCTGCCTCCTGCACATCCCCTACTGAGGATTGAGCCCGCAACCTGGGCATGTGCCCTTGACCAGAATCAAACCCAGGACCCTTCAGTCTGCAGGCTGACACTCTATCCACTGCCAAACTAGCTAGGGCTAGATTCAATTGTTGATAGATATGCATTTATTGTCATTTTATTGTTTATATTTTTTATCTTTTTAAAACATTTTATTGTTGAGAGTATTACAGGTGTTCCCTAATTTCCCTCCATTGTTCCCCTCCACCTGGTTCCCACCCTGTCTCAGACCTTCACCAACCTGTTGTTTGTGTCCATAGGTAATGCATATCCTATCTAATAAAAGACAAAAAGGGTAATTGATCGTACCTTCTCTACGCTTCCCATTGGCTAATCAGGGAGATATGCAAATTAACCACCAACCAAGATGGCATCTGGCAGCCATGCAGCTGAAGCGAGCAGGAGGCTTGCTTGCTCCAGTGATGGAGGAAGCCAAGATTTCCCACCTGCCACGGCCCGGCTCTGAGCTCTGAAAGCAACAGCTACGAAAGAAACAAAGTTTCAATTATAGAAGCTAAACAAACCCCTGATACCTGCTTTTAGCAGGCCGTGGCCTCAGAGCTGGAGCGAGCAGGACAGCAACAAAGTTTCAATTATAGAAGGTAAATAAATCCCACAATTAAAAAACAAAAAAGAAAAAAAGGACAGGCTGGGAGCTTCAGTCGCCGGCCAGCCTGAAAAGGGCCCTCAGCCCCTCACCCAGACTGGCCAGGCACCCCAGTGGGGACCCCCAGCCTGAAGGGGTGTGACCAGCTGCAAACAGTCATCAGCCCCTCATCCAGGCTGACCAGGCACCCAAGCAGGGCCCCCACCCTGATCCAGGACACCCTTCAGGGCAAACCAGCTGGCCCCCACCCGTGCACCAGGCCTCTATTCTATATAGTAGAAGGGTAATATGCAAACTGACCCTAACAGCAGAAAGACTGGGAATGACTGGTCACTATGACACACACTGACCACCAGGGGGCAGACACTCAATGCAGGAGCTGCCCTCTGGTGGTCAGTGCGCTCCCACAGGGGGAGCTCTGCTCAGCCACAAGCCAGGCTGATGGCTGCCAGTACAGCGGTGGTGGTGGGAGCCTCTCCTGCCTCCTCAGCAGCGCTAAGGATGTCCGACTGCAGCTTAGGTCTGCTCCCCGCTGGCAAGTGGACATCCCCCTAGGGTCCCAGACTGCGAGAGGGCATAGGCCGGGCTGAGAGACCACCCCCCACCCCGAGTGCACAAATTTTTGTGCACTGGGCCTCTAGTCTATATATATAAAACCCTAATATGCAAATAGACTGAACGGTTGAACAATCAAACAACCAAACAATGGGTCGCTATAATGGGCACTGACCACCAGGGGCACGCATGGAACATGGCGGGTGTTGGCAGCAGGTGGCAGAGTGTGGAACATGGTGGGCATCGGCTGTGTAGGATAATGGAGCAGGTGAGCAGGAACGCCAGACCAAGGCAGGGCTCTGGTCGCTGTCCTCGGGGAGAGCCTCTGGTGGTTACTGAAAATTCTTTTTGCTCCTGTCCACCACAGTCCCACTGGGCGCTTGCACCTGCTGCCAGTCCAGCCCTGATCACTCTGTGCTATCAGTGGGTGCAAGTGGCAGCTGCCAGCCCTGATTGCCCCTGAGGGCTTCTCTACCTCCTCCTGCTCCTAAGGGGTGATCAGGGCAGCAGCCGCTGCTCACACCCACTCATGGCACCAGCCCTGCTCACACCCACTGCTGGCGCTGGCCCCAATCACTGCGCCCTCAGCGGGTGCAAGCGGAGCCAGCACCATCAGCATGTGGGAGCGGTGGCGGTGGGAGTGGGGCTGCCAGCAGACAGGGGACCAGGGCCTGTGGCAGGAGGGGAGAGGTGGGGGCGCAGAGGATGGGCCAAGACCTTCCCCTGTGCCCACCACAGCCTCGCAGCCCACAGTTCCTTTCAAGGTGCCCGAATTCATGCACTGGGCCCCTAGTATGCATATAAGATCTTTGGTTAATCTCTTCCTACGCCCCTCTCCCCTTCCCTCTGAGATTCATTAGTCTGTTCTATGTTTCCATGTCTCTGGTTCTATTTTATTATCAGTTTATTTTGTTCATTAGATTCCTTGTTTGTTTATTTTGATTTTTAGAATGAATTATTGATAGATATGTATTTATTGCCATTTAATTGTTCATATTTTTCTCCTTCTTCTTCTTCTTCTTCTTCTTCTTCTTCTTCTTCTTCTTCTTCTTCTTCTGCTGCTTCTGCTTCTGCTTCTGCTTCTGCTCTGCTTCTACTTCTAATATTACTGCTTCTTCTTCCTCTTAAAGAACACCCTTCGACATTTCATGTAATAATAGTTTGGTGGTAATGAACTTCTTTAGCTTTTCCTTATTTGTGAAGCTTTTTTCTTCTTCTTAGTATTTCAAACAACACACATTAACCATTTATTATTTTACTCTTTCTGTTGATCTGGAGTCTGAGCCTGGTTTAGCTAGCTCCTTTGCTCAGGGTCTCACAAGACTTACATCAACCCATCAACCTGTTGGCTGAAGGTACAATCATGTTATCTTGGAGTCCTCTTACCAGCTCACTAGTTGTCAGCGGAATTCAGTTCTTTGCAGCTGTGAGGACTGAGGGCCATTGGCTACCACATGACCCTCTCCACACGACAGTGATTTGCTTCTTCAAGGCAAACAGGAGAGAGTCTTGATGCTTATCTTTTACCTCTAGACCCTCTTTGAGAAGGCTCACCTGATCAGTTCAGTCCCACCTATATAATACCTATTTTGATTAATTCAAAATCAACTAATTAAGGACCCTATTCACACCTGTTAAATCATTTATTTGTTTGTTTGTTTGTTTGTTTATTTATTTATTTATTTATTTATTTTTAATCCTCACCCAAAAATATGTTTATTGATTTTAGAGAGAGAAAAGAGGAGAATAAAGAGAGAGAGTGAAACATCGATGTGAGAGAGACATATCAATTGGTTGCTGGGGACTCACCCTGAAATGCAGATACCTGCCCTTGACCTGGAATCGAACCTGCAACCTTACGACCTTTGGTGCTCAGACCAATGCCCTAACCATTGAGCACACTGGCCAGGGCTGAAATAATTTTTAAAAAATTGTTTAAAATATTACATATGTCTCCTTTTCCCCCAATTGACTCCACCCCCTGCCCAGTTCCACCCCCAAGGGCAAGCCCCCACTGCCCCAGTGTCTGTGTCCATTGGTTATGCGAATATGCATGCATACAAGTCCCTTAGTTGATCTCTAACCCCACTCCTCCCACCCTGCCCCTTGTCTCTGGACCTATTTTTGTTCATCAGTTTATGTTGATCATTATACCCCACATATGAGTGAGATCATGTGATATTTATCTTTCTCCAACTGGCTTATTTCGCTTAGCATAATGCTCTCCAGTTCCATCCATGCTGTTGCAAATGGTAAAAGTTCCTTCTTTTTTATAGCATTGTAGTATTCCATTATGTAGATGTACCACAGTTTTTTAATCCACTCATCTGCTGATGGGCACTTAAGCTGTTTCCAAATCTTAGGTATTGTAAATTGTGCTCCTATGAACATAGGGGTGCATATATCCTTTCTGATTGGTGTAAAGCTCTTTTTTTTTTTAATTAAAAATATTTTTGTTGATTTCAGAGAGGAAGGAAGAGTGATAGAGAGATAGATACATCAATGATGAGAGAGAATCATTGATTGGCTGCCTCCTGCACACCCCACACTGGGGATCAAACCCCCAACTCAGGCATGTGCCCTGACTGGGAATTGAACCATGACCTCCTGGTTCTTGGTCAATGCTCAACCACTGAGCCATGCTGGCTGGATGAATTTCTTTATCTGACCTTCAATTCTAAACAATAGTCTTGTAGAATAATCTTGGTTGCAGGTCCTTGCTATTTATCACTTTGAATATTTCTTGCCACTCCCCCTGGCCTGCAAAGTTTCTGCTGAGAAATCAGCTGACAGTAGTATGGGTGCTCCCTTGTAGGTAACTAACTGTTTTTCTCTTGCTGCTTTTAAGATTCTCTCTTTGTCTTTAACCCTTGGCATTTTAATTATGGTGTGTATTGGTATGGGCCTCTTTGGGTTCCTATTGCTTGGGACTATCTGCTCTTCCTGGACTTGTAAGTCTATTTATTTCACCGGGTAGGGAAAGTTTTCTATCATTATTTCTTCAAATAGGTTTTCAATATGTTGTTCTCTCTCTCTCAGCACCCCCATAATTTGAATGTTGGTATGCTTGAAGTTGTCTCAGAGGCTTCTCAAACTATCTTCATATTTTTGGACTTTTTTTTTCTCCTCTTTTGTTTAGGTGTTTTTTGCTTCCTCAATATTCCAAATCATTAATTTGATTCTTGGAACCCTCTACTCTATTGTTGAATCCCTGTAAATTATTCTTTATTTCAGTTAGTTTATGCTTAATTTCTGACTTGTCCTTTTTTATGTCTTTGAAATTCTCACTGAGATCCTTGACAGTCTCACTAAGTCCCTTAAAATTCTCATTGAGTCCCTTGAAGCTCTCATAAAGATCCTTGAGCAACCTTATAACCATTGTTTTGAACTCTGTATCCAGTAGATTTCTTGTTTCCATTAAATTGATTTCTTTGTCTGGATATTTCTCCTGTTTTTTCACTTGTGATGTGTTTCTTTGTCTCTGCATTTTGGCTGCTTCCTTGTGTTTGTTTCTATGTATTAGATAGGTCTGCTCTGTCTCCTGGACTTGGTAGAGTCGCCTTGTATAGTAGGTGTCCTGTAGGACCCAGTGGCTCAGCCTCCCCAGTCACCGGAGCTGGGCACTCCAGGTGCACCCCCTGTGTGAGCTATGTGCACTGTCTGCTGTAGTTAAACCTTGATTTATGTTTGTGTCACTGGGAGGGATTGACCTCCAGGCCAATCAGTTGTGAGGATCAGGTGCAACTACAGCTGAGAGCTGCTGTGCAGGAGCTGACCCTACGGAGCAGGACTTGCTTCAAGGGGACTCTGGTGCTCAAGGAGTCCACCCCTTGAGTCTGTCACTCATGGGTTGTAGGGTTGTAATCTGGCATCGTGGAAGTTGACCATCAGGTGCACTGGTTCTGGGGCCTCCCAGGAGGTGCAATGTCAGCCTCTGCCTGTGCCCTGCCCAGAGCCACCCAGCATGAGCTACAAAGCAATATGCAAGGGCAGCTACTTGTGTTGACCTTGGAGGTGCCCAGGAGAGGCCAAGCTGTGAACCAGAGTGGGCTGCCACTAGTGCCAGGCCTGAGGCCACTTATTGAGAGTTATGGGGCATGCTGATTCCAGCTGATGCTTATTTGAGAGATTTTAGCAAAGTCCAAAGCATGAGGCAAGAGAGGCCAGGTGTACGGAAAAGCAACCGGAAATGGCTTGGATGAGCCTTCAAGTAGGGTGGGGTGGGATCTCAGGGAATCACCAGGGGGGTGCAAAAGTGTGAGCCAGGCTGATGGAGATTCAGTAAGATGCAGTCTATCAGCTCTGTGGCTGAGAGGGCTCAGCAAATGAACACTGACCTCTGCCAGCACTTCTGTCTGGGAGAAAACTGCTCCTTTAGCTCTTGCCATGATTCCAGATAATTTAATTCTTCCCTGAATGTCCCAGGTTTAAGCTACTATCCTGGTGCTGGAGCTCAGAGAAAGTGAGTCTAAGCAAGTTCATGCGTAAGCCTTTTAAGAGGAACTGCCTAGAACTCCTGCAGCCTCTGTGCCACTCAGCCACAATCTTCACTGGTATTTACAGCCCAAAGTTATGGGGACTTCTATTTCCAGCACTGGGGCCTGGTGTGGGAGAGGGACTCTTTACTTCTCAGGGAAACTTCCACAGCCAAAATATCCCTCCTGATTTTAAACCACCACAAGTGGCCAGTTCCATGATTCCACCCTGCATCTCTGCCCCTCCTACCAGTTTCAATGTGGTTCTTCTTTAATTCCCTAGCTGTAGGACTTCTTTCAACTAGATTTTAGTTGGTTGTGAATGATGGTAGTTCTGCATTTTAGGTGTAAATTTTGATGTGGTTGTGGGAGGCCATCTTGTCCAGAGACTGCTGCTCATTTCTTCAATAAAATATATTATTTTATCAACAACAGTTTACATGTAAATGGATGTACAAGGAAATTAAGAACCTTGGTACCCAAGTACATATTTCACTGTGTAAGGACAGGATAATATTGCCAATGATAACAAAGGCTTCTGGGAAATTAAACTGCTTCTGGGTTATAATCTAGCTTCAGCATTTGTGTGAATTTACAAGTGCTCTGTCAGGGGAAGTCAGGTAGCAAGGCAATGAGTGAGCCCTGGAAACACTGGGCCACCACAGTAGGTACTAAAATGTGGGCTAGGTTTGAGACACATGATGGGAATGAGTTAAAGAGGGGAGGGGGGCTTCTTTGTGTGTTCTCATCCTAGGTTCTCAATGGCCAACCACCCACTCTCAGGATTAGTTGAAGTACACAATACTAGTAATTGTTAATATCCATCTGTGAGATGGACATCCTCAGATGGTCCAAGCTGATGGTCCTTGCCCATAGGCATAGAGGAAAGGTCAGGAATTCCATCCATACATGGTCCAAACAAGTGTTTCTCTCACTATATACGTGTGTGTGTGTGTGTGTGTGTGTGTGTGTGTATTTGGTAGACACAAATCTGAGCCAGTTTCACCTCCGTGCTCAGCCCTAGAGTATGAAGACAATGTAAATGTAGGAGGCAGTTTATATCTTCATGGTCCTCAATATGTTTCTATCTCTCTCTCCCTTTCCCTTCTTCTCTGAAATCAATAAAAATATATTTAAAAATAAAATAAAATAATTATTGATAGATGTGTATTTATTGCCTTTTTTGTTGTTGTTAATCCTCACCAGAGGATATCTTTTCCATCAATTTTTAGAGAGAGTGATGGTTGCCAGAGGTGGGAATGGAAAGTGGGCAAAATGGATCAATGAGGTCAAAAGGTACAAACTTCTAGTTATAAAATAAGTAAGTCCTGGGGAGGTAATTTACAGCATGATGACTATAGTGAATAATATATATTTGTATATTTGAAAGTTGTTAAGAGAGTAAAGTTTAAAAGTTCTCATCACAGAAAAAATATTTTTTTAGCTATGTGTGGGTGATGGATATTAACACTTACTGTGGTGACGATTTTGTAATATATACAAATATTTTTTTAATATATTTTTTATTAAGATATTACATATGTGTCCTTGTCCCCACGTTACCCTCTACCCCCCCAACCCCCCGGTCATGCCCTCACCCCCCCCCCCCGTTGTCTGTGTCCATTGGTTAGGCCTATATGCTTGCATGCAAGTCCTTTGGTTGATCTTTCCCCCTTACCCCTACCCTCCCCTACCTTCCCTCCAAGGCCCGACAGTCCAATCAATGCCTCTCCGTCTCTGGATCAGTCCTTGTTCATCAGTTTATGTTGTTCATTATATTTCACAAATGAGTGAGATCCTGTGGTATTTATCCGCTCTCCAGTTCCATCCATGCTGTGGCAAATGGTAAGAGTTCCTTTTTCTTCTTCCTCTTCTTAAAGAATACCTTTCAGCATTTCATATAATGCTGGTTTGGTGGTGATGAACTCCTTTAGCTTTTTCTTATCCGTGAAGCTCTTTATCTGACCTTCAGTTCTGAATGATAGCTTTGCTGGATAAAGTAATCTTGGTTGTAGGTTCTTGCTATTCATCACTTTGAATATTTCTTGCCACTCTCTTCTGGCCTGCATGGTTTCTGTTGAGAAATCAGCTGACAGTCGTATGGGTACTCCCTTGTAGGTAACTGACTGTCTTTCTCTTGCTGCTTTTAAGATTCTCTCTTTATCTTTTGCTCTTGGCATTTTAATTATGATGTGTCTTGGTGTGGTCCTCTTTGGATTCCTTTTGTTTGGGGTTCTCTGGGCTTCCTGGACTTGTAAGTCCATTTCTTTCACCAGGTAGGGGAAGTTTTCTGTCATTATTTCTTCAAAAAGGTTTTCAATATCTTGCCCTCTCTCTCCTTCTGGTACCCCTATAATTCTGATGTTGGTACGCTTGAAGTTGTCCCAGAGGTTCCTTACACTATCTTCATATTTTTGGAATCTCTTTTCTTTTTTCTTTTCCGGTTGGGTATTTTTTGTTTCTTTGTATTTCAAATCTTTGACTTGATTCTTGGGATCCTCTTGTCTGCTGTTGGATCTCTGTAAATTATTCTTTATTTCAGTCAGTGTATGCTTAATTTCTAGTTGGTCCTTTTTCATGTCCTCCATGGTCTCACTATACTTATTGAGGGATTCATTAAATTTATCGGTGGTTTCCATAAAATTCTTGAAAAACCTTATAAACGTGGCCTTGAACTCTATATCCAGTCGTTTGCTTTCCTCCATTTCTGCCATTTGTGACCTGTTTCTTTGTCTCCGCATTTTGGCTGCTTCCCTGTGTTGATAGAGTGGCCCTGCGCGCCAGGTGTCCTGTAGGGCCCAGTGGCTCAGCCTCCCCAGTTACCTGAAGTGGACACTCTTGGTGCACTCTTGGTGCCTTGGTTGTTGTAGGATCACTGGGAGGAATTGACCTCCAGGCCAATTGGCTGTGAGAATCAGCTGTGTCTGAAGTGGGAGAACTTCTGTGCTGAAGACACCCTTCTGGGGCAAGACTTGCTTCAGTGGGGCTTTGGTGCTCACTGAGTCTGCTCCCTGAGTGTGTCCCTTATGGATCTGAGGAGTTGCAGTCTGGATGGTCCCCCTCTGACCACTGGGTACAGTGGCTCCTGGATCTAAGGAGGTGCTAATTCAGCCTCTGCCTGAGGCCACACAGCAGGAGCCACGAAGAGGCTCAGCTGTGAAGTAATGCAAGCTGCTGAGGGGCCTTGGGCCTTCTCTTGGAAGCTCCGGGTCTGCCTGGCTTGGCTGCAGTTAGGTACATTCACATGCAAAAGCCTCTGCCGCAGCCTGGGTGGGGCGGGGTCTCAGGGAATCAAAGGGTGGAGCCAGCAGCTATGGCTGATTCTCCTAAGGAGTCGCGTGTCTCAGTGACCCAATAATTACTGCAAGCACCTCTGAGGGAAAGCCGCACTCAAGTTCGCCCACTGCCCGATAGTCCAGCTTCTCCCCGTATGAGTCCTGGGTCCCCAGAGACTTCCCGGAACTGGAGTTCAGAGCAGTCGGGAGCTTGTGATTCAAAAAAACAGCCGCGTCCTCAGGTGCCACCCCCTTTCCGTGCGTGCGCGAGCCGCCGTACCTCTGCACTTCACCTCCGCAGCTCCTCTGGCTCTCAGTGTGCTTTTCTTTCCTTCTAGTTGTAGAATTTACACTCAACCAGGCTTCCTGTTGTTCTGGATGATGTCTGCTCTGTCCTTTGCGGTATTTTTCAATTGTTGTGGGAGGCGGCAATTTCCCGGTGTTTATGCCGCCATCTTAGTTTCTCTACAAATATTGAATCATTATGTTGTACACCTGAAACTAATATATTGTTATCTGCCAATTATATCTTAATTAAAAACATAAAATAAAACAAAGCAGCAATTTTTGTATCTAAAAAAGCAAAAAGATAAGCCAGAGTGGACGTGGTTGGAAGAAGGTAAGTGCCACTCAGTTGGGACTCCTCCAAGTCCCTGAGAATTTTGCTTCCTAAAGATTCCACTGGTTAACTAGTATCTGTGTCTCCAGTTCAAGCTTACAAGAAAGAGAATCTAATTGGAAGTACCTATCATCTCTGCTGGGTAAAGATTTCATTTCATATGACCTCTACTCTTAGGTGCCTTTCTCTGGCCAGACAGCTGATAAAATATTATTTCTGAGTGTGTCTGTGAAGTTTCTCTGGAAGAGATTAACATTTGAATCAGTAGACTGAGTAAAGAATATTTTCCTTGCCAATGTAGGTGAGCCTCATCCAATCCATCCTGTGGGCCTGACTAAAAGAAAAGGTGGGGGAAGGGTGAATTGAGCTGATACATCAATCTTCTTCTGCCCTTGGACATTCATTGGTGCTCCTGATTTTTGGGCATTCAGACTTGCCCCTTGTCCTTCCTAAGAGTTGGAATGAATTACACCACTGACTTTCCTGGTTCTCTAGCTTGCAAATGGCAAATCATGGGATTTCTCCGCTTTTATAACCACACTAGAGGACCAGTGCACAAAATTGGTGCACTCGGTGGGGGGGGGGGTGGCCCTCAGCCCAGCCTTCACCCTCTTGCAGCCTGGGAGCTCTCGGGGGATGTCCGACTGATGGCTTAGGCTTGCTCTCCACAGGGAGCAGGCCTAAGCTGTCAGTCAGACATCCTTAGCGCTGCTGCGGAGGCAGGAGAGGCTCCTGCCACCGCCGCTGTGCTCACCAGCCATGAGTCCAGCTTCTGGCTGAGCGGTGCTCCCCTGTGGGAGTGCACTGACCACCAGGGGGAAGCTCCTGAGTTGAGCGTCTACCCCCTGGTGGTCAGTGTGTGTCATAGCAGCTGGTTGTTCTGCCGTTGGTCTGAAACCATCTCTCTGACATCCCTCGAGGGGTCCCAGATTGTGAGAGGGCGCAGGCCAGGCTGAGGGACCCCACTGGTGCACAATCAGGGCCGGGGAGGGACGTGGGAGCTTGGTCAGCTGGGGATGGACCATGGGAGGGCTCCAGGGTGTGTTTGGCTCATCTTGCTCAGTTCCAATTGGCTGGACCCCAGCAGCAAGCTAACCTACTGGACGGAACCTCTGCCCCCTGGTAGTTCAGTGCACATCATAGCAACTGGTCTACCAGTTGACTGTCTGCCCCCTGGTGGTGAGTGCATGTCATAGTGAGCAGTTGAGCAACCTTAGCATATCACTAGCATATTATGCTTTGATTGGTTGAATGGCCAACTGGACGACTGGACACTTAGCATATTAGGCTTTTATTATATAGGATAAGCCTATTTTTATTTCTCTCACTATATACGTGTGCGTGCGTGTGTGCGTGTGTTTGTGTGTGTGTATAGGTATACTACATTTATATATATAAATAAGTAAATAAGTTTAAAAAATATATATGGTACCTTCTATTGGTGCTGTTTCACTGGAGAATCCTGACTAATATAGTAAAATGTAAAATTTTCCTTTTATTGATAAGTGAAAACTGATTTTTATTTTGGAAAATAATTACATAGGCCCTTTATTTTGTTTTGTTTTTAAGTCACAGCCATGGCCTATTCTTTAAAGTGTAAATCTAGTAATTCTTTTGTTTTCTGGTACAATTTTGTTAATTAATAGAATGATGAGCCTGCTGATTAAGTGTAGTGCTCATACGAGACAAAGATAGCCCAAAGAAATGTATACAATCGCAAGGCATATTTTAATCAATTTTAATCTTCTATGGCCCCTACCCATCCTTTTGTAGAGCTACAATGAACTCTGAGGGCTTCACCTTTACTTCTCTTGAAGAGGTGGTAATGAGTGCAAAAGAAAGAAAAGTACTTGAAACCTTACATAATTTAAGACATGCAAACCTTGGAATGTTCCAATCTTCTACCTAAGCAAAATTTATTTTTGCTAATTTTAGTGAAAAAATAAGAAAGACTGTATTAAACGTTGTGAAACTCATACTGATACCAGACTAAACTTTGTAAATCAAGGCAACGGCTCCCCTGACATGAAGCATCTTGCGACTTGGGTGTGCAGTGGGGACTGACCTGGGGACCGAGGCAGCGATTAGCCTGGACTAGCTCAGAAGAAGTTACTGTGAGTTAAAATTGTATGCACACCAAACAGGCAACTTCTGAGGTCTGAGATGGGAAGGAAAGATTGTGTTTCTACCCCTATAAGTCACAGAGGTTACATTCCATAAAAATTATACTGCATTTCACTGTGCTTATCTTCACATATAAAATCCTATTGTGAGGTAAACAGAACGTTGAGAAAGCTGAGATTCTATATAATTAGGACTTCTATAGACTTTGCTGGTGTGACTCAGTTTGCTGAGTGTTGTCCCATGCACCAAAATGTCACCGGCTTGATTCCTGGTCAGGGCACATGCCTGGGTCTTGGACTCAATCCCCAGTAGAGGGGGTACAGGAGGCAATCAAATGATGTTGCACTCTCACATTGATGTTTCTATCTCTCGCCCTTTCCCTTCCTCTCTCTCTAAAATCAATAAAAAAACATGATTCTGACACCAGTTCCAATGTGTGGGTGATTTCCCCCACACCACACCAAGCAATTCTTCAATCCTAGCTGAGTGTCCCATAATTCAACCCAGAGATAGCATCAGATTGCACAGGTAAAGGGCTTAGTCCCACAAGACTACCCCTCTCCCCCACTTCAGATGCCAATCACAAACCCAACTTGTCACCAGTCTTCTGACCCACTGGCTATAAATCACAGGTTCCAGTGACTCTCTCCTCAGGTTCAATGAATTGGCTTGAGCAACTCATGGAACTCAGAAAACCAGTTTATTCACTGGATTACTGGTTTAATGCAAAGCATAAAAGGATATGAGTCACTAGCCAGAGGAAGAGATGCATAGGGTAAGGTCTCAAACCAAGAAGTTTCTGTCCCCATGGAGTTTGAGGCCCAGCACAGTGGCCCATGGCTGTGTTCTGACTTAGCAACCTGGAAGCTCTCTAAACCCTGTACAGTACTTTTGGATTCTTATGGAGGCTTCAATACTTAGCCGTGATTGATTGAATCATTGACCATTGGTGATTGCCCCAAGAAGTAAATACTGTAATAAGCTTGGCCAGATAGAAAGAATCCAGGGGACATTCCACTCCACAGACAATTGTACAGTGAAAACCAGGATTCCTCTAATAATCTCTCTTCCCCTTCCTGCTGCGTATTACATTGGTAAGAGGGTGCTAAGGCTCTCCATGGTCACTTTATGTAGTTAGCCAATGGAACTTCTCCACCTGCAACTGGCTGAGGATGTTATATTCATACCTATTCTTATGTTCAAGGTGTCAAAGGATGATGTGACCCTCACTCAGTATTTGAAATTAAACAACAAACTCGAATTGATTGATAACCATAGTAAAAAGGCAGAGTTTTTCTTAGCGCACTGCCTATAGAACTGCCGATAGGGTTGTATAGGGGAAGTATGGAGTTCAGGGACTAGAGGATTTGCGAAAGTTTACGGAGTAAATACATCTTCTGCAGGAGCCTGGTTACTCAAATAAAGCTGCTCTTTGGTGGTCACTGTGGCATATTTATTGGGGTGAGTCTGTGATTGGCTGACTTTTGAGTAAGGGGCTGACCTTGATTGGTCGCCGAGGTGAGTTGCAGTATATATAAGACAATCAGGCTTTTCCTAGGGGTGTGGAAATTTGTTTTTATTTTTTCAACAGCTTCACTAGTATTAAAGTAGAAATTGTCCTTTTATCACAGTCAGGCTTCTTCTGTGCATTTCTCAACTGGTTAGAAGCTGGAGAGAGGAAGGCTGTGAGTGGTGCCCCTGAAAGCTTCCGGAAGGGGGAGGAGTAGGGCTCAAACAGGCTGCCTTTCAGCTGGAGGTAACTGGAGAGTTCCTTAAATTTAGAGTTACTGTTCAACCACCTCTTTGAGAAGAAAACTTAGATGAGACATCACCTGAGAGCTAGCACCTGCTTCCGTTTTATCTAGGACACAGTAGGAAAGCAGGCATTTTGGTCTTACATCCCTATTAAGATGGTTGAAAGGAAGCTGCTTTTTTGGTGTCTCCTCATCTATGTTGATTCTGGCTCCAATGTGCACGAGGGCTCCCTTTGCTGCTCAGGTCACCTCCTCAAAGCTCTGGACACAGGCTCTGAGGGGATGTGGTGCTGTTGCCCGGGCCCAGATCAGGAGATGGTGGTGCTTGCTGGTAATTGTGGGTTCTACTGTGCTCTTCAGTCTCTGGAGCGCCACTGTGCAGCATGGTCAGGAGTTCAGACTTGCAACACAGGCAGAAGTTAAAGAGCCTTTTCCAACCCAGCCAGTTTGGCTCAGTGGCTGAGCACCAACCCATGAACCAGGAGGTCAGGGTTTGATTCCTGGTCAGGGCACATGCCCAGGTTTTTGGCTCGATCCCCTGGTGGGGGCATACAGGAGGCAGCCAATAGATGATCCCCCCTCATCATTGATGTTTCTATCTTTCTCTCTCTTCCTCTCTGAAATCAATTAATCTAGAGGCCTGGTGCATGGATTCGTACACTGGTGGGGTCCCTCAGCCTGGCCTGTGGGGATCAGACTGAAACTGGCAGTCTGACATCCCCTGAGGGGTCCCAGAGTGCAAGAGGGCACTCTGCAAAGTTGCTGTCACTCAGTAGCTCCTGTGGTGAGGCTCTGCCCTCTGGTAGTCAGTGCATGTCATAGCTATTGGCTGGTTGGCTGGTCAGCCAGTCGGCCGGTCGCTTAGGTTTTTATATATATAGATATACACTGAGTGGCCAGATTATTATGACCACCTGACGTTTGTAGGCAAATTAGCTATAATTTCACACTGAAGTTGCTAGAGGGCCAGATCATTATAAACAGGGAAGCAGGTTGTTTACCACGACAGTAGAAGCGATTTTTTTCTGAAGATATGGGTAAACAACGCGATTTAACAGCCTTTCAACTTGGGATATATGTATACACACACTGAGTGGCCAGATTATTATGACCACCCCATCAGTACTTTGTTGGGCCACCTTTTGCCTTCAATACTGTGGCGATTCTTCTTGGCATTGACTCCACGAGATGTTGAAAGGTGATGCAAGGAATCTGACACCCTGCCTGATGAATAGCACTGTCCAGTTCTGTGAGATTTGATGGTTGTGGAACCAGCTGCCTGATGGCTCTTTTAACTTCGTCCCACAAATGCTCAATTGGATTGAGATCTGGTGATTGTAGGGGCCACCTAAGCAAGGTAAAGTCACCCTCATGTTCTTGAAACCACTCCTGCACAATACGAGCACCATGGCATGGCGCATTGCCTTGTTGGAAGAAGCCAACTCCATTGGGATATGCCATCAACATGATAGGATGAACTTGATCAGCAATGACACTTAGGTATGTTATGCTATTCAGACGTTGTTCCACACGAATTAAAGGGCCCAAATCATGCCAGGAAAACATGCCCCAAACCATAAAACTGCCCCCACCAGCTTGAAGGGTTGTACTCATGCATGTGGGGTGCATGCTTTCATGCTGTTTCGGCCAAATTCTCACTCTGCCATCTGCATGATGCAACTGGAAACGTGACTTATCAGACCACATGACTTTTTTCCAATGCTCGACTGTCCAATCCTTGTGTTCCTGTGCGAACTGGAGACGTTTTATCTTGGTAACTGCAGACAGCAAAGGTGTTTGAACAGGCCTTTGGCTTCCATATCCCATATGATGCAGTGTATGGCTAATTTGCTTACAAACGTCAGGTGGTCATAATAATCTGGCCACTCACATTCAAATATATCCCACGTTCAAAGGCTGTTAAATCGCATTGTTTACCCATATCTTCAGAAAAAAAAATCACTTCTACTGTCGTGGTAAACAACCTGCTTCCCTATTTATAATGGACTGGCCCTCTAACAACTTCAGCGCGAAATTATAGTTAATTTGCCTACAAACGTCAGGTGGTCATAATAATCTGGCCACTCAGTGTATTGTGTGTGTGTGTGTGTGTGTGTGTATCTATATATATATCTATAGATATCTATATGTATATATCTATATATCTATATATATATACATACATATATATAATTTTTTAAAGAGACTTTTCCACAGTCCAATGGGGAAAGCACCATAAAGGCAAAACCTTTCTGACGGGCTCTCTTAAATTCCATCCCTGCTTTCTCCCTGACTCTTCTCTTAGCATTACATCTCTTTACCTGTGCTGCTATACTCTTTTTTCAGGAAATCCCAGTACCCTCAGGCATTGATCTTGCCCCAGGTCAGTCAGCCTTTTCTCTCTACAGCCCTCAGTTCTCCTCATCTAAATCCTTTGATCTCATCCAGCTCTTCACAAACTTTAATGTGCTTAATTACTCACAGCCTTATGAAAATGCAGATTCTGGTTCATTAGGTCTTGGGTGGGGCTTGAGAGTTAGCATTCCTAACTAGTCCAGATGATGCTCCTCCTGTTGATCTGCCACCCCAGTTTGAATAGGAAAGTTCTAACATGCTAGACAAGGAATTCATCAGGACAGAAAGGAAACGCTGATGACATGATTAACACAAAGTGGAATCTGATGACATGATTGACGCTTAAAGTGGAATCAGAGCTGGGTTGGGGCTCTGCACATCAATACCCTTTTTGGCCTTTCAGTACTGTGAGCTGCAAACTTCAGTGCTTCATTATGGTATTAAGGGGCTACAGGCATGGTGCCTTTATGGGTTCCTTCCTCCATAAAAAATGTAAGTAATTATATTTTACAATTATTTTGGTACAAAGATGAATATAATCCAAACTGAATTCATTATTATTATTTGAAAAATATTTTTTCTTCTGATTTTAAAAGAAACAAAAATTAAAACACTTCCATGGGGCATAACTGTATCATGGGCCTTATGTACTGTATCTATTATCCTATATAATAAAAGCCTAATATGCTAAGTGTACAGTCATCTGGTTGGCTGTTCAACCAATCAAAGTGTAATATGCTAATGATATGCTAAGGCCACTCAACTGCTTGCTATTATATGCACTGACCAGGGGGCAGATAGTCAATCGGTAGGTTAGCTTGCTGCTGGGGCCCGGCCAATCAGGACTGAACGAGATGGTCCAGACACGCCCTGGAGCCCTTCCGCAGTCCCTCCCTGGCTGGCCAACCTCCCGTAAGCCTCCTCAGCCCTGATTGTACACTGGTGGGGTCCATCAGCCTGTCCTGTGCCTTCTTGCAATACAGGGCCTCTTGGGGGATGTGGGAGAGCCGGTTTTGGCCTGATCCTGCAGGCCAGGCCAAGGGACCCCACTGGTGCACGAATTCGTGCACCGGGCCTCTAGTGTCTAATAAATAAGTTAACCCTAGTGGGTCTGATACCCAACCAAAGTCTGTGCCTGACGCTTTGTACTCGAAATGTTTGAACCAGTTTGGAGTAAGGAAAGGTTTGTTGATCAAAAAGTTGCCAACTGAGAAGATAGGAGACGTAATGGTACCTCAAATCTATCTTACTTGCTGGACTATATTATGGGCTTTTAAATGGTAAAGGGGAACATGGAGCTCTGTCACATAGCTCTCCACAGAGATGGTGGCGGCTTCAGTGCCCGACATTTCGAGAAAAGTTCTCACGTGGATAATTGCAGGGGTCCCACGTTGAGAATTTTGGTCTTGATCCAGAGAAGAGAAAAAGCCAGTGGTAGCTGAGACAGTAGGGGAGGTGAAGAAAGAACCTAGCCTGGTGTGTCCACCCTTACGAAGCTGAACATACATGTCACCTGAACATCTCCGGAGGCATTTGGAATCTGACAGTGAAGAATTTTTTGGCTCATCTGCTCCTAGCAATTGGGAGGACATCCCCCTGGAAGATGGTCATCTGAAGTTCAGTTTCTTGTCATGTTTAGCTGATGACTTGGGCCATGCCATGCCTAACTCCAGGCTCCAGGAGATGTGCAGGGTCAGAGATGTTCTTGAGTTCTACAATGTGCCTGTTCAAGATAGAGCTAAATTTGATGAACTTGTGGCCAGTAATCTGCCTCCCGATATAAAAATCACTTGGGGCTACTGAGCAATTCAGAAGAGGAATTGAAATTATTGTCATCATCCCCCCGCCCCCAACAAGGAGGCTACCTATCAGACCTTTTGACACTTTGAAATACTATCAGAACTGTTCTCTAAAACCACTTTTTCTGTGGAAGAATGAATTATTTTTTTTTCTCATAACATCATGAATTGACAACAAGATTTTCTTTTTTTCACAACTGCTGAAACTTTAAAAAATAGAATCAGGTCATTAATAACTTATGAAAACTTTCTTCTCCAGACTCTCTAATTAACTTGGGTTTAACATATAAGGCGATGGCATGCTCGGAAGTGGTTGTATTCTTCATAGGCAAGAAAAAGTTTTAATTCTGTCAGTATTCTTAAATCTAAGGTAGTATTATATGCAGAATATATACAATTGAGGAAACAGATTAGATATGTATAAAAGAAACATAAAAGTCTGTGGGGAATATAGAAAGATGTTTCACTGTTTGATTTACTGCACAACGAGAAATAGTAGAGAATGATTCTGTTCATTCTGAAGTAATCTCTATTGAAATTAAAGTAGATTTCTTGAATTGTGTTGTGTTTTTAATTTTTTTAATGGTGAAATTTGTTTTTCTGCCTTGCTATTTCCTTAGTATAAGTATTATAAATGAAAAAAAGAATATATGCCAATTATTAAGTGCTGTGACTTTTTCTGTAACAAATATACCAGATTCTATAAAAAAGGGGGAGGGGGGAACATGGATGCAGAAGTGCTGGTGGGGCAGGCTTTAATTGAAGGACTTCCGAACTTGGCCATCTATGGTAAAGGGACATCAAGACTGGATCTTTCTGGAAAATGTACGCTTGGCTTCTGTAAAGGTCCCAGTGCTCAAGTTCTGGTTATGATCTGTTCCTTCAGTTCCATTGGGGGGTGAGCAGGGATGAGACTTTGGTTCAGGGTGCAGCTGGAGGTCAAAGTTCTCTCATCTGCCCATGCTTCCGCTGCATGCCCCGTGGTCCTGGGCTGCTGTTGGCACCCTATCAAACAGCACAGGACTGTTTTGAGCTGGCTCTGCAGTTACAGGACTTTTAGACCAACTACACCAGCGATGGCGAACCTATGACATGCGTGTCAGAGGTGACACGTGAACTCACTTTTTTGGTTGATTTTTCTTTGTTAAATGGCATTTAAATATATAAAATAAATATCAAAAATATAAGTCTTTGTTTTACTATGGTTGCAAATATCAAAAAATTTCTATATGTGACATGGCACCAGAGTTAAGTTAGGGTTTTTCAAAATGCTGACACGCCAAGCTCAAAAGGTTCGCCATCACTGAACTACATACATCTGCCATGAGAAAGAACATCTCCGAGATGGAGCTATCTAAATTCCTAAGAAAGATAAAAAAGATATTTTAAACAATTTATATATTTTTTTATTGATTCCAGAGAGAGGGAGGGAGAGGGAGAGAGAGAGTTAAAAACATCAATGATGAGAGAGAATCATCGATTGGCTGCCTCCCACCAGGGATCAGGCCTGGCCAGCCCTTTCGCACCTCCGTACTTCCTGTCAGTCGCTATGTGGTCTCCACTCTCTGTCCTTGGCTACCAGGGTTCTCTCCAGCTTGTCTTCAGTTGGATATTCAGGATGATTTTTCTATTTTAGTTGTAATTCTAGTTTGGTCTTTGTAGAATGTTAGTGTAGCTTCCACTTAATCCACTGCCATCTTGGAATTCAGATAAAAATATTGAACTGCCTTAAATTTGCAAAGCATCTCTCTTTCTGTGGCACTACATTGATATCAGCACAGGAATTAATTCAATTTGTTCATTCCCCTCTCTGCTGCTTTCCAAACTGTGCTCACTTGGGTTTGTCATGAATTAAAGAAAAGGGTATAACATTTAAAAAATATTTTTAAATTGATTTTAGAGAGAAAAGGAGAGGGAGAGAGATAGAAACATCAATTAAGAGAAAGAATCATTGATTGGCTGCTTCCTGCACGTCCCCTACTGGGGATTGAACCCACAACCCAGGCATGTGCCCGTGACCTCCTGGTTCAACCACTGATCAACACTGGCTGGGCTAGGGCGTAGTATTTTAGTGGCTGTTCCATTAATTACCAAAAGAGGAGTTTTGAGACTCTTACTACAGGAACTTAATTACATTTATAGTCAAGGGCCTGTAATTCTGCTCCATTTTCATCTCCAGGTATTTTGTTCTTACAGTTACAATAATATAAAACAGATGCAGTGTGGCCTCTGTGGTTGGAGGGAGGTTGGCAACCTGCCTGCTCAGCTTCTCCTCCATCCTTCCCTGGAGGCTTAGGCCACCTCAGGAATATGAGGGGCTCAGTTGGAGCCCCCAGTTGAACCCACAGTCCCCAGCACACTTTACATATGAGAAACCGGAAGTCCAGAGAGTGTGATTGTGTCTTCTTTAAAAAAAAAAAAAATTTCACCATAGCCAGTGTGGCTCAGTGGTAGAGGGTTGGCCCATACACCAAAGGATCTTGGGTTCGATTCTCAGTCAAGGGCACATATCTGGGTTGCAGGTTCATTCCCTGGTCCTGTCCAGGGCAAGTGCAGGAGTCAACCAATCGATGTGTCTCTCTCACATTGATGTTTCTCTGTCTCCCCCCTCCTTCCATTCCACTCTTTCTAAAAATCCATGGAAAAAATATCCTTGGATGAGGATAAAAATAAAAAAATAAAAATAAGTATAAATAAATTTACATGTGTTTCCAGATATTACAACTAGGTTGCTGATTCTAGAATTTAAATAGAATTAGCCAGCCTATTAGCTCCAACACTTGCCTTTCTTTCAGACGGAATGGTTGGTCACTTTGTTGCTCTGAATGCTTCTGATCCCAGAACCACACCCTGATTTCCTGGGAAAATAGAAAGGCCGGAATGGAATTGTCAAGGCAAACAACGTCCTGCTACCCAGGAAGAGATAATAATAGCACTTAACTACTTAGAATAAGCAGGGTCAGGCCTGGTTCTGTACGCTTTTCCTGGCAGGGCACGAGGTGGGTGACATCTTACTAGTATGTGTGCTTAAGGCACAGAGTGTCAGTACCTTGTCTGTGTCCTGGTTATTCCGTCGTAGAGTCAGGCATGAACCCAGGCAGTCTGCCTCAGGGGTCCGACTCTTAATCCCTTTGCTATGGGAATAGCCTTGAAAGTTCCCATCCCAGTCATGACAGTTTCTGCTTTTGAAAAAAATTCTTTTCTCTTTCTTTTTCACTTAGCTTCTGCTGCCCCTTCAAGGAACGGAGTCACTTTTCAACATCCTTCCTGGTCTACTGATACTGTTCACCTCACTCTTTCCAAATCCACCTGCCGACAAACATTTCAGATCTTGATCGTGATCCTAATTATTCCTCACTTTTGTGCTCATGGGAAACTATTGTGATATAGATCAACCTTGGGAGCTCAGGGTGGGGCTCCTGGGGGCTGCTGTGGAGTCAGAGGCAGAGCCATGGGAAGGCTATCTCTGGTCCTCAGAGCCCTTGCTGTCTGTCACCCCACGCCCTCATGCCTGGATGCTATGTCTGCATCTCAGTACTAAGCCCTCCCAACTTGGCCAAATCCAGATGCAACCCTGCCTAGACCCACCGGTATCTACTAGCAGATACCTACCGGTGCAATACACAGAGCTCCTCCCATCAGTGAGGTCCATGCTTTCCCATCTCTGGGGAGCACCTGAGTGTTCAGACAGAAGATAGTCTCTGGGGTCAAGCTGCTTAGATTCAGTGCTGGCCCTATGACTAGCTTGGGGACGTTGAGTAGGTGAATTAATTCTGTGCCTCAGTTTTCTTATCAATAAATTGCAAATTGTTATAGTACCCATGTCATTGAGCGTCTGTGAAGAATGAATAATACATGTAAAGCTCTTAAAACAGTGTTGGTTCATAGTGAAGAACTAGTAAATAGTACCATTTATTATGATGAAAGGGTTCGCAGCAGGAGAGAAAAAAAAAGTGACCTCCTGTTATCATTTGAGCATATATTTTTAAAATATGTTTTTATTGATTTCAGAGAAGAAGGTAGAGGGGAGAGAAAAATGTCAATGATGAGAGAGAATCATTGACTGGCTGGCTCCTGTACAGCCCCCACTGGGGATCTAGCCCACAACCTGGGCATGTGCCCTGACTAGGAATTGAACCAAAACCTCCTGGTTCATAGGTCAATGCTCAACCATTGAGCCACACTGACTGGGCCATTTGAGCATATTTTAAGACTAGAATTCTAGACGTTATCTTTCACTACCCTAGTGGAAACCCTTCCATTAATAATCAAAGGAACACAGGTATCTCAGGCTCAGAATAAAAGCCTTTGTCCAAATATGTCCCTCTATGTGGGGACAAAGTGGAGGCCCAATTTGAAATATTAGCTTCCTGGGAGTTGTCAGATTAACCCACCCCATGACGCTGACTCCACTATGTCTGTTAATCATAGCAGTCTGTGTTATATCACCAAATCATATCTTATTCACTGGTTTCACCTTTACCGGCAGAAAATCCATGTATTACTCCATGGACAGACACTCCCAACTCTGAGCTCAATTTTCTTCCTCATCATATGTCATCACCTTAGGTTCCTGACTTTGTTCTGTCTTGTCTGGGATTCTTCCCTTTTATAGCTTGGTCTTCCTGCCTTACCCACATTCTTTTCTTTTAAACAAATTTTACTGTGAAAAATGTTACACATAAATTGGTGTTGTGGTGGACACTGTATGTGCTGTCTGATCCCTTTCAGGAATGAGGAACTCGGTCCCAGCTCCCAGGAGCAGGGCTTGCAAAAAGCCCTCAGTCCTGAGCCTCCAGTTGTCTGGATGACCTCAGCTGAAGAGACCTGGTCAAGGTCAAGATCTTCTCCCAAGGTGGCTTGCATCCAGTGACTGATCAGCATGGGGATATATATATATATATATATCCCCATTTGTATATATATATATATACAAAATATATTTAAAATAGTAATAAAATAAGCATTCTGCTACCCTCCATCTAGGTAAAAATATAGACTATGTTACAAGTACTTTGAAGCCCTCTGCATTGTGTTCCCTTCTCTGTGTGCACCTTACCCCAGGTAATTGCTATCTGAATATTGTATCAATCAGTGTTTTGTTTACCTTTATATTAAAATTAAAAAAATATTTACATTAAACTGAACAATTTATATATTTGCCCTGCTTTTTAAATTAAGGAATGTACATTTTTAAATATATACAGCGAGGAAGGGAGAGGAAGAGAGAGATAGAAACATCAATGATGAGAGAGAATCATTGATCAGTTGCCTTCTGCAAGCCCTCTGCTGGGGATTGAGCCCGCAACCTGGGCATGGGCTGTGACTGGGAATCAAACCACAACCTCCTAGTTCAGTGATGGCGAACCTTTTGAGCTTGGCGTGTCAGCATTTTGAAAAACCCTAACTTAACTCTGATGCTGTGTCACATATATAAATTTTTTGATATTTGCAACCATAGTAAAACAAAGACTTATATTTTTGATATTTTATATATTTAAATGCCATTTAACAAAGAAAAATCAACCAAAAAAATGAGTTCGCGTGTCACCTCTGACATGCGTGTCATAGGTTCGCCATCACTGTCCTAGTTCATAGGTCGATGCTCAACCACTGAGCCACACTGGCTGGGCTATATTTGTCCTGTTTTTGAGCTTTAAATAAGTGCAACTTCATAATGATGCTTTTGTAATTATCTAGTTATTATTAACAGGAAAGAATTAAAGGGAAGACTAGATAATATAGGCATACCATTTATTTAATTATTATCACCCGAGGATACTTTTCCATTGATTTTTTAGAGAGAGTGGAAGGGAAGGTAGGGCGGTGGGGAGAGCGATTAGTTGCCTCCCACAGGCTCCCCGACCAGGGCTGGGGATTGAGCCTACAACTGAGGTATCTGCCCTTGACCAGAATCAAACCTGGGACCTTTCAGTCCATAGGCCAATGTTCTATCCACTGAGCAAAACTGGCTAGGGCTAGGCTTGCCATTTATATAGTTTTGCTAATTTAACACTCTTCCCTGCTGATTGGTGGAGGAAGGGACCGGACAAAAGCAGTTTAGATGCATGCCCAGTAAAGTCTGAGTGATGTGGGATGGTGCTTGCCCATCAGTCACACCTGGGAGGGAGTCAGTGGCCAGAATGGGTGTGGCCACTGCAAGTACAAGAAACCTGAATATTAAAACTTCTCAACAAAGAAGCGCTCTCTCTCTTGGCTCCAGGCAGCAGGCTCTTGGGACCCTGTTACAGGGGGCTGTGCTCTCCTATGCCCCTGTGGTTCACAGCCATGTGGGACCCTCATAATAGGCTAACAAAATTTAATTAGCTTGGATGCTGAACTACATCTGGCCTGCAACATGGAATGGAAGCTCTGGACATGGGCCTTGCTTTTGGCTCTCCTGCGACCCTTGCTGCACCTTTTCCAGGACTGGCTTAAGGAACATGGGACTGTGGAACCCAAGGAATGTAACTTCACATAAATAAAGCTTTTTCCCACATCTCATTCTCCTGTGGGGGGCTTTTGAAAATTCTTATTTCAGTGGTACCCCAAGAACCTCACTTCCACGAGCAACAGAGGAATTCAATTCTCTGGTAACAATACCATTACACAGTCACTTGGTACTCTGACCTTTCCTTCCACATTATTTTTTTCCAGGTTTGTCCCAAACTTAAAATATATATAGCTTTAGTTAAGCTCCCTTCGTCAACTTTTTTTTCTCTCCTTCAAAATAGCATTCCATTGTGTGAATGGTTTAACATTCAGTTACTGACTCTATAGCTGACAGACATTTGGAGTGTTTCCAGTTTTTTTTTGTTTTTTTTTTTCCTATTATGAACAAGTTTCCTAGGAATATTCTTGAATCTGAGAATAGAAGTCTTGGGTCATAGGGTATATATATCCTAAAACTTCTTAGAGAATGCTAACAAGTGAAGCAAATTGACTGTACAAGTTTATACTCCTACCAGGAGTGTTTGTGAATTCCCATTGTTTTACATTCCTCATTCTTGCTAACACCTGGTATAGTCCATGTTTTGTTTCTCCCCTCAACCCCAATGGTGGTATGAATATTTCATTGTTTTATATCCCTACTTACTAATAAGGATGACCATCTATATATATATACAAAAGCCTAATATGCAAAGTGTCCTCTCGGGAGTTCGATCACTCACTATGACGTGCGCTGACCACCAGCAGGTGGTGTGGAACATAGCAGGTGACCAGCAGCAGCGGTGGGGTGCTGAGGAAGAGAGGGAAGGAGGAGGCAGGGAGATGGGGAGGCAGGGAACCTGATCGGCCCTGATTGCCAGCCAGGCCTAGGGACACTACCCGTGCATGAATTTCGTGCACCAGGCCTCTAGAATTTTCATAAATTTACAGGACATTTATGCTTTCTTTTCTGTGAAATGCCAGTATTTTTGTCCTCCCATCTTCATTCTTTAAAATCAGACAGACATGTTAATAATGACTTTCATTTATCTCCTCCAGCTGTATGGTACTCTGTTCATCAGCATTCCTAGTTCAACACCTAGTTCAACAAGTGGCCCTCATTTGGCAAATGTGCCAAAAATCAAGTTTCCTAGAGATAATTCAATGTGCCAAAAGCTCCCCTCTTCCTTCGTATGTTCTATGGGCCCAACTATGACAGAAAAGCGATATTGGCAGTTTCATGATAGGAAGCAGTCTAAAAGTCCCGAACAACTTTTCAAAATAAACCCACAATAAGGTTGGGACAATCAAATAGTTATTCAGATTTTCAGTTGCTGCACGGAAAATTTAAGAAGAGCAGCAAATACCTGAAACAGAAGAGTTCTGGTGGGAAAGCAGGACTTGTGAATGGACAAGTGCCAGTGAAGTGGCTAATTCCAAACAGGTGGAACTGGGAAGCATGGCTTTTGTGCAGATGTTGGGGCAACAGGAGTGGATAGTTGAACTTACGCTTGGGTAGAAGGTAACTCAATTGGGAGAGTAGCTGTAGACCCTGAGGCAAGGTGTTGAAGGTAGAACTTTGAACTGAAACATTAGATTAGCTGTCTTCTGCATTAAGCCTTCCTCTTCTGATCAATGTGAGTGAGTTTCATTAATCATAATGACATCTATACACTCTTAAAAAACAGTAATATAAATAACATATAAACATAAATTTATTGTATATGTCATGTATGCAACCTATAATCAATATTTGGTTTGCACATGTCAATGCCTCTCAAACTTATATGCAGAAGTATCCTGAATGGCAAAAAAAGTGTAACCAGAAATTTCAATTATATTTTTACTCCATCCCCACCCCAACTAGTTTTCCAGTAAAATTGTCACGTGGCTTCATTAGCCTGTCTGTGCATTGCTACTGATCCTAAGGTTTATTTACACCCGGGTGAAAAACAGGCATATAAGGATTAGGGGAACCTTTACCATTACTTAGGACTGTTGAGGGGTCTACAGGGGCCTACAGACTAGAAATTGGGACCACTGTGGGGTAATCAGGTTAGAATAAAATGAAATTACGCACTCTTTTGTTGAAATTTTCCATGACTGTTTTGCATAAATGTGGCTGAATTTCAATGAGGCTCATTTTCATCTTGATGGCTTGGTTAATCAACAAAATTATCGCATTTGGGGTTCAGAAAATCCATGAGTGACTGTTGAGAAACAAATGCATCCACAACGTGTCACTGTTTGGGCTGGAGGCATCATCGGACCAGTCTTCTTCGAAAATGCGGCTGCTCAGGCAATAACAAAAGAGTGCATATGTGCCAGCAAAGCCGTGGAGGCCATTTACCCGGTATGCTATTCCATACATAACCCTATACTGTATACTTTATGAATCAATAAAACATTTACAATTTTAATTATAAACCTGTGTTTTCTATCAAAATTACGTCTTGTGTGAATTTTGGGACACCCTTTATGTGATGTAATGGCCAAGCCAAATTAGGAGGGGAGATATTTAGGCAGATAGATTTTATTTTTAAAGAATAAAGTTTTGATTTTGGAATAGTTTGAAATTTATAGAAACATACCGAAGGTAGTACAGACAGTTCCCACATACCCCATATCAACTTTCCCATATTAACATCTTATATTATTACTAGAGGCCTGGTGTATAAAATTCGTGCACGGGGGGAGGGTGTCCCTCAGTCAGGCCTACACCCTCTCACAATCCAGGACCCCTCAAGGGATGTCCGACTGCTGGTTTAGGCCAGATCCCACAGGTAAGACATCCCTCTCGCAATCTGGGACTGCTGGCTCCTAACCGCTTACCTGCCTGCCTACCTGATCACCCCTAATTGCCTCTGCCTGCCTGACTGATCACCCCTAACCACCTCTGCCTCAGCCCCCGCCACTGCAGCTTCATCTGGAAGGATGTCCGTAATGACATACAGAAGGTTGTTCGGCTGTCTGGTCTAATTAGCATATTACATTTTTATTATTATAGATGCTACATTTGTGACAATTAATAAACCATTATTATTATTATTATTATTATTATTATTACGTAAAGTCTATACTTTATTTAGATTTTCTGAATTTTTATCTAATGTTCTTTTTCTGTCCCAAGATCTCACCTTTGAATTTTGATTTACTTAACACTCATCCTCTTACAATCCAAAAAATTCAACAAACAGCACAGACGAAGCAGATGAATTATTTCCAGGTGGTGGAGTCCCATGATGATCCTCAGAATCACTGTGATGAAGGCCAGAAAGGTGACTAAAGGGTTAATTACTAAAAGAGTAGAACCTTTGGGGAAGTGATGGACAATTTCATAAGAAGTTTTGGCTCTGTATTTGGCATCAAAAGGGAAAACATTACTAATTTAGAAAGAACATACAACACTTTTGGGAGACTTCTACATGTGTGAAAATCGGTATGATCTCTGTCCTAATGCACTGCTGTATGCTATGTCATTCAGTCACCTCTAAAGCTGTGGCCTTTGACATCACACTGCCTGAATTAAAACATTTGGCTCCATCTCTTATTTCAGGCAAATCCCTTAATTTCTATGAGTCTCAGTTTACTCATTTGCAAATTGGATAGTAATATTAGGCTGAAATATGAAATTGTCATTTTTAAAATATATCTTATTGATTTTTTTACAGAGAGGAAGGGAGAGGGATAGAGAGTTAGAAACATCGATGAGAGAGAAACATCAATTCAGCTGCCTCCTGCACAGCCCCTACTGGGAATGTGCCCGCAACCAAGGTACATGCCCTTGACCGGAATCAAACCTGGGACCCTTCAGTCCGCAGGCAGATGCTCTATCCACTGAGCCAAACCAGTTAGGGCTGAAATTGTCATTTTGATAGGTTATAAACAGTCACGTATCAGCAATTTTCTACATTAAATTTGGCAATTTGTACTCCAGCAAGTTCTTGAGAGGATTACCTGAGATCATGATAATCAGATTCTTGGAACGTTCCTGGTGCTTAACAAGCATATAATATATACCGGCCATAATTAATATATACCATTTCCTTCTCTGCAAGTTTTTAATATGAAACACAACAATTTAGAGAAACTGTTGTTATCATAATCGGACAAATAGATGGTGGGTCCACTTCTTTTTTTAAATATTGTTATATTTTTCTCACACACATATATTTTATTGATTTTAGAGAGAGAAAAGGGGAAAGAGAGAGAGAGAGATGAGAGAGTGAGAGTGAGAGAGACATCAATGTGAGGGAGAAACATTGATCGGTTGCCTCCCACACACTCCCCAACCATGGATCGAACTGACAGCCGGTATGTGCCCTGACTGGGAATTGAACCTGCCACGTTTTTCTGTACTAGGTGATGCCCCAATCAATTGAGCCACAGTGGCCAGGGCGGTGGGTCCACTTTTTGCTCATCAAATTTACTATGAGTTTAACTAGTCCTGCCTGAAGTCAAGGCAACAGGGCCCACCGGGGCCTGGAAGAAAGGCAGCGCGGCACAGTGGTTCATGGCATGATTTGAAAAGGCTGCAACAAAAGGTTTCACTTACCAAAAACATTTCCCTGCACATCCTGACTATCTGGCCATCTTCAAGATTTACTCTTTTAGGGTTAGCATTGCATCTACAAGAGTGTACTTCATTCAAATATCTTAATTACATGAGCATATACACATACAAAGAGATTTGGGGAGAAATTAATGAAAAACAGATGAGGCGAGGTAAAGATAAGAAGTATAAAGGACCAAAGTCAAACTTGTCACTTGTTAAGATTGCATCAAGCCAGCTCTTGGCAGGGATAGTCTCAAGAACTGTTCCATCTTACAGTACTTTGAATTCATTGTATAAATAAATTTCTTGGAAAAGAAAGGAAGAAAAGAAGAAAGAACAAACAAAAAGCAAAGCAAAAAATTTACTCTGAAATTAAATTATGTAAGGGTTACAGAGTGGTAATTGATTTCATCCTCTTTACTTTATATAGCAAATAATATTTTAACATTATCTTAATTTATTAAGTGATTTTGAAAAATAAGCCAAATATTAGTAAACTATATATTTTTCCTATTCAAACAGAAAGGAAAACCTGCCCTACTGACCAGAATGAGGGCTGGCTCAAGGACACTTTATTTTTTAAATATATTTTTATTAATTTCAGAGAGGAAGGGAGAGGGAGAGAGAGATAGAAACATCAATGATGAGAGAGAATCATTGACTGTCTGCCTCCCGCACGCCCCACAATGGGGACTGAGCCCGCAACCTGGGCATGTGCCCTGACCAGGAATCGAACCGTGACCTCCTGGTTCTTACTAGTAGGTCGATGCTCAACCACTGAGCCACGCTGGTTGGGCCAGGCACACTTTAAATGATGAATGGACAAAAATCACCATCAGAATTTGCTCTGTCCTTGATAACCAACCAACCAAACAAACAATCAAAAAACAAACATTAACAAATATTTTCCTCTTCCAAGAAGATGTACGGCCCATACATAGACCCTGTAGTTTTATGTGTGCCTGCAATAGAAAACTGGTTTATGTGCCTTTTTGGACTCTGCATGCCTTTTTTTTTTTTAAGTTCCTGAAAACCTGACAAACTAACACAGCCAGCAGAATAATGAGCATTAATTTATGCATGGGAGAAATCTTCCAAGGCGCTTTTCAAAGGGATTTTATAAAGATTACAAAAGTTTTTGTTTGTTTTTTACTTTCCATTTTCTCTAGCACTAATATTATTATTTTAAACTCAGTATTTCTATTTTCACTCTTTGCCCCCCTTTCTCCTCATTGGTATGTATCGGCTCACTCATGACATTTTTGGTAAAATTAAGTATCTAAATTATTTCTTAGGAATCAAACGAAGTGAAACAAAGAAGAACCAGCTCATCTAATAAGGCAAAGAGCAAAGTGGCCATGTTGGAGGAAGAGCACATGCTCACAGGGCCCTCTGTGGTCACTCAGTTCACTTCCTGTCTCAACGTACTGCTGTGTGAGTAGTTTCCCTGCTTAATTAGGAGTTTACCAACTACTCCGTAATCTGTATCTTTTCTCCCTGTACATATAAGTTGTTTGTTTGTCTGCTTGTTTCTGTAACATGGCATCTTACCTGGGCCCCAGCTACCAGCTGCATGTGTGTGAAGTTAGTTAGCAGGCTCCTGGAGTCCTCTGTGTCCCCAAGCAGATAAAACTTCCCCAGACACCATGAAAGCCTGAGCTCTGCCACTTAGCACAGCTGCATGACCTTGGGCAAGTTACTTAATGTCCTTGTACCTCAGTTTCTTTATCCATGAATTTATCAGGATAATAAAGCACCTACCTTATGGGGATTTTAATGAGCAAATGTCTGTCCAACACTCAATAAATGTTAATGATGACAAGGATGATTATGGTAATGACCACGAAGAAAATATTCACAGGATCACTCAAACAGATTTTCAACTATATCTCTTAATTTGTCAGGGTTATGAAAGTGTCAGTGGCAAGAACTTGGTTCATGACCATATTTGGTGTTCAGTCATATGGAGAAATGTTTGATGCACTCATGGGAGGAAGGGTTTAGGGAAGGCAGATTTAAGGGAGAGCAACAGGACCTCTGAAATATAAATCCTCATAAGGGAGTAAAGAATCTGTTATACTTAGGTCACTTAGGTCAAAGTCCAAGGTAGAAGAGAGAAGGTTCCAAAATACAACGTGTGGCTGCATGGAAACCCACCCCGACTCAGTGTCAACTAGCCAGGCTGCTGTATATGGAAGAGTTGTGTCTTTAGGAGTCCAACAAACTCTGCTGTAGGAACAGTTCTAAAGAGCTTAACAGGAAAAGGGAAGGAAGCACTAATCAGTCACTGCCTTCTGTGAGCTCACAATCAAGAACAGACACACAAGCAAGGGACATACAGATAGGATAAAGGAAACAGGAATCCAAAAACTCTTTACCCATTTATAGGATGTGAAAATCAAAGGTAAAGAAAGGTCCTTTAGCAATGGAGCCCAGAAGATTAATATCATAGTATACTGAGTAGATATTGGTTATGCTGAAGCTCTCATTTGGAAGTGGCAGGGCTTGGAACACATTTATTTTAGAACTTGGGACAATTTTATTTTGGGATTTGACCTATTTTATTTTCATTTTTTTTGTATATAAAGGATTAAAAATTTCCAATTTAATAAATTCTGGGAAAGCAAATGTAAAATGACTCGGGCTTATAAAACCAGAATTTACAATTACCTGTGAATGGTCAAAGATAAATCATAAAACCATTTTGGTTACAAATCCAAAGCAATTCTAATCGTTCCAGCACCACTTTTATTCCCCCAGTGAGATTACAGTTGTTAAATTGTAAGCATCCCCACTGCAACTCAACCTCCTTCACCTCCTCCTAAGACAGTGTTTTCACACCCAAGTCACATCACATAGACCAGGCACATCTTTCCTTACACAAAACTTAGCAAGATATCTCCTTATGGCTTAGATCAACAAGGTTTTTATAAATAACCCCTCTTCCCCCAGTGCCTAAATCCATCTGAGTCTTCATCCTCCATAGGTTGTCGCCCTTGGTCCCAGTTCCAGTAGGACAGGTCCTCCTCTGAAAGGTCTGGTGAGGCCACACCAGTCACACATTAGCTCCTGCCCACACCAGTGTCGGCGGGGCTCCTCCTTGTCTAGCACCTTTGTGCCCAAGAAAGTTATTGTGTTCTCTTCCCTTTCTTCCTCATTTCTTGCCGCTATTCTCCTGCCTTTTCATGACATCTATAGCAACAGGATATTTGGTCATTCCTAGCTCTTCCTGTCTTGTACAACCCTTCATTGATAACCAAGTGGCTGTAACTGCCATTGCAATGCTGCGAATCTCTTGGTCTTTCCCCTTCTCAGTCTGTTATCTACCTCAATGAAACAGAGTCTCTTCTGGGACCCAGGAGTCTTAAACCAGGGACTCCTCTCTCCACACACTCTGCTTCCTAACAGACCTAGTTAATAAGAATCTGTTACTTCAAGATGTCCACTGCTATGCAAGATTCAGTCCAGTGGTTCCCAACCTTTTTTTGGCCATGCCCCACCTAAGCATCTCTAAAATCCTGATGCCCCTCTCCTCCCAAATCTGGTAACACATAATTCTTATTATTCAAAAAGTGAACTCCTATTCACAAGGAGGAAGCATAAAAGTCTATTAACTTGGTCTAAACCAGCTTCCAAAGAACATGGCATCCATGAAAGAGAAAAATAAAAGAATGAAAGGACAGTGGAAGTACTGAGGAAGAAATCACTAAGAAATTGTTAAAATAATAATAATAATAATAATAATAATAATAATAATAATAAGAGGTGATATAAAAATAGCAAATTAGGTTTCAAAACATATAATAGAGAACTGAAATGCATAAATATGTCACAATATATATTTATATACTCTATATGAGGTCCCTAGATTCATAAGAGTTGCAAAAAATTCATTGTTAATAACTCATTCTCGAATTGCCCCCCTTAAAAATCAAATTGTTCCCCTATGGGGCGTGTGCCCCAGTTGGGAACCACTGATCTAGTCAGAACACTACAGCCTCTGTCAATTACAAGCCTGAGGGAAGATGCCAGGCCCATCAATTCTCACCAATCATTTTGTGTTGAATTACTAGTAAACTCATATGGTACCACACTCTGTTCTTTACTACACTTCTTAACATACATATACTATCCACTTTAGTAGTTTGAGCACAAGCTCTTGAAGCTGTCTTTCCCCCTTCTTCCAATATGCCTAGACACCATCCCATGGGGCCAAGGAAGCACCTGTGAGCCTTCTGAGTGCCTCCTAGAACGAAGTATCTAACGGGTTAAAGTGTTACCCACACTAGTTGTATTTCATGGCTTCCATATAGTGTGTATTGCAGCATCACTCAATTTGCAATCTGTGAAATTTATCAGGGATCTATGTCCTCTTGAATCTGATCTTACCTGCTAACCTCTCGCTAGCATTAAAAATGCTCCACGTTTAGGATGTTAAATGCTCAATGGAGAAGTGCTACTGAGAGAAAACATGGAAGATTTCGGTAAGAAAGGAGCCGCGCTTCCCTTCCCAGCACAGCCTTCAGGTTGGGCTGAAGGCCTGTTTCCATTCTCCGTCCCAGTCTTTCAGCATAAATCCGCTGCTCACTGGCAGCCCACCCTGATTTAGCAGGTACCAGAACACCTATGACATGTAAACAGGTGAGATGGCAAAAAACACAGATCCATAGATCCTTTTTGATGGGGAACTAAGGACCAGTCTGAAACAAAGAGTTCACGTGTACCAGTGCACACATTCACAGGGACAAGTCAAATGCCTCAACAAGGGTTTGCTATGCTTTAACAGAACCTGGGACCTTTTGGTGTATAGGACGATGTTCTTACCGACTGAGTCACACCGGCCAGCGTGATACAGTTTAGCCTTTTGACATTTTTAGGGAATTAAAGTAAAAAGAAAAAAAAGAGGTTTCTATTTATAATGTGCTTCTACAGTTAAAATGGACTCTGCAGCGCAATGGTTCTTGCAGTTCTTAGTGCTCATAATATTTTCAGGCCCCATCAAAAGAACATCAAGCATCTCCCTTCCTTCTGGCATCTGCTCTGTTGCTCTGTATTTCCAAGGACAATTAAAAGATTGATTTGAACATTTGGTTCAGGAATTCAAAAATAACCTAGAATTCTCATAATAATCATATGGCTGACTTAAAAAAAAAGCAATTTTAAGAAGCATTTTAAGTAAAGGATTTTGTTAACTAGACATTTTCAAAGTGGAAGAGAGAGGCATTGTGGTGACAAACAGTTTTCAAAATTGTGATTTCCAAATTTCTGACATTTCACCTAAATGATTAGGCAGGTTTTCTGTGTGCATCAAATAGAATATTTAATTTCTGTTCTTCCATCACCCATTTCTGGTAAATGTGAAAAAGTAATAGTGTAAAACATCTTTCATTGATGCTTTTAATTAGTTTATTTTTTTTCAGAACTTAGACTCAATTTATTGGATTAAGATATTCAATTGACAAGTATCTCTATAATGAATCAAGACTGAAAAGTGTAAACCAATGTCAAAATAGTCTAATCATTTTGTCATTACAATCACAAGTATTGGTTCTCAAAAGTGAAAGTAGAATATATTAACTTTTTTAGGATTAGTAAGTGTAGACAAGTTGTTTTTTCCCCCCTAAACAAATGTACAATATAATATATGGAATTCCAAAAGTATTTTAAATTCCTTTTAACTTCAGAAGATTTATTTAAAAAAATATATTTTATTGATATTTTACAGAGAATAAAGGAGAGGGATAGAGAGTTAGAAACATCGGTCAGCTGCTTCCTGCACAGCATTTAACTATTCTGTCATCTTGACCAGAAGTGAAGAGTTCTATTTTTTATCTGTTAAACTCAAAGTGCCTATTAATGAAGTTGTCAAGTAGGTAGTTAACATATAAATTTGGGGTTCAGGGGAAGATGTAAGTTTTGGAGTCCACAGATGTATTTAAAACAATAGGAATGGTTAAATTTACTTTGAAGGGAGTGGGGCAACAACAGAAATGGGGTTCCAGGACTGAGCCTGAGATACTAGTAAGTAAATCTGAGCTTGGGAAAAGGATCCAACAAAGAACACAGAAAAGTTACCTGTGACATAGGTAGAATACTAGGACGGTTTGGTGTCACTGAAGCCAAGAGGAGAAAATTAATCAACGAAGGAGAGTGATCACCTGGGTCAAATGCTGTGGAGAAGTGGTGCAAAATTGAGGACAGACTTAACACTACGGGTGATTTTAGAAGAGTAGATCCAGTGAAATGGAGGGGTGGGTAATTACTGGAGTAAACAGGTGAGAATGAGGTGTGGAAGTAGAGATGTCTTTCAAGACATTTTGCAGTGCGGAGAAGAGAAACTTTTTTCTTTTTTAATTAAATCTTTATTATTCAGATTATTACATTTGTTCCTCTTTTCCCCCCCAAAACTCCCCTCCTCCCAGTTCCCACCCCACCCTTTGCCCTCACTCCCCACCCACTGTCCTCATCCATAGGTGCACGATTTTTGTCCAGTCTCTTCCCGCATCTCCCACACCCCTTTCCCCCCCCAAGAAAAGTCAGTCCATTCCCTTTCTATGTCCCTGATTCTATTATAATCACCAGTTCATTCTGTTCATCAGATCATTTATTCACTTAATTCTTAGATTCACTTGTTGATAGATGCATATTTGTTGTTCATAATTTGTATCTTTACCTTTTTCTTCCTCTTACTCTTCTTAAAGGATACCTTTCAGCATTTCATATAATACTGGTTTGGTGGTGATGAACTCCTTTAGCTTTTCCTTATCTGTGAAGCTCTTTATCTGACCTTCAGTTCTGAATGATAGCTTTGCTGGATAAAGTAATCTTGGTTGCAGGTTCTTGCCATTCATCACTTTGAATATTTCTTGCCACTCTCTTCTGGCCTGCATGGTTTCTGTTGAGAAATCAGCTGACAGTCGTATGGGTACTCCCTTGTAGGTAACTGAGTGTCTTTCTCTTGCTGCTTTTAAGATTCTATCTTTGTCTTTTGCTCTTGGCATTTTAATTATGATGTGTCTTGGTGTGGTCCTCTTTGGATTCCTTTTGTTTGGGGTCCTCTGTGCTTCCTGGACTTGTAAGTCTATTTCTTTTACCAGGTAGGGGAAGTTTTCTGTCATTATTTCTTCAAATAGGTTTTCAATATCTTGCTCTCTCTCATCTTCTGGCACCCCTATAATTTGGATGTTTGTACGCTTGAAGCTGTCCCAGAGGCTCCTTACACTATCTTCGTATTTTTGGATTCTTTTTTCATTTTGCTTTTCCAGTTGGGTGTTTTTTGCTTCTTCGCATTTCAAATCTTTAACTTGATTCTTGCGCTCCTCTGGTCTGCTGTTGGGAGTCTGTATAATATTCTTTATTTCAGTCAGTGTATGCTTAATTTCTAGTTGGTCCTTTATCACAACATCGAGGGTCTCATTAGATTTCTTGAGGATCTCACTATATTTATCGGCGGTCTCACCAGTCTATTCGAGGGCCTTACTAAATTTATTGGCAGCTTCTAGAAAGTTCTTAAGAGACCTTAAAAGTGTGGTTTTTGAGCTCTATATCCAGCATTTTGCCTTCCTCCATTTCTGTCCTGTTTCTTTGTCTTCGCATTTTTTATGCTTTCTTGGTGCACCCCCTAGTGGTCTTTGTGTGCCATCTTGTTGTAGTTAAGCCTTGATTGTTGTAAGTAACACTGGGGGAGATTTGACCTCCAGGCCAACTGGCTGTGAGAATCAGCTGTGTCTGCAGTGGGAGAACTTCTGTCCTCTAGGGAGGTGCTAATCTAGCCTTTGCCTGAGGCTAACCAGCAAATGCCTCTGTGAGGGCTTGGGCGGGGCGAGTCCCAGGGGATCAACAGGGCGGGCCGAACGAGCAGTTATGGCTGCTCTCAGTCCCATCCCCAGAGGCTCTGCCTCTCAGTGTCCCAGCAACCGCTGCAAGTACCTCGGCGAGAAAGCTGCCCTCGAGTTCCGACCGATGCCAGACAGTCCCGCTTCTCCCGTTTGAGTCTGGGTCCCCAGAGACTTGCCTGGAACTGGAGCCCAGAGCCTGAGACTCCCTCCCAATTGAAAACGACAACTGCGCCCTCAGCCGCCAGCCAGCTCCGCACGCACCTCCGCACCTTAGTATTTTACTTCCGTACTGCACCTGCTCTGAGTCTTGGTATGCTTTTCTCTTTCCTTCTAGTTGTAGAATTTCCCCTCAGTCAGCTTTCCTGTGATTCTGGGTGATGTCCATTCTGTCTTTTAGTTGTATTTTTGAAGTGGCTGTGCGAGGCAGCATTCTCTGGTGTTTACCTATGTCACCATCTTGGTTTCTCCGAGAAGAGAAACTTAATGTTGCTACTATTTACTGAGCAAGGCATTTTTGCTTATATTATTTGTAATTCTCACAGCAACTCTACAGTGTAGGTATTTTAGTTGTTTAGATAATTTAATAGAACATGTAAAGAATAAGGAACTTCTTAAAAGCCACATAACTAATAATGAGAGGGTGGGGATTCAAGCCCAGGTCCTTCTTGGTCAAAGTCCTGTCTTATTTTATTATGCCATGTCCCATCAGAGTAGCAGATAACCCCATCAGCATGATTTTCCAGAGCCTAAGAATTACCTTTCAATATCTGTCCAGAAATATTTTTCCTGAGACTTATACGGTTCTTGGAAATTCACTAATAGGGATTTTAAAAATATATTCATTCTTGAAAGGTTTTCAGATTTTTGTTATTAATTAAAATGTCAATAACCAAGGGAAAGGTAACGTCCAGCAGCTTATTGTGGATTCCTACAGTTTTAAGTAGTATCGGTAAGCTCATGGCATCCACTTTTTCTCTTCTATCTAGTTCATATTTCCAACTTGACATTTGATTATCTTACAGGTACTTAAAAAAATCAATATATCCCAAATGGAAACCTTGACTTCCACAATCCCTCTTCCAATATTTCAGATATGCGTAAGTAAATGATAACACAGTCTTTTTCGTTGTCTCCTGCAGAAACCTAGTAGCCATCTTATAATTCTTTGATATAATTTTCCTTTTCCTTCACATTAGATCCATCAAGTTATGTTGGTTCTGCCTTTATTTTTATTTTTTATTGATTGATTTGTAAGAGAGAGAGAGAGGTAGGGGGAGAGAGAAACATTGATTTGTTGTTCCATTTTTTAAATACATTCATTGGTTGAGTCTTGTATGTACCCTGATCAGGGATTGAACCTGCAACCTAACCAACTGAGCTACTCAACCAGGGCCTTGGTTCTGCCATTAAAAGACACCTTACACCTGTGCTTTCCCACATCTTCATCATCCCACCTTCACTACTACCCTTCTAAAGTGGGTCTCTCCCACTCCATCATCTCATCTAGCACTTATCCCATGTTATTATCATTTGAGTTAATTTTTTGTTTATTGGTTTATTGTTTATATCTCCCACCTAGAATGTAAGTTCCCTAAGGGCAAAACTTTATTGATTAGCATTGTGTCCCCAATGTTTATCATGACTGCCACAATTAGCAATGGTAGATGTTCAACAAACATATTGGTACTTGAATGAAAGAATTAGTGAATAAATAATTTCCCTCAAGGAAAGGAAATAGCCCCTGCCAGCTGTAGCTGAAAAAAAAAAGTGACAAAATCCATGGTCATCAAAGTCAGGTTCTCTAGAGTGTATGAGGTACTGAGGCGACTGGATCTGGCTCCCTTTTCTTTTCCCTCTCCTGGTTAAGTTGTATATTTCTCTGACATGATAGTATAAACAACAGTTTACTATTTGGTAGTTAACAAAGCACAAGCAGTTTTGCTACTTTAATAGCCTGCAAGATGGGGAATAGGTTTTACAGATGGGAAGTTTGAGGAATAAGAGAATCTATATATAAAAAGGCTAATATGCAAAGTGTCCCCTCGGGAGTTCAATCGAGAGACTGGGAGTTCGAGTGCTCTGACATGTGCTGACCACCAGGGGGCGGCATGGAACAAAGAAAGGCCCCAACCGGCAGCTGGAAGGCCCCAATCGGCCCTGATTGCTGGCTAGGCCTAGGGATCCTACCTGTGCACAAATTTCATGCACTGGGCCTCTAGTATGCTATAATGCTGATAAGGACTGAAACCAGTGTTGGGCCTGCATCCCTCGTTCTGGGTCCACTTTATATTCCACATGCTGCACTTATATTTTCTATCAAAAGGATATCATAGCCAGGCCAATGTGGCTCAGTGGTTGATCATCAACCTATGGGCCAGGAGGTCACAGTTCAATTCCTGGTCAGAGCATATGCCTGGGTTGTGGGCTCAATCCCCAGTGGGGGGCATGCAGGAGGCAGCTGATCAATGATTCTCTCTCATCGTTGATGTTTCTATCTCTCCCTCTCCCTTCCTCTCTGAAATCAATAAAAACATATAAAAAAATTAAAAAAGGCAACATTGAAAAAAAAAGGGACATCGTACACAGTTTCAAAGTATAGCAATGTTGTTAAGTGAATGTCAGGCAGTTCGCCCAAGTACAAACCTTTTTGTTGAGAAGAGACTTCTACTTCAGAATTTACCTAGGATTCATCTTACTCATTTTTGAAAACCAGGGAAGAAACTGAAAACTGTAATGATTTATAACTTACTGAGACGTTTACATATAATGATGTTATCTACTCCTCAGAATGACCTAGGGCAATAGGTGGAATTGATTTATTATTCTCATGTTGGAGATAAGTTATCTGAGTCTTAGGAAGGAAAGAGCCCAAGGTTACCCACTTACAGAACATTGATTAAAAGCATGGATTCTTTTTTGATTCCTGGTTCAACTAATTATTAGCTATGTAATTGTGGGCAAGTTCCATAACTCTCTTTGCCCCAGCTTCCTCATTTGTAAAATGGGATAATAATACCTCATCAGGTTATTGTGAGGATTATATTTTGTTAATCTGAGTACAGCATTTTGTGTAACCTTTGGCACATAGCTCTTAATAAATGCTGGCTATTAAAAAGTAACCTAGCCAGGCCTTGGACCTAGTTTTCCTGGCTCCAACTCCATTGGCTATCCTAGCATTCGAATTAGTCCTATTCTTAGAAAAGCAAATACAAATAAATGTCTTTTGAAATGTTCTTTTTAGGAGCAATTGAGGCCAAAGATGTCTTCTTTAGTTTTTTTTACTTCAGAACTTGAGTGCAGAGCAACGATAAGTGCTTAATGTTGCTACATCTTATGAAATCACTGCATAGAATGTATTTTGGCAGAGAGTATGCTGAATTTCATAATACCAACATAAAGAGCTGTTCTTGCTTATTTTGCAACTTTCTCCAGAATTTCAGACCTAGAGCAAGTGTGGCCATATCTTTCTGTTATGACACATGCTCAGACTTACTGTGCATCAAAGGAGAAATCTCATTCAAGTTCAGATATTTAACATGACCTTAGAGGCTGCTGAGTCAATCATTTACTCCTTTTTCTGTCTCTTTGGGACTCTATCCTAGAAGACTAAAAGGCTGGTATATTAGATAATATGTATGAGGCGATCTTCTCCCCCCCACCCCCCCCAGCATTGTTTGTAATGCTAAACAAAACGAAACAGAAAACCTGGAAACAACCCAAATGTTCATGAAGAAGGAAACAGTTAAGGGACTTTTGAAACACCCATTCTACAGAATAAACTGGACGGATGCCTGAGATATAGTACTAAATCAAAATAAATCCTGTTGCAGACCATGTATATAGCATGTTTCTATTTTTATTTTAAAACCATAAAATTAACATATTGGTGTATCTTTCTATAAGCACATGAGGCATGAAATTATGGAGGTGAGAAACTATTGGAATGGGGTACTGGAGGAAATTGTTAGAATTGCAAGAATGCTAGCTTTTAAAAAATTACATCTTGACATTATTTTACAGAAAGAATACATTATTTATGCAATGAAAAGTCTAATAAGAGCAGGCAAAAATGGTTTTCTTTAGCAGTGGCCAACTTACATATTCACTCTACTGAAGCTTATTGACTTTTATTTTTTAAAAAATTAAATTTATTGGGGTCACATTGTGTACAATTCTACAACACATCATCTGCATATTGTATTGTGTGTTTACCACCCCAAGTCAAGTCTCCTTCCATCACCATTTATCCCCCCTTTACCCTCTTCTACTCCCCCCTTTAAAGTCCATTGATCTTGAGGGAATATATTAGTAAGATGCCTTGAGGCACTCAGCAGTGAAGTGTCTATCTTTGTTAGGAATCAAACTTCTGACCTCGGTCTCAATAGCACAATGCTCCCGCTGAACCAGTACCTTCTGTTTACACACGAGCGTAGCAAACATAGACTCAGCTTGCACATTATACAGATATACTATACAGGGTCATATACTTCCTGAAGCAACTATACTTTAATTAGTTAGCCTTTTTATTCATAAAAACGACGTCACTTGAATTTCAGTGTAATGTGAAGCTAGAAAACCTCAACTTCAGAGACAATAAATGTAATTGCTCCCTCCCCCCACACTGATTTACTGGCGTTCTTGAAAATGTGTGTTTGATGTCATTTAAGCCATATTTGCTATTGTCACAACCACCAATAGGTTTCAGAATAGTAAACCCTTTGAAATATGACTCCAGTCTGAAGAAAGGAATCCGCAGCACTTTTGCTATAAAGATTATACCTTTGGCCTTCCTGTGGCAAGATTTACAACTGTGACCTTACGCTCTACTTCTTTGGGAGTGTAGTCATTTTAAGTTACCAGTGATGATTGCTGTGAGTTACTAGGTCAGTGTGAATTGCCTAATATAATGTCAGGTTCGTGCTTCCCAAGGGCTGGGCAGTATTAGGGAAACAGAGTGAATTTTAATGTCTGTGGAAGGCGGTGCTCTGATATATGAACCTCCCCAGTAACAATGAATTTCCACGGCAGGAGATTTTAACACCAGTTCGTAACCTATTCCATACTATCCATCTTTTAATTCATGAAATATTATGAGTTCATTTTTAATGGGGTGAAGTAGTCTGAAACTACATTAGGGCCAACTTTTCCTGAGAATAATAAAAACGGTGAATTAATTATATGAGGGATGACACAACCTTGCAAACAATGCCCTTCAATTCTGTTAACTCAACACCATCAGTGGTTCTCAACCTTCTGGCCCTTTAAATACAGTTCCTCATGCTGTGACCCAATCATAAAATTATTTTCGTTGCTACTTCATAACTGTAATGTTGCTACTGTTATGAGTCGTAATGTAAATATCTGATATGCAGGATGGTCTTAGGCGACCCCTGTGAAAGGGTCGTTTGACTGCCAAAGGGGTCGCGACCCACAGGTTGAGAACCGCTGAAAGTTGAGCTGAAGGCTTCTTCCTGCTGCACTTCCAATGGAATATTTTATTTAAAATTCAGATTTGTACCTGGATGATTAGCAACAGAGGCAGTGTGAGAGTTAGTCAAATGTTCCGTAGTTATGTGTGTGTTTTCCCCCCCGTTGCTGTTTTTAACAGGAGCAAGTGGCACACAGCCTGTGAAACCCGACCTTTCTGTGACCCACTGTATGTAAATACGTTACCAACACTAGATGGCGCTCTAGGGTTGCTTTTCTAGTATGTTCCTCCAATTCCAAGGTCCTTCGACATTAATTCCCTCCTTTAAAAAAAGAGCAAACATGCTATTTAAACAAAGGTCCCTGTAGCTGCTCTGTAGCTCTGTTTTTATATTTATAGTCATGCAATCAATATGTTGGAAGAGTAATTAATTTTTAACCTCAGTCCATGGGGAGATCACATGTTAGTGGAGTTAATGGGTGGAATAGGCTTCATTATTCTAAAGTAACACTAATGATAAGACAGGAAAGAAAGTGAAGGGTTGTAAACAATTGTGCCATCACACACCCTCATAAAGCAGCAGTGCCATGTGGTTATGGGACGCTGACCTATTGCCACTCTACTTCAGCACAGCCGCGGTTTCTGCTTTGGTCAACTAGAATAAATTGAAATACAGTTGACCCTGAACAACACAGGGGTTAGGGGCACCGACCACCCCCACCAGCAGAAAGTCTGCATATATAACTTTTGATTCCCCCAAAACTTAACTACTAATATAGCCTGCTGTTGACTGGCAGCATTTCCAATAACACAGCAGTCAATTAACACGTATTTTTAGTGTGTTATATGCATTATACACTGTACTTTTATAATAAAGTAAACTAGAGAAAAGAAAATGTTACTAAGGAAATCATAAGAAAAATACACTATGCAATGTTTTTATTTAAATGAATCTCTTTATATGCTGAACTTCCACATTTCTTAGTTTATATGCTTATTACAAAAACTTATGATAGTTAGGATTTTTGTTCTTGTTTTTCTTTTCTAATACAAGTATAAATTATGTGAGGATTTGTAAATTTTTGTATCTCCTACATTGTCTAACCAAGTGCCTTATGTAACACAGATGATCCACAAACCTTGAATTTTCTGACACAAGGCAGGATAAAACTTAACGGAAGGACCCATGATGGATGGCTGTATTAAAGATAGCTAATTTTTAAAAATTAAATCTTTATTGTTGAAAGAGTTACATTTGTCATCCTTTTCCCTCATTGACCCTTTCTAGTGCACCCCCTTTCTCCTCCCTAGACCTTCACCACCCTATTGTCTGTGTCCATAGGTTATGCATATATGCAAAAGTTCTTTGGTTGACCTAATCCCACCCACCCACCCACCCTCCCCTGCCTTCCCTCTGAGATTCCACAGTCTGTTTTATGTTTCTATGTCTTTGGATCTATTTTTTTAAATATTTTTTTATTGATTTCTGAGAGTAAGGGAGAGGGAGAGAAAGATAGGAACATTAATAATGAGAGAGAATCATTGATCGACTGCCTTCTGCACGCCCCACACTGGGGATTGAGGCTGCAGCCTGGGCATGTGCTCTGACCAGGAATTTAACTGTGACCTCCAGGTTCATAAGTTGACACTCAACCACTGAGCCACGCCAACCAGGCTCTGGATCTATTTTGTTCATAAGTTAATTTTTTTCATTAGATTCTACATATGAGTGAGATCATGTGATACTTGTCTTTGTCTATCTGGCTTATTTTGCTCAGCATAATACTTTCCAGGTCCCTCCACGCTGTCTCAAAGAGTAGAGATCCTTCTTTTTTACTGCTGCATAGTATTCCATTGTGTAAATACACTATAGCTTTTTATTCATTCATCTACTGATGGGCACTTGGGCTGTCTCCAGACCTTAGCTATTGTAAATTGTGCTGCTATGAACATAGGGGTGTATATATTCTTTCTGATTGGTGTTTCAGATTTCTTAGGATATATTCCTAAAAGTGGGATCACTGGGTAAAATGGCAGGTACATATTTAATTTAAAAAATATATATATTCTATTGATTTTTTACAGAGAGGAAGGGAGAGGGATAGAGAGTTAGAAACATTGATGAGAGAGAAACATCGATCAGCTGCCTCCTGCACACTCCCTACTGGGTATGGGCCCGCAACCAAGGTACATTCCCTTGACGGGAATTATACCTGGGATCCTTGAGTCTGCAGGCCGACGCTCTATCCACTGAGCCAAATGGGTTAGGGCCATATTTAATTTTTTGAGGAAAGTCCATACTATTTTCTATAATTGCTGCCCCAATCTGCATCCCACAGCAGTGTACTAGGGTTCCCTTTTCTCCACATCCTCTCCAGCACTTGCCATTTGTTGGTTTGTTGATAGTAAACATTCTGACAGGTGTGAGGTGATACCTCATTGTTTTAATTTGCATCTCTCTGATGATCAGTGGATTTGAGCATTTCTTCATCTGTCAGTTGTCCTCTTTGGAGAAGTGTCTATTTAGGTCCTTTGCCCATTTTTTAATTGGATTATTTGTCTTCCTTTTAAGTTGTATGAGTTCCTTATATATTTTGGATAGTAACTCTTTATCAGATGTATCATTGCCAAATATGTTCTCCCATACAGTGGGTCCCCTTTTCATTTTATTGATGGATTCTTTTGCTGTGCAGAAGCTTTTTATTTTGATGTAGTCCCATTTGTTTATTTTCTCCTTAGTTCCCTTGGCCCTAGGAGGTGTATTTGTAAACATATTGCTACGAGAGATGTCTGAGATTTTGTTGCCTATGATTTCTTCTAGGATTTTTATGGTCTCACAACTTACATTTAAGTCTTTTATTCATTTTGAGTTTATTCTTGTGTATGGTATAAGTTGGTGGTCTAGTTTCATTTTTTTGAATGTATCTGCAAAAAACATTTTCTCAACATCATTTATTAAAGAGACTGTCTTTACTCCATTGTATATTCTTGCTTCCTTTGTCAAGTATTAATTGAGTGTAATGGCTTGGGTCAATTTCTGGGGTCTCTGTTCTGTTGCATTCATCTATATGCCCATTCTTGTGCCAGTACTAGGCTGTTTGAGTACAGTGGCTTTGTAGTATAATTTGATATCCGTAGTATAATTGTGATCCCTCCAACTTTGTTCTTCTTTCTCAAGATTGCTGCACCTGTTCTAGGTCTTTTTGGTTCCAGATAAATTTTTGGAGTGTTTGTTCTAGATCTGTGAAATATGCTGTTGGTATTTTAATAGGGATTGCATTGTATCTGCACATTGCTTTGAGTAGTATGGACATTTGAATTATGTTAATTCTACAGAACATGTATATTCTTCCACTTGTTTATATCTTCCTCTATCTCTTTTTCAACATACTATAGTTTTCTGAGTACAAGTCATTTATCTCCTTGGTTAAGTTTATTTCTAATTATCTTATTTTTGTTGTTGTTGCAATGGTAAATGGGATTGTTTGTTTAGTTTCTTTTTCTGAGAAATCATTATTGGTGTATTAAAATGCCATAGATTCTGGGTATTAATTTTGTATCCTGCTACAGTGCCAAATTCATTTATTAAATCTAGTAGCTTTTTGGTGGAGCCTTTAGGGTTTTCTATGTACAATACCATGTCATCTGCAAATAATGAGAGTTTTACTTCTTTCTTTTCAATTTGGATGCTTTTTATATTTCTTCTTCTCTGATTGCTGTGGCTAGGACTATGTTGAATAAGAATAGTGGAAAGTGGACATCTCTGTCTTGCTCCTGTTGTTAGGGGAAATGGTTTTAGTTTTTGCCCATTGAGTATGATGTTCGCTGTAGGTTTGCCTTATATGGCCTTTATTATGTTGAGATATGATCCCTCTATTCCCACTTTGCTGAGAGTTTTTATAAAAAAATGGGTGTTTGCCCTAACTGGTTTGGCTCAATGGATAGAGCGTCGGCCTGTGGACTCAAGGGTCTGGGATTCGATTCCGGTCAAGGGGATGTACCTTGGTTGCGGGCACATCCCCAGTGGGGAATGTGCAGGAGGCTGATTGATGTTTCTCTCTCATCAATGTTTCTAACTCTCTATCCCTCTCCCTTCCTCTCTGTAGAAAATCAATAAAAAAAAATATATATATATATATAAATGGGTGTTAGATTTTGTTGAATGCTTTTTCTATGTCTCTAGATATGATCATGTATTTTTTTCTTTCAATTTTTTAATGTGATGTATCACGTTTATTGATTTGCAAATATTGTACCAACCTTGCACCCCTGGAATGAATCCCACTTGGTCATGATGTATGACCTTTATAATATATTGCTGGATCTGATTTGCTAACATTTTGTTGAGGATTTTAGCATCTATGTTCATCAGGGATTTGGAATTACAATGCTGGCCTCATAAAAAGAGCTTGGAAGTGTCCCTTCCTCTTGGATTGTTTGGAATAGTTTGAGGAGTATAGGTGTTAATTCTCCTTTAAATGTTTGATAAAACTACCCTCTAACACCATTGGGACCAGGGTTTTTGTGGGCTGGGAATTTTTTGATTACTGCTTCTATTTCATCTGTTGTTATTGGCCTATTCAGGGTTTCTGATTCTTCTTGATTCAGTTTTTGGGGATTGTACTTTTCTAGGAATTTGTCCATTTCATCCACATTGTCTAGCTTGTTGGCATATAATTGTTCATAATATTTTCTTACAATTCTTTGTATTTATGTGGTGCCAGTTGTACTTCTCTGCTTTTGTTTCTGAATTTATTTTGGTTCTCTCTCTCTTTTTATTTTCTTTTAAAAATATTTTTTTATTGATTTCAAAGAGGAAGGAAGAGGGAGAGAGAGAGATAGAAACATCAACGATGAGAGAGAATCAATGATCGGGCTGCCTCCTGGACGGGGATGGAGCCCATAACTTAGGCATGTGCCCTGACCAGGAATCGAACCGACACCTTCTGGTCCATAGGTTGACGCTCAACCACTGAGCCACACTGACTGGGTTCTCTTTGGTTCTTGATGTGGGTGGTTAACAGTTCATCAATCTTGTTTATCTTTTCTAAGAACCAGCTCATGGTGTCATTGATTTTTTTTAGTCTCTCTGTCATTTATTTCTGTTCTGATCTTTATTATTTCCTTCCTTCTACTTACTTTGGGCTTTTATTATTATTCTCTTTCTAATTACTTAAGTTGTAGGATTAAATAGTTTATTATTAATTTTTCCTTTTTTTTTTTTTTTTTTTTGAGGTAGGCCTGTAGTGCTATGAACTTCCTTCTAGTGCTATGAACTTCCTTCTCAGAATTGCTTTTGTTGTGTCCATAGATTTTGGGTTGTTGTGTTTTCATTTATATTTGTTCTGTGAAGTTTTTAATACCTTCCTTATCTCATTGGTAACCCATTCATTGTTTAATAACATGCTATCAATTAACATGCATTGTTTAATAACATGCTCCAGGTGTTTGAATGTTTTTGAGTGTTTTTTTTTTTTTTCTTAAATATATTTTACTGATTTTTCACAGAGAGGAAGGGAGAGGGATAGAGAGCCAGAAACATCGATGAGAGAGAAACATCGATCAGCTGCCTCCTGCATACCTCCTACTGGGGATGTGCCTACAACCCAGGTACATGCCCTTGGCCGGAATCAAACCTGGGACCTTTCAGTCCTCAGGCTGACGCTCTATCCACTGAGCCAAACCGGTTAGGGCTGTTTTTGAGTGTTTTTACCATAGTTGATTTCTTTTTTAAAAAAATTTAAATTCTTTATTATTTAAAGTATTACATAAGTCTCCTTTTTCCCCCATTGACCTCTCCCCAGCTCCACCGACCCTATAGTTGATTTCTAATTTCATTCCATTGTGATCTGAGAAGATGCTTGATATAATTTCAACCTTCTTGAATTTGTGGAGACTTAGCTTGTGCCCTAACATGTGTTGTATCTTTGAAAATGCCCCATGTGCACTTGAGAAGAATGTATATTCTGCAGCTTTGGGATGAAATGTTCTATAAATGTCAATTGAATCCATCTGATCAAGTTTTTCATTTACAGTCACTGTTTCCTTGTTAAATTTTTGCCTGGAAGATTTATCCAGTGAAGTCAACAGGGTGTTAAAATCCTCTACTATGACTATATTGCTGTTGATCTCTTCCTTCCATTTCTCCAGAAATTTTTAAAAATATATATATTTAGGTGCTCCTATATTGGGTGCATATATGTTTATGAGAGTCATATCCTCAAGCTTGGATATAATTTTTGTGTTAATTTAGTAATGTAAGTTTTAGAATAATTAGAATGAAGCACAGTTCTTTAGGAGAGGGGAGACCTGTCACTTGAGATTACTAGTTGAGATGTATTATGATTTTTTAGTGTATGATCTTTGCTTGCTTATTACATTCAGGTGAGCTAAAAGGTGTGGTAGCCCTAGTCTGTTTAGTTCAGTGGATAGAGTGTTGGTCTGTGGACTGAAGGGTCCCAGGTTCGATTCTGGTCAAGGGCATGTGCGCAGTGTGTGTGTGTGTGTGTGGTGGTGGTGGTGGGGGGGGGGCGCTGATCCCCAGTAGGGGGCATGCAGGATGCAGCCAATCAATGATTCTCTGTCATCATTGATGTTTCTATCTCTTTCTCCCTCTCTCTTCCTCTCTGAAATCAATAAAAATGTATTAAAAAAAGAGTTTATTAAAAAAAATAAAAAACAAAAGGTGTGGTAATTTTTTATTCCTTAGGATATACACAGTGGCTCACTTCTCTTTTTTAGAACAAGAGATTAATTATATGTGGATGGAGGGCATGGGTGAGCAGGGAGAGAGTTTAAAAAGGTGGAAGAAATTCGCTAACTATTGTTGAGCATCTTTAGTCAGCTAGTGGCAAACCGTACATAACTTTACTTAATCTTTCTAGATGATAACTTTGCATTTTATGATGAGGTAAGTAACTCCTTCTCAATCTCACCTCCCTGACCTCTAAACAATGTAGTGTCCTGAGAGTTCATCCTTGGCCCTCCCTAGCTTCTATCCCTAGATGATCTCATCGAGTTTCATGGCTTTTACCACCAAATGCTGCTGGTTTTGCTCCTCTAAGCCTCAGATTTACACATTCAATGGCTACTTGGCATTTCCACTTTCTGACTAAAAGGCATCTCAGATTGGCAATGTTCAAAGTAGAGCTCTTGATCTGACCAATCCATCCAGTTGCTTAAGCCAAAAGCTTAGGAGTCATCTTTGATTGTTCACTTATCCTCCTTGCCCACATACAAGTCATCAGCATATTCCACTCATTTTATCTTCAAAATGCATCTCAAATCTGTCCACTTTTCTCTATCTCCACGGCCCCTATCCTGCCTCAAGACCACACTGATCTCATGCCTAGAATTATTCAATAGCCTCCCTGCTTCTTCCCTGGCATTGCTATGATCTATTTTCTCTCAGCAGCCAGACTGATCTATTAAAAATACATCATGTCCTCTCTTGTTTAACACCCTTCACTTGCTTCTCACTGTGGTTAGAATAGAAATCTAATTGCTTGTTGCTTACATTTCCAACTTTGCCTCATTCCATCCTTCCCCAGCTCAACATGTTGCTCATTCCTGGGCCGCCAGCAGGTAAAGCCCTTTCCTGCCTCCAGCAGTAGCCTTGTACTTGGTGTTTTCCCTGCCTTGATTGCTCCACACTTCACACTGCCTGCTTATTCTCATCTTCAGGTCTTAGCTCATATTTTGCTTTTTCAGAGAGGCCTTTCCTGATCACCATTTAAATCTTTTTCTGATCTTGTTTATTCCTTTCATAGCACTTTTTACAACTTGAAATTAACTTTCATGTGTTTATTGCTTCTGTGTATCTGTGATATATCAGTCATCTATCTATTATCTATCTATCTATCTATCTATCTATCTATCTATCTATCTATCATCTATCTATCTATCATCTATCTACCTATCTCTCTATCATCTATCATTGTCTATCTTTCTCTCCACTTTGGAATAAGTGCCCTGCGGGGCAACTGTCTTGTCTAGTATATTCATTCCCTGCTATATCTTCGTTTCTGAGAACAGCGCCTGTCCTGTAGAATACTCTCAATAACATTTTAAAATTGAATAAGTGGACAACCATATTTATCCACAGTCAAATGGTGAGTAGATGGCAGAGCTGGATGCAAATCTGGCCCTTTCTTGCTACGCACCCTTATTTTTTTATTACAAGAGCTTCCAATCAATGAACCAGGACTCGAATTTTTCTCTGCTATTAAAGCAAGGATTATTTTAGCTAAATGTGTTGAAGAATTGCAGTAATGATTGGGTTCATTTGTCTTCCCTGTAAATTACTTTACCTAGGCTCCACAGGTGCTTCAGTTAATCATACATTTTAATATTTGAATTATTTAAATGATTGCTTCAACTCTCACTTTTCTTTGCTATCACATATTACTCCTTTTATGTATGAAGAACCATTTCCTTTTTTAAAATAATGTTGTCAATACCCTTATGAACTAGTTAATTTTCTTTCCAACATTTTCTTTTGGCTGTGTAGATATGACCTAACAGTCACCGCAATAGTACTGTTGTTTCAAAGGGTAGAGACCTTTTTTCTTACAAAAAATTGAATGTGAAAAAAACACACACACCCCTCCTCATACAATGTGAGAATGCCTGTTTTTCTTGGTCATATTTCATTTCCTTAGCAAGAGTATTTTCTTCTGCTTTCCATTGTCAGCAGACAAAAAAGATACAATTAAATCAAGGAAACCTGGCAGGGCCAGTTTTGGAAAATAAAGTGAATTCAGTTTCTGATTTGAACAAAGAGTAATTTATTATGTTGGAAAAACACTGCCCTGATGAGATTCAAACTCAGTAGGTCTCATGTGAGCTCAGGACACCACTTCAGATCAGCATTTGTGTTTATCTTTGAGAAGGGGCAGCAATTCCACCCCCAAACTTTGAACTCCAAAGAGGACGTGGAGCTGTTTAAGGGTCAGGTGGCAATGAGCACCCAGAACCCCTGTGTGGAGGCCTGGGGTCAGGTTTGAGGCTTTCTGTCCTGAGCTCATTGATTCTAAGTACAGATTCCTATAAAAAAACTCCAGCAATTATGTTGGAGCAAATGGAGTGCTGGGGTTGGTTAGAGGAAATTTTATGAATTAGATGAGTCCTAAGGAAACTTTAGAAATAAAAAGTATATTTTGATGACTCCAATAAGCATAATAATTCCTTATATTTGTATAAACCCTTATTATATCATTTAATATTTACAACCAGCACTGGGAGGATGATTATCTTCATTCTTTATAGATAAGAAAAGTACAGCATAAAAAGATTAAGTGATATTGAGAACCACACAGGAAATAAAGTCATATAGGACTAGGACCCATTTCTTAATATTAGACTGAAGCATGAAGAAACTAGAGTCTACTTTCATTTTCACATATTTCTGGATTGTAGCAACTTTTTGGTGATAATTTTATTTTAGAGTCTTCCACATTGAATCTTTTTGTGGAAGAGGGTAGGCTATAAATAATCTATAATAATAAAAGAGTAATATGCTAATTAGACCGGACAGCCAAACGACCTTCTGGACGTCATTCCAGTCGTCCTTCCAGATGAAGCTGCAGCAGTGGGGACTGAAGCAGAGGTGGTTAGGGGAGATCAGGCAGGCAGGCAGGCAGGCCAGTGGTTAGAAGCCAGCAGTCCCAGATTGCAAGAGGGATGCAAGAGGGATGTCTGTGGGGTCCTGGGTGCAAGCTGGCTTAAAGGACCTCCTCCCCCTCCCCCCCTGTACAAATTTCATGCACGAGGCCTCTAGTAGTAATAATAAACTAAAAATAAAAATCTCCAGAAACAATTACTGCCCCTTGTTGAGATTTTTGCACACGTTATTTAATTAAATCCTTGTACAATCTTATGAGACAGCCACCATTTGTGTTTCCATTTCACAGATGTGGAAACCGAGGCATAGGTGGGGTAAGCAACCAGTCCAAAATCACACTACTGGAAAGGGGTGGAAATGATTCAAACTTGGAGTGTCTGATTCCAAAGTGTGTCTACCTCACCTTACTGTCCAGAATGAGAGTAAGGGGTGGTCTGCCAGATCACTGGGCACTAAACTATGGCTGGATTAAGTCATATAATGTCAGGTGAGTCAGGTTTCTACATGCAGCTCCTTAGGTAACAAACAGAAATAGGTTGCGTGTGCTCCTGCCAAAAGGACAGTTGGAGTGAAGGAGAGTAAGTTGCTACAGTAAACAACCCATCTCTGGTGCATGTTTGCCACACACAGCTACAGTTCGTCAGCTAAAAGCCACCAGCAGCTGAAATTCTGAAATCATCCCTCATAGAACGCTGCTAATCAGAAGTGGGTGATTTATTTCTATTACCTAAGTTTGAAACCCTTGAAAACTGTTAAGCAGTCTGGTTTGGAATATTGCAAAGAGAGCTAGAATTTTATAAAAGTGTAACTTTAAAAAAAATCATTTTCTCTTTAGTTACTTCTTTATATATGTATATTTATCGATTGATTTCAGAGAGGAAGGGAGAGAGAGATAGAAACATCAATGATGAGAGAGAATCATTGATTGGCTGCCTCCTGCACGCCCCCTACTGGGGATTGAGCTGGCAACCCAAGCTTGTGTCCTTGATCGGAATCAAACCCAGGACCCTTCAGTCTGTAGGTCGATGCTCTATCCACTGAGCAAAACAGGGTAGGGCTAACATTTTACTGATTTTTTTAGTATATTGATTATGCTTTGCTAAATGGAAATAAATAAATCTGTTCTTTAATTTTTTTTATTAAGAGAAAATCATATCAATCTACTTAAACAAAAGTTATAAAAGTTGAGGACAAATTTAAAGTTTATCAGTTTGAAGGGATACCACATTATAAGCCGACTTTGATGGTGGTGGTAGTAGTCCAAAAAAGTTGGTCTAGCTTTGTTTATACGAGAGAGAGAGAGAGAGAGAGAGAGAGAGAGAGAGAGAGAGAGAGAGAATATGTGCGTATAAAATCTTGTATATACAAAAGGAACTTATTTTTGGTGGAAGTTTAAAGTCACACGGGGTAGAGAAACGATAGCTTGATTGGCGAGATTATGCTGAGTAATAGTTTGGAAAATATAATGGGAGGCTTTTGAAGGATGTCTTAAAGCAGTTCCCAACCTTCCTAATGCCATGACCCTTTAATACAGTTCCTCATGTTGTGGTGACCCCCAATTTCATTGTTACAAATTGAACTTAATTAAAGCATAGTGATCAATCACAAAAACAATATGTAATTATATATGCGTTTTCCGATGGTCTTAGGCGACCCCTGTGAAAGGGTCATTCGACCCCAAAGGGGTCGCGACCCACAGGTTGAGAACCGCTGTCTTAAAGTGTCTGGCTTAGTTTAGAACTGATGCAAGGTGGAAGTGTCTGGAAGAAGATACAAGGAAGTGTTAGCCTTGGCTATCTTAGGAAGTGAAGATGGAGACGGTGGGTCGGAGGATATTTCCTGTTCACTTTAAATGTTTTTGTCTAAATGTTTTCCCTATCAGGATATATTTTACAATAAAAATAAACAAAACAAAATAAAACATAATATAAAAAACGGATACAGGGAACATCTAGAAGTGGGCATAGGTTTTCAAGCAGGAAAATGGCATGATTGGGTAAATTCTATAATTTGGCAGCTAGCTTTAGATTATGAGGAAAAGTGAATCTGGAGAGAGCAGAATCAGGAGGTAAGTTGTTAGTATAAAGATGTTGTGGAATGGCTCCTAAGTCAAGTATAATTTGGAGACAATATTCTAAAGCCCATTTTCTTCACATCAGAGTATTTAAAATAAAATGATTTAAAGTGATCATAATTTATATTTGAGATGTCTGCCTTTGAAGGAGTTACATTATTTATTAATAGCTTAAATCTGTCAATAAAACAAACCACAAGTAAACATTGTCAGAGTAAAAGTGGAAGATAGACATATGAGAGAAAAAAATGAAGAATATATTTTTTTCTGAATTACAAATAAAAAAATGAGTAAGAGCAGCGCATGACACATTTTTGCATTAGTCTTCCCCTCCCCCCTTGTAACTCAGCCAGGTTTGATGGCAGCCCTGAATTTTTTGCTGTGATTTTAAGCATTCGTTTACTAAACTAACAGCATTTCATTAAGCAAGACTAATTCTGAGAGCCCATTAGCTTCCAGACAGTCATTAATTCCTGTGACATGTCTTGGGATGAGATCATTATTATTATCACTACTTAGAGGCCTGGTGCACAAAATACATGCACTGGGGAGGAGGGGGTCCCTCAGCCCAGCCTGCGCCCTCTCGAGTCTGGGACCCCTTGCTCCTTACTGTCCGCCTGCTCGCCGCTGCACTCACCAGCTGTAAGCGCAGCTTCTGGCTGAGTGGCACTCCCCCTGGCGGTCAGTGGTCCATTTGCATATTAGGGTTTTATTATATAGGATTATTTTTATTAATTAAGCTCATTTTTCATAAAATATATCTACATAGTTTTAACACTGGATATTTTCTTTCTGAAACATGTTCTTTTAGTATCTTCGAGTTAGCAATTTCTTTGAGTTAGCAATTTCGTGCTTTGCCCATATGTTTCCACATTCCTTTGGCTACCAACAAAGCTAATTTAAATTCCCTAGGTTTAATACCTATTGTTAACAAAAAATTAGAAACATCTTTGGAAAAGTATCCTAATAAGATATTTTGGTTTCTCTGTAATTTTTCTTTATTAGGACTTCTGAAATAATCCCTGAAGGTCATGTGACTGGCTTCAGAAGTGTGGGCAGGATTTGTCATTTCTTGTTTATGAGGATTGTTGCCACTGATGAATATGGTAGTTTAGTCACAGTGCTACAGAAGGAAAGGCCCAGCTTGCCTGTCATGAGAAGAGCAGATGCCACCAGAACACAGTGGCAAACGTCAAAGTGAAGGTTTCGCTGACAGGGAGCGGTCTGTCCATTACCACTTTCCAACACTTTTAGAATCAGAGACAGAAAGAAAACTCATAAAACAACCATGAAACTTATAAACAAACAAGAAAGGTAAGTAAAATATGGTGCTTAAAAATCCCAGGCTGCCCAATAAAAATAGGAACTGATATTGCAGATCCCATGGAGCCTAAGGGGAAGCGCAAATGGTTTGGGAAGTCCGTGAAAAACAGCTCTGACATGTTAGGATGCCAAAGATTTTTTAAAGTTGATCTCTTTTTGCCTGGTAAGATTTTATGCATTTTTGTCGTTCCAGCCCAGAGGTCTAAGGATTAGTGGATGTTTCTGCCAGCTTGGAACTCACGTGGTGAAAAGAATGTCTGCATGTGACAGTGAAAAAGTGGATGCATCAGGGCTTCTTTTCAAGAAAAGGATAACATTATCATTGTAATCTGGGTCTAGGGGCTTCAAAATAATGCTAAATTTGTAGTTTCCTTAAACATTTCTGTTTTGCCCCCTAAATATGGTCATTGTCATCTCAGGTTTGCTTTTTAAATGCTACATGGTTTTCAGAATGTCTAACCAGGTAGGGCTTAACTGCTCAGAAGAATAGGACCTGAGCCCTATTCTAAATTGGTCTATATGGGGATCTAATTGTTCATTAAACAACAACAACAACAAAAAAGGATTAGGAGCAATTTGGATGTTTAGATGCTAATTTTATGTGGGACTAATTAACTAATTCATGTTAGTTTTTTCTTAGCCTACACATTTTATTGATAAGAAGGAAAACATTTATCTGAATAGCTCAGAAGCATGCAATGAAGAAAAAGGAGAAGATGGAAGTTCCTTCTGTTTCCAGTATTTGTTAAATATTTGTCTGGAAGCTAACATGGTCCTATTAATGATGGGTTTTTCATTGCCATCGACATGCTTTTGCAATTTTCCTAGATATCTGCTCCGGGGTCACATGGTAAGTCAATAGTGGTTATAAACCTCTCAGCATTGTGATCAATACCTTTGGCTGACGTAATCTAGATCCCTGGTGTAATTTACAACAAAGGACAGCTTGGGCAAGCCTCTGTTTTATTACCTCCAATTCACCTACTGAAATATTTCACTGTTTTATGACTGAAGCTATTTCCAATTTTTGATAGATAGGGAATTAAAATAGTCCTGAAGGAAAATGTTAAGTATGAAAAGGAAAAACATTTTATGGCGTTGAAAGCAATGAGCATTTCTCCTTTTGGGGAATATGTCAGCATACCGGTACCTATCTTCTGAAACTGTCTCAAGCACCACAAGAATGAATCATGGGCATGTCTAGTCATCCAGATGGATTACAATACTAATGAAGTATTCCTTCCACACACCATATAACCCAAACAATACTGCACTTAGTCTACTTTTTTCCTGAATCTGAATAATTATTAACCATCCATTTGAGCAAAACAAGGAACAGTAATAATCGCTAGACATGAATAGAGAGGATTGTTGTCTCCTATCATTTTGCCTTCATGAAACTTTCCGTTAATTCAGACAGAATTTGTTAATTTGTTAATTCCCCAGGTCTGTTGTATATTTTAGGTCTGAAGGCTAAATAAGAAATAAAAGAAACTAGTCATTGGAAAGGTGAATAAAGAAGTAGCAGGGAGTTTGAAAAAAGAAGAATGGATGGCAGTCTTCTTCAGGTCTCCTGCGCTGAGAAGGGTGTGGCACAGCCTTGCCATTGCCGGGTCACCATTGTCCTCCTGTACTGCATATCAGTACTCAAGGATGAGGCGGGTTCACAGCTCTGTCTCTTGTATAAAGCAAGTATGAGGTGAGGGCTGGGGTAAGAATTTGGATTTAAACATCTACTAGTATAAGGTCCCTTTCAGACTTAATTTCCCTTTTTAATCAATCACCGGCTGGCTACCTTTACATGGGCTTTTATTGTCTAAGACTGAAGAAAATAGTAATATCCCAACTATTGAGCAACTATGGTGTGCCTTTACACACTGTTTCTTAGCCCTCAAATGACTTTTTGAAGGAAGTAGGTTTAACCTACTTAACATATACAGAGACTTAGGTTGAGAGAGGGTCAATATTTTGCCCAAGGTAAATCAGAGCTTGATCTGTGTAAGAGGCTACACTGTGGTATGCATATTAAAAAAACAAATACACACCACAAAATATAAACAAATAAACCTCAAACCAAGCCTGTAGATACATAGATCAGATTGGTGGTAGCTAGTGACAGGGAATGGGGGTGTAGAAGGAAAGGTGAAAGGGTCAAAGGTACAAACTTCCAGTTATAAACTGTGATGCCTCTTCAAGGTAGTTTACCGATTAAGGGAGTGTATAATTCTAATATTCACTAGTTGCATAATTTTGTCTCTTCATTACATTCCTTGGGGTGGGAGGGACGGTTTATTCTTAAATCCCATTGCCCACCACAGTGCCTAACATATGTAGATGCTCAAAAACATCAGTTGAATTAAATGAAATCCTAATCAATTTCTTTTATATAGTACTGAGTTAGTTCCTGAACTAAATCAGGTAGATCGGTAATAGATGTCAGCATTCAAACATTCAATCATTTGATGTGCTTGACAAGCTTTATATCGCTTCCCCATATTTCTTTAAGAGTGCAAGCTATTGGCCGAAACCGGTTTGGCTCAGTGGATAGAGCGTCGGCCTATGGACTGAAAGGTCCCGGGTTCGATTCCGGTCAATACCTGGGTTGTGGGCACTTCCCCAGTGGGGGATGTGCAGGAGGCAGCTGATCGATGTTTCTCTCTCATCGATGTTTCTAACTCTCTATCTCTCTCTCTTCCTCTCTGTAAAAAATCAATAAAATATATTTAAAAAAAAAAAAAGAGTGCAAGCTATTGTGTAGGTCAGACAGCAAACATATAATTGAGGCCTACATTGTGAGGTAAAAAAAATCCTGTGGTAATTAATAATTTAGAGCATCAAATAAACCTTGCTAAGAGTTATCTTTTTACCCCTCTCTCCCTAGAAGGGTGCCCTGCCCCCTCTCCATGTCAGTGTTCACCAAATATCCTGGGAGCTACACAGGTAGTAACTGTATCTGTGGTGGGTTAAAGTGATGGAGGATAAGAAAATCTTGTTTCAGTTTCGCAATTATTTGAGAATCTATTAAATGTCAGATACTAGGGGTATAAATAAAGATGACAGATTATTGTCCTTCAGGGCTGTGGAGTCAGATTGACCTTCCTATGAAAATGCATCTCTTTCTGGGAGGGAGGTGGCTGTGTATAAGGATTGACTTCTCTCTCAGTAAAGAATCAGTCTCCACTGTATTTTATAGGCACCGGTTTAAACTTGGGTCTTACAATTTTTTTTTAATCAGGTTGCTCCAAAGTGCTACATGATTCTTAGAGGAATGAAATATCACCCTTACCATTACAAGAATACTCACGGTGATAACCTGAAGGTAGTTTTCTAGTAACTGGGGGCTCCGGAACAGTGGAATCCTGCGTGTAGTGGGTAAGAAGGCCTCTCCCCTCCAACTCCCAAGTAGGTATCTCTGGGCCAACTACGGGGTTGCAGCTCCACTGTCACATCTTGTGGTCCAAAAATGCACGTTGCTGGAGAAGAGCATCATGCGAAAGTAGGAGCAACATGCTCTAGCAGTTCAAAATTTGTCAGAGAAACGTAGGTAATTTGGCAACTCAGGGCAAAGCCCCCTTAAAAAGACAGAGACTTCCAGAGATTCAGAGATGCGAATGCTTTTCAGCTGCCCATGCATTAACTTGATTAAGGCTCCATATGGAGGAGCTTGATGCAGCCAGGTGAAATCAATTGTAGGCTTCCTGCCATTATGTAAATGTAGGTAATCAAGCATGAATAGCAATAAGCACATCTCAGTTTACAAGATGATACACCGCTTTATTTTCAATTGTATGAGTTATCAGAACAATAACTACTAACATACAAAGTACCATCAGCTCAACTGCAGGTATAGGCAGTGACAAGTAATCTAATTCTTAGAATCACTCCCACAATCTGTCCAGACACATTAACCTAAGGACACATTTGTAAATAGCAAACACGATTTTCACATTACAGCTTTCTCAAGCATATAAGGTGTGTAGACTTGGTGATGGGTTGTTTCCACAAGTTCTGCGTGTTCTTGATGCACTCATTTTCTTGACATTGGTAGAGATATTTCTTTCCACAAAGTAGATTGACAATACTCTGTGAACTAGTATTACTCTTGACACTTTTAAAATAGGAATATTTGGATTGAAATATCTCTGCAGTACGATTCCTTGTGTCTTCTGGTAAGTTCCATCATCAAAGAGCTTTTGATTGTAATCACTCCCTTGCAACAACAGCTCAACTCTACTACTGGGTTCAGTGTAACACCCTCTTCATAGCTTGCTGTGTGATGTAATGAGGGTGGGGTGTACTGGCAATCGGCACATTTCGTTATCATTGTTTACAGCCATTTAAAACCATGCCATTATTATTAATCCAAGTCTGGCATGCCTTTTCTGAAATGTTCACAGTGCAGTATGTTTGTGGCCTAACGAAAGTTTTCTTACATCATTAAAAATAAACATTTTTATAAAAATAGAATATTTAAAATGTTTACACAGAGAAGACCAGTTAGAGTATCCTGTGCCATATGCACTATACAGTAGTAAGCACAAAATCTCCCAAAACAAAACAGCACGAGAGTCCTACCCAGAGTAACTGGTATTTATCCAGGTGAAATAGCCAGAACTTACAACTGCCCTTTTTTTTTTTTCCCTAAAATACTTTTTGCTTAACACAGAACATGTCCTAATGCAAAAACTGGACTCCCCCAAAGTTTTATTGTCTCTATGTGTTTGTGGGATAGAAGCTGCCACTTGAAAACGAGGCTAATATTTCCAGTCCATTGGTCATTTCTTTGCCGTAGATATGAGGCAGATTGGAACCAACAAACCTTTTTAGACAGATGTACTTTGCTTTAAAAACATGCTAAGTTACCTTTAAAAACACTTATCATCACAAAGTACTTGCTTTATTTTCAGTTGGCATTAAAAAAAAAATGCAGACAAAAACATCTAAATGTCCACATTCATTAGATCAGAACAGTATCATTTTCAAACAGTTGATTTTTTTTAAGCAGCTGATTTTTAAATAACAAACATTTCATTATTACCAAACTATTTTATGAAAACCTTCTTAATACCATCATCTATGTATATACAATACATAATTGTCCCTATTAAACACATTTTGTATCCTGCATTGCCTATGGACATCTCTTCAATAAAAGGAATGTGTATGCAAAAATGTAGAAGGGAATGTTTGCCCAACATCAGTAATAACATATGTTAGTGTCTATGTAACACATGAGATCTCTTTGAAATTCTAAATGAGTGGTCTGGTCCCCGGCTCCCTGGGCATTACCACTTCTGAATTTTCGGTGATCAAGAAGGCCTCCAAACTGACTGCCTCAATTCCCTGCATGAAGTCAGGTTGGATCCTGATTTTTAAAACTTCAACCTAGAATTCACGTTTTGGCCTGAATGCGACAGGAGCGTCATCAAAGCTGCAGGGTTGCCCTTGGTCATTGGCCTATGGGACCAAGCTTCTGGCTCTGATGCTTTGTCAGATGACCAATTCCTCAGAATCCAGTCATTTAAAAGAACAATATAAGGTCCTATAGTAGCGCAATTTTGGCAAAAGCAAAAAATATCTGGTGGCCTTTCAATGCCCAGGCAGTGAAAAGTATTGGTCGTGGTGTGGACCGTTGCTTGGACAGTTCTATGATGTTTATCAGAAGGGGGCTAATAGCGTATTCATCCATCATGTGTCTCCCTCGCCATCAACGTTATCTTGAGATGACAATAGAGAGGGGTATGGAGAACCACTGTTGATATTCACGTAAGTAGAATTCACGTGGACATAGTGTTCCCCAATGAAAGTAGAGAATATCGCTGATATCTTGGAGACCAGTTCAGAAAAGGTTGGGCGCATTTCAGCTCTGGGATGCCAGCATTTTAGCATCACTTCATACCTGTGTCAGAAAGAAAGAAGTGCTGTGAGAGATACGTTGGAGACAAGCATTTCTGTAAAAGTAAAGCTTATAAGAGCTACAGAAGATTCTTTTGAAATTCTTACTCACAGGGGATCTGGGCAGTATTCGGGTTGTAAGAGCCTTCTGCCTTGCAACAAGTAAACTGTTATATCAAAGGTGTTGACGTCAGGATAGGGTGGTGCCCCTCTTGTCATCAGTTCCCAGAGGAGCACACCAAAGGACCACTAGTCAGATAATAGAAGAGAGAATCCAGGTGAGAAGTATGACTACACAAATATGAAAGGCAATCAGTAGGTCTTGATAACGAAACTTGGTTTAGTGTACTCAATACACGTGCTGTTTGGGGCAAACATTTCCTTAAAGGCAATTAGTAAGCTATACATTTTATGACTTGTTTAAACCAGAATTGGATAAAGTTTAGTTACAAGTAAATATAAAGTTTTCAAAAAGAATATCTGAAGTCCACATGGGGATTAAGATTTCATCTGTACTTAAGTAAAGTAGGCTTTCTAAGTTCACTCTTGTAAAGGCAAAGCTTTAACAGGTTTTTATCCTTCTCTTTTCAATGGCTTCAGTACACTTCCAGATTATTAGTAAAAGGAGAAAAGTAAGCCTTCCAAAATTTAAATTTGTGGGACTTTCAAGTGAACGTAAATAGTCAAGAATGTAACCATACCTAAAAGTTAATGTTAAAAGAGAAGATCTAAGTAAAAACCATATTAAAAATCACAAGTAATAAAACTGGAAGCCAATAAGGCTATTGAAAACTAATCTCAATAAACATCTCTATGATGTTTATCAGAAGGGGGCTGATTGCATATTCATCCATCATGTGTCTCCCTCGCCATCAACTTTTATCTTGAGATGACAACAGAGAGGGGTATGGAGAACCATTGTTGATATTCACATAAGTAGAATTCACAGGGACATAGTGTTCCCCAATGAAAGTAGAGAATATCGCTGTAACTTGAAACGTTAAAAGAGTAGATTAATAAAAAAGCTCTATCAATACTTTACAGGAAGATGGCAGGGACATGGAGAGGTTAAGTGACTTGCTAAAATTCTCCAACAAGACTTAATTCATGTTGGGATGAACATTTAAAAGTTCTTGGCTCTTGGATCTTGGTTGGTCTACTGAACTTGACCAAATATGCAATTTCTTGACTTAAAGCACTAAACTTGGAATAGTACATCAGGCCATACATTTACCTCCTCCTGGACATGTGCCCAAGGTGAGAGTGACACAATGAGAGTAAGTCAGCATGTGCAGGTCACCTCTGGGCGGGAGACCCAGGGAATCAGTCGTTGCTTAGCAACACTTCCTGGACACTCACAGACCAAGAGGCATGTGTGGAGAGAAATGAGGCTCGAGAAAAAAGAAGCTTGGAGAAGGAGAATACAGATAGGACAGGTGGAGTAGGAGAACAGGCCACCGAGAAGCAAGTGTAGCTCATAATATTCAGCAAGAACGAGAATAAAGCATGTCTTTGAACACTATGGCCAAAAGAAAGAAACCAGGTAGATACTTGAATTGCTGATACAAATCTCCATTAATGGCTCTTTCCTTTTGCCCAAGAGCAAGAACCTTGAAGGCCACTGACAGCCTTAATCCAAACAGAGCAAACAAACTCCTTCCCAGGTGGGAGCTAGATAACTTTGCTGTCTTCTGCAAAATCAAAGTTTTCAAAGCCTGCAAATCTTATGAGTTCCTTCTGACAACTTAATTGTGTTAACCTTCAAGTTCCAAAATTTGCATTAAAATTTAAATCAATTTAACAAGTATCTACTGACTCATGAGATGCACAAGTTGGTTACTCCCCAAGTTGCTGGATAAGCCTCAAGGCTGATTAAACAGGGTTAAGAATATTATGCAATTAACTATCATGTAGAACAATAAAATATAACAATGGAGCAATAATAGAAAAGAGGCATAAATGTTGTGAAAAGTTAGATAATAGTGGGGAACTGAGAGAGGCTCCAGGAAGAAAGTGATAGTAAAGTGGGTGTTGAAAGCAAGGGAGAATTTGTTTTATAGGTAATTGTAACAGGAGGGCAGAGAGAGTGTACCCTGTAGAACAGCCGTGGGCAAACTATGGCCCGCAGGCCGGATCCGGCCCATTTGAAATAAATAAAACTAAAAAAAAAAAAAAAAAAGACTGTACCCTTTTATGTAATGATGTTTACTTTGAATTTATATTAGTTCACACAAACACTCCATCCATGCTTTTGTTCCGGCCCTCCGGTCCAGTTGAAGAACCCATTGTGGCCCTCGAGTCAAAAAGTTTGCCCACCCCTGCGGTAGAAGGAGTGGGCCAAGGGGTGAGAGCACACGTGTTTTTATTGAACTATAAATGTAATAGTCACTGCTTGGTGTGTGGACTAGGTGAAGGGAGGATGGACAGATTAGGCTGAAAGGGGACCATGCTGTGGGGTTTTGAATGGGGAAAGTGAAGTTGATGGAACATGACTGGAGTTGAGCTCCAGGAGATTGCATCTTGTAAACACTATGCTTTAGACAAATAGGAGAAGCTGATTCATAAGGTGGAGACCAGTTTCCTGAACAAGAAGAGGTGAGGGATACTAGTGCATACTGCAACATGGAAGCCTATGAGACTGAACTTCTAAATTAGGGTGGTGGGAGATGGTGTGTGTCATATAATGAGCTGGGCATGGGCATCATGCCCTTTAAAAAAATGATTATCTTGCCCTAACTGGTTTGGCTCAGTGGATGGAGCATTGGCCTGCGGACTGAAGGGTCCCAGGTTCGATTCCAGTCAAGGGCATGTACCTTGGTTGCGGACACATCCCCAGTAGGGAGTGTGTAGGAGGCAGCTGATTGATGTTTCTCTCTCATCAATGTTTCTACTTCTCTATCCCTCTCCCTTCCTCTTTTTAAAAAATCAATAAAATATATTTAAAAAAATGATTATCTTATCCTTGCAATAACCCTCTTATAAACCTATAATGTAATTGATTTTATAGATGCTTTTTTTTAAAAAAAGAAAGTTTTTATTATTGATATTTAGAGACAGAGGAAGGGAGAGGGAGAGAGAGAGAAACATCGATGTGAAAGTGAAACATTGATTGGCTGTCTCCTGCAATGCAGGAGATGGAGCCCGCGACCCAAGCATGTGCCCTGACTGGAATCCAGGTCTCTTGATGCATGAGATGACGCTCAACCAACTGAGCCACACTGGCCAGGGCTAAAGGTGCTTTAAGGATGAGGAAACCAAAGTTCTGAGAGGCTGATTACTTGTCTATGACAAGGTCTCCTAACCAATAGCCTAGGCCAGTGGTTGGCAAACTGCGGCTCGCGAGCCACATGTGGCTCTTTGGCCGCTTGAATGTGGCTCTTCCACAAAATATCGACTTCTGCACATGGGCCATGAAGTTTCAATCGCACTGTACGTGCACGCCCGCAGGTGGTATTCTGTGGAAGAGCCACACTCAAGGGGCCAAAGAGCCGCATGTGGCTCGCGAGCCCCAGTTTGCCAACCACTGGCCTAGTCTATAGGGTTCTCTGAAAGCAAATTCACAAAAAAGGGGGCAGAGTTGGTAAATTTCTGAGCAATAATTTGGATTCAGAGGAGAGTTGGAGGACTCATGGGACATGAGAGGAGAGAGAATAGCAGTTGCTGGGAAAAGCCCTCCCCCTTGATAGCTTTGGACTGACAGGATGACGAGGGGAGGAGCAGTGAAGGAGCATGATGTTGACCAAGAGAGAAGATGGGGGGAGGGGAGACAGAGAGAAAGGGGAGAGACAAGTGTAAATGAGTGTGCATCAGGAGTGATGGGAACAAGTCAGTTTCAGTCTTAAGACAGGAAAACTCTATCATTCACGCTTACTGTGTAAACAGTCAAGCCACTCTGAACATCTGAGCACCAGAAGTGAGCTCATCTGAAGAATCTCTGCCCAACTTCATCAAAACAGTAAAGATCAAAGCAGTTATTAGATGTGAGGGATTGTTATAAGCTGCAAAAAATTATAGAAAGGGTCACTCATGAGGTAAGTGGGGAAAGCCAAATTTGTGCGTTCAAGATTAGGTCAATTGAGATACAACTCAATTTGTGAAAAACCACAGCTGATTAAAAAATGGGTAAATTGGTAACTTTTCAATAAAATTTAAACTTCTACTCTTTGAAAGATAGTAAAATTATGAAAAGAAAAGATACATGCTAGAAAAAAATCTCAATAATCCTATATAATAAAAGCTCATATGCAAAGAGATGGAACGGCGGAACAACCAGAAGAACCGAACAACTGGTTGTTATGATGTGTGCTGGCCACCAGGGGGCATGTGCAGAACCTGGCAGGTGTCAGCGGTGGTGGGCTGGTGGAGCAGGTGAGTGGAGGGCTCCAGACCAAGGCAGGCTGTCATTGGGGTGAGCCTCTGGTGGTTACTGAAAATTCTTTGCTCCAGCGCACTGTGGTCCCACCTGGTGCTCACACCAGCTGCCGGTGCCCAGCGCCAGTCCTGATCACTTGGCACCATCAGCAGGTGTGAGCGGTAGTTGCCTGCCGGAAGCCGGTCCATCCTTGCTGCTTGACACAGTCGCTGCAGGAAAGAAACATCTGCACAGCATATGTTTCAAGGGACCTGGCGTATATAGCATACTGTTCTTAATATGTTTGCTCCCCTTAGCGCTGTGTGTTTTAACCAAGGTCACCTCTCCGAGAAAGGTTGTTTCCCCAGGTAGGAATTTTTCCCTGAAGTCAGGGAGGGGATGCCTCTCCTAGAAAGGTTGTTTCCCCAGGTAGGAATTTTTCCCTGAAGTCAGGGAGGGGATGAAACTCCTTAACTAAGTGCCAGGCGGGTAGTTAATCACTTTAACTACAAACAATCATGCTTAAGCTACATAATCTTTACTCCCTGGAATGGAGAAAAGAAACACCCTAACCTTTGTAATAGAAATTGACAGGATTAAAATCAACTGGTATAAATACGGATGTAACAAAACAATAAACAGCAGAACCTCTCTGGAGATCGAGACCAGAACTTGGCTGGAGATCCTGGCTAGGCTGCTGATCAACTGAACGCTGTCTCCGTGTCATTCCTTCTTCGCCGACTCCGTCTACGCCTTTGGGAACCCCTGGACCTGCTGGGGTTGGACCCCGGCAGTTGCCAGCCCTGATTGCCCCTGAGGGCTTCTCCACCTCCCCCTGCTCCTGAGGGGCGATCGCACCCACTGATGGTGCCAGCCCTGCTCGTACCCACTGCTGGCACCAGCCCCAATCACTCCACACCATCAGAGGGTGCAAGTGGGACTGGCACCATCAGTGTGTGGGAGCAGTGGCAGTGGGAGTGGGGCTGCCGGCAGACAGGGGACTGGGGCCATAGCAGAAGGAGCTGGGTGGGGGCGCAGAAGATGGGCTGAGATCCACCCCTTTGCCTACTGCAGCCTTGTGGCCCACAGTTCCTTTCAAGGTGCATGAATTCGTGCACTGGGCTCCTAGTTCACTAAAAAAAAATAACCCAATTAAGAAAACACACCAGAAAATAAATTCTAAAACTTAAAAAAATGGGCAAAAGTTTTGAGTAGGCACTTCACTAACGGAGGTATAAGAATGTCAAACAAGTACCTGAAAAGATGCTCAACATCATTACCTATGGCAAATGCAGATGAAAAAGAAAATGAGACACCACTATAATCTATTTGCATAGCTAAAACCCCCAAAACTGACAATGGCAAGTGGTGGTATGAATGCTGAGCTGAAACTTATATATTACTGGTAAGAATATAAAATGATACAGCCTGAGTGGAAAAACAGGTGGCAGTTTCTCATAAAGTTAAATATAACACTTATCTTAAAACCCAGTAATCCTACTTCTAGATATTTACCCAAAAGAAATAAAAATTATGTTCACACAAAAACCTTTAAGCAAATGTTAAGGCAGTTATAATTACATGTAAGTAACTGCCTAAAACTGGAACAAACCCAAATGTCCTTCAGATGATAAATGTGTAAACAAAATGTGGTACATTTGTACAATGCAATACCGCTCAGAAATAAAAAGGAGTGAATCAGTCTACGAAAAACAGTATGAAGGGCCCTTAAAACATTAAAGATAGAACTACCATACGGTCAAGTAATCTCATTTCTGGGTATATAACCAAAAAGAACTGAAAAAGGACCTTGAAGAGATACTTGCACACCCATGTTCAAAGCACCATTATTCCAATAGCCAAGAAACGGAAGAAACCTGAAGGTCCATTGACAGATGGACAAAGCAAATGTGGTACATTCATACAATGGAATATTATTTACCCTTGAAAAGAAGGACATCCTGTCACGTGCTACAACCTGGATGAACCTGGAGGACATAATACTAAGTGAAATAAGGCAGCCACAACAAGATGAATAATACATGATTCTACTTACACGAGGGACCTACAGTAGTCAAACTCTTAGAAACAGAAAGTAGAATGGCGGTTGCCAAGAGGGTGAGGGGAGGGGAAAATGGGAAGTTGTTCAGAGGATATAGAATTTCAGTTTTACAAGATGAAGAGATCTGTTGCATAACATTGTGCATGTAATTCACATTACTGTGCTGCACACTTAAAGATGATCGATTTTTTGTTGTGTTTTTTTACAATAAAAAAAATGAACTACTGATACATTGATACTACTGACATAACATGCATGGCCCTTATGCGCATTATGCGACGTGAAAGGAGACAGACTCAAAGACGACTTGATGACTTTCTAGGAAAGGTAAAACTACAGGCACAGAAGACAGACCAGTGGTTCCCAGGTAGGAGGGGCTGACCACAAAGCGGCACCTGTTCTACATCCTGGTTATGGTGCTGCTGGTAGCCACCTAACTGTATGGTCCAGACTCCCTAGCTTGCTTTCCAAGGGCCTCTATGATCTAGTATGCAGATGTTTTTCTCAATTTATTCTCATAACTCCACTTTGCGTCCTCCTGGTTCCAGGTCGATGCTCAACCACTGAGTCACGCCTGCTGGGCCAAAATCATCAGTATTAAGTAATACTTTTATTCCACCTGGGTTTATCAGTCAAATAAGTTCATGTTATCTAAGTTGCAAAATTTGTCAGCAAAAAAACAACAACAAACACCCCCAAAAACTTGGTATAATAAAGTTTTCATAAGTAATGTAAACTTAATTGTTAGGAGCAAATAAATTAAATAAGTGTAATGGTATAAGAAGTTTCTTTTCTGTTAACTCTTTAGCAATAATTATACAGGGTGGGAGCGAAAGTAGGCTTACAGCTGTGAGTACACAAAACACAGAGTTTATTCTTGTATTATTATTATTTATTAATTATTGTATTATTTTCCATACAAACAACTCTAAACCACCTTTTGCCACACCTTGTATTGTATGTGCACTTAGTTTTCTAAATCTCTTTGTAACTTGAAGCTTTAGAGTTTTATTAAGTTAAATGATAAAAATTATTGAATATCTAGAAATTTCCAAATAACATAAAATACTGAAACAGTAATTGCTAAACAAGTCTAAGTTTACCTACTATTGACCTCTTATTAAAGAGAAACTAAATGATACATTTAGATCTGTTAATAAAAACATTTTGTGCTTTGCCAGTAAAAGAACCTATGTTTCTAAAGGTTATGAAATAGATTAATAAATTTGCCAATCTAAAAAATGCTAATTACTTACATTTTACCTTAGAATTGAGGTTCTAAGGGTTATGAATTTTTAATTAATATGGAAGGAAAGGATGTGAGTTTTTAGGAAGAAAGGCATTAGGCATGGAAACACATTTTTGGGGCACTAGTAGAAAGTGGCTTGTCCTAAAAAAAGGTTGGTTGTTTCAAACTGAGGAAGAAGAGAGAAACTAAGAGGGACTAGGAAAGTTGTAGAAGTTTTGTGGAAAAGGAACCTGAGAAAGAAAATTTTCTGTATGATTAAGCTGAATAAGATTAAAGTAGATTTAATAGAGTAAGTTAATTTAAGAAGCCACACTAAGCTAATACAGAATTAGAGTTTGGTTCTATATCAAACTATCAAAAATGACAAAGTTTTTCTATATTGTTCTGCCCCAGATAAGATATTATGAGATGTTTTCAACCTACAAAGCAGGGAAAAAAGCAAACATTATGGTCATGCAGACTATTCACGGTAATCCGGAAGCTAAAAAATATTTTCAATTGAATGTAAAACAGTTTCATTCTTCTAATCCTGAACTCTGCCCCCTTTCAGCAGGAAGCAGTCAGAGAGGTCTTTCCCCCTTCTTCCTCAAGATTGAGAAATGATTAAAAAAATAAAATGGGGGTGGGGGAGGAATGGAAACCGAGGGCCCTTTGATTAAATTTAGCTTTAAATCCTAGCTCTAGAAATCATATTTCTTTCTCTTTCTATACCCTTCAGAGACCTAGCCTTTCCCTGGATAATGAGCAACCCCTGAGGCAGCAGAAGACAATAACCTAGACCTGATTAATGATCACAAGGTCTGGACTTCTGGCAGGCTAAAGATAACATTTTCACCTATATTATGTTTCAGTTGCTAGGCTCTAAGGTGGAGCCACTCCCTGGCTACTTCCCCAAGAAACCAGACAGAGGGACATAGGAGCAGACTTCAGAACTGTCTTTAAGACCTGAAGAAATGATTGTTTACCATTACCTTACCTCCAACCAATTAGCTTCCAGCATGACCCCAAACCCCCTAACTCACAGTATCTTGAGATTTGCCCTATATAATCTGTAACCTACATGCTATCAGTGAGTTTTGGCTTTTGAGCATTTGCTTCCTGTTCTCCTGGATGGTACCATCTGTCTGTCTGTCTATCTATCTATCTATCTATCTATCTATCTATCTATCTATCTATCATCTATCTATCTATCTATGCCTAAGCGACCATTACGACCAAAATGAAACAACCAGTTGACCAGTCACTATGACGCGCACTGACCACCAGGGGGCAGACACCCAATGCAGGAGCTGCCCCCTGGTGATCAATGCACTCCCACGGCCAGCCAACCTCTCCTGGTCCCTCCCCTCGTCCAACAAGCCCCATCTGGCAGGCTTCAGCCGGCCTGGGGCCTGGCCCTAATTAGGACTGGGCAAGATGGCCCTGATAGGCCCTGATTGCTGGTCAGGCCTAGGGACCCCACCCATGTATGAATTTCGTGCACTAGGCCTCTAGTCCATAATAAAATAGCTAAGTATTTCTACACTGCAGTTCTCAGGATTTAGTGCTTGGCTCTGCTAGCACCAGATGGATGAACTCTTTCTCTTCTGTAACAATTTCAAGCACTGTCCTTTCCTCCAGGTGGAAGGGCATGTGGCTCTCCAGGTGAGTGTCAGTATTCAGGTGCCTGCCTTTCGAAGCTGGCTTTGTGAGAGGAGGATGACCGTGGCAAATAAAGGAGAGTGTGTTTCTAGCTAGGTGAAGGAATAATGACTTCATTGCTACACCTGCCTAAGTTGTAGTTTCCAGATCTCTCAAGGTGGAATTCTTGCTGCCATGAAGTTGTGAGCTATGAGTGGCCAGGCTAATCCCAGTCTACTTTGTGTGAGTTTTTGACGGACACGCCTTGTCTTCTCTGCTGAGCTAAAGCTTCGGGAGAACAGGGTTCACACTTGGTCCAGCTCTGGGCTTCCTAAGGATCTAATTTGAGGATTTGAATAAATGAATTATAAAAACATACTACTGATACTGTTGCAATGACCCTGGTTATTAATTAAGTGGAAAGGAACAGGGAACATCAAATAGACACATGCCCAGTAAAGTCTGGGTGACATAGGGAAGGTGCTTGTTTGTCAGTCACACCTGGGAACAGGGCACTAGCCAGGGTAGGTGTGACCACTGCAAGCAGGAGGGGGTGCAGATTTGATAAATTTACGGTCCTAAACAAAGGAGTTCTCTCTCTTGCCACTCGGTGTGACCACTGCAAGCAGGAGGGGGTGCAGATTTGATAAATTTACGGTCCTAAACAAAGGAGTTCTCTCTCTTGCCCCTCGGTGTGTTGTTGCACCTGACTCCATGCTCCTGCATTTGCCCACATGGCCCATGGCCTAGGACACCACACACAATGGACTAAAGGAATGCAACTAGCCTGATGTTAAACCGGACCAGCTTCACCAATGGAATGGAAACTCTGGACTGTGGCTTTGCTTCCAGCTCTGCTGAATCCCCAGCTGCACCCTTTCCAGGACTGATTAAGGGAAATGGGACGTTGGAAACCGAGGGATATAATTCCACACAAATAAAAAGCACTCATTCTCCCATGTGAGTCTCAGAAAATTCTTTTTCTCAAGATAAGGTAAGGACCCGACCCCGAGCACCCAGAGGGGAAGGTGATCCCCCATTTCCACCGGTGGATACCCCATTTCCACTTGTAACACTATGAGTGCATTAGATAATCGAGCACTTTTGCTTAGAAAAAAAATTGAAATTAGTGATGTTAAAAGTTTCTTTTCTTTAAAAAAAATTAAGTAGCCATAAAACTACTGAAAAAATTTGGGTATGAAAGTAAAAGAGGAGAAGGTCAGGGGGGATCAATAATACGTTACCACATCTGACTTGGTGGTAAACTTCTGAGTCTGAAGACTTTCTAAAGCCATCCACTTCACGGGCAGTTTTGCACCTGTTTTGTTGTGTACGCTGTAGTATTCTTTATCGTACATGTCTCTGGCAAGACCAAAATCAGCAACCTTGACAGTGAATTTTTCATCTAGCCTACAGAGAGGACAAATATTATTACCGGTGGCTGAAACAGAATCATCTACTGTGACGCTGAATATCTACAGAACAAGTGGCTTCTGTGTTGGAAATCCACAAATCCTTAACTTCTGCTGGGAGGCTTCTTCCAGCCTCAACCGACTAACACTAGATTACAATGGAATTCTTTAGTAAAAGTGCTTGATATTTACATGACAAACTCAACAAGCCGAGGAAAGAGATCATGAGTGATGTTACATAAGAAACTTCATTTTGCTTCTGTAGATCTGAAGCAGTAAAATTGGGCCCCCCTCCCGATATCCTTGGTTGCTAAATCAAGTATGCCAACTGAGTAACCAAAGTAATCGCCAATAATCATTTGTCAACTTATTACCGATTAGTTTTATAGGGGAGACGTGACCAGGCACTGTTATCTTACTTTTTCATTCTCAAATGGGCTAGGATAGTAGATAAAACTTATATATCCCACCACTGAGGTAATAGAGAAACAGGACGCATAGTAAAGCATCTGAGAAAAACAGCAATTTTCAACAAAATCAATTTCCACTCCCTGAGGCTGTGTGTTCCTTTGTTTAAGTGGGCTTTTATGTTGTCACAGTGACCAAAACCAAGGTAGGAAATGAAGAGCACAGCTCTCTCCTTCACATGCACTGGAAGTCATGAGTCAGCGCTATGCAAGGGAAAGCGCTGATGGATTACAAACTGTTGACTGCCATATTATATAGCCCACGCAGCCAGACACAAATAAAGTTCTTTGAATTCATTCCCAAATACCATTTTTGGTAGGGCTTCTGCAGGCTGACTTCAAATCCACTCTTGGGAAGTGACAATATGTTGGTATTGGTGTTATCAGCCCTCTTCTTTTCACTGTAAAAGGCTGAAGATCAAATTCTACCTCCCAACACTAACGCAGTGTGAAACCACAACACTGAGGCCTACTTTTGGGAAGGAAAAAAAGGGGCAAAGCACAGAGAGCTGTTCAGGCCCCCTCTGGAGAATCCCTTTTACATTCTCCATTTGACAGAGGCTGAAAGGCCCTCCTACGTCTCCAGTGCTTACATGTGGATTTAAGACTGTAACGGAAATAAAGGACTTTTGTGTGAAAATCAGGGGAAACAGAGTCCTCCTTTTCACTTAATTTGGACTGTGGGCACAGAGATTCTTATACTTACATACAGTTCCTTGCAGCCAAGTCTCTGTGGACAAACTTTTTGCTTGCGAGATATTTCATGCCTTTGGCTACTTGAAGACCAAAGCCGATAAGATCTTTTACAGTTGGGTTCTGCAATCAAAGAGAATTGGGAACTCATAATTGAAGCATCTACTGTTCTAGCGAGGATCTCAGAATTCCGAAATGTTTATAAGAACGATCTTGTTTCAAATGATAGCTTACGCCCTGTTGATTGATAATAGCAACCGTTTATTAAGCATCTACTGTTTGCAATGCACCAGGCTAGATGGTTTATAAATTTGGGCTAATCCTCATACAGATGCAGAACTGGAGGTGTTTTAAAATGTGGGTTTTATGATTATTCAGGTATGTTGAAGCCCACGGGTGGGAGACAATTGCCACTGAAAAGACAGTTTGTGATAAGCCCCAGGAGGCGGGGGCATGCCCTGACGCAAGCCCACACAGGGAAGCACTAGGCTTGGCCAGGAGTCAGGTGAGGCTTCATTGTGGTTTCTGTGGGAAGAAATGGGCAAGGCAGGGTAAGCAGGCTAGGACTTGGGTAGCTGGGATAATTTCAGCAGGCGGGCTCAGGGCGTAGGTGCTGTACCTAGCTGTCTGGTACCTGGCCCTTCAATGAGTAGGGCAGGGAGACAGTGACCTAGAGTGTGAGAGCCCTGTCAAGGAGGTGGTTGGGGTTTGGGCTCTGGATTGGCTCACCTCTGAGAAGGTGAGTTGTTCACCATCTCTGGGAATTTGCTAGTCCCGGGAGGGGCAGTTTCTGCAGGCTCAGTGAGGCCCCAGAAGCTAGCAGCCGTGGGCAAACTACGGCCCGCAGGCCGGATCCGGCCCGTTTGAAATGAATAAAACTATTGAAAAAAAAGGCCGTACCCTTTTATGTAATGATGTTTACTTTGAATTTATATTAGTTCACACAAACACTCCATCCATGCTTTTGTTCCGGCCCTCCGGTCCAGTTTAAGAACCCATTGTGGCCCTCGAGTCAAAAAGTTTGCCCACCCCTGAGCTAGAGCCTCAGAAATACATGATTAGCCCTAGCTGGTTTGGCTCAGTGGATAGAGCGTAGGCCTGCGAACTGAAGGGTCCTGGGTTCAATACTGGTCAAGGGCACATGCCTGGGTTGTGGGCTCAATCCCCAGTAGGGGGTGTGCAGGAAGCAGCCAATCAATGATTCTCTCTCATCACTGATGTCTCCATCCCTCTCTCCCTCTCCTTTCCTCTCTGAAATTAAAAAAAAAAAGGAAATGCATGGTTAATACAGGAAGGTCAGAGAGAAATAAATCACCCTAACCACTCAGATGGTAAGTGGTGGAATTAGGATTTTAAACTAAATCTTTTAGGCTCCAAAGCCCACACTGTAGCAAAATCACTCCCGCCAGAACCCCTCCCACACGTGCTGAAGCACAGCTCACAGCGCCAGGGGCCTGGACCCACACAGAGAACAGGAACCTCATTCTCTAGGAACTCCTTCCACAACACTGTGTGGACATGGGAATGTCTTTCGTAACCGTAAGAACTGTATCTGAAATCACACAGATGCCACTGTGGCTGGAGCCTGACCATTGGGAACAGGGAATGTCTTCTTTAGCAGCTGCTGTGGCGTTTTGTGAACCGAAGGGGCAGACAATGGGGACCTTCCAAGGAGGGCCACGGCAGGTAGAGAGGCCAGCTCCTTGCGTTTCTCTTTAAGACACACCTATGCTAGTGGTTGTCATTAGTATGGACTCTTCAGGTTGTAAAAGGCCATAGTGCAGTCTAATCAGTCTGTAGCATGCTTTAACCCCGGGGGCAAAATACCTGAGAGAAGGTAGCATATCCAACCAGATGAACTTACCAGGAGAATGACAAGAACTGAAGTGCAAAAGTGGGGTCTGTCAGGGCAGCTTTGTGCTTTGTAAGGTAAAGTCACCCTATCTGCAAACATTCATTGCCAGGGAGCATTTTATTCTTTTTGCTGAACACAAAATATTACTTCATCATCCATTCTAGACCTTATTTCCTCTGAGAAACAGACCCCATGTTTATGAAGTTGTGTTTTTTTTGATTAAGAGTAAAGCTACTCCATTAACTCCCAAAGGACCCTGGGCACAGGGGCTGAGGAGCGGGATGCCATCTATGTTTTCAGTTCTGGAAGCTCCTTCCGCTTCCTCTCTGGTTCTGATCTGGCCATGACTTGCTCATCCTTTAGGTTCTATCATAAATGTCACTAAGAGCCCTGGCCCGTGTGTGAGAGTGCTGGCCTGCGCACCAAAGGGTTGCAGGTTCAATTCCTGGTCAAGTTCACGTATGTACCTGGGTTCACTCACTGCCTTTAGTCAGGGTATGTGTGGGAGGCAAGTAGTCGATGTGTCTCTCTTACGTAGATCTCTCTCTCTCTCTCTCTCTCTCCCCCCCCCCCCCACTTCCTTCCCTCCCTCCCATTCTCTCTGAAAAAAAAAATTGAAAAAATGTCCTTAGGTGAGGATTAACAACAACAAAAAATGTCACTAAGAAAATTCTCATTTGTAGGAGCCTAACAGCCTTTATTGTAACTCTGAGCTCATTCATTCAACAAATATTTACTGAGAATCTATGGGTCAAACACCTTTTTAGGTGTTAGAGTTACAGCAGAGAACATACACACAAATCTCTGCTCTCATGAGTTTGCATTTTAATGGGATGTGTGTACACACACACACACATATGTATACATATATATGTATTTAGCTACTATTTATTTTTTCTTATATGCATATATGCATAACCCATGGGCACAGACGATAGGGTGGTGACGATCTGGGGTGGGGGTGGGGGCAGGTTAGAAGGGGTCAATGGGGCTAGCTACTATTTATTAATTTATTGTCTAGCCTAGCACTACACAGCAGAAATGTAATGCAAGTCAAACGTATATTCTAAACATTTCTAAAAGTCATATTAAAAAAGTAAAAAGAAACAGGTGAAATTAATTTTCACAATATATTTTTCAATCCAACATATCCAAAATATCATTCCAACATGTAATTAACATAAACAATTATTAATATTTTACCTTTTTTATACTAAATGTTTAAAACCTGGGATGTATTCTACACCTACAGCACAGCTCAATTGGGACTGGCCATATTTCACATGTGGCTCATGGTCATAGGACTGGACCTCTCAGGCCTAGTGCATAAGAAGATGATAAGCGTAATGGAGAAAAATAAAGCAGCAGAGAGGAGACAGATTGCAGGCAGGAGGGTGGGGTGGGTCAGTTGCAATTTTAGAAAGGTCAGGAGAGCCTCATTTTGAAGATGATATCAGGGCGAAAGGCTGAAGTTGAGATATGTGGATATTTTTGGGAAGAGTGGCGCAGGGAGAGGAAACAGCAAGTGCAAAGGTCCTGAGGTAGGAGGGTGACCGGCAATTTTGAAGAATAGCAAGGGACTCATTTGTAATTAGTTCTTCCATGTTTTTCCTTCTAGAGCTAACGCTCCATGTGGCTTGTGGCTAATTATGCCTCTATGTCTCCTGTGTTGTGCTGTTTCTGGCTCACAGTAGGCCCTCAAAGATAACTAAATGTCCCTATCAGGGGGATGGTGGAGCAAGGCTGTTTGCAGGGAAGTTAAGACTCATTGCCTCTGGGGAAACCCTTCTAGGTATCACTGTCTTCCCACCAGGATAGAGAATGTTCAGGTACAAGTGAACTAAACCAGCTTTCGTACATTTGAATGGTGCTAACATTTTACACGCATTTCTTTGGCTAAAGCGCTTTTGAAAAGGTTCAACACAGGCACATTTTGGAAGACTGGCTGGCCTACAGCTAGTTTACAGGTCAGGGAGCTAGCTAATATACTCACATGAGTCTCATTTCTAATGAAGTTTCGGAGATCTCCGTGTTTCATGTACGGCAGGACCACCAGTGGAGACCCCTCACTTCGAAGGCAGATTCCCAGGAGCGAGAGCACGTTGGGGTGACTAAAATCCTTCATGATGATCCCCTCAGTCAGAAACTGGGAAACTTCTCCTATGTCAGTGATTCCTGAGAAATCCAGTGGTGGAGACATTGATTTCATTACAGAACAACAAGGACTTTGTCATGCTCAGAAAGGGAGAGCAATGGCATCTTTAAAACCGCAGGATTAAAAATAAATAAATAAAAATAAATAAAACCACCGGTTTCCACCTTGTCCCGCTGCGTCATCCTCAGAGTGTCTTTTACAATCCATCTGTGTGAGTGATGTCGCCCCGCACTGTGCTTTCAAGTCATCACCTTTACAAGTTTGTAAGATCGCGTAGCTAGCGGTCAGTTTGTCTGATACCGAAAAGGAGAGGAAAGTTGGCCAGTCCATTCTGTAGTGACTGTGAAGGGCCGGGGTTGGCAACGTTTTTGTCGAGCCAGATAGTAAACCTTGTTTGGCTCTGTGGGTCATACGGTTTCGAATGCTCAGCTCTGGCCATCGCAGTGCAAAAGCAGCCCCGGGGAAAAAGTGTCTCAGTCTCAATAAACTTTATTTTGGAAAACAGGCACTGTCCATAGTGTTCCAACCCCTGGACTGGGTGGATTTGAAGATCAATGGTGGTCATATATATAAGCAGACTTTTTTTTTTTTGGTTCTAATAGTTTCTAACCATTTCCAGATGGAGGGCCTGAGGGCTTGACACGAGTCCGCATTAATGAAGAATGAACAAGCTTTAATTTACTAATCTGACTAATATCAGTCTCAGTGATGATATATATATATTTTTTACAAACACAATGCATTCTGGAACCAGGAAGGCTAAGAGATCACTCCAGAACAGAGAAAGATTCCTTGGTGATAGGATTGTTCTTTGTAAATGGGCAGTAGTGTTCTCCTGTGAGGCAAATGTATTGAAAAGCATACATAATCCATCCAGGGTGTAGTTAGGTTTTATATAAACTGTCCCTTTAATGACCTTGTGGTCAGACTTTCAACAAAATCAACCATCTAGAACACTGCTCAGCATGAAGAGTTACATGTCAAAAAGGCTGACATAGTTCTGACAATCATGTACCTTGCAGGAAAACCTTTCATGTGTCATTTAAGCTTATTATTCCAATATAAATTTGTGATATAGCTGGTTAACGTTTTTCAGGATGCAGCAAATTGTAAGCACAAATTTGGAAATTCAAAAAAGGCAAGCACATGGACTTGACATGTGAGACCTGTCTGTAAAGGTGGGGCCAGGGAAATGCCAGTATGAGGAGAACACTGGGTTGTACAAGACAGTAATTTATGCTATAATTATGGTCATTGGTAAAGTCTTAGTTTATGCTTGAAAGCAGTGCCTGTTTTTCAAACAGAGTCTGCATTCCGTTTAAAAAGGAGTTTCCCAATAACTACTAACATTCTAAAAAACATTCTAGCATTAAAAGGAGGGTAAGTTTCACTTGTTTAGGAAGTTTGTTTATGTGGAATATCTCATTCCCCAAAAATGCAGATAAGTGAGATAGTACCACATTTACAACTTTTCAATTTTCTGCCAACATATTTTTTGCCTGTTTGTCTTATTTCATTTTTTTTTAGAAATCTTTTTAGTAGAGGTTGTGGTTAAACAAATAATTATAGTAATGCCTCTGGGTAAAATGAGTCATTATTATTGTATGTGCCAACATGCTTTCAATAGTTTCCATGAATGTCACTTACAAAACACATATTATAAGTCAAACATAGTTAAGTGAAACTCAGCTCATCCCAGACTCATTTCTCCTGCACTCTCACTTAGGAGGGCCCTCAGATAATTTCTGAGGAGATATCCCAATAGGAATTTAGAGCAAATTTTTAGCAATAGATCCATAATTCCAGAAGTAGCTGATTTTTCCACAAGGGAAAGTGAAAATAAACATTTCATTATAAACTATTAGTTTGCAAATCATAAAAGTGTATGTTAAATAAAAAGTAACCGCCCAGCCCATGTCGCTCAGTGGCTGAGCATTGACTATAAACCAGGAGGTCACAGTTCGATTCCTGGTGAGGGCACATGCCTGGGTTGCAGTAGAGGGTGTGCAGGAGGCAGCTGATTAATGATTCTCTCTCATCATCGATGTTTCTCTTTCTCTCCCCCACTCTGAAATAAAAAATAAAATGTGACTTACTATTCAAGGATTTCACAGCACAATGAATTTTCTTGTCATCGTTGTCCAACAAAGTCCCATGATATACACACCCAAAATGACCTACATGAAAGAGGGTATTTGGTTAGTGCTGCATTACTTTTAATTATGTAATAATTACTTACTAGGCACTTCGTGATTTTCATTTCCTTTTTTTGTACATGACCAAAAAGTACATTATTTTGTCTACTTTTGATTAACTGTGTGTGTGTGTATGTCTCTCTGTGTGTGTGTGTGTGTCTGTGTGTGTGTGTGAATGCAGGGTGGGACAAAAGTAGGCTTAGAGTTGTTTGTATGGAAAATCCTACATAATAAAAGGGTAATACGCAAATAGACTGAACGGCAGAACAACCAAACAACCAATCAAAGCGTAATATGCTAATGATATGCTACGGCTGCTCAACCGCTCGCTATGATGTGCACTGACCACCAGAAGGCAGACGCTCTGGCCAGTAGGTTAGCTTGCTACTGGGGTCCAGCCAATTGAGACTGAGCAAGATGGGCTGGACACGCCCTGGAGCCCTCCCGCAGCCCCTCCCTGGCCCAATCCTGCACCGGTGGGGTCCCTCAGCCTGGTCCGCACCCTCTTGCAATCTGGGACCCCTCAGGGGATGTTGGAAAGCTGGTTTCAGCCTGATCCCACAGGCCACTCCCCTTGGGAGGGTACCAGATGCAGGGCTCATGGTTGGCAAGTGCTGCTGTGGCAGCATGAGCCTCTCCCAATCAGGACTGATTGGGTGCGAGCCCGCAGCAGGCACAGTGGGGCTGGGATGAGCGGGAGCAGCAGGTAGGAGCTGCAGGTGGCGTTGGACTGCGGGTTTTGGCCCGATCCCTGCAGGCCGCCCAGAGGGTCCCCACCCGTGCACGAATTCGTGCACTGGGCCTCTAGTAATACAATAATTAATAATACAAGAAAAACTGTGTATTATTTAAAAATAATTTGTAAAATTATTTTTAATGATCAAATATCTTTTAAATATGAAAATAAAGTTTTGCCTACATGAAGAAATAAAATAAAAGAAGCTCCCTATATTCCAATAAACTGAAATGAAGTAAAAATGTTATCATTAGAAATAAGCATTATAGAATAAGGATTTCCCCCATTAGTCACCCATTAATATGTAACCCAGGTTGGCTGAAACTGAAAGGAAATTACTCAAGTGAAGCAAATTCACTCTGAGTCACTTCATCCAGTTCTCTCTGGCTTCAGCCACATCACCTTCCCAACAGTAGCCTTTCATCCAGTGGCAGTAATTTTCCGCAGAGGTGCCAAATGGCTGATAGCTGTGTAAGTCATCCATTAATTAATTTACGTAGCCAGACAAGACTCCCTGAATGCCTCATATGTGAGTGTCAGGCATTGGTCTACCCTCTTATGGTGCAAAGATGAAAAAAAACCCAAAAACCTATGATCTCAAGGGCTCACATTCTACCAAGGAAGCACATATCAATAATAGTTAATATTTATAGAATCATTAATGATTATTACTACATAAAAGCAATAATTGCCATTTAGTACCTTTCATGATAAAAATAAAAAAATCTAATTTCATAACGCATAGAATCAGAACATAATTAGTGAGGCTACATGCTCAAACTGGCGCAATTACTGGAATTTATAGGCTGGTGACAAGCACTCTAAATTACTCTGATGTGAAACATGTTTATTAACAGCGAAGCTACTATTAGGAAGGGGGAGCAGGAAAAAATCTGGAGTGTGTGATAGAGGAATGTGTGGGTGCCATCACAGGAGGATGGGAAGGCCCCGTGCTCCTACGAGGCAAATGGTCCTGGCAGCTTGTGCCCATGCCTGTGCTACCTCCTGCAGCACATACTGAAGAAAGGGGACCAGAGACCATTCAGTACCAAAGGTAAAAGCTTTTTAGAAAAAAGGGAAGAGTGGAGTTCATTTCCTGGCTTCAGCGTGGTTCCTCTCCCTGATAAATATTTCCTTCAAGACTGTGTGCTAGCTGTTATTACTGCTCTGTCTGGCTTACTACAAATATTCCTTTTTGTATAAAGAAGTTGGAGTGCATTGTAGATATGACATATAATGTTTCAGGTCAGGAGAATGCTATACGTTCCCCATCTTCTCATGCTGTCCAGCAGTGTCACTCTTACAAACAAGGACTTCATATAGTCCCTGTTCTCAGAGCAAAGGAAGACTGGAGGGAGACGAGTGAAAAATATTGGAACGTAAAAGAATGATGTTTTAGAAGGAAGTAAACGGCATCTTTTAAGAAATTATAGTTTAATTGTGAAAAAGGTGAGGAACGAATATTATTTATTTTCTAGCAGGTTTGGGAGATTTTATTAAAAGGCCTCCAGAAACAGGGGCCAGTCCCCACGGATATTATTTGCACATCTGTTTTTCTGCAGGACAGAAATCAAGTGCACTCGTTATCACCGCTCTGTCAGTTGCTTTCCCCATTGTCTAAATTCCTAATCTGCAAAGGCAGAAGATAAACTGCTTACTGGAAAACCGTGTCCAACAAAAAGCTGAGTGGAAATACTTACCCCTTCCTATGACTTCATTGAAATGCACAATCAGGTTGCTGGGCCCGATCACTACGTGCTGGACTGCCTGGACCAGGTCTGGGTTTAGAGCCCTGAGGTCAATGTGGACAGCATCTTGCAGTAACGGACTGGACATATCAGAGTCTCCACCAGGGAGGATGGGGGACAGGTCCATCAGAGGATATTGCACTTGTCTGCATGATCCGTTCTGAGATGAGTTAGGATAGTGATCTGCCAGATAAAGAAGGATTATTAGAAAACAATAGCAGAACCTCACTTGTGGGGACTCTAACAGGGGCAGCAAATGGAATTAATAATGAATTCTGAATTTTAAAATTAAAGAAATGATGCTTTTATCATTGAGTGAGGCTAGGAAGAATCTTTACAAAGGAACTAGTTTAATAAAAATGGTAAGCTGGGAAAAGATACTGGCATACAAATAAAGTTTTTAATAAATTTTCTTTACATAGATTAAGCATTAACTTTGACATCTTGTTTATTCTCATTTCCTTAGACATTTCTCAAGGCAGACTACTTGTGCAGCTTCCCATGTTTAAAAATATAGCATATGAAAAGTAAACCTCAAACAAGGCTTTTTATTATATATAAATGTTGACTCGTGCATACGCAATACATATTAAAATATTTTGTGTTTTAATTTTATAATACTATCTATATATATAAAAGGCTAAGTGACCAACCGTCCATCCATCTGTCCGTCTGACCGACCGGCTGATACATATGATGCACATTGGCAATTTAAAATTAAACGCTGACTTGTGCATGCGTGATACATATTAAAATATTTTGTATTTTAATTTTATAATACTATATTACATATACTGTTTTGACATGTAATTTTTTGCAGTAACATAATTACTGCACGAATCTTTCTTCTAATTAATTTCCTTTCAAAGTGCATGAATCTGTGCACTGGGTCACTGGTAAGACAGTAATAGGTCTAAATTTCAAAACTATAAACTGGATTTGATTTGTCCATGTTATTAAGGCCATGCATTTATAAAAAAGAGATTTTAAAATTTATTTTTAGAGAGAAAGGAAGGGAGAGGAGGGAGAGAGAGAAACATCAATGTGAGAGTGTACCATGGAATGACTGCCTCCTGCACGTGCCCTGACTGGGAATTGAACCAGCAACCACCAGGTACATGGGATGATGCCCAACCAACTGAGCCACACTGGCCAGGGCAGCGCATGGATTCTTTAAAAAGGCAAATGGAATCAGGTGGACAGAGGCAATATTCATGTATATCTCTATAGAACTAACATAAACTTCAAAATATAAGAGAGAGTAAGGTTTAAAGTTAAAATGTTAACTGCCTTATTGCTGTTGTACTTGTTTGGAGGAACAACTTCTAAGTTTTCCTGTATCCACAACTGTCTGTGACTCATTTTATTTGTCCAGTGGTAAATATTCAACCAGGGAAATCCTTGTCTTTGACTCATGTCCTGTAACTTCTAAAGATAATGGAGCAGATACAATACAGACATTTTGCTTTTTACCAGGAGATTTTAAACAAAACATTGTGAAATGTGCTGGTTAGCCTAACCAATATTAGGCTTAGTGTTTTGCAAAGCCGATGATGCTAAGCCCCGCCTGTTTAAATCGCATGCATGAAGGTTTTTATTGGATAAGACTAAAAAATATATTGCAGTCCTGGAGTTTTGTGGGGAAAAGGCTGTGTACTAACAGTTCACTGAGAATCCTTCATAGGAGTACTAACGTTGTAATTTAAACATTTGAGGATCAACATTTTGAGGTCAAAAAATATAGCAGTGCCAAATTATATTTAAATAAAAATAAATAAATATAAACTTTATATTTTATCTTTTCCTGGGTTGTTAAAGAGCACTTCACAATTTCTTAATGTTGCACTGAGATGACAAACACCTTACCTTTACTCAAATGATTTTAAAATTAATCTTGCAGATTAAGAAGTACAAGTTGGAAGTTATGAAAACAGTCATGGGGATGCAAAATACAGTCATAGGGAATATAGTCAGTGATATTGTAATAATGATATGGTGTCAGGTGAGTATTAGACTTATTGGGAGGATCCCTTCAGAAGGTATAGAATTATCTGACCACTATGCTCTGCACCTAAAATTGATATAATATTGAATGTGAACTGTACTTGAAATATAAAAATTAACCTTTTTGTGAGAAGAGAGCTTAAAGACTGAAAATCTAACATAATGAATACATGAGTACCTTTAAAAATAAGAGCCCAGTAATTCTACGTCAAATTAAATAATTTCTTGGCCAAAAAAAGAGAAAGAAATACTTCTTTTATATTTTTATAAAAATATAAGGGCAAACCTCAAAATAAACAACAATGCCACAAAGCCGCTGAGGTGTATGTTGAGGTATTTCTCAGAACAATAAACTGGAACATACCTTCCGGAAAAGTAGCTCGGTAGTCTACAGATTCATGGGAAACCATTTCTGTAGTCGGGCTCACACTTCGGGCACTTACAAGCCTGTCCAAATGAGGCGTGTGTACTCTTGCATCATAGCGAACTAAATCACTGCTCGGACCTTAAAATGGAGAGAAGAGAAAGAGCTCCTTAAAGACTTGATTACCAGGGGTCACAGCAGACCTCGACTGACTGACGGACAAGAATTCATAGGTTTTATGGATTGCAGATACAACAGCACACATGAACTGACAACTTTAAACTGTAACGATTGCATTCTTAAAGTAATTCCTTAAAATAAACAATTAAAAAAATGTACCTTTACTGTGCTTCCTCCTTTTCAGCCACAGGAAAAGCCCAAGTAATAGTATGAGTATTGTTGATATTGTGACACCACCAACAATCAATCCTGTGAAATTCTGATCTGGTTGAACGATCACTTTTCCAAGGACAGTTGAAGAAACTGCTTGCTTCCACTGAAAATGAGAAAGGAGAGCCAGAATTTAGCTGGCTATTTTAGATAGCTATAAAATACACCGCACAGGTGGGAGCGCAGTCTCTGTGGGCCCCAGATACCACCTGGTTACTGCTGTTCCCTAAATGGCATGATTGCCTTCAGAGTAATAAGACATTCCTCAATTCTGCTTCAGTGTTTTAATAGGGAGGGGCTAATGATCTCTGAATGACTTATATGATATTTAGCTGTTTGTACTCGTAACTAGGTATTAGGGATAAAAAATAAATACAAACAATCTTTGATCTCGAGGAACTGAGATATAAAAGGGAGATAAGCACATAAACAGATAATTATAATACAATATGATATATCCCACATATGTATAAATAAATAGTGAAAAACAGAGACAACAGGATATTAATGCTGTCCTACAGGGTGGGGAAGAGGGCAAAGGACACTTACCATAAAAAGTAAATAATCATTATATTATGGGACAATAAAGCCTTAAAATATCTCAATATCAGTTTTGATACATAGAGGAAATATTTGAGGTCCCTTCCAGCACTAACATCATATAATTTTCAGGATTTATGGTCCTTCTAAATTCTAAACTCTGATCTCATAATTCAGCCTTAACTTTCTAATTTTTTTGTAGTTTTCCATTTCATAACTTTTTAGAAGATTTTGGGAACCCTTTACAAAGCACTCATTCTTGGATAAAGAAAATGTGGTATATCTATACAATGGAATATTCAGCCTTAAAAAGCAATGAAGTCCTGGCACATGCTATAACATGGATGAACTTTGAAAACATGCTAATAAAATAAGCCAGAGCCCTAGCCGGTTTGGGTCAGTGGATAGAGCATTGACCTGCAGACTGAAGGGTCCCAGGCTCTGGTCAAGGGCATATGCCCGGGTTACGGCCTTGATCCCCAGTAGGGGGTATGCAGGAGGCAGCCAATCAATGATTCTCTCTCATCATTGATGTTTCTGTTTCTCTCGCTCCTACCTTCCTCTCTGAAATCAATAAAAATATATTTAAAATAAGCCAGACACAAAAGGACAAATGGTTTATGATTTCACTTGTATGAAATATCTAGAACAGGCAAATTTGTAAAGACAGAAAGTAGGTTAGAGGTTACCATGGGCTGGGGAAGAGGAGGGGATGTGACATACTGCTTACTGGTTCCAGCGTTATGTTTGGGGTGATAAAAGACGTTTTAGAATTAGCTAGTGGTGTGGTTACATGGACAATGTTATGAATGTAATTGATGCCACTAAATTGTGCACTAAAAATGATTAAAATGGCAAACATTGTTATATATATATTTTACTACAAGTTTAAAATATTAATAATGTAATATACCCCAAACCAGTTTAAATGTGTGAACTGTATGGTATGTGAGTTAATCTCAATAAAGCTCTTCAAGAAAAAAAACTGCAAAAAAAATCATTCACTCTGATTCCAGGTTATTAATTTAGCTGTTTACATGAAGAAGTTACTGTAAAAATAGTTTAATTTCTATTTTATTTTGTCCAGTGCATACATACATACTCTTTTGCTTATGAGGCCCATGCATTTGCTATCACCGTGGAAGGCAATAGTATGTTGGATCTGGCCGCCTAGGGTGGTCAGAGGTAGGGGCAGGGGAAATCTTAGATATGTCCTTATTCATCCCTAGACCAGAGTTTGGCAAGAGTATGGCATGACGCAGAGGTAGTGTGGCCAGGAAGGACTTCTGAAATCTGCCCCCTCTAGCTTGGGAAGGAGACAGTGCAACAAAACCTTACTATTTCTAAAATAACAACCAAGAATCAAGGCTGAGCTGATGAGCCAAAGCTAACACACAGATGAGTTTAATGATTTATTTTAAGCTTGCGAGTGACATAATTACACCAGCATCCTTATTTACATCATGAGAGGAATGCAGGAATCCCACCTCTATATTTAGCTCGCTGTTCAATTTCAGCAGGTCATTGGGGACCGTACATAAAACAGCTTCAGAATTTAAGTAGATAGTCTCACAGCTCTTATTTCCAACTTTTAACACTTCACCTCTAACTGCTTCGGGGTCAATGTCATTGCCCTGCAAGAAAGAAAAGAGGCTGTTAACACTTCGCAGTTTTGCAGGAAATACTAACAATTGTGAAGGAACATAAATATACTGCAAACACAGGCCATGCTGTTTGCCAAGGCACATGAAACTCAGTTTATGATACTCGTCTCATGGGAACTTGGGGGGCTGAAAGAAAGCATGATCTTTTCAGGGCACTAATTGTTTAGGAATCGCAGCATGTAGCTTTCCATCGAATTGGATGTTAGGGAAAAGGAAAGAGAATTTTGGTTCACATCCTTACATCTAATGACCTCTGTGCCATAATCACCCCATTCATGCTTTCAGGGGGTATTGATGGCTGGATAAAAAGGAAGCAAGGCAGAGACTGAGCTGTTGTGCTGCCTCATGCAGGGAAACTCAACTCTGGCTTCACTTTTAGAATCACAAGGAGCATTTTATAAAATACTGGTGCATCGAGGGACTCTGATTTAACTCATCTGTTAATTTATTCCTGTCGTCCTTGAGTTGGGCAGTTTCTTTTCATCCTTCTCGCACAGTTAAATCCGATACAGAAGTGAATTTATTTTTAAAGGAATTCCTGTAAGATGTCATGTGACCCTCCTTATGATTTGAGAGCATGGCTACATTACTTTGAACAATTAATTATATATTTACATGAGGATTTAAAAAAATTACTCAGTTTGACATATTTAGCTAACTGAAGTTACCATCAGGCATTTATAAGATATTAATGTTTTGTTGAAGAAACCAACCATTAGCACGGGAAAGAAGTGAAAACAGAGAGGGACGATCTCTCCTCAACTATTAATGAGTACAGTTATTTATTAAAAGGCCATTCTTGGAAGAAAAATATTTCAAAACACATTACTTCTTTTCTTAGGAACAAAGAGCAGCCAGTAATAGCTGCAGCAAATGCTGCTCTGCTTTTCATGACCTTTAATACCCAGCAAACTGCTACACTGTCTCATGTGGATCTTTATAGACTGGTAAGTCAGATATTACTTTGGGAAAAGAAGTTTGCAAGAAAATACTTCTTTCTAACATGAATCTGGAGTTTAAGAAAAAAGAGAGACAAACAAACTCTACCTTTATACTATTTCTAGGGGCACTACATACTCCGTTGAACCAGGCCAGCCACGAGGGGCAATTCAACATAGAAGCACATAAATCTAATAAGTCACTTTGGGGCTTCAAATGACAACTTGTTGGTTAGGCTGAGGAGGGCCAAGGCACATTGGAGGACTCAGGGAATGATGAAGAACAAAGATGAAAGGGCTGGAGGACTTGATTTATGAGAGAATGACTAAAATGTGTCTTGCTTGCTTAGAGAATACCAACAGCTGGGGGAAGGGAGGAACACAGTGCATTAACATTTCCAACACTCCCTTTGGGCTCAGGACCTCCTTGGATGTTGCATAAAGGCTTCTCTAAAACAAAAACAGATCACACAGCCACACAACTGACTCCTTTTCATCTGTGCCTGCCACGGAATACATGATAAGCAGTGGCTTACATAAGAAATTACTATTAGCTTTGTATGTTCAGTAATTACCTTGAAAGTCTACAACCCAAGATATCACCAGAGTGATATTGGCAGCCCACTACCCTATAACAGAGGGGCCTGCGTCAGAAAAAATAGGAATAGCTATAGGCTACTTTTTATCGTTTAAAATAAACATAGCTTTATGGAGCCATGGGAAAAAGGTATATTTTTAGAAGCTTTACCATTTACTTTTTCATTGTTTAATATTAAGTATTATTAAATAGAAGAGCACACAGAACTGGTTCAGTTTTTCAGTCACTGAAATGGCAGTATATGAGTTTTAAATAAAGCAATATAGAAGACACTCTCTGGTCTTTAATCCCCTACACACACATAGCAATTTAGAAGTATAATGATCTCATTTTATCTTGTGAAGACATCTTCCTGAGGTAGCTGTTATTGTCATTCCTGCTTTACACTTTGAGAAATAAGGTTCAAGAAAGGACTTAGTCATGAAGCAAATAAAATTCCATTCGATACAGTATCTCCTTACCATCTACTGTGTGTCAGGCACATTTTTTTCACTGAGAATATAAAGATAAGAGTGTCTTCCTCTCACTGTGATGTTAAAATGAATGCCTTTCTAAAGTGAAACTAATTACTCCCAATATGTAATACAGGATGTTCCTGTTCCCTTTTCTCTCCAACTCTGGTCAGGTGTGACACGTTTTCATCTAGGATTCAGGCCCGGGACCCATGTTTAAACTGTTTACAGAATAGAGCAGATGGGAGTGGGACTGGGTAGGATTTGAAAAATAGCATTATAACAGAAGGGGTTTTATAAGTTCTCATACAGCATGGTGGCCACAAGACTGAGTCTGGGAAAGTAAGCTAGCTAAGGCAGTGAGGGGCAGGGTGGCAGCAGGGCTCAGCCAGACAGCAGTCCAGGCAGATGGGCAGAAGAAACTAGAGAGTTGGTGGTAGTGGCTGGAAGGCGAGATTTATACTTTATCTAGAGGATATGAGTCCCTCAGCTTAGGAATCAGGCCAAAGAACCCTTATAGGAAACTTCAAAACTGAGCCTGCATAATGTTCACAGGCTTATGGGAAGAAAGTTCCCAGGTCATTTGAAATAAGCTTGGTGAACCAAAATTAAACAGGTTTCTTCACAGGTGCTGTCTCCATGACACTTCCTATATAATAAAAGCCTAATATGCTAAGTGTCTGGTTGTCTGGTTGGCCGTTCAACCAATCAAAGTGTAATATGCTAATGATATGCTAAGGCAGCTCAACCGCTCGCTATGACGTGCGCTGACCACCAGGGGGCAGACAGTCGACTGGTCGACCAGTCGCTGTGATGTGCACTGACCACCAGGGGGAAGACGCTCCAACCAATAGGTTAGCTTGCTGCTGGGGTCTGGCTGATCAAGACTGAGTGAGATGGCCAGACATGCCCTGGAGCCCTCCTATGGTCCCTCCCTGGCTGGTCAACCTCTTGTGTCCCACTCTGGCCTCACACAGGAGCTGCCCCCTGGTAGCCAGTGCACTCCCACAGGGGAAGCACCACTTAGCCAGAAGCCAGGCTCACGGCTGGCAAGTGCACTGGTGGTGGCGGGAGCCTCTCCCGCCTTGGCTACAGGCGGGTGGTAAGGAGCAAGGGGCCCTGGACTTTGAGAGAGCCCTGGACTGTGAGAGGGTTGTCTGACTGCTGGCTTAGGCCCGATTTCCAGGGGGGATTGGGCCTAAGCCGGCAGGTGGACATCCCCCAAGGGGTCCCAGACTGCAAGAGGGCGCAGGCTGGGCTGTGGAACCCCTCCCCTCAGTGCACGATTTTTGTGCATATTAACATGTACAGTACATGGAAATAGTAGTTTCTGAGTACCATCGGCAAGAACAGATCTTGCTATGGGGACAAATGACATCTATGAAAAGAACTCTTCACCATCATCCTGTCTTGAGCTGGAACTGGCCTCACAGTGGTTGTGGCTGGGATTGGGCCTATAGCTGCAGGTAAAATCATCAGAAGGGGGAAGAAGACAATCGTTGGCTGGCTCTGGGCAGCTGATAGACTGTGTCAGCTCAGAAATATGCCCCCTTCTAGGTGCTTCTGATGCCAAAACACTGACACAGGCTTCTTCCTGACTCCCCCATCTTTGTTCTTGTGCTCACAATGTCAGAGGTCAAGTTCCTGCTCCCCGCCTTGGCTGGTGTTCCTGCCTCCCTTTTCGTATTTCAGCTGACTTCAGGCTGGACTTCTGAAGCATCCCTATAACCATACATACAATATGCTCCCAAACAAGACAAACCCCCAGGGCAGTGTCAGGCAGTCCTTGTTCCAGCATTAAACACTGGACTTCTCTAGTCCCATAAAATATGCTCATACACAAAATGATACAAAATTTGATTTTTAATTATTTGTAAAGAGTTCAGAGGTACTTCACTTAGAGAATTGTATAGATTTCTGTATAACCATATGACAAAAGTCTGTTATAAAAGATACTTTGGTATACACGAAATAAAAGTTAATATGAGAAGCATTGTTACTTAGTGGAAAGAAAACCAATTCTGGAATCAAGAAACTTGAGTTATGAGCCCTAGTTGACTCAAGACAAATCACTTCATCTTTTAAAACCTCTGTTTACTTATCTGAAAATGGGGAAAATCATCACTGACGTCCGAAAACATACAGGTGCACATGAATCTCAGATGAAATAATGTATGTCAAAGTACTGCATATTAATTACAGTGACACACAAAAGTGAGCTGCTTCCGACATAAACGTTGTGCCCTGACGTGGACTCCCAAAGAGATGTCTGCCTGTGATGACCATTGTCCAGCACTGGTGTTGGCTGGCTGAGGCCTTGCTCACAAACCTCCCACGTCGATGGGGTTTCTCATTTGTCCTGAGGGGGGACTGACCCTTGGTCTCTATTACATTCTCTGATCCAAACTTGGCCGACCCTCTTCACCATGGCGTAGTCACTGGGCCAACTGCTGACGGAGGCAATTCTTATAACTAGGGCTGGAAACGATTACAATCGCTTTCTTTGTAGCCAAGGAATTCTTATATGCACGGCTGCTGGAGGAGCATGAACTCTTCCTGGCAATAAAAAGGAGGAAATCCCACTCTATACACATGGTTCTCCCCATAGTGCGTTCACTGATGGGATACATACTCCACACTAATGTTTTGAATGGTAATTGAATGAGCCCATTAAGTAAAATGTGCTTATTTGTCCTTTCTTTTGATACAAACGGTCCACTGCTGGTCCAGAAGAGGCCTTTTCTTTTCTAATGCTTTGCTTTCCTTTGTTTCTGTCCCAAGAGAGGCAGAGGTTTTAATGTGATCAACTGTAGGGACTGACAAAGGGTTAAATTGCTGTCACACAAATATTCTCTGATACTTTAGATTTCCTCTTATACGTAAGGAAAATGAAGTATGGGAAAAGACTCAATCATGACACCTAAACTGGCCCCTTCCCCCCAGGTTGCCACTTTGTGACATGACAGGTGCTCTACACTTGTTAGAGAAAAGAGGCCTTCTGTATATAAGCAAAAGAAGAAAGTGTTTTGTGCCTGTTTCCACAGACTCTTTGGGCCATGTTGGGAATAGCTTTAAAAGGCTGAGGAGGATGTCAAATCATATTTTTCTTGGTCCAACAATTTTGTAAGACATTGAAAAATGGGTACTTAATTTACAGAAAAAGAAGTTTTCTCCATATAAGACTGTGCTTGGACGAATAGATAAAGAACCATTTATCTCTAATCCTTCCATCATAGACACAGGAATGGAAAAATAGAGTTTATCTGGGCATAAAAATATTTGCAAATAAACTTGTTTTCGTCAAGAAAAACCAAATGGAATCTTTCAAATGGAAAACGCTGTAATTGTTGAAAAGCAAAAGGCCACACTAGATTAGTTTGATTGAGAAAAAGTGAAAGATAAAAGCTTTTTCTCCCTTTATAAAACTAATTAATGAAGCAGATGAAAGAGCTTCACTGTGATAAACATGTTGCTCACTGAAGCAGGCCTCTGTTTAATTTCATTCTGGGCTTAATTATTGTGCAAAACACAACTGCGAGGTTAGTAAACTTGTACGAGTATGAACATATGCATGGGTTTAGCTGGAGAGAAAATCATGTCAAAAAAGAAGAAAAATTTCAGTAGAAATGTATGATGATTTAAGAGAACTTATATTATACTTAAACAAGGACTATCCTATTCTCTTACTTTGTGTTTATTCATATTTGCACCCAGGATATCTTTTAGGGAAAACATTATGATTGTCTAAAAACATGTTGAGCCTGGCCACTGTGGCTCAGTTGGTTGAGCATGTTCCCATGCACCAGGTCACTAGTTAGATTCCTGGTCCTGCCCAGGTTGGGGGCTCAATTCCCCTCTCCCTTCCTCTCTCTGAAATCAATAAAAACATATTAAAATATATATATTAAAAAGCATATTAAAAACATGTTGCCATAACCGGTTTGGCTCAGTGGATAAGTGTAGGCCTGCAGACTGAAGGGTCCCAGGTTCGATTCCGGTCAAGGGCATGTACCTTGGTTGTGGGCATATCCCCAGTAGGAGGTGTGCAGGAGGCAGCTGATGTATGTTTCTCTCCCATCGATGTTTCTAACTCTCTATTTCTCTCCCTTCCTTTCTGTAAAAATCAATAAAATGTATTTAAAAACAAACAAACAACAACAACAACAACATGTTGAAGGATAAATAGTTTGCTGTTTCCAGTAAAAGGCTATGTAGATACTTAAAATCTTGATCATTTTGCCTGTTTTATTCCTATTTGAAGTAAAAATGATTGAAGCAACAGGAGAGTGCCGTATTCTAGTCACTATTTCATCACTTGTCAAATCACTTAACCTCTCTGGGCTTTACTGTTCTTTGTTTGCCACAGGCTGGAGTAGAAAAGATAATCTGTTATTCTCCAATTACATTATAGTTAGAGGCTAATATATTCCTAAGGTAGAGGAAACCCATTTATAATTCACATTAGAGATGACTAATCCCAGACACAAAATTGCAAGCATTTCAAGGAAGTACAGAACTATAACTGATGCATTTACTCTCATGGCGCTTACCTTTTATTTTATAATGAATGAGCTCATTTCGGTGCCCAGGAAAATACATACAGGACACTGGCAAGATAATGCACCACAGCAGGCTATTTAATGGATTTGTGTCCCACATTTGCTACTTTTTAATATAACACAAAAAAGTTGTTAAATGCTTCATTACAAAGCAGTTCATGATTATACTTACCTTTTAGTCCTAAGCCAAAAAAAATGTATTTTTCAGAGCTTAGATAAGATACTGATCAACCAAATACAATAATCCTATTCACACAGCTACAAAGTCAATTAAGTGCTACTTGATGATTTAAGAGGATATTTTAAGCATTCTTACCTTAATTTCCAGTATATTTCCATTGCCTATTGAGATCATCACTGGCTTTTCAAAATGCTTAAAGATAGGATTATGTACATAAATGAGATCGAAGTATTTGGAATGAATCCCATCTAACATGAAAAAGGCTTTAGTTTTCAGGGGGAGTTGCAGATTCAGCTGTTGTAGTGAAGGCGTTGTACAGCAGATTATCTCTGAATTAGAGCGATGGTGACATGCCTATAGTAAGACACAATTACCCACTATAAGCAGAATATGGCTTGACAACATCAATAGCAACTTTCACATTTCACTGTTTCAGCAATCAACTTAAAGATATAATATTTGGACTCACCGGGGCACCTCCAAACCCAGCACAAGTAGTAGCCATCTGCAGATAGCTTTGTAGTTCATGCTGGGTGGCTCCTGGCAGAATAGAGGTGGCAGGTGACCTTGGGGTTTGCACCTCCGAGGGGGCCCCAGAGCCAATGCACCTAGTGGACAGCTTCAGTCCAGGTTGAAGTCTCACCACCCAACCGCCTCCACAAGTGACACACTCAAGGAAGGGGTGGACTCAACTGACACCAGAGCCCCACTGAAGTTAGTCCTGCTCTGTGGGGTAGGCCCCTGAACAAGTTCATCTTCCACAATGGTTGGAGGTAAGTGGTTGAAGCCTGGGGGAAAATCCCTCCCATTGACATGCCAACAGCAATCAAGGCTCAACTACAAGAGGAGGGTGCTAATGTGGCGGGGAGGGGGTGCACCTTGAGTGCTCAGCTTAAGTGATGGGGGAAGATGTGTCACTGGACCCTACAGAACACCTACTACATTAGGCCACTCTACCAAGCCTGGGAGATGTAGCAACTCTACCTAATACATAGAAACAAATATAGGAGGCTGCCAAAATAAGGAGACAAAGAAACATGTCCCAAATGAAAGAACGGAACTATAAGTCAGGAAAAAAAACACTGGTTATAAGGATGCTCAATGAACTTAGTGAGAACCTTGACAGTATAAAAAAGGGCTAGTCAGAAATGAAGGATACACTAACTGAACTGAAGAGTAATTTACAGGGAATCAACAGTAGAGTAGATGAAGCCAAGAATCAAATCAGAGATCTGGAAAATAAGGAAGCAAAAAACCCCAACCAATCAGAACAGCAAAAATAAAAAAAAATAAATGAGGATAGTGTAAGGACTCTCTGGGACATTTTGAGAGTTACCAATATTCGCATCATGGGGGTGCCAAAAGAAGAGAGAGAGAGCAAAATATTGAAAACCTATTTGAAAAAATAATGATAGTAAACTTTCCTGTTTGATTAGGGAAATAGATATACAAGCCCACGAAGTGCAGAAAATCCCAAACACGAGAAACCCAAAAGGCCCACACCAAGATACATCATAATTAAAATGCCAAAGGTTAAAGATAAAGAGAGAATCTTAAAAGCAGCAAGAGAAAAGAAGTTAGTACCCTACAAGGGAGCTCCTATAAGACAGTCAGCTGTTTTCTCAACAGAAACTTTGCAGGCCAGAAGGAATTGGCAAGAAATATGCAAAGTGATGAAAAGTAAGGACCTACCCAGCAAAGCTATCATTTAGATTCAAAGGAAAAATATAGAACTTCCCAGAAAAGAAAAAGCTAAAGAAGTTTATCACTACCAAACCAGTATTATATAAAATATTAAAGAGTCTTCTTTAAAAAAAGAAAAAAAAGAACAACACATACATATCTATTAATAATTGAATCTAAAAACAAAATAAATGAACACACTTAACAGAAACAGACTCATAGATACAGAGAACATTTTGATGGTTGCCAGATGGGAGAAGGGTTAGGGCAGTGATGGCAAACCTATGACACATGTGTCAGAGGTGACACGCAAACTCATTTTTTTGGTTGATTTTTTTGTTAAATGGCATTTAAATATATAAAATAAATATCAAAAATATAAATCTTTGTTTTACTATGGTTGCAAATATCAAAAAATTTCTGTATGTGACACGGCACCAAAGTTAGGGTTTTTCAAAATGCTGACATGCTGAGCTCAAAAGGTTCGCCATCACTGGGTTAGGGGAATGGGTGGAAAAGGTGAAGGGATGAAGAAGTACAAATTGATTGTTACAGAATAGAAATGGGGAGGATGTAAGGTACAGCATAGGGAAGACAATCAATAATCTATAATAATAAAAGCGTAATATGATAATTAGACTGGACAGCTGAACGACCTTCTGGACATCCTTCCAGACAACCTTCCGAACGACTTTCTGGATGAAGCTGGGGCTGCGAGAGACAAGCCCCTTGCATGAATTTCGTGCATTGGGCCTATAGTATTCTAATAAGTATGTATGGTGTCAGATGGGTGTGAGATTTGTCGGATGATCACTTAGCAACTTATGCAATGTTTAATCTCTGGGGCAGTACACCTGAAACTAATATAATAATGTATGTCAACTGTAACTGAAAAATTAAACAATAGTTAAAAAAGAAAGATGTAATTTTTGAAAAAAAAAGACACACACACACATACACCAGCATTTAACTTTGTAATGTTGAAGAACACATTTTTGGAAACAAAATAGATGTAAAGTTATCTAAACAATGCAGTCTTCAAAGAAACACAGAATGTTACTTGCTCAGAATAAACGATGTTGATCTATCTGAAGCTGGCTCACCCTCCATCACTTATTTTTTATTTTTTAGAAGAAAAGAACAGCCTCCTGGAAGGACCGTTTTCTTGTTTATGAAGCAGCCACGACACAGTGAGAGTCGAACTTTGTGCCATTATCTCACACCTCTAAATCAAGTTGTGAGAATCAGGGAAAAATTCTTACTTGGAAACTCATTTTTCTCATTTAGGAAGTAAGTTTAAAATGTCATTAACAATGTGTGATACTACATGGTAAAGTGCTTTGTCAACTGCTAAGCATCATACGGTTTGCATTATAATTAGCTATGTAGTTAGACCATTTTACCAGTGTGTGTTTTAAGATATCAATTACTGAATGCCAGGTTCTGTGCAAAATACTTTCAAGGTAGGAATCCCACAATTCTCACAATAATCTTATGAGGTAGGTGCTCTGATCACCCTCATTTTATGGGTGAAGAAACAGCTTTTTAAGCTTACATCACTAGACCAGGTCACACACCGTTGCGTGGCAGAGTAAGGAACATAAATCGTAGGCCACTGGCTCCAAAATTCACTGTCTTAACTTCCATGCTTCATGTACTGCTTCTTGCGCACTCTACAGTCTATGTTGGTAAATCTTTTCCTATGCTCTCTATTGTACAAAGGCTTTGCTATTATTGTTCCATGTCCTTTCATCTCTCATTTCAAATCTTCCCCTTTGGAATTCTGATTTATGGAGAACTGGAAAATGTGGTTTCCTCTTGATTGTGCTTAGACTAAATCAGTAACACAAAGTGACACATTTAAGGTTAAATGGTTGCTGCCCTGGCCAAGTGGCTCAGTTGGTTAGAGCGCCACCCAGATATGCCAGGGGTGCAGGTTCAGTCCCCAGTCAGGGCAAATACAGGAAGCAAATGGCGAATGCATAAATAAGTGAAACAACAAATCAATGTTTCACTCTTTCTCTCTCTCTTTAAAATCAATCAATAAATATTAAAAAAAGGTTAAATGGTTGGGATTTTTCCCTCCAAGGAAAAGACAAACAAGCAACAACACCCCTTAGATTTATTTTTCTTTGATAAGTAGAATTGGAGATAAACCACTTACTTATGCCTGAAACAGAAAACGAACTCAGGATATACATAAAAAGCACAAACAAGCTTGGCCAGTGTTGCTCAGTGGTTGAGTGCTGACCCATGAACCAGGTCACTATTCAATTCCTGGTCAGGGCACATGCCCTGGAGGCAGCCTATGGATGATTCTCTCTTATCATTGTTGTTTCTATCTCTCCCTATCCCTTCTTTTCTCTGAAATCAATAAAAATGTATTTTTTTTTAAAAAGCACAAACAAAATTGGGTGATACTTTCTTTTTAAAGTAATTTTAAAAATTATCCTACATTTAAAGTGTATGCTGTATGTAGATACAGAAAACCGATAAATATAAATAAAATCATTTAATGTTATCTTAAATTCAGAGTATAATGCTGAAAGCAATTTATTCCTATCATCCAGAAAATAAAAATGAACAATTTTACTGCTATCACAATAATTTTCTATATAACAACAAGAAATTTGAAAACTATACAATAAACTACTGGCTTTTGAGGCATAATGTATATAAACAAATTAATATACATTTTGGTGATTAGGTGATTAGTATTTTCATTTTTAAACATTTGAGTTTATTGGGCTTAACATTATTGTGGCTGGATCAATATGTCTAAACTAGAGGCCTGATGCACAAAATTCATGCAAGGGGCTTGGACCTCACAGCCCCGGCTGCCCCGACCCTCACAGCCCCTGCTTCATCCGGAAGATCATCAGGACAGTCGTCTGCTGTTTGGTTGTTCGGTTGATTTGCATATTATGCTTTTGTTATTATAGATCAGACCTGACCAAAGTTTTAATTGCTCAATAATGAATGAGTTCAATTAACCATGGTTAGCTTCAAATTCTATAAGCAGAGGGAACATGGAAGGAATACATCTCTTTATGAAGTAGTTTTCCCAAACAATAGTAAACAGACTCATTGAATTTTTCATTCTTGTCCAATTCTAATGCACAGTTCTATTGTACTAGGAATATGTTTGTAGATAAAACAACTGCCTCCAGTTAGTATTCCAGATATGTAAATAGAATTTTTATCTTCTACCACTGTTGGGACATGCCACTCTTATGTCATACACATAGGAGGTTTTTAATAAACATTTGGTTACAAATGAATGAAGAAAGCTAAGAGGGGCTCTACCTGTTATTATAAAGCTGGTGAGAGAGAAGGAAGAAAATGTAGCCATATTTTAATAACAGGCTTGGTGTAAATTAGATAAACTAGTAATTTCTCAGATTTCTACTTTAAAAAGTCACATGCCAACACCAAAGAAGGTTACTGCTATTCTTATGTGGGTAATAATGTCATATTTGGTTGTGAAGAATTGGTGTCCCTTAAATTAATAGCAGTGGTATTCTTGGTGGCCATGTGTGAGGACTGGTTTCAAAGCTCTCTACTTCATACGGTGACTCCCTGGAGTATAACCTCTCAGGAATCTGATTAGAATCTAATAATACTCTCTAGAGGTGATGCAATGTGGCTGATGGAGAAGGTCGAGAAAAATCTCATTTGCGGTGACCTTATTGTTTGGTGATCTGGCTTGACATTTTTAGTCCCAAACTGGTTTTTGTAATTAAAGAACATTGCCGCCTTAGTTTTCAAGAAATATTGGCTGGGTAATCTAAAAGGAAGTGCTGTAATTCAATCTATCGCCTGCCCAATCAAGACCCTGCTTGAGAGCGGGCACTGAGAATTTTCATGCTAAGTGAGAGCACCAGCCCAACTAGATTACGATATTTTACATGAGAGAAAAACAACGAAAATGTGAAATCTCTGTAATTAACTCCAACTTCCTTAAGGTCTAAACTAAAATCACCATTTTAATGTGACCTATATAAATTGTTAGAACAAAATAGGTCCATCACTTTTAAGAAGGCATTAGGTTAAATTTTGATTGGCTTTACAAATAAAAGAAGGAAAGGTGGAGAAATAACACAGAACATACATGCCCTAGGACATATGTGTTCTAATGCTCTTCCTCATTACTTGATAATGTTCTAACAAAGGGACAAGAAGAATGGCAAGAGTGAATGTAAGAAAACATGTGTGCCTGCCGCTTAGAAAGAAACGGATGATCCTGCAAGATTGAAGACTTGACCCATGGGTTTTATTAGAGCAAAAGGGTAGATGTCCTATGGTGCATTAAAAGAAGGGGGGGGGGTAGGAACATGCAATGAACTGAATATTTGTGTCTCTGAATTCATATGTTGGAGCCCTAATCCCCCGTGTGGCAGTAATGGAAGGGCCTTTGGGAGGTAATGAAGTCATGAGGGTGAAGTTCTCATTTGTGCCCTTGTCAGAAAAGACAAGAGAGCTTCCTTTCTCTTTCTCTCTACCTCTCATGTGAGGTTACAACGAGAAGATGGCCTTCTGCAAATGAGGAAGAATGTCCTCACCGGACACGCACATGTGCTAGTGCCTTGATCTTACGCTTCCCAGCCTCCAGGACCGTGAAATAAATGTTTGCTGTGTCGGCCACCCAGTCCATGGTATTTTTTTGTAGCACCCATAGCCCCCTAACTCACTAAGACAGGAAATAACGGGGTTTGTATTTGTACCGACTGTCTTTAAAAATACTGCCTCCAGTTAGTAATCATCCCTTGTACCTAGACATTGTGTGTGTGTATTTTTTTACAATGCTAGCCTAAGACTATATGATTTGAGTTGTTGAGTAAAAAATGCTATTTGGCCCACACTGCAAGGAAGGTAACTAGCAAACATGAAAGGCAAACTGAAATGTCCTATGAACCGTGGAAGCCAGGGGTAGAGGCCAGACGCAGAACTTGAAGCACAGCCATCACTCAAAGGACTTACCACCGTGAAGTTCCTTCCTGCTTCACGCACACTGATTACCATCCTCAGGACACTGACTGAATTCAGGTTTTTCCCAACACCTGTGATTGTGCTCCCACCACTGGCAAAAGAAAAGAGATAAACAGCAACATTGAGAGGTTTTCCCTACCGAGTATTTAAAGAGAGTTCAGTTAAATCACATGTAGTGATTGTAAGTTGCTCCCAAAGCCAAAGTCCAATGGAAGTTCAGTGGTAATGGTTTTTTGGAAACAACTTGTTTAACTTGAAAATACTTTCAAAATTCACATTTCATAAAATGAAGAAAATGCATTTGTCTTTTTATTCACCAAATATGCAAAAGAAATTTTTCTCTCTGAAAATAAACTATAAAAAAACAAAGACTCGTGAACTTAACTATTGTTACTATACTGATAGAATTAATGGAAACAAGGCAGACTGAAGTGGGTCGAATGAGATATTGATACTCTACTTAGCAAAGCTATCATGTAGAATTGAAGGTCAGATAAAGAGCTTCACAGACAAGAAAAAGCTAAAGGAGTTCATCACCACCAAATCAGGATTATATGAAATGCTGAAGGATATTCTTTAAGAAGAGGAAGAAGAAGAAAAAGGTAAAGATAAAATTTATAAACAACAAAGTGACAACAAATAAATACCTATCAACAAGTGAACCTAGGGGCTTTAGTAAAACTTCCTGGTTTTTGCTGTATAAAATAAACTCGCTGTATCGACTCTGGGTCCTTGTCTCTCCATCAGAGGACAGTGGTCCCACCCAGTCCCAGCTTTCCCTACTGTAACACACACACACACACACACACACACACACACACAACAAACATACAAAAAATAAGTGAACCTAAAAATTAAGTCAGAATAAACTGGTGAATATAATAGAAGCAGGGGCATAGAAAGGGAGTGGACTGACAATTCTTGGGGGGAAGGGGGTGTGGGGGGTGCGGGAAGAGATTGGACAAAAATCTTACACCTATGGATGAGGACAGTGGCAGGGGGTAAGGGCATGGGGTGGGGTGGGAACCAGGTGGAGGGGAGCTATGGGGGAAAAAAGAGGAACATCTGAACAATAAAGATTAATAAAAAAACATGAAAAAAACCCCAAAGGGACTCTAGTACAGGGAAAAGCTGTATGCAAAGCAGGCAGGAGAAAATACACTGAAGAATGGGGGAAATAGAGATGATTCTACTTTTGAGCACTAAGGTTAGTGTAGAATTGACATGTACATAATATAAGTACATAAATGATGCTACGTTAAACTGTTTTACTGAAATCTATTCAAAAAGTAACAGAATAGGATAAAATGTTTCTTGGCATTAACTAGCATTAATAAAGTCAAACTGTGCCCTGACCGGTTTGGCTCAGTGGATGGAGCTTCGGCCTGTGGACTCAAGGGTCCTGGGTTCGATTCCGGTCGGGGGCATGTGCCTTGGTTGCGGGCACATCCCCAGTGGGGGGCGTGTGGGAGGCGGCTGATCGATGTTTCTCTCTCATCAATGTTTCGGACTCTCTATCCCTCTCCCTTCCTCTCTGTAAAAAATCAATAAAAAATATTAAAAAAAAAAAGTCAAACTGTATTCAGGACAAGAATGTCGTTTTCACTCCTAAATTGGAAAGGCAGCCTTCAAAAGACATGAAAAGATAAAACCACAATTCCTCTTGGCTACTCAACAGCCAAATCATTCTGATGTTACTTCTTTTCTTTTTTAAAAAATATGTTTTTATTGACTTCAGAGAGAGGGAGGGAGGGAGAGATAGAAACATCAACGATGAGAGAGAATCATCGATCGACTGCCTCCTGCACGTTCCCTACTGGGAATCAAGCCCACAACCAGGAATGGAACTGTGACCTCCTGGTTCATGGGTTGACACTCAACCACTGAGCAATACCGGCTAGGCTTATGTTCCTTAGTTTTATACCCATCGGAAATTTTTCTTACCTAATAAAAGACTTGGTTGGGCGGATTTCATAGACAATGGGGTCTTCCTGGTAACTGAAGCTGTCAATCACTTTGTTGGCCAAGTCAATTTTCAGTTTAACAGGAAACTCAGTTGGAGAGTTTTGGGCTGGGGTATAACATTCGAGAATGCTATCTGACACACTGTATAAAAATAAAGACACACACACACAAAATGAAGAAAATGAACTTTAGCTATTAAAGATACACATTTTTGAAAATTATATCCATAAAGCAAAAGGACATCATTCAATGACTCCTAAATAGGAATTTCCTGATGTGGTCTAGATAAAAGATCTTTCTAATGTAGGCCGTTTATATTTGACTAGATTCCAAATTTAGTCTTGTTTGAGCAAGCCTAAACGTCAAAATTTTAGGATTTTAAGTAATTACTAAGGTATCCTTTTGGTATTTGATTAAACTGTGCTATTTCAACCTTAAGAAGCAAAAATATAACTTCTCTACAAACCCAATTTCCCCCACGTTTCTCATCCCCCAAAGTGAGTTAGTCTAATTGTAAATCTTGATGGAAATGTTTATTTTATTTTATTGTCAATTACTGGAATCTCACAACTCATAGCATAGCTAGGATACTAAGATCAAACAGGAGAGAAGATGAATGGAAAGATAAAACTTAACAGTAGAATTAAACAATAAGGGAAAGGTAGAAAAACGAGCAAAAGGGAATAGAGGGAGTTGGGAAGGAAGGCGTTTTATCAGTAGGAGAGTGAATGATAAGTACCTTGGATTTTTCCCATAAAAAAGAATAATTTTTTTCTTGAATTGTTAGATGTAGATATTAATCCTACATGACCAATGCAACAAAAAACAGATTTACAACACCTTTTTAAAGTACAGGTTTTTCCACCAATTGAAACGTGTCTAGAATTCCCACTGTTAAGGTATTTTCCAGTTAAAGTAAGTAAAGTGCCACCAGTTTTAGGACCATAACTTGGGGAAATACTTGTTATTATAGGATCCTGATGAGAGATAAGAACAAAAAAGAAACAAAACTTGTTAATTTTATAACTCTAAACAGATTAAGTAACAATGAAATATCCTACTTCTTGAGAAAAGTCATAGACTTACCACGTAAGAAAATGTACTGTATTGCACTGTCCCTCGACCATTTGAAATAGTTATGGACATATTGAAATGCTCATTCATTGCAGGACCAACTGTGCATTTTAACCTGGGGGGGAAAAAAACACCCCGAAGAGTTTAATATGTTGCATGTCCAAAGGAGGCATTTTCTGGCTTGGCTGTTTTATATGAAGGGACATAAATGTGTGAGCTGACTATCCTGATTAGCAAGCAGAGTCATCAGCTCACACATTTGTTAAATCTCATCAATGCAGAATTCACCAATTTGTTCATAAAAATCTAAGTCTCATCCTATAAAATTATAGGCAAAATGTTTGGCATACTTAACAAATAGTATTTCAATAGCATAACAATGGCTAATGATAAATAAGCCAAATCTCTTCATTGAAGAATGCCAACAGGTACAGTTCTGTGATTACGTGTGTTTATTAAAGTTACTTAAAAAGTAATAAAATTGTGAAAGGTTTTCCATAGAATTATTTTTGAATAATCTCATAGTCCTGAAAGATTATAAATATAATTTGTTTTATTAAATAAGTTTTAAAGAAGATAATGAATTGTTTCACTTTTACAGGCCCTAATTTATAATGCAATGAATAAGAATTTACGAGGTAAATTTCCAGAATTATTTTGTTAGGTCATTAAGCTAAATAACTATGACATTAGTGGATATTTCAGTCTCAGTAAAATGAATAGATTGAGCCCTTTCTGTAATCCTGAAAGGAATTCTATTAGGTATAAAATAACCACTTGATAGACAAGGTTCAACCATAAGACTGTAAATTTTTGGTTGTTGCTATACAATAACTAAAAATTCTGAATTCTCCTACATTATGGGATTCAGATCTCATAGAAGGTACGTGTAGAAAAGAGCCAAACAAGCACAGGTCCTGGATCAGGAACGCTGAGCTTGAAGGCTTATAAATCACCTAGCACCATTTGAATGACCTTTTCTCAGTTTCAGGAGTCACCTTTATAAAATAGGAATGATACTGCTATCTCACAGGATTTGGAAGTGGCTAAATGAGATACACTCCTTACATTACAATGCTAATAAATGTCAGCTGAAGGTAAATTTAAACTCATCAGAAAGAGTCTCAAAAATGTGATTCAGCTATTCTACTACCGATGTTACAAAGTAAATTTAGAAGAGAGGGCACATATTGAGCTATTTACTGATTTTTATAGAAAGAGCCATTGGATACTATATTTGAAAACTTTAAAGATGGAGTGACTCCAACCAACCAGTGCTTTTAAATCTACTCAGACAATTTCTGAAGAGTTGTTACAAAACCGGCTGAAAACTCCCAAATGCTGGATTCTTCTTTTTTCCATCTAGATAATGTCAACTTTCTCCCTCATTAATTCTGGTAGAAAATAGATAAAACAACAACAAGAACAACAACAACAAACAAATCCAAAAGGGATGTGATAGACCAAGACTCCTAAGAGATAAATTTTTAGGGACATTTTTTACAGGCATTCACTCAAAAACAAAACCTGTTTTCCAACCACACACCAGCAAAGTATTTTAAGATCCTTACATATTTGTTGTACTCTCACTTAGGGTCAAGGTACAGCTCTCATTTCCAAGGAGAATTCTGGTTTTCTTTACATCAAATTTACTATTCTTCCTGAATCCAAAGTCCCAGCCACAGATGGTCAGCGTTGTCCCTCCTTCCAGAGGGGCACTAGTTGGGAAAACCTACAAGAACAACATAGAACTTAAAAACCCCAGTATATTATCTTTCATATGCGTGGAAAACAAAATACATTGGCTCAAATAGTCTGAAATTCTTGCATTTTCCCACTACCTAAAACATTTAATTTTAATTAAAGAAATAATGGTCAGCCTGCCTGGCATGGCTCAGTGGTTGAGTGTCGACCTATGAACCAGGACGTCACGGTTCAATTCCCGGGACACATGCTGGGGTTGTGGGCTGGGTCCCCTTTGGGGGAGATGCAGGAGGTGGCTGATCGGTGATTCTCTCTCATCATTCATGTTTCTATCTCTCTCTCCCTCTCCCTTCCTCTCTGAAATCAATAAAAATATATTTTAAAAAATGATGACAAACTTCAGAGTATCTGAACATTAAAACTATCTGACATGCTGCTCTGGTTGGTGTGCCTCAGTTGGTTGGAGCTTCATCCCATGCACCAAAAAGGTGGTGGTTTTGACTCCCTGTCAGGGCATATACCTAGGAGGCAGCCGGTTGATGTTTCTCCCTCACATTGATCTCTCTCTCTCTCTCTCTCTCTCTCTCTCTCTGTCTCTCTCTTTCTCTCTCTCAAATGAATGGAAACAGGTCCTCAGGTGAGGATTAAAGAAACCCCCCAAAACAAAAGAACAAGTTGTTTTCAGGCAATCCAGAGCAGGGACAGAGAGCAGACTCAGCCTGGGTGGGAATGAAGGGCTTCTTGGGCTACTCTGAAATGAATTCGTCTTCTAGGAAACCTCGGGGCTAAAGAAGACATACTTTGGACCCAGTCTTTTATGCTTAGAACTCTGATTATTACTCCTTCAGGGGCCTCTATGAAACTGCTCAAAACGCCTTCATGAGCCCTAGAAGCCAAGCTCCAACATATGCCTGGCCTGTGTGCTACACTCTGGTTGCTATGATATTCCCCACCCAGAGAAGAAAGGCACACAGTAAAAATATCTCTTTTGATATTCGTGTTTTCAGTTGCATTCAGCAGCTTTCATAATATCAAACACATAGGTGGTATTCAATACATATCTCCCATTTATTTATATATCATCTACTATGTGCCAGGTAACAATGTATGAATAAGTGAATCTATTTCTTTTACTTGTTAATTCACATTTATTATTGGTTTGCAACTTTTCTATTTATACCAGTTGGTTAGTTGATAAACTCAGCCTTTAAAAGTGATGTGATATTTAACACATTCAATATATTATTTGTATTAGAAAAAGATGAAAACAGAACTGGAGAGAGCCCCAAATGCGATCTGTATTGTAGTAATGTTTCTAATGAACTCTCTTGGCATTATTTTACATCTCATTGCTAGGACTGTTCCTGCCCTATTGTTCAATGTTTAATAAATAATAGGTTCATTTTATTCTTTCAGGTGTGTGAAAAGTAAAGTTAAATTTATTAATAAGTACATTTACCACATGACCGAGCAATCCCTCTTCTGTGTATGTATCTGAAAAACTCTAAAATATTTATTTCCAAAGATTTTGCACCCCTATGTTCACTGCAGTGGCCAAGACATGGAGACAATCCAAGTGTTCTTTGATAAAGGACTGGATAAAGAAGATGTGGTACATATATGAGTGAATGCTACTCAGTCATAAGAAAAAGATGAAATACTGCCATTTGTGACAACATGGATACACCTTGAGAATATTATGCTAAGTGAAATCAGTCAAAGCTAAGAGCCATATGCTTTTACTCATATGTGGGATATAAAAACTGAAACTCATAGACACAGACAACAGTATAGTGGTTACCAGAGAGAAGGGGTGGGGAGGTTATTAAAGGGTAAAGTGGGCCAAATATATGGTGAGGAAAAATGATTTGACTTTGGATGCGGGCAAACAATGCAATATATACATCATGTATCATAGAAATGTATACTTGAAACCTATGTGATCTTATTAAGCAATGTCACCCCAATAAATGACTAAGAAATTTTTGATTCCTATAACACACACACACACACACACACACACACACACACACACCCCAAAAAAACCTCTGGCAACTATAACATAAGATAGCATTAGGCTCTTAGGAAGTCTATAAGATAATGGTTCTTAGACTAAAACTATTAAAAACAAAACAAATTTCCAAGTTAAAAATAAGCTTCTCCTCAGCAGTTTTGTGACAATTGAGAAAGGAAATGCTCTTTCGGGGGGTCATATTGTAAATTGTGCTGTAAAGTACAATAGTGGGAAAACAGCACCGCTACGGAGACAACTCAGACCGGTGTTTGTTTAAGGCCAGTTAGTGAAAATCTGAAAGTGATTCTTCACAACTTACAAGGGCTTTTAGCAAAATCAAATTTGCAAAGGTTCCTATCCTTCCCACATAATAATTGCAAACCATATTCTTAACTTACCTTGTTTACTAACGCCCTTTAAAGTTTTAGCTTAATGCTGTTATGGTAGCTATTTTATCCATTAAGCCCATGCATGACACAGTTGTGCCTCTCTTGAAAACTTACTTGTCCACGTCTAGCCAAATGAGAACTGCTAGAAAAAAGCGATCTGTCTATTATTATGTTAGAAATCTAGCGGGAGAGACTACGGCACCTAACCCTCCGGGACTTTCTTCAGCCTGAGGCGGCCACACAGCTGCTGCTCCCTCTTAATGAGGCGTCCCCATGAAAAACAGCTGCCAAGGCCCGGCCCCCCTGCGGGATCCCCCCTTTCTATGTAAAAACTGAAGTCTGTCACTCTCCATACATCATGACTTTCTATATAAGGCAAAGGAGTTGGGTGATGATTGGAGAAAAACCACCGAGAGGTGTTCAAATGGTGCAGCAGAACTGGATATTATAAAAACTTGGCTAGACCATCAGGTTTTGAAAGACCAGCTCTGCTTAGCTTCTCTCGCCAGGCTGAAATACTAGAGGGGGCATCCGAGGCTTTTCCCTAGCTCCTGGTGTAATGTTCACTCTTCCAGGGGAAAGGAAGGAAGCAGTATTGGGCTACACACCCCTGGACAGAATCAACAATGGGTTGGCAAACTCTGAGTTCTCCTGAAGGGCACAGAATCTCTGTGGGAAGGAAATGAGTGTCCAGCATAAAGCCACAGGGGCCGGGGCTCCCACCTGCCTGAACAGGGGAAAAACAGCTACAAAAGGAGCTAGCCTCCTTTCACAGGTGAAAATGATTCCAACGATCATGTTTTCAAAACCCACCAAGGTAATACACGAGAAAGCTAGAAACAATAATAAAAAACCCTTGGAAAATTAAAAATTGCCATGTATCAGTAATGTAAGCTATGAACAATAAGGGAAACCAGGTGAGGGGTATATAGGAAAACAACAACCACAACAACCTTTGGGAAGTTATACTTCGTCTCTTCAATAGGAAAAAAGTCACAACTATATTGGTGGCAGTGTATTAACTGCATGTCCCTTGCCCCTGTAAGATATTGCTGTTGCTTCTTATCTGAGTCTTCTGATCAATTAATAAACCATTTTATTGTCTCACTGGGATTGAATTCAATCCTACAAGCTATGACAATTTTATCCTGATAAATTCAGAATATATTGGAAAGTGCTCTTCCTTTTCTAAAGCACTTCACGCTGCTTTTTAAGTACAAGATCAGACAATAAGTCAGAAACAAAATAATGGGCTTTCAAGTCTGAAAACTGTCACATGTGGAACTGCCAAGAATTTCAGCCATTGAACATCATGTACCTTGAAAAGCAAGTTAATTTACATTTATTGGAAAGTGAAATCCTATACGTTAGCTGGGTTTTGTGCCTCTAGAATTTAAGACAGATAAGAAAAAGATGAATAATCTGTCTTATTTTGGTTGCAGTCAGAATGTTGAATGTCACGCTCTAGGGCAGCATGAAATCTTCCTAACAGCTATGAACCGAAAGGGATTTATGGGCTCAGCTGCACTCCTTTCCTTCTAACCATACAGCTGAAGCCGCACTGACTCATGCATGAGGCAGAATTGCCAACTAGAGTGTTGGAAAAGGAAAGGTGAGAGAGGAGGTAGCCTCACACATTAGGAGAGATTTTTCTGGTTCCAGAAAATTCTAAAATGTTTGCTCTGTTTTTAACCATTTTAATATGGCTTTCATGATGAATAAAAGGAAGCACATTGGGCAAAATTAAGTGTTTCACGTATACAGGTTTTCAACCTGCTCTTTATTTAAAACAGCAGCATGGCTATTTTTGAAATAAAATTGTTATGATTTAACTGTGTGCGCGCGCACACACACACACACACACACACACACACACACCACACTGCTCATATCTCTTTCATGGAATAGCTGAGCTCAGTTTTCTAGTGTCTCAAATTGCCAAGGCTGTGTGTTTAAAAAAAAGTATAAAATTACATGTAGTTTTAAAAGTATATTAAAGAACAACAAAAAAGCATACATAAACACTACAGTATAGATAGTTTTTTCTCTATCTTCTAGTTTATTCTCTGGCTGGTCAAACTAAGTTAATAATTGTGTCACACCCAACAGGAAATAATTTGGTTTAAAACTTAGTCACCCCGTACAAATTGTGTCCCAAACCATAACTAAATGAAAACAGCCATGCACTTGGGGGCAGTTCCTGTTCTGACTTGTACGCTTTGTTTACTTGGGCTTGAACCAGGCAACCGAAGCCTTTAACTTGAATCTTTCACAAGGACCACTTACTCAAGTCCAACTGTTCTTCATGCAGCAGAGAAAGTACACACTGAGTCCTCACCAGGGAAGTATTTTCAAGCAAAACGTGTTTAGATCAAGACATTTTTTAAAAGTGCCAGGGAGATTTTCAAAGTACCAAATATGTACTTAAGAAACGAAGGCAGCAGAGAGAGATGGTGGCTACAATGCCACAGCTGAGGTCCACCGCTAGAAGCTAAATTCTCGAGTAGGAGGCACTTTGATCTAGTTTGAGACTCTATCTCCCCAGTGGCTAAAATCGTGCCTGCTGTGTAGTATGTAGTATGCATTCAAATATTTTTGGAGTAAATTAAAGAAGGAAATGGCTGGCACAGTGTAGATTGTACTATAGTCAGCAGCTGCACACTTATGACTCTTCCAGGACCTTGGAGAGAAGGTGCACAGCCACCCATGGGAGTTTACTATCTTCTTGTCCTGGGAAGTAACCTCTAATCTCTCCTGTGATGAGACAAGGCCACCATCTCTGGAGTCAGACAGGAAGAAACCTGTCCTGTCTGCCCCAGAATGGCTGTGATCTCTAGCTTGCACGGCTCAGTGTAGGGTTGTGGGTTATGCCATGAGCAGATCTCTGTGTGTGGTAGAGGCTCATGTCTAGGCACCTGGCAGATAACGTAGGTGGTGAGGACTCAGAGAATGGGGGAGTCAGGAGGGAACAGGCCCCAGTGTGAGGAAATGGGGAGCTTATTTACATTGCACTAAGGGAGAGCAACTGCCCGAGGAGAAACCTATGCAGTGGGTGTGAAGCAAGCGCTTCAGGTACAGGACTCTGGGGATGTGCCCAAATGACACCCTAAAGAAAAAACGTGGGGCAGATGGTGCTTCGGCTGATGTCTCATAGCTCAGTGAGTCAACTGAGTTTTAGAATTTTTTTTCATTAGTGGGATGTGTGTTTATCAAAAAGCATACTGATAGCTGCCAGAGATTCCTACCTCATAGATTGTAGGATGACAGAGCTCTTGAGTCCATGTTCCGCTTGCGCATTCCTCCAATCGCGCACATTTGTCGTGGCACCAGCCACACTGCACGAAGGGAGGGGCAGAGAGGCACTGGCTGCAGGACTGGAAATGCTCACAGCCCAAGCCATTCAGTGGGATCTTGGTGATCTGCAAAGAAAAGTGATAGAAAGAGCTTCCAGAAAGTTCGTTTGTTTGTTAAACGAAAACTAAATATACCAAAAATACACATGTAAATATAATTTTACAGAGCCTACGAGAGGTAATACCTATGTGTGCAAATCATGTAATAATGATTATGTGACTAGAGTAAAAGAAATCAAATTCCTTTCTTCCCTCTCCTGCGGGCATGTATGTGATAGAAGTTACCCTGATGTCCAGTGAACACACACCAGCACTGACATGCAATGCTAAAGGTTCTAATTATTAGAGACGTTTTGCTTTGTGAGACAATGTTAAAGTAACAAGAGTATAATGAAGCATCTGGAAAGCACACTTGAGCCCCCAGGAAATTCTAAGTACGTTTACATATCATTCCGGCATCAAGATGCACCTCCTTCTCTCAGAGAAAAATGGGTTACTGTTTGGCATCAAATTCCAATATGCATTTTAGGATCCATCTGCCTGTACTAGAGTTCTTACCTTAGGACTGTAATACTGATTCAGTCGGCTTGTTTTTCTCATTGAGAAATACAGGAGAAAAGGAAAAGTATATATTATGAAGAGGATCTCCCTGAGCTGCTGTCTTCCCTAAAATAAAAATTTAACTTGACTTCACAAGATCTCTGAAATACTCGAGAGGTGAGTCCAAGACAAAGAGAGAAGTCAGAAAGGCCCTCCTGGCACTGGCAATACATACCCACTCAGGAAGGACGGCACTTACCCTCTTCCCCGTGACCACCAATGTGTAGCCGTTTTGGTCTAATGGGTGCTCCACAATCATTTCTGGAGACACGGGGTGGGAATCCAGGCGAAAATTCACATGAGGGGTTGACGATCCCGATCGAGAAACTACAACCTGAGAAACGAAACAGAAAACACCTTTATTCCAAGAAGCTCAGTTTACATATAAGTGGGAAATGTGGATGGTAACGGTAATAATAGATTTGGAGAGCTTGTGGGTGTTCAAACTAAAGGGCCAATGGTTTATCTCATTGTAAATCAATCTGACATCTAATTTTCTGCCTTGAAGACAATTCATCTGAACCCCCAAGACAGTTTTCCTAGGACCTTTTAATGGTTTCTAGGGAAGGAAGTCTCCTAATCTGCCAGCACAGGCAGACAAATCCTCATGACTGCACTGGGGACTGGAGGAGCCCAAACTCTCCCCTGAACAGAAGACCTCACTTATGCTATGGGGTTTCTGGATTATTTTATTTTATTATTTTTTAAAATCTCTGTTGTTGAGAATATTACAGATGTCTACCTTTTTTCCACCCATTGCCTCCGTCTACCTGGTTCCTGCCCTGCCCCAGGCCTTCACGACCCTATTGTCTGTATTGTCATATACTAGTAAGATCTTTGGTTAATCTCCTCCCACCCCTATCCCCCACTTCCCACTTCCCTCAGAGATTCGTCAGTCTGTTCCATATTTCCATGCCTCTGATTCTATTTTATTCACCATTAGACTTCTTGTTCATTTATTTTGATTTTTTGATTCAATTGTTGATATGTATTTATTGCCATTTTATGGTTCATATTTTTTATGTACATCTTCCTCTTCTTAAAGAATACCCTTCAATATTTCATATAATACTGATTTGGTGGTGATAAACTCCTTTAGTTTTAGTAGGTTTTTTTTTTGTTTTTGTTTTTTTGTTTGCGAAGCTCTTCAATTCTAAATGATAGCTTGTCTGGGTAGAGTAATCTTGGTTGTAGGTCCTTGCTATTCATCACTTTGAATATTTCTTAAACTCCCTTCTAGCCTGCAAAGTTTCTGTTGAGAAATCAGCTGAGAATCGTATGGGCACATCCTTGTAGGTAACTAACTGTTTTTCTCTTGCTGCTTTTAAGATTCTCTCTTTGTCTTTAACCCTTGGCATTTCAATTATGATGTGTCTTGGTGTGGGTCTCTTTAGGTTCCTCTTGCTTGGGACTCTGTGCTTTCCTGGACTTGTAACTCTATTTTTTTCACCAGGTAGGGGAAGTTTTCTGTCACTATTTCTTCAAATAGGTTTTCAACATTTTGCTCTCTCTCTTCTCCTTCTAGCACTCCTATAATGTGAATATTGGTACACTTGAAGTTGTCCCAGAGACTCCTTACACTATCTTCATATTTTTGGGTTCTTTTTTCTTTTTGCTACTGTGATTGGGTGTTTTTTGCTTCCTCATATTCCAAATCATTGATTTGATTCTCAGAATCCTCTAATATACTCTTGACTCCCTGTGAATTATTCTTTATTTCAGTTAGTGTATGCTTAATTTCTGACTGATCCTTTTTCATGTCTTTGACATTCTCACTAAGATCCTTGAAAGTCTCACTAAGTCCCTTGAAGCTCCCATTAAGTCCCTTGAGTAATCTTATAACCATTGTCTTGAACTCTCTATCCAGTTGTTTGCTTGCTTCCATTTCTTTTATTTGTACCATGTTTCTTTTTCTCTGCATTTTAGTTGCTTCCCTGTATTTGTTTATATGTATTAGGTAGAGTGTTATGTCTCTTGGAATTGGTAGAGTGACCTTGTATAGTATGTGTCCTGTAGAACCCAGCCTCTCCAGTGACCTAAGCTGGGCATGCTAGGTGTGTCCCTGTATGGGCTGTGTGCACAGTCTTGTAGTTGAGCCTTGATTGTTGTTGCCATCACTGGGAGGATTGACCTTCAGGCTAATTGGCTGTGAGGACTAGCTGAGCCTAAAATGGAAGACCTGCTGTGCAGGAGACACCTCTATGGAGCAGGACTTGCTTCAGTAGGGCTTTGGTGCTCATTGAGTCTGCCCCTTGAATGTGTTGCTTGAGGATGTGTAGAGTTGTAATCTGGTATGTGCACCAGGTACACTGGCTCTGGGGCCTCCTGGAAGGTGCAAAGTTAGCCACTACTTGCAGCCACTTGGAAGGAGCTATAGAGAGATCTGCAGATGGCTGCTACTTGTATCGGGCTAGGAAGTGCCCAGGTGAGACCCAGCTGTGAAGCAAGGCAGGTGAGTCTTGGGCCTTTTATTGATAGTTTTGGGGTACAATGACACCAGCTGATGCTTGTTTGAAAGATTTTAGCAAAGTCTGAAGCCTGCACCAGGACAGACCATTCATATGGGAAAGCAGCTGCAAACAGCCTGGGTGTGGTTGCACTGGGGCAGAGTTTCAGGGAATCTCTAGGGCTATGTTGCGAACAGCATGGGCTATGTTGGTGGAGACTCAGATATGGCTGCCAGTCATCTCTGCCACGGGAGAAGTCCCAGTATAGGAACAATGACCCCTGTGAGCACCCTGATCTGGAGAAAGCTGCCCCCAAGTTCCTGCCTCAGATGCCAGCCAATCCAGTTTCTTCCCTTATATCCTTGGGTCCCCCAAAGCCTCCCAGCTGTAGTTCAGAGGGATCAAGGCTGAGTAAGTTTGTGCACAGGCCCTTTAAGAGGAATACCTGGGTCTCCAGCGGACTCCGTGTTACTCAGCCACAATCTCTGCTGGTTTTTACAGCCCCAAGTTACGGGGATGTCTCTTCCCAGCTCTGGAAACCTTGCTCCTCACAGGGCAGTTGGTATCTGAAGCTGTGATATCCCTCCCAATTAAAAATATGGCACACATGGGTGTCAGACCAGCCCATTCTGCGCCTCCACCCCTCCTGCCAGTTTCAGTGTGCTTTCTTCTTTACTTCTCTAGTTGTAGGACTTCTATTCAACCCCCTTTCAGGTGGTTCTGAATGATGGCTGTTCTGTATTTCAGTTGCAATTTTAAAGTAGTTGTGGGAGGTGGTGAGTACTGGCGTTTACCTACACTGTCATCTTGGTTCTTCCTCCTGGATTATTTTTTAATCTATCCTTCTGATCCTCCTGACCAGGCAGCTTCCCTTGACGTAACGGGAAGCATACTGGATGGGGATTCTGGAGACTTGGCTCTAGTTCCAGCTTTGCTACTTTTAAGCCATATTTATAGACCTTATGAGGTCAAAATAGGCCCTTAGCTACAGTGGGGCCTTGACTTACGAGTGTCCCAACTAACAAGTTTTTTGAGATACCAGCTGTCTCTCGGCCGATTTTTTGCATTGAGTTGATAGAGTAATTTGAGTTAACGAGCTCCTTAACGAGCTCGGTCTTGGAAAGAATTAAACTCGTAAGTCAATGCTCCACTGTACTTTGAAATGCCGTTGTTTTCATAAACCACTACAGGTCTAGTGCATGGATTTGTGCACCAGTGGGGTCCCTCGGCCTGGCCTATGGGGATTGGGCTGAAACCGGCTCTCTGACATCCCCTGAGGGGTCCCAGATTGTGAGGGGGTGCAGGCCAGGCTGAGGGACCCCACCGGTGCACGATTGGGGCCGGGGAGGAACTGCGGGAGGGCTCCAGGGCATGTCCGGCTGGTCTCGCTCAGTCCCGTTCGGCCAGACCCCAGCAGCAAGCTAACCTACTGGTAAGAGCGTCTGCCCCCTGGTGTTCAGTGTGCATCATAGCAACCTGTTGAACAGTAGAACGAACGGTTGGACACTTAGCACATTAGGCTTTTATTATATAGGACTAGTGGCCCAGTGCACAAATTCGTGTACATTGGAAGGAAATTAATTAGAAGAAATATTTTAATATTGCTATTCACCCTTTCTCTATAATAGAAGTGTCAACCAAATTCACGATCGATAATGACAGATTGAAATACATGCGTGTGGTTGGTGCCAGCGAGAGTTTATATGTATTGCGCATGCGTGAGTCAATCTAGCCTTTTATATATATAGAATAAACTTGCTTAATTAGACCTGCTTTCTGATTTAGCTAAACTTTTTCCAGCCCAGTGAAGCACTCCAACTTCTCTTTCAGGTAACTGTCAGTAACACAGCAGTAAATATCAACATGAAGCAGATTATTATTGTAGATCACACAGGGAGAACAAAGGGTAAAATATTATCTGCAGCAGTGTTTGACTATATTCTGTGCAATGAGAAAACCCAAAGTCATTTTCAAGGTCCACCATTTCTTACTTCTTTTCAGTCAGGTCAAGTTTCTAAGCTTTCTAAATCTCCATTTTCTGGCTAATGAAAAGAAAATAGGATTCCACTGAGTCTCCTATCTACCTACTCCAGGACTTCTGTGAGGATCAAATGAGATGAGGCACGGGAAAATGCTTCACAGACATTTGGTTAAAGTGTAAAATGTTTAAAGCAAGTTGTATTCCTGGGCTGAAGAAACTGCAAGGAGGCTAGTCGCTAGGGAGAGGAAGCTGGGCATTGCTAAGTGATGTCATTACCCGGCACCCACAGCCACTGTTTCCAGGCTAGGCTGGGCTGTGGGCCACATTTTGCGCTATGAGTTCTAGGCAGTGTTGGCTGCTATTTGGTGGGCTGTTGCTCTGGGGTGTCCCACTTGGGGGAAGCCGAGTGTTGCTTTGTGGGTGCCAGGTCCATGGTGCCGTTTGTGCACCTCACAGATGCTCCTGTGTTGAATGTCTGCTCCCTGGTGGTCAGTGCGCATCATAGCGACTGGTCGAATGGTCGAATGAACAGTTGGACACTTAGCATATTAGGCTTTTATTATATAGGCTTGTTCCCCCATATGTTATTACTTGGATTATAAATAAAGTTTTACTTCTCAGCCTGGTTTTATAATAAGGCCTGATGGTTTTAACAATGCCTTGGAAATTAAATTTTCAAAACTGGTGTCATTTCTGCTTTCAGGTATTTCTAATTTGGAATGTTTCTCAGCTATATAATGTTCTTCTCCCCTGTTGCTACAACCCAGTAATAATGAAGTCCAGGGGTAAATCAGGATGACTATCTGAGATGAACACTCAGACTTTAGGAGAGTTTAGAGGTGCTCAGAGAGACTTTCATTCTTATACGAGGGTGCAGGAGGCTGAGCACAGCTCTGAGCTTAAAAATGACTGTGAGGGAAAAAGGAGACATATGTAATACTTTAAACAAACAAACAAACAAAAAGTAAAGAAAAGAAATAAAAAACTGACTGTGACATTTCCCAACATCTCAAACACCCTTTTAGGTTACACTGAAAGTGTGAACAAGCATGGGCATTTTTGAGACTAGGATTAGTTAAATGACTACTCCTTCTACCTCTGCTTTCTCATCTTTAAAACCGGAATGAAAATTGCAGGAGTAAATTAACTGCTTCGTACCTAACAAACACATACAGCATATAAATGTTCTGGGGAACTAGTAGTAAATTATTTTCTTAAACACAATGAAGGAGGCAAGTAGCCTGAAAAAATGTGGTAAGATTCCCAAAGTACCCAATTTGCTCCTCGCGGGTGGACTGTAGATAGTGAAACTAACCAAGCTCTCATAGAGCCATAAAAGTTAAACATCATGACGTTTCCCCCCTAACATAAGTTCCACCCATAACGTTCAACACTTTCAAAACATTTTCATTAAGCAGGGTGGTGATATTTGCACAGAAGTTAAATGATGGATCAAAGGTTGTTTCATCGGATTCAGAAAGGATGGAAACTATTTTTATTAATAAATTTAATGCCAAATAGGTATTTGTGACTTTTGCAGTTAAAGTAAAAAGTAGTTTAATTACCAATCCTACCTCCCTCTGGGAGCTGGTGACAAACAGACAATCTGGACACTAGGCTTCGAAAGCTTCTATCTCAAATTATACAGATTTCAATTATCCAATTTTCCAATCTTAACTCACCACCTCTTATTTTTCCTAGCCCTTACCCCCCCTTTTTTCCCCACAATTTCTTGTTGCCAATTACTTCAAACTGAAAAGATTAAAAACAAGCAAAACATTCTCCCACAAGTCAAAAACAAAACAAAACATCAGTTTCTCTTAATACCCTGACTCTGTTCTCTGCCTCATTCTGTGCTTTGCACTTAACCAAAAATTATCCATCCCCATGAGTCTTTCTCTGAGTATTTGCAGTCTGTGTCTGACTCTTGTATCTTCCATTTTATTCAGACCTGCTCAATAATGACCACCTCCTTGTACCCATTTTTCTAATATCTTATTGCTCTCTTAAATATCATTTCCCGTGTTTATAATAAGCAACCTCTTCTTAATTACTAGGCCATCATCTTTGACTTTATCAAATATCCGAGGCCCATCCAAATATTCATTTCTCAGAAAGGATTAACCTTTCTCTCTCTTTTCCTAAAAAAGCTCTTTGCACCTCTGGAACTTGAGTAGATTGATTCAGTTAAGACTTTTTATCTGGAGAGCACCACATATGTGGTACTCTCCTAATAGGTGACAGTCAGGCATTGTGCTGAGTGCTTTAAATGGATATATATTTTTTACTCCTCACAATAATCCTACAGGGTAGATACAATTACTTTCCATAAAGAAAATACAACAACAACCATGAAAGAAAATACGACAGAGACTTTTAGCTGGAAAGTAAGAGTCAGGTTTACAAGGAGCTCTATGTAATGCTTAAATCCGTGTGCTTGACCTCTCCTTAAACACTTAGCCGATCCACTCTTGGAGCACCAGAGTAAACACCAATAAAAGGCTTCAACTCTGAGCTCCTAACAGCCACTCGTGAGTCCAAGCATTAAAACAAATTTCACAATCTATTTGCCTTGCTAAATACTCCTGTTTCAGTAACACTGGCTGCACAAGTAAGTGTGCCTAAGGAGAAAGAGTCCACATCTAAAAAGATGGCACAGGGGAAACTTGACCAGCACAGCTGGCCAACTCTACTTTTGATCATCAGCTAGGATGAGTGTGGCTTCACACAGAAAAAGGGATGAAGCCGAGAAGACAGGAAGAGTGGGTGGAAAGGTGAGGTGACTGTTCGGAACTCTGAGCAGAGGCCATATCACAGAGGCAAATGCCTTTGTGGTTGATCATTAGCCCTTTCTCTGCAGGGCTATCTAGAGCACAAAGAATGCTTTTCTATAATTCCACACTTTCTCTCATTGCCCAAATTCTAAATAATTGAGTAAGCACTTTCACTCTCAAAATACCCCTGAAGCAATGTTTGCAAAATTCGGAGTTCCCTTTGGTTGGCAGAGAGATGTTTCTAGGGACAAAACTAAATGTAGCATCTAAATTTAATCCTTATGAGAAATCACTGGCAATCTTAGGACAGTTAGTATGAAATAGAAGACTGGAAATTATCTTTTGAGTTTCTACTGTGCTGACAACTAATCTTTAGTGTTTAGGTCTCAACACCTTTTTCTTTAATGCTCTTGAAAATATAAGACTAATACATTTGGAGTAGGGAGGAATCTGAATTTATTTAATTGTTGTGGCTGTGGCCTCATACTACCTGGGACAGGACATGGGGAAGGAATACAAGTATATGTACAAGTAAAAAAAACCTTTGCGGCACGGTCCCAAAATTCATAAGTCTGAACAAAGTAATTTGATGGGGAAAAACAAGTTCTGTAAAGGGTAGGTAATGAGCTTCTTTTGGACCCATACTGCCAATCTCCATTAGGACATGATGAACCAAGAGAGCCATTATTGACAAAATAATTTAATTAATTAATTAAGAAATGTTTTTTTTTTTAAAGAAAGACTGTTAATCCAAAAGAAAATAAAAGACCACTGTGTGGTAAATGGGAATGTGGGCCCCCATCCCATGCTCCAACTCCCCCTCCTACCCTGTGGTCCATATAGTGAAGGCCGTCAGTAAGGGGACTGTGAGACCTTGGTTGCCTGGCCAGCTTCTCAGTGAAACAACACACAACATCTCTCAAGATTTGAAAGCACATACTCTAATTCTAAACACCCAGATTTGACGAACAAGTTCACACTCATCATTCTTGTTTCTGCAATTTTTGCACCTCAATATCCTGTATTTTCTTATTTTTACTTTCTAGATAATAGTGTCCTGATTCTGTCAGTCCAGGCGCTCTCTCGCTCTCTCTCTCTCTCTCTCCTCTCTCTCTCTCTCCTCACCCAAGGATATTTTTCCACTGATTTTTAGAGAGAGTGAAATGGAGAGGGAGAGACTGAGAAACATCGATGTGAAAGAGACACATCAATGGGTTGCCTCCTGCACATGCCCCAACCAAGACTAGGGATTGAGCCTGAAACCCAGGTACATGCCCTTGACCAGAATGGAACCCCAGGCCCTCCAGTCCAAGGACTAGCACTCTATCCACTGAGCTAAACCAGCTAGGGCTCAATCTACTCTCTTAAGATACTCAGTGATGGATGCCTTTGATCATCTGTCGTCTTTTTTGAGACTTCTGTTTTTCTTTCATTGTTTTTGGAGCAATATTTAACATTCAGACATGGATTTACTATAATTCTGTAAAAGTGTAAGTTCTGTTTTCTGTCTTGTTTTAGTAATTATTGAGCATTACTTAGGCTGGGTAGATTGCAGGCTGTTTAGAGTTTCATTTCAGACTGTTGTTTAAATGCAACTACACATAATAACTCTTCAATTTCTTTCCAAAGTAGTGCTTATTAGCTCAGAGTAGAGCCCCTCATTGGATACAGTCTTACTGGCTAAAGAGGAGAATCATCAAAATAATCACTCACATGAACCTGATTTTTTTTACACTTATTAAATTTATTGGGGTGACATTGCTTAATAGGGTCATATAGGTTGTAAGTGTACATTAGTATGACACATGATCTGTATATTGCATTGTGAGCCCACCACTCAGTCAAATCATCTTCTGTCACCAAATATTTGGCCCTCTTTACCCTGTACCCTCCCCACACCCTCTTTCCTCTGTTAATCACCATACAGTTGTCTGTCTGTGTCTCTGAGTTTCAGTTTTATATCCTGGATACGAGTGAAATCATATGACTCTTAGCTTTTTTTGAAGGTCTTATTTTGCTTAGCATAATATTCTCAAGGTCCACTCATGTTGTCGCAAATGGCAGTATTTCATCCTTTCTTATGGCTGAATAGTATTCCATAGTATATACATAGCATATCTTCTTTATCCAGTCTCTATCGAAGAACACTTTGGTTTTCTCCATGTATTAGCCACCGTGAATAATGCCGCAATGAACATAGGGGTGCATATATCTTTGCAAATAAATGTTTTAGAATTTTTCGGGTAGATGCCCAGAAGAGGGATGGCTGGGTCATGCGGTAATTCCATTTTTAGTTTTTTGAGGAAACAACATATTATTTTCCATAGTGGCTGTACCAGTTTACATTCCCAACAGCAGTGAATAAGGGTTCCTTTTCCTCCACAACCTCTCCAGCACTTGCTATGACCTGTTTTGTTAATAATAAATAGCCAATCTAACAGGAGTGAGGAGGTATCTCACTGTAGTTTTGATTTGCATTTCCCTAAAAGCTAGTGAACGTGAACATCTTTTCATATACCTGATGGCCATTTGTACGTCTTCTTGGGAGAGGTGACTGTTCAGGTCCTCTATCCGTTTTTTAACTGGGTTGTATATTTGGTAATGAGTTGTATGAGTTGTTTATATATTTTGGATATTAACTCCTGTCTGAGCTGTTGTTTGCAAATAACATTTCCCATTTGGTTGGTGCCTTTTTGGTTTTGTTGTTGGTTTCTTTTGCTGTACAGAAGCATTTTAGTTTGATATAGTCCCATTCATTTATTTTTGCCTTTTCTTCACTTGCCTTTGGGGTCAAATTCATAAAATGCTCTCTAAAACCAAGGCCCATAACTTTTAGTACCTGTGTTTAATCTGGATTTTCAAGGCCTGGCTTCTCATGCTTCGTGCTTCTGGCCTGTTGCAGTGGACTGTTTGTGTCCCTCCAAAGTTCAGATGTTGAAATCCTAACCCACATATGATGGTATTAGGAGGTGAGGCCTTTGGGAGGTGACTAGGGCATGGATAACATTAGTGACCTTATACTGGCCAAGGGACCTCAGAGAGTTCTCTTGCCCTCAGCAAAAAGTTGGCTATCTAAGAGCCAGGAAATAGGCCTTCAACAGATACCAAATCTGCAGGTACTTTACTCGTGGGCTTTCCAGATTCCAGAACTGTGACAAATAAATTTTTGCTGTTAAAGCCACCTCGTCTATGGTAATTTACTACAGCAGCCTGAACTGACCAAGACACCTGCTTTAGGTTTACTATTTTTTTCAGCATATGAGAGAAATTGGTATTTGTTTAGAAAAAATTAGTTATGAAGAATAGATTAACTTAATAGAAAAAGTGAAATAAGAAGTAGAAAATGCTGATTGGTACTGACAGCTCAAAATTAGAAGTGTTAGACAAAGTACCAGGTGGCAAAAGTTGAATTGAATGGAGCTTTATTCTTTTCGGAACACTTTTTGGGCTCAAGTGTTCCTATATTAACTTGATACTACAAAGGAAAGGTATACCTAAAAAGCAAAACAATTTTCCTTACTATTAAAATACTGACGTGTGAGCATTTCAACTTTTTGAAGTGAGTCAAGAAGTCGAAATGAGTCAAAACCAGACTAAGCCCTTTGTAAAAAAAACAAACAAAAAAATCTAAAAACAAAATAAGCTAGTAAATTTGTAACCATGTTAAAATACTTTCAAATCAATATTTCAAATACAATGATTGTAGAATTATCCAATCAATACATAGAGTATATTTGTTTCTGAATTTAAGAAGTGATAAAAGTTCAAAACCCTATTGGTAGATATATTTCATGTCTTAAAATGTCTCTCTACTCTAAGCACTCAAACAAGGAACCCCAGTTATTCCATGCTACCTGAAACAAACAAACTTTAGCGTTTTCCTTTGGTTTCAAATACTTACTGTTTTTAAAAGATAAATGCACTATAAGAATATATATTAATTCATTTAAGGAGATTATACATGAACTGGGCTTACTTTTTAGTTATGGACATATTCTGAAACTATTATTCATAACTTTCTTTCACAAAAGAAATTTTAGAACTCGTGAGTATATTTTCTTTTAAAGAAATATATTAAACCTAACAGTCTTTAGGGATATAAAAAATCAATAATGTGCCATTAAAAAAAGACAAATGATATTTTTATCCGAGCATTTTATAAAGGAGATGCAAAAGTCAGCAATCCTTCGAGAAATGTCATTTAAGCTCAAGCTTTATTTGGCTGTGTCTCTTGCCGGATGCTTTTTTACAGCATTGATGAATTGATGATCTGTGTCTACATACTTTAAAATAGCCATAATCCCAAACATAATATATACCACAGGCTTCCAACACTAAGCATCGACATGCCTTGATGGTGGCACAGGAACTGAAGGAATTTGAAACAGGAGGTCAATAACTGGATTGATTCTCCTTACTGGAAATGAGGAATTATTCTCAAGTTCACTGATTACTAATGCAATCATTTAAGTAACGGTCATAAGTCATGATCACAGGCTAAGGATGTCTTTTAAGGTGAGCCCTACCTTTCAGTTTTCTGCTAAAAACCCAACTAGTCTGGTTAAGAGGCACAAGAGAAAAGGGGTAGTGAGTGATAACAGCATTAAAAAACTGGGGAGAGGAAAAAGGGGATTGGAGAAGCACACGGAGAAAGCCAAAGGGCCTAAGGACAACTGTGACAGGGCCCAGGCAAGGCCACTGTATGCAGAAAAGGTAGCTGCCCTGTTGGTGGAGCTGAGCTTGAAACAAGTCATGAAAGGGACTCCCCACCCCCAAGCCATTCCTGAGCCACTCACTCTCCCTGGCCTGACAGTCATGCACAAATATTTTAATAGCAATGCCTTGCATCTAGAGATTAAAGGCCTTATACAAGTGCTGTAAAAAACAAATCAAACAAGCATTGTTTTTGGATGTAGATTAGACGAGGAGCTCAGAAGGGGAGACATGGGCAATCCCTGTGATTAGTCCTGTGATCTTCATGAGTATCGCTCTCCCCTCTCCCACGTAGCTCTGCACACTGCGCTCATGTTCCTGAGCCTTGTTCTTCTCTAAGTCCCTTCCCCCTCCAAATTCTGTGGGCAGCCACGGACTCATTGTTTATTTATGCTATCTTGAATATTGCTTATCACATTATTTTACTTCATAGCATCCCAAGAGAGTGATCACACAAATAAAAACTGTTTTTGAAATCTAAACTGACATGGCTCGACAGAGAGAGAGAGACTCAAATACATGTACACATCAGTACATTTAGACATAGTTGCACCTGTACGAGATAAGATACGCATGCTTAAATGTTAGAAACATGTAAAAAATGTCTTCTCTGCCGTACACATAATATTGTTAGCTAAACAATATAATTCTTTCTAATTAAATAACCACTGTGAAATACCTGATTCACTTTGCACCCGACAGCTGGGGCTATCGCTTGTGTTCCCAGCCAGGGCTGAACATAAGCACAATAGGAGAGGCAGAAACAGCTGCAAACTCTTGGAAGAAAACATTTGTAAAGCAACGTTGCCTTTAGGCTTCAGGGTAGGAAGGAAGTAAAATCATTTTTCTGTTCCTTTTTATGGATGGCAGCTGTTTTTTGGGGAAAAAAAATTACATCCATTCCATTTTGTAACAGAGACTCCATAGTATTACTAAAACCTGAGCTGTAGAAAGTGAGGCCTGGCCACAGATTTAGCACATTAGTGCAGTCAAAACATTTACAGAACTTGGCCAGCAGCTAGATGACGCTGGAAGGTCCCCTTGTCGTTGCGGCACCACTGACTCCTCCCCTAACATTATTTGCTGTAAACAAACTGGATTTCAATGATATTGACTGTTTGATCCTTCCAGTGTTTTAGGTTTTATTTAAATAAAAGTTTAATGGAGTGAAAATCTCTTAGGCAAGTGTTAGAGAAACAGATCCTCTGTGCATGTCAGTCGTCCTTTGTCTTATGTCTTTCTAGTCTTGGTATCAGGTACATGTTCGTATCTTCCCTACCAAAATGTTAGCTCCATAAAGGCAGGTTCTGTGTCACTGCTTTCTTTGCTTTGCTTATTTGCCTAGGAAAGCAAAGTTAGTAAGCTCCTGATACATATTTGATGAATTAAGAGCCACCTGTCTTGTGTGTGTGTGTATTTTTAAAATCAGTGATATTGGTACTTTATATACATTAGTTTCTACTTGTTTGCTTATTTTTATTTCTAATGTGTTGGATGTATAGATAATGGGCTTCTCTTATGAAAATGCTGGGAGGTAAGAATAACATATTTGGCACAGCATTTCTGTTATAATGAGCCTGACGATGCATGACATATCACTTGGGTGGTGGAAACTGTCACAGCAGAATTTCCCGTTGTTAAAGAAACCTATAGAAAAATGGGACTTTATTAGATCTTTAGAATCTGGAAATAGTCCAGGAGGCTTTTGAGGTAAAAAAAAGTGTCAGACCTAAAAGTGTCTGTGGAAAGTTTGTGAATACGAAACTGGATTGGGGAGTCATAGACAATCTAGGAAGAAAGAAAAGCAGAAAGAAAGATAAAGGAAAGCAAATGAACATAGGGAACACATTAGGAATTCAATAGATGTTAGTTTCTTTCATTCTCCTTCAATTTTTTTGGAATTACATAGAATAAAATCAATGTTAGCTAAAAAAAAACCAAAACAAGCACAACATAATACCACACATTTTACAAGGATTACAGGTAAGACCATATTTCAAATACCTTAGAGTGCTTGTTTGTGTGGGACAGGACTGGGCATCCCTCCTTCAGATTTTGAGGCGTTAGGGAGAGAATTAAATGGTCTGTGGTGGGTAAATAAAAACTCTAGCCTGGGAGAGAGGGAGGAGGGGGATGAAACAGTGTACAGTGGGGCCTTGACTTACGAGTGTCCCTAGTAACGAGTTTTTTGAGATACCAGCTGTCTCTCCACTGATTTTTTGCATTGAGTTGATAGAGTAATTTGAGTTAACGAGCTCCTTAACGAGCTCCGTCTGGGAACGAATTAAATTCGTAAATCAAGGCCCCACTGTACTTAACTGCGAAGCAATGGGAGGAGGGGATTCTAAGTGTGGGACTATTTAGAGAACAGGATCTATATGATTCGCTTTGAGCTAGGAAGGCTTTATTTACAAGTTTTATAACTTTGAAAAATTCCATCGTGCCCACTAGTACAAGAAAAACACAAATTAAAATATGGCAGTGGCCAATATCCAGACTGCAATAAAGACAGTGGTAATTTTTAAAAACATTTTGTAAAAGAATATAGACAGAGGATGTACAGAGGAGCAAGCCATAGGAAAACATCATCATCTTCAATTGGTTTACTAGACATCATGGTCCGAGAAGGATCTTAATTATACCAGATAATTATGAAAAAAGCATCTTTCTTTAAGAGAAATAGAGAGTCAGCATTTCCATAGATGCCATTGTTATTCTGCATTAATTAAGAATCTAATAAGGAACTCATGTTGAAATCATTATGCAGTAACTATTAAAGCAGTAGAACAGCACACACAAGAGCATTTTAATTTCTGCAAGGCACTATGATTCTTGTATCTAGGAAACATAACTTCTGAAATGTGAACTTTTATTGTATGGAAATACTGTTGCTATCCATTAAAGCATTTCTTAAAAAAAACAAAAACCCACAGATTTTTCTCCCTCAGTATCTAAACTTCTTTGTGTCTGACCCCCATCATTTTGCAGAAATCAGGAGAGTTGAAGTTACAATGGGATTTTGATGACAACTCCCCTCCTAACTGCTGCCAATATTTCTCAATGATGTGAATGTTTCTTCTCATGGAGACACACGGTACACACAATAGCGCTCCTTTGATCCTTAGCTTCCCTTGAAAGAGGAAAACATCGCCTGGAAGCACTGTAATTGTTTCGTTTTATTTTCCAATCATGTGATAGAAATCATGAATGGAAAAGAAAAAAACAACAACCACCAAACCATTCTGGGCCAAGAAATGAAAAGCAGCCACATTTAAACCGGAAGCTTCGCGAATTTAACAAAAATAGGCCAATACACTTCATAAAAAGTGGGCCAGCCTTCATTGTTTTTCTGTCAGTCGGTGTCTTTAGTTTCCAGTATGATATTCATTTTAGAATGTTTGCAATACCTTATTGCAAAAACCAAATTAATGGTATAATACCAGATAAAGCAGACGCAGCCCCCCTCAGAAAGCATTTACCTGCATGAAGCGGCCTTCTGAGGTCCCCAGGTTAGCGATGGTGAGCTCCCCTTTAATGAAGGTGGATATGGATGTTAAGAGGACTTGGTTGAATTGGCCCATGAATAAGTCGACGCGCTGCAAAGCTGTAGTAAACTCCGTTCGATATTCATCACTGTGCACTTCACAGCCTGATGAATTTCTCAAAAGTGTCTGGAATAAAATATGATCATAGAATTAACGTGAGTCCAGATGAGAGTGAGCTATTAAGAAACTTTTCAGTACGTCTTTTCAGAGCCTGGAGGGGAATGGTGAGGAGAACTGTGCAAATAGGCCCAGATAGGCAGAAATATTTCCAGTGACTTGAATGGCTCCAGGACCGTGAGGCCTGTTGTATGTGCACGTACTCTGAACTGGGGGCACACTTTACTGTCCTAGTGTGTACCATGGTTCATTATGTGCATAAAGATGAAACCTAGCTGGTATATTTAAAGAAAAATGAAACTGTAAATGTCTCAGTCCTTGACCTAAAGGTAATGCTTCTAGCAGGCAAGTCTAATGAGATGAACTTCGACTGGAATAGTAATAAATGTTGGAGTCATACTTGGACATTATATTTTATTCAAGTTTTTTCTTTTAATTCTCACCAGAGAATATGTTTGATTTTAGGAAGAGGAAGGCAGGGGGAGGGAGGAAGTGGGAGGGGGAAGGAGGGAAAGAGAGAGGGAGGAAGGAGAGAGAGAGAGAGAGAGAGAGAGAGAGAGAGAGAGAGAGAGAGAGAGAATATTAATTGGTGGCCTCCTGTATGCACCCCGTCTGGGGATTGAACCTGCAACCTTTTTGGTGTACAGGACGATGCCCCAGCCAACGTATAATGCATAATGTATAAAGTATAATGTCCCGAGCCACCCAACTATGGCGGGACATTATACTTTAAAATGTGTGCCTTTGTGCATCTGTGTGCAGCGAGGTGGCGCAAAGTGGTGGTTGATAGATAATTCATGGGAGGCAGCACAGCCTAGACCCCAGTGCCTGCATCAAACCCTGGTCCCTAATGCCTGTTTACTTTATGTAGTCCCTACAGTCTCTCTGTGTTTGCGAAATTCATGTCATCTCCATTTCAGTTCCCGCAGCTGTGAAACCGAGAGAATTATAGAAATGTGCCTACCTTAGAGAACTGTTGTGAAGATGAAATGAGCTAGTTTATAGAAGTCCTTCACAGTAGAACCCAGCATGCAGAAAACACCACTTACATATTTGTCATCATTAGAGTGAGAGGCTCAAAACATGCAAATGCTGTACATCAAATGCCTCAGTAACCAGCTTACTGAAAGGCAATTACCACTCAACCAGGTATTTATCCTTCAGGTTCAACTTCAAACGGAAGGATTTAAAAAATACTGTCCAGTAATGTGTGACAAGTAAGAGATCCCTTCCCTTCAACACTTCAGTCTCCTGGTTTCCTCCTACTTTTCAGGCTGCAGCATTTATGTCTCCGTTGCAGGAAAACCCATGCCTGGCTATCAATGTTGGGGTTTCTCAAGGCTCCATCTTAGGGCTGCTTTTCCACTCACTCCTCATACTCTCCCCCAGGCTCTCAGCCTCTCCTGCGACAGCTATTGCTATTTAGTTGACACCTGTGTACCTCCAGACTACCCCTCTGCTCTGAGCTGACTGTGCATAAATCTGCACTCAGACAGCTCAAAGACCTAAGCTAAACATGGCTAGTGTAGAAAACAGTCTTCCCCATGCCTACTCTTATGATACAATGCACCCCAGTGAAGGGCTCTACCATTCCTCCAGGTGTAAAAGTCAGAAACCAAAGGGTCATCCCTGATTCTTCCCCATGTACAGTTCATTACCAATTCCAATCAACTGTCCTTTCTAAAGGTCTCCTGGGTCCATCCAATTTCTCTATCTCCACCACATCAACCTTCATCCAAGCCCTCCCTCCATCCCCCCACCCTCTCCTGGACTTCCTAACTGGACCTGCCATACCAGTCTTATCCAATCTCTTTCCTGATCCTGTCTCTACATTGCAGCCAGATTTTCTTCTTACAACGTAAGTCTTACCATATAACTCTGTTTAAAACACTTAAAAATGTCTCCTTATTGCTCTTAGGTGAAGGACACAATTTTTGTGACCTCTTGTGCCCTGACTCATCTGAATACTATCCAACGTCTGCACACTTACCCTGCCATGTGCTACCCTTTGCTCTCTGTGCTCCGGCAAGCTGGCCATCTTTCAGTTTTCCACATATGCCATGTATCCTCCCGTTACAGGGCCTTTGCACATGCTGTTCCCTCTGCCTGAAGTCCTCCTTTCACCTCCATGCACTCTGCTAACGGCTATGCCTCCTTCAGTTCCCAGCTGGTCATCATTTACTCAGCAGGCCTTCCCTGATCCCAGTATCTAGGTCAAATTCTTCTATTTTGGTTATATGATTGATGTGAGACTTCTCTAGGTGGCTCTCTGGGATTAGGGACCTGTTTTGTTCACCACTGTAATTGCTTATAATAGATGAAATGCCTCATACAGTAAATCTTCAGTGAATATTAATCAAATGAACAAGTAACTGAATCAATTATGGGTAGATGGGGAATGAGCGTGGAGATATGAACCAATATTATTAAAGCTTTTTTTTTTTTAAAGGAATACAGGCAGTTAAGAGTTTATGAGGGATAAATAGAATGTCTGACTCCTAACTATCCTGACAAGATAGTTTCGAATTGGTAAATTTGGGACAGATAACTAGGAGCAGGAAGATGTATTAAGGAAAATGAAGGTTAACTTGGAAGAAAAAGAGGGGAAAAGTTCATTCTTACACATCTTTGTATATAGCTATATAAATCCTGGAAAATTATTTGAAGATTAGAAATTCTCTATTATTATCCCATTATATTTATAATAATCAGAAAATTGTCATTATATTTCAAATCAACTTAGTGTTCAAGAACAAATTGAAATAAAAAATTTCATTATCCTTATATAAAATCACCTTACTCCTTAAGGTCAAATTTCTGTTACATGGAATGTGAAATTCTTATATCCACTCTCTTTTACTGTTTAAAAATCACCCACAATACTATTTTATGTAAGCAACAAATATGTCTTCATTTGAAATAGTGACAAATTAGCAAACAGAGTCTCTGAGATGCTAAACCTACTGACTCATAATTAATGAAATGTTTTAGCTCTAGACATGCATTTTAATACATTAGTGAATGCTATTTAATTAGAAGCTTTTCTTCACTAAAGTACTATAGATTACTCTGAGGCGTAGCAGACAACTGAGATCTACCAGCAATTCAATAGTAACCGATTAACTGGTAATTAAGTTTCCATTGGTGATCAATCATCCATTTTGCAGAAACAGCTAGAATTGAGGGGACCTGCTTAAAGGAGCAAATACCACTTTTAAACTAAAGGCCATTTCAAGTATTCCATTATAGAGGTGACTACTTTTCAGGGTCAGCTTCTGTGCTTCTTTTGTTCCTTCTCTTGCTTGACCTTACTCCTTTTTTCTTTAATGAGGTGGCATCCTGGAAACCTTAAACCCTCAAAGTCCAGTGCTGGTGGAGTTATGGATTCATTGGGATGTAAAACAGCTTGCTGTGAATGGAGTAGAGTCTTTGACTGTAAACTAGTAACAGCCTTCTATCAACAAGAGGCCAGAAATTGTCTTATTCATTTTTCATCCCTACTATGTTTTGTGCCCAGCACGCAGTCTGTATTGATAACAGCTCGCTGAAAAATTAATGTATCTGCAAAGTGACCAGACATATACCCCGCGTGCCTCCCCAGCTTGCTTTGTGGTCTGCCTTTCTGAACGGGGTGAGCAGGAGAACGGAGGTGAGCTGGCTCTCAGAGTGTCTGAAAACCTGCAAGGACTTGCTAATCATTTTTAAATGAAGGAAGAGTAATATGATCAGAACTTCAGCCTCTTGTTTCCTCATGTGGAAGGCATGAATGTAGAACTCTGAGTCAGAGTTGAGGTATCATTTATTTTGTACGCTCCCAGGCTTCTCCTTCAGGAAATAGGAAGGTCTCTAAATGGAACCTCCTCAAGGACCGACAAGATTAAGTTATGTCTCTATTTCCCTCCAAAACACATTCCTAAGTATAGAAACACTGCAAAATGCTGGAATAGCATTTACAGAACTCTTTGACTCTGAAAAACTGTGCAGTTTGGAACCAAAAAAAACTAACATCATGTCAGGTTCAGGTGGCATTCAAATTCATAAGCCGGGACTGCCTAACTGTATTTGTTCTTAATTTTCTCCGTCACTGAGATCTGTAGGAGAGGGGTAGGGGTCTGAACTTCCAGAAAAATGTACCATTCCAGGGTTCACTGTAGGAGAGGGAACTACTCCTTGACTCTTCCTGCTGAGAATCATGATAAACTCAACAGCTGGGGTCAGGGTGGCAGGACCTGGCCTAGAGCCGCACGCTGTCTTTGAGCCTGAGTAGAACTTTAACTCCCAGAGAGCCTTGTTTTCGGCTCTCAGCACTGCAAAGATAAAGCGCTGTGCAAATAGCACTAAATCTCGGTCTGATTCCCTGCGCCCCTTACAGATAATGACTGAATGTGTTTGCTGCTTCTTTGCACAGGGAAGCTGGTGTGGCTTCTTCTTACCACTTTACGCACAGGGAGCTCTTCGCTGTGCTCTTGGAGTGGGGTTGGGTCCAGCTGGAAAAGCAAGGACGGACCGGCTGCCCAGGGTCTCCTTGCCACTCACACTTCCCTCCAAGCCGGGAGGTCTTGAGCTTCGGGAGAAAACTAAAAAAGCTGGTGGAAAGCAGTTCTCTGGTACAACAGCTGCTTTGGGGCACCACAGGGAAGGTTTCCCCGAAGCACCAGTTGGGGAGCCAGACTAACGCTCTCCTATTGGTAACAAAGGGAGGAAGAAGGAAGGAAGGGAGGGAGGGAGGAAGTCTATCTTTTTCCTGCACCTACGCTGTGCCAGGCACTGAGGTTGGGCATTTCCACATACAACCAGACTCACGGCGGCCCTGTGAGCTTTTATCACACTCAGTTTTCAGGAGGAGGCGCAGGGCAAACAGGGCACGGCCACAGCGCCCAGTTCACACTGGACCTGGCATTAGGGTTTAGTTCTCTCTGACTGCCAAGCTCATGCGTTTCTTTTGCTACTATGTCCTATTCCGGGCAAAGTTCCGAGAACTGCATAATTACCAAAGGGGAGAGGGCCTTAGACACCACCTTACTCCAGCCCCTAATTTTATGTAGGAGGAACAAAGAGCTAGAATCATTGAACAAAAGTTTATCATGTGACATGTAAAAAACCTGAGGACTCTTGAAAGTAGGAAATGCAGATTCACCCACCTCTGATCCCTTTGCTGAGAGAAAGACTGGAATTAATAATTGTGGGCTGTTCTGGTCATTTTGGCTTTCAAATTTACCTCTCTTGTTAACTTACTATTTTGGCTCATTATCATGTTTCCATCCAGGTAACTTTGACATTTCAGTCATCACCAACTCCTCTTTCTCTAGCATTTCCCACATCCAACCAGTTGTGAAATCCCACTGGACTCTGTCTGCAGCATCCCTCCTGCGCTCTGCAGCCACACCTCCACCCCTGCCCCAGGCTAGGAGTTTTCTCTCTGGCCTTTTGGTTTCCTATCTCATCTGCCTTGAAGCAGTTATGCTTTGTCATTCACTTTTCCCCCAAACCTAATTGCTTCCCAAAGGCCTGCAGGAAAAGTCCAAATTTCTTATAGGACATCCAAACTAACCTTGATTTACATTTTAGGTTTTTTAGTTTTCCCATTAAGGTGAAGGATCAGATGACCAAATGAGTCTCAGAAGACACAGGACCCTTCCCATTCTTGGATTCTTGCATTTGTCCTGGCAGCTGATGTCCCACTCCCTGATAGGTATGGACACTCACTCCTTGCTCATGTAAACCTGAAGCTTGGCTCTCTTCAATGTCTCTCTTTACAAGGTCTTTAGAGTAACAGGAGTGATGTGTTTTAATGGGTGGGAAGGAGGTACTGTGACAAAGAACGAGGTGGATAGTATAAGGAGGCAGGAAGATAATAATTTATCCCTGACATATATGTCAAGAGGGAAAAAGAAGAAAGAAAAAAATTCACCCAATACAAATACATTGTTTAGGCAGAGACACGGGTAGTACAACTAAAGGCAAGGGAAAGATGAACAACAACAACAAAATCACAATCGTTGTTTATCCACTTTTCTGAGAGGGAGAGAATATGATTGGGGTGGGACACACAGAGGGCTTCAAAGGCCTTGGTAATATTCTCTTTTTAAGCCAGTGGCAGAGAAGTCAATATTTGTTTTATTTTTCATACACACAACACACATACATATATACAGCACATGACTCCTTTATATATATATATGAACATATTATAATAAAAATACATTTTAAAAGAAAACAATGAATAAATGGGAAGTGAGAAGTGGAGAGAGCCTATTAAAACTCTCTCCAATTTCTTTTTTTTGCTGTTTTGTTAATCCTCACCTGAGGATATTTTCCCATTGATCTTTTAGAGAGAGTGGAAGAGATGAGAGAAACATTGACATGAGAGAAACACATAGATTGGTTGCTTCCTGTACATGCCACGACCAGGGCCCGGGCCAGGGAAGAGCCTGCAACCAAGGTAGATGCCCAAGGACCTTTTGGTCTGCAGGCTGATGCTCTACCCACTGAGCAAACCCGGCTAGGGCAAAAGCTCTCTCCAGTTTCTTGATGTCCTAAGCAGGTTTGAAACATTCATGACTTATCACAGCTCATAGGAGCTCACAATAATATAGTAAAGCCTCGATATAACAGACTAATTCAGGTGAGGAGGTGTCTGTTAAAGCCGACAGTCCATTATATAATAAAGTCAGTTTTCCAAATGAGTATGTTAAAAATCGACAAATTAGTTAGTTTACCTATTTTTACTTATGTAGACATGTTTGTGTCATTAAAATTAAGTATGTATGAAAGGTTTAATTTCACAGGAAAATTTTCTATATGTATTACAGTAATTTTAAATTTATATTGAATGCATGTGTTTGCCAATCATCTTGAGTAAACAAATGCACATGGCTGGGGCATGGCTTAGCGCATGTGGCAACAGAAACAACTACCGCATGAGGCAGTGTGATCACATACTAATCATTCCCTGAACATTGATTATGAGGGGCGACTCTTGGATTTATATATGTTCACTATAGTTGTAGATACGCAATATTTATTTATGTTGGCAAAATTACTACAATGTTTTTTCTCCAACTTATGGCCTATTTGCTAACATTTGTTGAAAATAACAGTGAATTAATAGTAAAAATAACCTGTTAATTTAATTATAAGCAAATCTTGGTTAAAAGCATTTTAAAATGAACAGGGTATTAATTTTCACATATGACATAAGGACTGGAAATTTTTTCCCTTAAATCCAAACTCCATTAAATTGAGAGCCACAAAACCGAGGGTTTACTGTAGTGCTAAATAACAACTGTATAGTGGATTGTGATCTTCAAAGTACATTATTAATCTGGACCTCTGAAGGCTGAGTTGGGTTTGTTGTGAACATCCTATTTCTACCGATGAAGAAAATGAGGTTCAAGGAGTTATGAGTAAATATCACAGCTTATATCCTAGTTGTTGATTTCAAATCCTATATTCCTTATATTGCATCAGGCTACTTACTTACAGGCTCCTACAGTGTTTCTGAGACAAACCCACACTCTAGGGCTGATCTAAGGACCCGGTAGAAAGGAATGAGCAAACCTGCAGGATAGGACTAGCTGTAACCCAGCTAGGATTTGATGGGTCACATGACTTCAGGCAAATCATTTTATTTTTCTGGGTCTGAGTTTTGTTTTATAAAAAGGAAACTGAAGTGCTAGATACCTCAATCTATTTGATTCAAAATATCTCCCCTAATTAACATTATGATGCATGCAGTGAATATGCAATTACATTTAAATTCAGTATAATTAAGAATGTGGTATGTTTAAAATGGTGATTCTTTTAATTGATCTATAGGACAGATTTAGCTCATCTATAGATTTAAATGTCTTACAGATAGATTTTTAAAAGAAATGTAATGCCTTGTAAAATCTTTGCTAGTTCACTCATAGCAGCTCTCTTCCTTCCTTGCCCATGAATAAATTAACAGAAGCCAAGTAATCTAAACTTTATTCATAATTATACTTTGTATAGATTCTATGAACATGTAAGTAATGGTTTTCAGGGGGATACCTATTTCAAAATAGAAGGTCCCTCTTTGCCCAGGGCTTTCCTATAGTTGACTAAAAACTCAACTGCTTTAATTTCAGGAATTCCACTTACCCTATTTCCCCAAATTTCATTCAAGTGCTCTTTTCTCTTTATTAAGTGGGACTGGGGAAGGGGTAGTCTGGAATTGACCTTAGGTAGAAGTATAGAGCTTTGAACTTCAATATCAGGTTGATTCTTTCAGACACATTTAAACTTCTCTCAGTCTGTACTCAAATGTCCAAGATGTTAACATCGAAGCCCGATTTTTTGCAAAATGTAGAAGAGTCAGCTCTCTTGGCCAGACTGCTAGGGTGGTGTGCTCAAACCCTCAGAATCGGATTGCATTGCTTGTGTTGTGAACAGGATTCAGCCTGATGATGTACTCAGTGCACACAGTGTAAAAGAAAGATGCTTCCTCTATCCTTTTGCTGCCACCAACTCCCTTTGATGACGGACATAATCCCACCTCACAGCTTCAAGTCATAGTGGTTCATAAAAACCTGAGACCTCAATTGCAATTCTAGCAGGGGAGCAAAGCTGGGGGGCAGTTAAAGGAGAGCTGATTCATCTCTAAGAAGGACAAAAGGGCATTCTCTGGCTGCGTGTTCACCCTCAGATGGCCATAAACATAGCACCACAGGGCCAGCCAGCTGCTGGCTCAACACTGCTGATTCATGAGATGCTGGATGCTGCCTCAGGGTGATGATGACCTCACTTCACACATCTCTCTTCTGGGGACCAGCCCTGTCTCTGCAAATGCCTCCAGGCCAAGTTTGAATATGCCATTGATGACATTCGAATTATTCATTTTTCTTTCCAAGCTGACTCCCTCTTCTAGCTTTCTATTTCTATTTGGCATCAGTAGCCACCTAATGAGCGGTCTCAGCCATTGCTGTCACCTCTTTTTCTTTTGTTGTTTATACCCACCTATTGATACTTACAGATTTTTAATCAAATTAAAGAAATCTGATACTTGGCCTCCTACAATCTGATTTCCTTGATTTCAGACCCTCTCCCCTGAATTCCGCCTCTGTAAATATTTAGTGTAATAGTCCCAAACCCCTTTTTAGTCATGTCTCGAGGTAATCAGCCAGGCCTAGTGGGGAAGAACATGAGCTCAGGGTGGCCCTGCCCTCACCGGCTGTGCAAACTTATCGAGGATAGATACTTAGCTCTCCAAGCCTCACTTCCCTTATAAAATGGAAAAATACATTCTATCTAATAGAATTGTTTTGAAGTTTAAATGAAATGAATCCAGTGCTAACAACATATTAAAGGATCACTTTCTTCATTCATTTAGTCATTTAAAAATATTTGAGTACACCTGAAACTAATACAAAATAATATGGAATGTAAACTGTAGTTGAAAAATAAAATAAGTATTTATTGAGACCTGCAGTAGGTTGAATAGTTTCTGCCCCCAAAATTGATGTTCCCTTGGGACCTCAAAATATGATCTTATTTGAAAATAGGCTCTTTGATGTGTAACTCATTAAGGATCTTGAGATAATATCATCCTGGATTGAGTGTGAGCCCTAAGTCCAATGAATGTTGTCTTTATAAGCAGAGAGGACACACAGAGACTCACAGGGGAGATGGCCAAGTGAAGACGGAGGCAGAGATTGGAGTTATGCTCCTGCAACCTAAGGAATTCCGGGGAGCACCAGAACTGTAAGTAAGGAAGGCTCCTTCCCTAGAATCTTCAAAGGGAGCATGAACTTGGTCAACACCTTGATTGCAAACTCCAGCCTCCAGACTGTGTGAGAATAAATTTCTGTAGTTTTAAGCTACAAAGTTTGTGGTAATTTGTTATGGCATCCACAAGAAACTAATAAAAACCATACCATGTGACGGACATTGTTCTGGGTGTTGGAAGGATACAGCAATGAACAAAAAGGACTAAGTTCCTGCCCCTGTGCAGCTTAAATAGTTATTATTATTGTTGTTGTTTGTCTAGTGGCTCCTCCTAATGCCTATAAAGGTGAAGTCCAAAATTCTAATTATTTAGATTAACAAGCCTCAGGTTCTTTATCTGTAAAATGGAAACACTCATACCTTATATAATTACTTACAGCTAGGAAGGTGGAACCTATAATCTGTCCGCTATTAGTTTTCATTATTCTCTAAAGCAGGGTTGGCACACTTCTTTTGTGAAGAGCTAGATAGCAAACATATTAGAGGCTTTCAGTATCATAGGGTCGCTGTAATATATATTGGTTTGTTTGTGTTATTTTCTAACCCTTTAAAAATTTAAAAGTAATTTTTAACTTACTGGACATACAAAAACAAGCCAGTTTGCCAATCCTAGCAAATGCTTCTACCTATAGTCCAACCTGGTCCCTCAGTGTTACTTGATGGCACCATGTACACAGGTGCCAAGAGACACACAAAACAGCTAATTAATAATGCAAAGTACAAAGAACATAGCTGACAGATAAGTGCTGAAAATACTGGTACAGGTAGTAAATGCTATACGATGAGAAAAAGGATAAGATCAGTGTGAACTTCAGCAGCGGGAAGGATCATGGCAGAGGCTGAAGGTGAGCTGGGTCTTGACAGAAGTTGAATGATTGAAGAGGGAAGAGATAAATATTTGGAGAATATACTTCATGTATATGTGTGTATGGATTTATACACACATGTGTACAAATGCATTTGTATATGAGTGAAATAAGTCATATATCATATATTTCCTCTCGAGGTATCCTCAGGATTCAAAAAATTCAGAATTCTACAATGACAGGGCCTTTGGAAACCTAAGTGTTAAAACTTTTGCTTCTTTATGATCATTTCCTAAGGTGAACCAGATCTAAAACAGCCTCTTGCACTTCAATCAAAGCCAGGAATGACAGAGTGATTACTCAAGAAAGTTGTTCCAAATAAGGCCAGTTTTAATGCTTAACGGGCTCATTTTCTCTATTTAGTTAACAGAAAATAAATTTTAATGTACTTACTCAAAGGGGTCTAACAGATACTCAGAAGACAGGACACCAGTTACTGTGCACTAACCAATAACACAGAAGCAGTTCTTCCTGTAGGAGACAAGAGCCATGTCTGTTCATGTGTCTAACAGTGTCACACCCAACAGAAACAGGCTGATGAATGTCTTGGCTGATGAATGGCCAGGAGGGTGAAAGACGGATGAAACCTGAGTCCTTCAACTGTGCCCCAACTACTGTTTAAACAGGGGACTGTGCTCTAGCCTGCCTCCACTGCCATCACCTCTCATCCCTCTTTTCCATGCTTCCAGGGGGCAGTGAGACTCCTTCTCCCCCTGTTCCTGACCATAACTGTTCACCAGAAACTTCAATCTATGGGCCACCTTCCCTGAGGACCTTACCACATTCTTCTAATCTTACTGCATCTACATCAAGGCCAAGCTTAGGAACGTTTCTCTCCGTACCAAGCACGGGCCTAGTGCTTATTTATTTATTTTTTTTAATATTTTTTATTGATTAAGATATTACATATGTGTACCCTTTACCCCCGCTCCCCCCGCTCATCCCCTCACCCCCCCCGTTGTCCGTGTCCATTGGTTAGGCCTATATGCTTGCATATAAGTCCTTTGGTTGATCTTTCCCCCTTGCCCCCACCCTCCCCTACCTTCCCTCCAAGGTCCGACAGTCCAATCAGTGCCTCTCCGTCTCTGGATCAGTCCTTGTTCATCAGTTTATGTTGTTCATTATATTCCACAAATGAGTGAGATCTTGTGGTATTTATCCGCTCTCCAGTTCCATCCATGCTGTGGCAAATGGTAAGAGTTCCTTTTTCTTCTTCCTCTTCTTAAAGAATACCTTTCAGCATTTCATATAATGCTGGTTTGGTGGTGATGAACTCCTTTAGCTTTTTCTTATCCGTGAAGCTCTTTATCTGACCTTCAGTTCTGAATGATAGCTTTGCTGGATAAAGTAATCTTGGTTGCAGGTTCTTGCTATTCATCACTTTGAATATTTCTTGCCACTCTCTTCTGGTCTGCATGGTTTCTGTTGAGAAATCAGCTGACAGTCGTATGGGTACTCCCTTGTAGGTAACTGACTGTCTTTCTCTTGCTGCTTTTAAGATTCTCTCTTTGTCTTTTGCTCTTGGCATTTTAATTATGATGTGTCTTGGTGTGGTCCTCTTTGGATTCCTTTTGTTTGGGGTTCTCTGCGCTTCCTGGACTTGTAAGTCCATTTCTTTCACCAGGTGGGGGAAGTTTTCTGTCATTATTTCTTCAAAAAGGTTTTCAATATCTTGCCCTCTCTCTCCTTCTGGTACCCCTATAATTCTGATGTTGGTACGCTTGAAGTTGTCCCAGAGGTTCCTTACACTATCTTCATATTTTTTGAGTCTCTTTTCTTTTTTCTTTTTCGGTTGGGTATTTTTTGTTTCTTTGCATTTCAAATCTTTGACTTGATTCCTGGGATCCTCTTGTCTGCTGTTGGATCTCTGTAAATTATTCTTTATTTCAGTCAGTGTATGCTTAATTTCTAGTTGGTCCTTTTTCATGTCCTCCATGGTCTCACTATACTCCTTGAGGGATTCATTAAATTTATCGGCGGTTTCCATAAAATTCTTGACAAATCTTATAAACGTGGCCTTGAACTCTATATCCAGTCGTCTGGCTTCCTCCGTTTCTGCCAATTGTGACCTGTTTCTTTGTCTCTGCATTTTGGCTGCTTCCCTGTGTTGATAGAGTGGTCTGCGCGCCAGGTGTCCTGTAGGGCCCAGTGGCTCAGCCTCCCCAGTTACCTGGGGTGGACACTCTTGGTGCACTCTTGGCGCCTTGGTTGTTGTAGGATCACTGGGAGGAATTGACCTCCAGGCCAATTGGCTGTGGGAAGCAGCTGTGTCTGAAGTGGGAGAATGGACCCCCTCTGACCACTGGGTACAGTGGCTCCTGGATCTAAGGAGGTGCTAATTCAGCCCCTGCCTGAGGCCACACAGCAGGAACCAGGAAGAGGCTCAGCTGTGAAGCAATGCAAGCCGCTGCGGGGCCTTGGGCCTTCTCATGGAAGTTCCGGGTCTGCCGGGCTGGGCTGTAGTTAGGTACATTCACATGCAAAAGCCTCTGCCGCAGCCTGGGTGGGGCGGGGCCTCAGGGAGTCAAAAGGGCGGAGAAAGACGCTATGGCTAATTCTCCACGCCGGGAGTCGCGCGTCTCAGTGTCCCGGTAATGGCTGCAAGCACCTCTGAGGGAAATCCACCCTCAAGTTCGCCCGCTGCCACCTGACAGACCAGCCTCTGCCCGTATGAGTCCTGGGTCCCCAGAGACTTCCCGGAACCGGAGTTCAGAGCAGTCGGGAGCTTGTGATTCAAAAAGACAGCCGCGTCCTCAGGTGCCACCCCCTTTCCGCGCGCGAGCCGCCGCCGCCACTGCCACCGCCGCCGCCGTACCTCTGCACTCAGCCTCCGCAGCTCCTCTGGCTCTCAGCGTGCTTTTCTTTTCTTCTAGTTGTAGAAATTACACTCAGCCAGCCTTCCTGTTGTTTTGGACGATGTTTGCTCCGTCCTTTGGGATAATTTTCAATTGTTGTGTGGGGCGACTATTTCCCGGTGTTTATCTATGCTGCCATCTTAGTTTCTCTCGGGCCTAGTGCTTATGAAGTGGTGTCGCTATGGAGTCTAATCTTGCGGCCACAGTCAGAGCGGCACTGAAAAAGACCTTTGTTCTTACGTCTTTTCCTTAATCCAGTCATTATTTTAAACTTGAAATCACACATTGCTGATCGACAGGGAAAATCTGTGGATTCTAAATGCAAACTTCATGTGGCGGGGGAGGGTCACCCCCACTGGTACCACTGCTTGAGCGATGTCCACCAGAAGGTGTTGCCAAAAGGGCCTCACACAGACAGTGTCCCCCACTCAGGGGGAAGCTCTGCCGACAGGCTCAAGAAGGCCTTAAGGAGCAGACAGGCTGTTCCTGCCTTTCTCTCTTAATGGCTTTAATTGTGTTTTTCCCAATTTTGATTACAAAGCTCTGGAAATTTTACTTATTCACCATCCCTATCATCATCTTTCCTTCTCCTTTCGTTCTTCTCCTCTTTGTTCTTTGATCCATCTTCATCCCAGAATGGTGGTTGGAGGAGGTGTGTGTGTGTGTGTGTGTGTGTAAGAAAGGGGCGTAGTGGAACTTTCCATTTCCATGTTTTCAAAGCTAATTTGACTTTTGGCAGCTCCCCAATTCTATAAATTAGTTTTTAGAAAGAGAATGAATGATTTGAAAGAGAATGAATGAATTTTATCTAACAATTATTTTTACTAACCATAATTTGTCATCATACTTACTTGCTCATTTGATAAATATATATTATGTTGAAGCTATTGGGTGAGGTACCGGGAATGTAGAGATAAAAACTATAGTCCATATCTTCAGGGGGACTAGTACCACTGTTGGAGCAGAATATACTTCATGTATATGTATACATGGGTCCATACACATGTGTACAATATCTATATCTATATCTATATCTGAAATAAGTCATATATCCTATATTTCCTCTTGAGGTATCTTCGGGACTAGTGTGGTAGGTGATATGGCAGAAATAATCTGAGGGTGCTACTGAAGTGCACCGGAAAGGCAGGTTACCCAGAATGCGGCATGAGGGAAAAGCTAGAGGAGATTTCCTGGGGGGAGAAAATGCCCGAGTGGAACTGTAAAGAATAGGCAGAGGCTAATGGTCAAGTTGACAGCGTAGAAAAACTCAGTAGTACTCAGCACCGCCCACAACCACATCAAAATCACAACTAAATGGCAGAACAACCGCATTCAGAACTGCCTGAATCTAGCTGAACAGAAGTTCTATAACTAAGGATATAAAGAAGCCACAAACAGACTGGTAAAATGGGCAGAGACCCTATATGGCAGTGATGGCGAACCTATGACACGTGTGTCAGAGGTGACACGTGAACTCATTTTTTTGGTTGATTTTTCTTTGTTAAATGGCATTTAAATATATAAAATAAATATCAAAAATATGTCTTTGTTTTACTATGGTTGCAAATATCAAAAAATTTCTATAACTGACACGGCACCAGAGTTAAGTTAGGGTTTTTCAAAATGCTGACACGCTGAGCTCAAAAGGTTCGCCATCACTGCTATGTGGGCTGGTCCCATATCCATGTGTAGCAGTTAAAAACCGAGAGGGATATCTCATCTGCTGAGGTCCCCCCGAGAAGTGAAGGTCTCAGCCCTATACCAGGCCCCCCAGCCCAGGGTTCCAGTGCCAGGGAGAGAAGTCCCCATAACCTCTGGCTGTGAAAACCAGCAGAAATTGTGGCTGGTGAGACAGAGTGCTGCCGGAGTCCCAGGCATTCCTCTTAAAGGGCCTGGGCAGGGACTTACTCGGACTCACTTGCTTAGAACTCCAGCACTGGGCAGCAGCTCAGAAGGCAACTTGGACATATAGGGAGGAAATGAATTGTCTGGCAACAGGGCCAGGGGTGAAGGGGCAGCTTTCTCCCACACAAAAGTGCTGGCACAGGCCATTTTTCTTTGGCTGAGTGACCACCACAGAGCTGGGAGGCAGGCACCATATCTGAGTCTCCATCAACATGGTAAACACCGTTTGCTCCACCCTACTGACTTCCTGAGACCCTACATACCCCACCCAACTTTTGGGCCCACCTCAACCCTTTCAGTGGCTTTTCCATACAAATGACCTGTCTTGGCTCATGCTGCCAATTTTCCTAAAATCTCTCAAACAAACAGCATCTGGCCCTGGCATGCCCTATACCTGTTGCTAAGTGGCTCCTAGCCTGGCACTAGTGGCAGCTGGCCTTGGTTTGTAGCTTGGCCTTTTCCAGGCACTTCCAAACACCCTCCTGGCTTCTGGCAGACCCAACCTCTGGGCTCTGGAGGCCCCACCCATCTGGCAACTAGGGGCTCTGCCCTACGGAGGTCAGGGAAAAAACCTGGGACAGACTCAGTGGTGTGGCTCTGGGGTGGGGACCACACCCACCATTATCTCTGATGCCTGACTTACATCTCCCCCTCAAGGGAGATCCACTAGCCCCATCCTCCTGATTCCATCAGAGGCTCTTTCAATGAATGAGCCTAACAAGCAGCTGGCAGGCAGAGGCAGGTGGAGGTGGATCCTGGGGTGCCCCAGGATTTTTGCTGACCTGCCCTGGGCCTGGTGCTGGTACAGTTTGGTCCTTCCCGTACCCACCCAAGCCCAGCAGAGGCAGCCACAAACTGTGGATTGCTTGTAGCTTCAAATAGGTTTACAAGGCAGAACCAACAAACCAAGTACCCAGCTTCAGACAACAACAGAACAGAACCCAATAAACTTCACAAACATCAGGTTCAAAGAGAGATCTCAGCAGGCACTAAACTGTGCTGCGGCGAATTCCGCCTTTTTCTTTTCTGTTTTCTTTTTCTGTTTTTTGGTCAACACCTGCAAAAGAGCTTGCACACTGTGGTTGGATTTGAGCCTCACAGTAAGCCAGCCTGAGGGTTGATCCCAGACACAAACAGGCCAATAGAAACCAAGACTAAATTACAACAGGAGGGCCCACATAACCCACACAAGGGACATTCCTAGAGCACCCAGCTCAGGAGACCAAGGAGACCGCACCACCGAGTCCCACAGGACACCTACCACGTAAGGGCATCCCATGAAGACTGGGAGTCACAGCAGATCTATGTAATATATAGGAACAAATACAAAGAGGCAGCCAAAATGGGAAGACAAATAGACCCCAAATAAAAGAACATGAGAACTCCCCAGAAAAAGAGCTAAATGAAATGAAGCCAACTCATTTATCAGACATGGAGTTCAAAGTAATGGTTATAAGGATGCTCGAAGAACTTAGTGAGAACTACAACAGCATGGAAAAAGACATAGAAAGCATCATATGAAATGAAGAACACAATATCTGACATCAAAGATACACTGAAAGGAATAAACAGTGGATTGGATGAAGCAGAGGATTGAATGGAAGAAAAGGTAAAAACAAAAAACACCCCATTCAATCAGAGCAGCAAAAAGAATGAGGATAGGCCCTATCCAGTGTTTCTAAGTGGTTAGAGCATTGGCCCACACACCAAAGGGTTTGATTCCCAGTCAAGGGCACAGAAAAAAATCATAGGTTGAGAGATGGATAAGGTGTGCTTTAGCTATCTTGTACCAGATTACAGAGTCGACTATGAACATTTCTTTCTAATTCTTGTTTAGTGACTCTACCTTGGTAGCTTGAAATTGGCTTGATGAGGTATTTCTACCATGGAAATTTGTGAACACTACAAATCAGGGGCTTATGATTCCTCTTCCCCCCTGTTAAACATTTATTAGCAGACTGCTAGGTGTGAGGAGGACCAAGAAACAGCCAGGGCCAAGGAAAGAAATTCCTTGAATATCATACTACTAGTAGCCCTGCGCATGAATCTGTGCTCCAGTAGCTTGCCAGTAGCTCACTGCCACCCTCCAGTAGCTCTCCGCCCGCTGCCCTGCCCTCTTGTAGCTCCCTCCACCACCCCTCATAGCTTGCTGCACTGGCCCCATCCTGTAGCTCTCCGCTGCCCACTTGTAGCTCGCTGCCCCACCCTCCTGCTGATCCGTGATCCAGTTGTTACGTGGTTGATCGTTATGCTTCATGGCGTAATGACCATTTGCATATTACATCTTTATTATACAGGACTAGTAAAGAGTATGGATTTTACTCTGAAACCATTGGTGTGCCCTCAAAGTATGTTAAAGAATACAGTTACACAAATTAATTTGTTTTTGGAAAAGATTACTTACTCCAGCAGCAGCATGGAAACAAATAGATTGGTTGAGGATGAGGATGGAGTCAAGGAGATCTAGTTTTATCTCACTGGCATCATTTTCATTACACTAATAATACAAAACCTGTCTGGAATGGTAACATACAATTTTCTGTTTCTGCTTTGTGTATATGCAGAAGGAGAGGAGAAGTAAAGATTTTTAAACTTCATATTTACTATTAGACCAGGTTTTATCCTGAAGAAGGAATAGAAGCAGACTAAATGAGAAGGTTGAGGTAGGCTGGATGGTTCTTTGGAAGCATTAAGTTTCTTGATTAAATAGGTGTTCTTAGTTGCACCCAAACCTGCAGCTGGATAAGGTGCTTAAGAAAGTCTGAAATAAGGCTGTTACACAGAATGTCAACATGGGTTAATGAATGAGAGAGGTTATGTAAACCATTACTTAATCCCGACTGAGGGTTTCTTGAGCCACTGGGGAACTGGGTTGAGGTTGATAGGCAAGAGCAAAGTTAGAAGGAAACAGAGCATTAAACAAATAATAGTTCAGTTTAACTTGTGATTTATCCAGAGTTTAGAATGAAAGTTATAAAATGAAAGACTTGCTCGTAGCAAAAGAGGTAGAATAAAACTATATCAATATTGCTATTAAAATAACTGCCTGGTCACTCACTGGAACAGAGATTTTATTACAAATTGGCAGAGAAAATAGAAAATTTGTCTATTTCTTAACTAGTTCTAGCATACAAAGTATTAAGTAAAGTACTGGGAGTTTGTCATAATAGCTGGTTCCAAGGTCTCAGAAAATTCTGTAAAGCTCACACAAATACTGAATTACTATCCTATATAATAAAAGGCTAATATGCAAATTGACTGAATGGCGGAACAACTGAACAACCGGTCGCTATGATGTACGCTGACCACCAGGGGGAACACACGGAACATGGTGGGTGTTGGCTGCAGTGGGATGGTGGAGCAGGTGAGCCAGAGCACCAGACCAAGGCGGGGTGCAAGTGCCTGTTATAGGAGTGAGCCTCTGGTTGTTACTGAAAATTCTTTGCTCCTGTACGCCATGGTCCTGCCTGGCGCTCGCACCCGCTGCTGGCGCCCCGCACGGGTCCCAATTGCTCGGCGCCATCAGGAGTGGGTCTCGGTCCATTTTCTGTGCCCCCACCCGGCCCCTCCTGCTGTGGCCCCCGGTTCTCTGTTTGCCAGCAGCCCCGCTTCCTCCACTGCCACTCCCATGCACTGACAACGCCGGCCCTGCTCACACCTTCCGACAGCACAGAATGATTGGGGCCAGCACCAGCAGCAGGTGCGAGCAGGGCTGGCACCATCAGTGGGTGGAAGTGGTGGCTTTTGCCCCGATCGCCCCTCAGGAGCAGGGGGAGGTGGAGAAGCCCTCAGGGGCAGTAGGGGCTGGCAGCCACCACTCACCATTCTGCAAACACTGACGTCCTTAATATTGGGCCAGTAACAGAACTGATCTTGTGCTTTGTCTGCCAATTCTATGTGAAATCAAGAACTTTCTATGTCTCTTCTGAAATGAGAGTGAGTTTAGTTGAGAATAAGAAACACCACCCATTTCTTTTCATTTCAGGTCTAGAAACACCCAAAGTAACTAGAAATATTTAAATTAGAAATATTTCTTGATTACTCTTTATTAATGCAGTTACGGAGTCCTGTTTACCATGATGTTGGAGCCATAAACAAGTTTACATTTAATGAATCATCAGATGTATTCTATTCTATTATAAATTCCTCATCTTTATTCATTTAAATCAGCTCCTCAAGTACCAGAATCACATAATTTGACCTCATATTCACCTTTATTATTGCACTTTAGAACATCTCCAGAGTCTTATACCTTCTCATATTAGTAAATATATGAAAAAATAACCTCACCTCCTTATTATATACTTTGAAGTTTTATATAACTCTTACACACACTGTATTCTTATAAACAATCTCTTACATCCAAGATTTTGGACACCTTACTGGAAAATAAACAGACCTTTGTCTGTATTTATAGCCTTCAGCAAGGGGCTAGCTAGCCAGTGACCTCTCTGACTTACAGGCACGGGAATAAACCTTGAAGATTAAACACCCCCCATTCCCTCATCTTTTCCCTTGGCAAACTCCACTTCTTTCTTGGCCAAACAAAAGTAAACAAAGCAAATACAGGAGTTAAATATTTCCTTTGATTCCTCAGCCTTTTTTTTTTTTTTAAAGCTTTGTGGCTTGTGGAGATGACAAAAACAATGCCTTTTATGACCGTCATAAAAACACATTTGTAGAGTTTATCAAGAACTTTTATTCAAATACTTTAGCAATTCAGATGGTCTCTGTTTGCTGTGTAAATATATAGATTTCTTTTGGAAGACAAATTTTTTTTTTTTGTCAAGTAAAAGAAACACTGTTGTCTATGGTCATAGGCTTAGGTATAAAGAAGCATAACAAACTGCCTTGCCTCTAAGACCTTACACTTAATTAAATATTTGCATGATTAAATATATATGAATATATATATATATATATATATATACATGATTAAAATGAGAAAGGCACAATGTGTCTGCAGCTAGAGATTCGTTAGAACAACATAACCATGGCACACACTAGAGAGAATGCCTTTATACATTCAGTAGGTGTTCGTGACATCCTCCAGTCCCTGGGACACTTGTCTCCCACGTGACCCTCTAGGCTACATGATTCACATGAGAAGGAAATCCTCTAAAATGGATTCAGTTGTGCAGAGCACAGTGCACAGAGGCGGAAAGAGAATATGTCTGGGGCCCACCTCAGCATCACATTCCCTTGAATTCGGTGAACTTTTATAATTTTGATAATTTCAAAAGAGCTTATTTTTTGTTCTCAGGATCTTATAGTTCACTTTGTCATAGACTTACTGGTAGGTAACAGGATAATCCCTTCCACCCCCAAGAAACACAGGTTCTTCTGACAAATAGGGTCCCAATGTTAGCCACAGAAGAAAGGAAGGCGGCGGGGAGGGGGGGATAAGAGAAAAATAACTTGGACTGACATAAGAAATATCTATTTTCAAAGAAGCCGATAAGAGAGGCAGGAGAACACACACTACCTAAATTATGCCCGCAGCTTCTAGAATTATTTTCTTCACACTAAAAATCACTTAATGAAAAGTAATTTAACCATTTAGAAATCAAAGAAAAGACAGTTTGTTTATAGTAAAATAGAACTGTTAAAAATGTTAAATTCTCCAACATAGTTCTACTTGTGATATATTATGTGTAAGTATAAAGTAATATGCACTCATGACTAGAAAAGCTGAATAGCCCTGTCTGGTTTGGCTCAGTGGATAGAGCATCGGCCTGTGGACTGAAGGGTCCCAGGTTTTATTTGGGTCAAGGGCATGTACCCTGGTTGTGGGCACATCCCCAGTAGAGGGTGTGCAGGAGGCAGCTCATTGATGTTTCTCTCTCATCGATGTTTCTAACTCTTTATCCCTCTCCCTTCCTCTCTGTAAAAAATCAATAAAATATGGTAAAAGAAATAAAGCTGGATAAATGAAGCAACATGTAGTTAACACCTAAAGCTTGTGAAATAGGCAAGCATTATTAGTTTACTAGGGGCCCGGTGCACGAAATTCGTGCACTGGGTGTGTGTGTGTGTGGGGGGGGGGGGTGTCCCTCAACCCAGCCTGCCCCCTCTCACATACTGGGAGCCCTCAGGCATTGACCCCCATCACCCTCCAATCGCAGGATCGGCCCCTTGCGCAGGCCTGACGCCTCTGACAGAGGCGTCAGGCCTGGGCAGGGGACCCCCAGACCCCTCTGATTGCTGGCTCTGCCCCTTGCCCAGGCCTGATGCCTCGGCCAGAGGCGTAGACCCCCATCACCCTCCAATCGCCTGATCGGCCCCTTGCCCAGGCCTGACGCCTCCGCCAGAGGTGTCAGGCTTGGACAGGGGACCCCCATCTCCCCCCGATCACTGGCTCTGGCCCCCTCCCAGGCCTGAGGCCTCTGGCCCAGGAATCATGCCTGGGCAGGGGACCCCCATCTCCCTCTGATCGCTTGCTCCACCCCCCGCCCAAGCCTGACGCCTCTGACCCAGGCTTCAGGCCTGGGCAAGGGGACCATCATATACCCCCAATCCCCGGCTCCGCCCCCCACCCAGGCCTGATGCCTCGGCCAGAGGAGTTGACCCTCATCACCCTCCGATCACCAATCACTGGATCGGCCCCTTGACCAGGCCTGAGGCCTCCGGCAGAGGTGTCAGGCCTGGGCAGGGGACCCCCAACCCCCCGTGGTTGCAGGCTCCGCCCCTACCCAGGCCTAATGCCTCTGGCCTAGGCGTCCGGCCCAGGCAGCGGGGACCTGCAGTGGCAGCGGGGACCCGCAGCTGCAGTGACCCCGCGATCGTGGGCTCCGCTTTAGACCCAGGCAAGGGACCCCTAGCTCCCGGGACTGCCAGCTTCGACCGTGCCCAGCTCCCATCGCTGGCTCCACCCCTACTTCCTGCTATCACTGGCCAGGGCGGCAAAGGCGCCTGATTCTCCGATCATGGCTGGGGGGCAGGGCAAAGGTGGCCCCAGGGCCCCAGGGCCGCCTTTGCCTTGCCCCCCACCTCTTAGCTCCCCCCTGGGTTTCAGATCACTGTCAGTGGCAGGGGGCTTCTTCCTGCTTTCCCTTTCGCCTCCCTGCATTGTGCCTACATATGCAAATTAACCGCCATCTTGTTGGCAGTTAACTGCCAATCTTAGTTGGCAGTTAATTTGCATATAGCCCTGATTAGCCAATGAAAAGGGTATCGTCGTACGCCAATTACCATTTTTCTCTTTTATTAGTGTAGATTAAATACTGGCTATGGACTTGCCCATGTTCTAAAAATATGTTGTTTTTTCCTAAAATTTTGAGCTTCATATAAGTTACCTTTTAGCCTTATGCAAAGTTAATTTTCACCTCTTCAGGGTGGCCTATTGTGACTATATTACCAAATTAACATATTCTTCCTTACTTGCATTCACAGGTATTCCCCTCACACTGCATTTCATAAATCATCATGATGTATTTGTTTATTGGGGTGACTGATCACTTACAGTAATCTCCTACCCTAATCTGTTTGCTTCATAAAGACAAGAACCATGCCTATCTCATTCACCAAATACCAACAGGGTTAGGCACTCAATAAATATCTGTTGAATTTCTTGTTGAATCTTGGTTGTGTGATTAAATCCTTTCCTCTGTCTCTTGTTTGAAAACAATGATTATAAACTTTTGGTCATTTTATGCACTAAATAAGATGGTTAGGCTTCTAGCATTTGGTTTAAACTAACAAGATGAAAAAACAAGACTATAATATAATTAGCTTAAAATAAATGGAAAATATTGCACATTTTATTGTCAATATAATTCTTAAAGACACTCAGTTTTGCTATTGACTGCCACTGCATTAGTGTGTGTAATCTGCTTAGTGCATTAGCACTAAATACTACTGATTCATTTGGCTAAATGACTAATTTAATCTTTGCATTTATTCCTATTTCCTGAACAGCAATTCACCTATAGTTTAGTTAGTAGATTAGTTTCTAGATGAAAGTGTTAATAGGATTAAAAAAATCTGAACTATTTTATTTTTTATCTTTATTGTTGAAATTATTACAGATGACCCTCCTTTCTTCCCCCTTTGCCCATCTCCACCTGGTTCCCACCCCACTCCAGGCCTTCAATGAACTATTGGCTGTGACTATGGGCAAGTGTCAATACGATTTTAAATTTAAAATGTCATTAGAAAATTTAATGTCATACAGATTTACACTTTTCTGATACATAGACACAAATTCTAGCAAATTATGAATAATACATGTATTTTGAAATGACAACTCAGCAAACTTAATTTTCATAAATTCAGTTATAGAAAAGAAAGCTTTACAAATCAAAACTGACCTCAATTTACCCCTTTTATCTAGAACACAATTTGAAATATCACCTACCATTTTATTGTCCTCTGATTAATACACATTTTGGTGATTTACCCAAATAAGACAACTAATGTCAGACTTTAGTTTGAATTCACAAAAATATTTATTCTATTCATAAACTGTTTTCCCCTACATGTGAACATCAAGAATGTTTACAACAGCCTTTATTCTATGATAGCGTGCATTTGTAAGACATTTTTCTGTCCTCGTGCTGAAACACTAGAGACTATTTTTGAAGGAGAGAAGGTGGACAAACTTCATCTGCTCCAATGTTACCCAAGGTCTAGGGCAGTGGTCAGCAAACCGCGGCTCGCAAGCCACATGCGACTCTGGACCCTTGAGTGTGGCTCTTCCTCAAAATACCACGTGCGGGTGTGCACGTACAGTGCGAAGTTGACTTAAAACTTTAAAGTTTATTAAGTTAATTTTAGGGAACGTTGTGGAGTGAAAGAAGATGTAGTGTCAAGGATTGAGAAAGGTGTGTTGAGATGGTTTGGACATATAGAGAGGATGAACGAAAGGAGATAGACAAAATAAGTATACAAGAGGAGTGTGGATGGGAGAGTTGGAAGGGGTCGACTTCAGCGAATGTACCTTAATCAGACTGAGGATGTTTTTAGCAAAGGCCAGCTTAGGAGTACCCTAATTAAGTTAATAACAATGTACCTACCTATATAGTTTAAGTTTAAAAAATTTGGCTCTCAAAAGAAATTTCAATCGTTATACTGTTGATATTTGGCTCTGTTGACTAATGAGTTTGCTGACCACTGGTCTAGGGTGACATGTACTATGTCTCTTCCCAGGATAGGAAGTCAACACTACTGGGCAAGTAATTCACATGCAAAGGAAACCTGCCTGGAATATGTTAGCTGGAAAAAATATATAATTAGCAGACTGGAATGTATCCAGCTGGGATCCTAGAATCATCACATTCACTATTATTAAAAAAAAAAATCAGGGGGAGTTTTACTTCAAGAATAGCTGAACCATTGGTTTTATTTCCCTCATAAATGAGCCCTTGACAGCCCTCCCTGGCTACTGGAGACGTGGCTTGCAGCACATATCTGGGCCCTGAGTCATTCTGGACTCCGTGTGCCCACTGACTCAGTATCTGTGCCCATCCATGAGTAAGCAACGGCAAAAATTCCGTTGGCTTTTCTATCCAAATTCTGATAGATGCCCATTTTTTTAAATTAGAATGAAGAGATAAGGAGGCAGAGTAGGGTGGCCATTGTTAAGAGAGAGTTCTGAAGTATTCTTAGCTAAAAAATCCATTATTACTCAAGGAGGTTAATATTCTCATAAAAATGCCAGATCCCACATGCTTTCAGAAGTCTAATCATGTGGTCGCATTGCAATAAAAATATCACATATTCGATCTGTGTCTTCAAAGTTTTATTAACATGTCAGCATTTCAAACACCAACTCTAAGATTTTTTTTTGTATGAACTCATTGTTTGCTACACTGATTTTACCAAGTGAATCTTCATGTAGAGACCAACTACTTAAATAAAACACAGATCATACCTCCTGCTTTAAAAGACATTAAGAAGAATGAAGAATTCATTTTATGTATATGGCATAGTTAAATTTTAATTGCTCATACAGGGGAAACACTATCAATCACATTATGAGTCAATATGATTCACAGATAAAGCCTACCTACATTTTTAGTGAGTTTCCTGCTTTTCTTTGCTGTTAGCTTATAAAAACACTAGTGGCCCAGTGCACCCTCTTGCAATCCGGGACCACTGGCTCCTAACCGCTCACCTGCCTGCCTGCCTGACTGCCCATAACTACTCTGCCTGCCGGCCTACTTGCCCCCAACTGCCCCCGCTGCTGGCCTGATCGCCCCCCAACTTCTTCCCCCCCACGCCGGCCTGCTCGCTCCCAACTGCCCCCCACTGCCAGCCTGCTCACCTCCAACTGCCCCCCCCCTCCTGGCCTGATCACCCCTAACTGCCTCTGCCTCGACCCTGCCACTATGGCTTTGTCCAGAAGGACATCTGGAAGGTCTTCTGGTCTAATTAGCATATTACCTTTTTATTAGTATAGATCATACCTTTGCTTTTTCATTCTTTCCTAGGGTAGGCCTGTGAATAAGCTATGAAATGGTTTAAAGACTACTTAGGAGGAAAAGAGAAAAAAGCAGAGGCATCAGTGGTTCACTCAGTGATGCATTTTCTAATACCCAGGGTGTGCCCAGTGATCTCAGAGAGTGTTACAAAACTCTGGAAAGAACATAATTTAAAATTCTTTTTAAAAAAATAATGCAATATGCTACTTTTCATAGGAGGGTAGCATGGAAAGTTCAAGTAAGTAGGTTAGGGAGCAGTGACTCCCTAAGCCTGGCAGAGAGTAAAGAAGAGTTCACAAAAGGAGAGGAATCAAGTCCAATGAATGAATTTCTACTTAGAATTTTTTTAAAAGTATATTGAATCCTTATACCTCAAGAATTTTCTTCCTTGCAAGGTTTTGCTTTGGTAGCTAAGCTATTACATTTGGCATCTCCAAGATATTTAGTGTCTAGAATAAAGAATCCTCAATAACATTTTTCATATAGGATAACATCCTCTCATTTCGGAGCACAAGAAGAAAAAAAAACCTGAAATCGAACTTCACATTTTTCATCCCTAATACAAACTGCATTTTCTGGAGATACTGGATTGCTTAAATAAGGCATGTCAAAACCAGTATAATTACATGGATGTTATTTGCAACATTGATTCCATCTTCTCTGTTCAAATGTTTGGGTGTGGGAGATTATAGATATAGGGCCCATAAAGGGTTATACATCTTTGTTTATTTTATTAAATATTATGAGACATGTCCTGAGGATGACAGATCAATAATGGTACTTGTGGTTTCCTGATAGAAGGCTGCAATTATTTTCTTCCATTACAATTTAAATGTAACCCAATTTTACTCATCTATCATCTTTGTATAATAGTAATAAAGAAACATCACTGTGTGTGTTTCTGCCTATTCCTATTGTTCCTTGTTTGCATCTTGTTTTGATTTTGTTTTCATACAAAATTGTTCTAATCACTTTGCTGTCTTCCTTTGATGGTTCTGAGCGGTGACCCTTTAACTTTGCCACTCTTTCAGAGGGAGATGGAAAATTACTACTTTAAGTTCCCTTTATTTTGGGAAGCAGTTGGCTACTTTTTGCACTTGAGTATAAATGATAATTACAAACAAGAAAGCTTGATAAAAACAACCTGTGAGTTTAAGTTTTTCTAAAACTCATTATCTGCAAGTTCTTTAATGCACAGTATAACTTAAATTACATAAGCAGAGTATATTATAGTGCTTGGAAGTGAAAGTTGGGGAGCAAGCAGTAGACTTTATACCTTCTAGCTCGACTATAGTACATTTCTGATTCAACTATCTCTGTTTCCATCCCCAAAACACCACCAATTCCCACCACTCCTTTTTTTTCTTTCTGTTGAGTTATAAGAAGGACTTGCACAAATTAAACATTATGGAGGTGGGTCACTCATAACAGGTTGGTACAGAAGAGAAAGACCCTCATGATCAATAAAATCAGAGTGTGCCTCTTCCAAACACAATTCAATAATTGGAATCTGCCTTTCTTCATATAAGTATTTCTTACAATAATAGCTGTTATTTATTATGTGCAATGAACTAAGTTTAGATCTTTTACAAACATTGTTGCACTTGTCCACACAATAGTCCTGCATGGAAGAAAACAGGTTCAGAGATTTTAATTAATGCTCTCATGGCCAAAGAGAAAACGGTGGGGTACAAATTTGAACCCAGATCTCTTTGACTTCAGTCTTGTTGCATTAGGCCATGCTGTCTCCAAAGAGCTAAATTATGGTCATCTTATTGTGCCAGGTACCTTATATACATTATCCCAGATTTTCACAAAACCCAGTGAAGTATGTGTTGTTATCTGCATGTTACAAATGAAGAGATCGAGGCACTAAGAAGTTAAGTAATGTGCCCTAACTGGTTTGGATCAGTAGATAGGGCGTCAGACTGTGGACTTGAGGGTCCCAGGTTCGATTCTGGTCAAGGGCATGTACCTTGGTTGCGGGCACATCCCCAGTAGGGGGTGTGCAAGAGGCAGCTGATCAATGTTTCTCTCTCATCGATGTTTCTAACTCTCTACCCCTCTCTCTTCCTCTCTGTAAAAAATCAATAAAATATATCTTAAAAAAAAAAAGAAGTTAAGTAATGTGGCAGAAGTCACCCAGCTTGTAGGCCAGGACTGCTCTTCAGGTGTATCTGGCACCAAATGATGCGTTTTTCACTTAACTGATTAATAACTGGTCATGAAGATGACCAAGAAGTTGACAAAAATATCTGCTGCAAGTCTACCTTTACTCTTTCAAATGGCTTACAGATAGAGCAAAACTTTGATAATGAGATTGCACAAAAAACAGTGTGATATGATGATTGCACTTTGTGGGTGAGAGAATCCTTTTTAATTTCAACTTAGATTAAGTTAAAAATGTTTCCAAACGTATTATTTACTTCTCTTAGTAAGTATACTATAATTTCAGAAACAGGATCTTTGCTGATTTGGGGATTTAAAAAATTCGTTTATTCAATCTTCTCATTTGTAGGAGACTGGGCCAACGTGTACTGATTCTATTTTTTCCTGGAATAATTGTCATGTTAACAAATCCTCTATATGATACTGTTGGAGATACCAGTTAATATGCTTAAAACTAACTAAATTTTTAATACTATTTGTCCCACCTAGACTGTAAGTCTTTTTTTCTACCCAAATTTGGGGCTTTACAAGTCTCCATATTACAGGGCATTTTTTCAATTACTTTATCTTGAATAATAATGTGCAGTTTAGGGACTATGCATTAGTCTAAAACAACTTCAATCAATTCTAAGGAGGTTAAGATATTTGACATTTGTGGGTGTATAATTTCATAAATCTAAGTGTTGGAAGTCACTGTAAACAAACCCTTTACGAATCACTTTCAAATGTGACACAGAAAATGGTTACATTATGAAGATAGGACTATGTTCTTAGAGAACAACTGATAAAATAACACTAATATTGCATGAATGGGATATTTGTGGCTTGAGATAAGTTTCCAGAAACAGCCTCATATGTGAAGCACAGATAACTTAGAGGTGAGAATGATGTGCTCTGCAAACTATTAGATGACTCAAAGAGGGCTTTAGGGATGTCCTCAATATGAGAAGATGTATATAGAGTTTGTATAGCTAGTGTTTCACAAAATGTCAGAGGGGGAAAGCAACTTGAGTGATCTTAAATAAACAAGCCCGGCCTGATAGCCTCCTGGACCCCTACATTTAGGAGACCCTTCCCTAGCACTCTCTTTGTCTGGTCCTGTAATATAACCCCCCTTTATTTTTATAGTAAACCAGTTTATTTACATAATACACATTTTGCCATGCAGCTTGTGAATTGCACTCCGATGAACAACAAAGAAGACAAGCACTATCTTGCTATTTAAAAATGCCTTATATAGAAAGATAATTGTCTCTTAAATGAGTTAACTACAACCTTATAAATCACTATAGACAATTTAAAACAGCCATGGATAATTTTAAAATGTAAAGTCTGTCAGTAAAGAGCTTTTACATAGGTAAAATTAAAAATTTTAATAAATCCATTAAAACAAAAATAACTTAAATCTACACTATTACAAGGCTCAGATTTGAAGGCAATTTTTAAATAGTTATTCTTTAATGTTAACAATGTCTTAAAATTTTGCCAGTAGTGATGTGCATACAGTAGGTGGTCAATAAATACTGATATACAGAAGTGTTTATAGTTGATAGCAATCCACATTCATTAATTTCTATGTTACGATAAATACATCATAATAAAGATAAGAATGAGAAAGGACAGTTTTCTTACAATATTTAACACTTTCATGAGAAGATGAAATATTTACATGGTATAATTCTTCTTACAGTCAGACCTTTTATATTTGAAAAACAGTCTTAAACACATTATGCTTTTTTATTTACTAATTCAGATGACAAGTACTAAATAATTCATATACTATAACAAAAAATCAGGAATATTTTAAAAAATTAAAATAAAACTTAAGGTTTCAATATGTTTATGAGAAGATTTTATAACCAAAATGGTCCCAGACCTAAAATAAGTAGACTTCTTCATTTTCAAATTAATTGTAAACAGTGTATTTTATTTGGACAAAATGACAAAATATCTACTTAAAAGAAGTAATACCAACTGGCCACTGGTGTGACTCATTGATTGAGCAGTGAACTATGAACAAGGAGGTTGAGGTTGACCCATGAACCAGGAAGTTGAGGTTCAATGGTACTATAAACCATTTCACATGGAGGGAAGCTCAAGGAGGGCCCGACAACCTCAGCATGGCTGTGCTCACACTTGAGGACTGGGCAGAAGCCTCAGAGGAGTTACTGCCACATCTTTCTTTCTTTCTCCCCCGCCGCCCAGTTATAAGACAACGTTTATTTAGAAAGTCACAGAGGTAGAAAAGGTGAGCCAGCTAGGCTGCATGGGCTCAGGAAATAAGTTACAAAGGTAAAAAAAAAAAAAAAAAAAAAAAAAAAAAAAGCCCTTGGAGCTCAGGGGAGAGAAAAGCAAAGAAGAGGGGGAAGGGAAGGGCGGAGATGTGCTCCAGACACAGTGTGCCTAGGAAAGAAGGGGCGAAGGTGAGGGCATGCTCCAGAGGCGGAGAACTGTTTTCCAAAGGCAAGAATTCTAGGTGAGGTCTTAGCGGAGGGTCCCCATAGAATACTCCTCAGCTTTATGCCGATGCACCAAAATGAGATTTATTTTTCTGACTTCATCAGCCCTTGGGTGTGATTGGCACAAATGGCACTAATTGGATTTCTGTTATCTATCTCCCTGAGTAGGGTGATTTGCAGAATCTTTCTTAACATTGTCACCAGAGCACACAACAATCCCTCAATAAAGATCTGATTGATTAGTCATGTTAATAATAAAACTACAATGTGTGTCTATGCACCAAACTTTATGCCAAAAATAAAAACTCAGTTCCAAGCAGTTGTTAGATAGGTCACCTGATGTTTTGCCAAGTAACTTTGCCAGGACAAAATGGAGTCATTTTATTGCTTAGAGTCTCTCCAAACTAGTTTGATCTTGTAAGTCATTTTGTTTTTTTCTGTGAATAAGGGCTCTAGGTATCTCACTCTATGCTGATTATATGCTGATTACTGGAACAATCTGAGGTGTTGTTTTTGCGTGTGGAATGAATGTGTATACAAAACTGAGAACGTGAGTAGTCTCATTCTTGAAATAATTTTGATTTTTAGAAACCAGAGAAGATAAACAGGCAAGTAAATAGAGGAGGTTTGAAAGTATTTATCTTTATGAAATTTGGCCAGTGTAAAAGTTGGCTTCCCTTAGAAGAAGATTATGTTGGCAAGTTTTATCTTGTTTCCCACAAGAATTTCTGTGATGGGAGTGATAATGGTTTCAGGTGTGGCTGGTGCATTTTGGTCATTTTTCCATGGCAATAAAACTGACCTGAATTCCATTCAATAATCCTGCCTTTTTGTTCCCCTTGGAGCACTACGGAAGCCAAAGGGGTAAGATGAAGTTCAGCTGTGTTTTGAGAATTTTAGAATTGATAAATACTTTTAACATGAACAAAATAAATAATAAGATATCAACATACCCTCATAAGTTGTCTCTTTTTAATTTTTAAGAGAACATGATTTAAAAATAGCTCATGTGCTCGAGAGGCCCTGGAGTAGTTCCTACTAGACACTTTTAAACTTGTGTTTCTGAAGCAATTTATAGGATGCAGGACAAGTGTTTCCTCTAGAATGCTACTCATATTACACTTTTATTTCCTAATTCCAGGTTTCCGAAAGTCTTTTTGTTTCCTTTCATTTTTTTCATATTTTCTAGCGAAGGAAAGGGGCAGCCTCATGAGAATCTCATTACTTCTTACAAAGTTTGCAACATATATTACACATCTGCATGGAGAAATAAGTCTTGGTTGGGATATATATGTATGCACATTATGTATATTCACAAGACTGTGGAAGGGGAACGAGAACAGTTATGTCCGTAGTTCACCAAAAGATGAATTCATTTTCTCAGAAGTTTCTAGCTTTATGAAAAACTTACTTAAAGTTCCTATCTGGGAAAGCATCCCAGACATTTCAGCAAGAGTGAGCCAAATGTTTCTGAATTCATATGCCCTTGGTACACCTCAGCAAATTGCTTACTTTTTTTCACCAAGGACATGTTTAATGTTCTTCCTGCTTGCAATTATAACCTTTATTACTTAGATTGAAAACTGTTAGGATGAGATATCCTTTTCTAAAGTCAAACTGTCTTAAGGAAAGCTTATTATCTGTTCATTCAATTACAATAATTAGTGGTTATTATGTTAGGGGCTATAGCAGCCGTGGGCAAACTACGGCCCGCGGGCCGTATCCGGCCCGGTTGAAATGAATAAAACTATTGAAAAAAAAGACCGTGCCCTTTTACGTAATGATGTTTACTTTGAATTTATATTCACACAAACACTCCATCCATGCTTTTGTTCGGCCCTCCGGTCCAGTTTAAGAACCCATTGTGGCCCTTGAGTCAAAAAGTTTGCCCACCCCTGGGCTATAGACAGGTCCATATATTCAAATCTAGGTACAAACAAAAAAAGCTTAAAGTCATAATGAACTCCAAATTTGGTGCTCTTTCTTGGGCATCAAATGATGTGATGACTAGCAGGATAAATCCCCAGGTATATCTGAATCAAAGTAACAAACAATTTTCCTAATCTTTCCTGTGAAAATACCAGTTCATGTAAATATAAATAATCATATATCAAAACTAGTTATATTTATAAATATCAAATACCAACCAGATAAAAAGTGCCAAACTAGAACTTGGTAGAGCACTATATATTTAAATAGGAAGTCCACGACTGATGTCAAGATCCAAAAGAAGGGACTTCTGGTCAAGATGATGGCATAGGTAAATGTGATCTTCATTTCCTCCCACAACCACATAAAACTACAACTAAAATACAGAACAATCATCATCCAGAACTGCCTAAAATCTGGCTGAATGGAAGTCCTACAACTAGAGAAGTAAAGAAGAAGCCACATGGAGATTGGTAGGAGGGGTGAAGAAGCAGAACAGGCTGGTCCCACAATCACATGTGGCAGATAAAAATCAGGAGGGATATGTCCACTGCAGAAGTCCCACCTGAAAAGATCAGGGTCCCAGCGTCATACCAGGCCTCCCATCCCAGGGTTCTACTGCCAAGAAGAAAAGTCCCCATAACTTCTGGCTGTAAAATACCAGCAGGGATTGAGGCTGAGGAAGACCAAGGGCTGCTGGAGTCCCAGGCAGTTCCTTTTAAAGGCCTGTGCACAGACTTACTCCGACTTACTCCCTCAGCACTGGGGCAGAAGCTCAAAAAATCACTAGAGACAAATGGGGAGTCCGTTATCAGGACAAGGGCTGGGGAGGAGTCAGCTTTATCCCAGACAGAAGTGCTGGTAGAGGCCATTGTTTCTTTGATAAGCCCTTCACCCCCACAGGGCTAGTAGGCGGGCTCCATATCTGAGATTCCAACAACCTGGTTCACACTGTTTGCCCTGACCTGGTGTTTCCCTGAGACCCAGCCCCACCAAACTTTGGGGCCTACCCAACTTTGGGGCCCACCCAAGCAGTTTCCAATGGCTTTTCCATATGAATGGCCTGTCTTGGCTCATGCTTCAGATTTTCCTAAAATCTCTCAAACAAGCAGCATTTGGCCTCAGTGTGCCCTGAACCTCGAGCTAAGTAGCCCCAGGCCTGGCACTAGTAGCAGCCAGCATTTTTTCCCAGCATTTGGCCTCACCTGGGCACCTCCAAGTCCAGCAAAATTAGCGGCCATCTGCAGATCACATTGTAGCTTAAGCCAGGTGGCCCCAGAAAGAACACAAGCAGTGACTGATCTTGGTCTGTACCCAGCACATTCAGTGAAAAGTTTCAGACCATGTTAAAGCAACACCCAACCACATGCATAAGTTACACACTCACGGGGTGGACTCAATTGGCACCAGAGGCCCGCTGAAGTAAGTCCTCCTCTGGGTGATGGGCCCCTGCACAGCTGATTCTCCACAGTTGGAAAGTGGTTGTTGGTTGTTGCAGCCAGTCCTTGCAGTTGATTGTCCTGGGGATAAATACCTCCAATTGACATGCCAACAGCAATCTAAGCTCAGCTACAAGAGGAGGGTGTACATAGCCCACACAGAGGGCACACATTTAGTGCCCTGCTTGGGTGATCAAGAAGGCTTGTCACTGGACCCTATAGAATACCTACTACATTAGGCCACTCCACAAGATTTAGATGCTGCCAAAATGAGTATAGACAAAGAAACAAGTCCCAAATGAAAGAACGGAACAAAATTACAGAAAAAGAACTAAACAAAATGGAAGTAAGCAACCTACTAGATGCAGAGTTCAAAACACTGGTTAGAAGGATGCTCAGTGAACTTAGAACTTCAACAGCATAAAAAATGACCTATCAGAAATGAAAGTGACACTAACTGAAATGAAGAATAATTTACAGGGAATCAATAGTACAGTAGATGAAACTGAGAATCAAATTAGCAATTTGGAATATAGTAAGAAAAAAAACAAAAAACACCCACTCAGAGCAAAAAAAAATAAATTAAAAAAATGAAGATAGTGTAAGGAACCTCTGGGACAACTTCAAGAATACCAACATTTGCATCATGGAGGTATCATAAGAAGGGAGAGAGAGCAAGAGATTGAACATGTATTTGAAAAAATAATGACAGCAAACTTCCCTAAGTTGGTGAAGGAAAAGACATACAATACAAGCCCAGGAAGTTCAGAGAGTCCCAAACAAGAGGAACCCAAAGAAAGCCCACCCAGGACCAGGACACATCATAATTAAAATGCCAAAGGTTAACGACAAAGAAAGAAGCAGCAAGAGAAAAGCAGTTAGTTATCACAAGGGAGCTCCTATACTGTCAGCTGATTTCTCAACAGAAACTTTGCAGGCCAGAAGGAATTGGCAAGAAATATTCAAAGTGATGAAAAGCATGGGACTACAACCAAGATTACTCTACCCTAAAAAGCTATCATTTAGAATTGAAGGTCAGATAAAGAGCTTCCAAGCTAAGAAAAAGCTAAAGGAGTTCATCACCACCAAACGAGTATTATGTGAAATGTTAAAGGGACTTTTTTAAGAAGAACCAAAAAGATAAAAATATGAACAATAAAATGGCAAAAAATACATATCTTCCAACAATTGAAACTAAAAAACAAAATAAACACACAAGCAGAACAGAAACATACTCATGGATGTAGAGGACATTTTGGCAGTTGCCAGATGGGAGGGTGTTTGGGGGTATGGGTGAAAAAGGTTAAGGGATTAAGAAGTACAAATTGGTTGTTACAGAACAGTCATGGGGATATAAAGTACAGCATTGGGAATATAGTCAATGATATTTTTAATAGGTATGTATGGTATGTGATTTATTGGGATGATCACTTAGTAAGTTATGTAATGTCTAATCACAGATGTACACCAGAAATCAATATAATAAGGTATGTTAACTCTAATAAAAAAAATTAAAAAAAGAATACAAATGGAAATTAATCATGAACATTCTCAAGGCTATTTTTGGGGGGAAGGGAGAAGTATGATTCAACACTGACCCTAAACTTTTTCTCAGAAAAGCACATGTCATAATGGCATCTCAGAAGCTTGTTTAACCAGACACTAACAGTAAAGGAAACTTACATTTGCACTAGTGAAAGTTAATGTTCAAAAGAAATATATGGGTTTGTTTGTGTATTTTTAAAAAAACACATAGCAAGGATTTGGGGAGCAAGAAAATTTCCTCTCTAGCATCCCAGGTTATTTAGAGAAGTATATTAGCCCTTTGGAATATGTTTTATTTACCAACATTTTGGAAGAGATTTTTGGCTTGTTTTGATCTTAGAATTACATATTTCTTTAAGTAATGCCAAAAATATAGACCATTTATTTGCATATTAGTGAGGAAATGGTGCCTCATAAGTTAAAAGCCTTTTTAAACGTTGTAAAGACTCTACTGAGATCTTAATAATTGTGTTTTATAGAAATTGCTGTTGCGTTAAACTTTGTGTAAATCTGACCAGAACTACTCAAGCTTATATGAGAAATAAATTTAATAATCTGAAGCATTGGCAGATATGCAAACTCAAATTGTAAAAATATATTATTTTTTCTTTTAAATACCACATTGAGTTTTTCTCAAACTGTGATTTTACTTTTAAATGAAGATTTAATTTCTAAATTTTCTTGGAAAGAATATACAAATATTTTGGATTAAGACCATTTACCAAGCACCAAAAAGCCATTGGTGTTCTTTTCTAGGCTGATACCTATTCTGCTTTATACCTCGTCATTTCTAAGTGGGGAATCTGTGTGACTTACCCTATTAAAGCAGTGTTCATGGTTGGGTCCATAAAAATGCTGAAGACATCTCACATTGTTTTTGTTGACGATCCTGTTGAAGAATTCATTGACATACTTGATAGGGAATGCACAGACGGCAGAGCGATTCATTGGTTCAGCAGAATCTGGCTTGCTTTGTGCAAACACTCCATAGAGAATGTCATCATTCAGGTTGGCGCCTATCTGCCTAGCGAGATGGGCCCCAGGCTTACTGACATATGCAGCTTGAAGAATATTAAACACTTCCTCCCTTGGGGATCGCTTTCTTCTCTTTTCCGTGAGAATACACTCCAGAGGCATTTCCATGTAGGAATGCAACCCAGAGTCTACCGAACAGAACCTGATTATTCTTGTGTGAAAAGACTGAGCATTGAGGGTTTCCCGTTGGACTGTCAAGAAGTAAATAAAATGGTTGCTTTCAAAGGCGTGGACATACTTGATGGGGTAAGAATCTCGGAATTCAGGTAGAACATCAATATAGGACTGGTCTGTCAGAAACTTAAAACCATCTTGAGTTTCCTTTAACCTTCTCACCGATATCGAATGCAAAGAATAGTCTGGAGGGTAGGAAGAATTTATGGTATTGCCCACGAAGAAGTTGACGAACCGGCGCTTTTCAGAAATCAGGACCTTGGTTCCCAGGGCACTCACCACACAGTCAGGACACTGGCTGGACTCTTCATCTGTCTGTGGGGAGTACATGCAATGTACCTCGGACTGTATGTCAGCAGTGTTGTAGGCAGGAAGCACGTGCCGCTGGCAGGTCCCCCTGCGAACGCTGCCACAGCTAATGAGCTGATCATCATAGTACGTGTCAACGAGCAGAGCCATGTTGATGTTATCTTTCCAAACGCCACCAGAAACATTGGCTCGGTGGCTGCAATCCTGACATGGGAAACAATCCGGGTGTTCCAGCATGGGCCCCGTCTTGTACTCAGCAACCTTCTGCAGGTCTTTGTCATTTAGAACATACATGTAGTTAATGGCACCGAGGTAAATGTGATGCTTGTGCAAAACCACATTCTGGATGGGCGTTTCCGCAGTGAAGTTGGGAAGCTGATACTTCATGTTCACATTCATCTCAGACTTTACTAGCGCCTCCTTGCACTCCCCGTCACTCTTCTGCACCAAGGTAATGAGAAGCACAAGGATGCCGGGGGTAAGCGCAGTAGGGGCCTTCATGGTGAGTTTATCTGTCAAAACACATACAAGGAGAGAGCAATTTAGTTGTCACTAGAAACAAAGAAGATATGGAAAGAACTATACCAGTTAAGCTATTAGAAACAAAGCTTCCTTACTGAAAATTTTACATCGGGTGAAAACAAAAACTCTAGCTGGTTTCGCATAAAGATGCATTGTGCCATTGGACATGACTCCACATAGTTTAATTTTAGAACTCAAGCCAGAATGAGTAATTTTAGAGAACCATTATGAGATGCAAGCAATGTTCTGTATTAAGAATGATAGTGCGACCAAGTTAGACTCATTCAGCAATGAAGTCAGAAACATAAGAAATTTCGTTCGTCCCCTTTGCTATTTGTTTAATGTGGTTTAATATCGGTGGTTGATGACTAGGTTGATATTCAAAATTTTCAGTCAAGTAAAGGAATTGTGGTTCAGATTCATTTATTCTAGAAATCACAGCAGGCATTGTTTCCTTGGGAGCATGTAGAATTAGTAGGCTAAATTTAGCTTCCTTTTGGAACAAAACAATCATAAATTCTAGAAGCAAATGGTCACATGCTGTTTATAATAGGATTTTGTGTGCAGATGAAAGGTATGGTTCTAATTCAGCTATAGTTGACTTATTGTTTTGGGTAGACAAATGCTTAACTTAATGTAAGATCATGGGAACTTAAAAACAGTAAGCTGAAAATATATAAAATAAAATTAACCTTCAGGACTAAAGTCCTAGAATTATTTCACAGGGAAAAACAGCATATTGTTTATTGGCAACTCAAAAGCTATTTAGTAAAAAGAACATTACTTTAACATTCTGTTTTATGCATATGAATAATATTTTCTACTAGGAAGCAGAGTGGATTTGTGATTCAGTTTTTAAAATTTTTATGTACACAAGTTATAAACATTGCAAATTCTACTTACAATAATTATAGACAGGTCATAGGCTGGAAGGATAGGCATTAGAATGAATAGAAACTAAATAGTCCTTATTTATTTCCCCCTTTTAACGCATAAATCTGACAGACAATGGGAGCATCTAAAACATACAAGATATTATAACGATTCCGAAGTCTAACCCTGGGTCTACAAAAATCAACAGAATTCATGCTTGTACTATGGGAAATGGGAGATGGCCCCTACTCTTCAGTGAACCTACTATGTGATTGAGAGATAACACACATATGCAAATAACTATGATACATGGCATTATAATACCCTGCATAGCACAAACCAAATGCTAAAAGCATCAAGAGAGGGAGGCATGGCCTGTACTTAGGTTACTACGATTATGAGAAATAGCGACAAGTCTGAGTGTTGTAAGGTTCAGAAGAAAAAGGACAAGGTCTGTTTGGCTCATCACTATATCCCAAGTACCTGGCACAGAGTCTAGAACACAGTAGATGTTAAATAAATACACGCTGAATAAAAATTAAGCGATAAGTTCAAAGTCACAGAAAAGGTAAATATAGTAGCCAGAACTAAAATCCAAATATTTTGGACTAAAAAATCAAAGATAATTATACTCTACTAAATTTTATAGGAATTGGGGTTTTATTTAAGACATAATAGCAAGTCTTGAAGGCTTTTGGGCTGCAGAGCCATATAACCCAGGTTTTACTCTAGGACAGTGGTTCTCAACCTTCTGGCCCTTTAAATACAGTTCCTCATGTTGTGACCCAAACATAAAATTATTTTCGTTGCTACTTCATAACTGTAATGTTGCTACTGTTATGAATCGTAATGTAAATATCTGATATGCAGGATGGTCTTAGGCGACCCCTGTGAAAGGGTCGTTCGACCGCCAAAGGGTTGAGAACCGCTGCTCTAGGAGGACTGAACAGGGAGAAGCTGGCAACAGGAAGACCAGATGACATACTATTCTAACAGCCCATAACCAGGTAACAAGGGCCAGCCAAGATGGTGGCACCAAATAATAGAAAGGGATGAGTGAGAGACATACTTGAATAAATACAACTGACACCTAAATTGGTGGAGTACAAAGGATAAGGCAAAGATGATTAGTGGTCATCTTGGAAAAAGGGAAATAAGTTACAAAACCAGTGTAGTCAGAAGGAGGAAATTGGGTTGAAGACAGAGGAATATAATAAATTGGCTCTAAACATGTTGAGTTTGATATGATTTTGAGAAATGTGTGAAAATATTCTAATATAGGGATGACTAGTATGTTTTAAATTGTTCGTCAGGAAGTAGGTGTCCAGACTACTAGTAAGTAAAGAATGAAAATTCCAAGCAGACAGAGCATTTGTGTCAAACAATAGAGGAGTTAAATAAAGAAAGGATTCTGAGAAGCCTGCCCTTTCCAGGAAATGGGTGCAATTGGTCTTGGTTGAGACAATATCCCTCTTGGGTGAAACAGTGGCAAATGGAAGCATGAGTGCCATCTCTGCACTAGAAAAAAACGAATATTCAGCACTCGGCCTTGCTGGACTAACTGGGATGCTAGTTTGACTACAAATAAACTTTGCATGTTATCTGCATAAACATGACGGTCAAGCCCAAGAGTATGTTCATGGAGAGACAAGGTGAAGGAAGAGAAGACAAATGAACCAAATCTTGGGAAAAACAGTGAAGGAGTCAATAAAGGTAAGTTTAGTGAGGCATCAAGCAAACCTGTATTTCATAGTCACAGAAGCCAGGCCAGGTGAGAGGCTCAAGGAGGATGTGGTCCACACGTAAGCTCTTCGGTGACCTTCACGAGTGGTTTTTCAGGAGATTCAATGATGGTTTTGGACACTAAATTGCAAGGGAATGTGTGGTGAGGAAGTAGAATGTTTGTTAAAGGAATAACAAGAGGAAGGCAACCCAGGGTAAAGAGGAGTTTATTCTTAAATTGTAGAAAAGACATATGCTTATTTGTCGATCTCCCTTTCTTCCACTAACATGTATTGGTGTCTAGTAAGGGTTAATCAGTGTAGTAGCGCTGGGAATTCAGACACAGGGCCTCTCCATAGGAAGCTCATGGTCAGTTGGTGGAGGCATGGGTTTATAGGTGGTTATGGGGATGTGTAGGGGGGGGCAGCCAGCCTGGAAGTAATGCTAGAGCTGAAGCTTGAAGGAGCCTGGAGAATGGAAATTTCTGGGGGGCAGAGCAGTTTGTGCAAAGATATAGAGGCAGAGGGGAGCACATGGCCTGGTCAGGAGAACTGAGAGTAGTTGAGCCTAGAGAGGCAGGGAAATCAGAGGGCAAACGAGGGAGAGAAAAATTGTTGGAGCAACATTCCACAGAAACAAAAAGAGGCATTTTCAAGAGCCCTGGGACATAAGACAAGTCACTCTATCTGAGACAGAGGAGAGGATCAGAAATCAGATGAAGTATAGGGACACTAAAGGAGTTCAGGGCACATGATCTCAAACTTTAACAAATAAATTACAGTATATGACCATCCGCTGAAAGTGATGAGTACAGCGAGGGCTTAGGGACTTCAGGGTGGTGGAGGAGGAGGAGGTTCAGAAGAGCTACAGTAGGGCATGCAAACTGAGATCAGCAAGAAATGAGAGAAAATATTGCTTAGTAGTTCTGAGTGCTCCTTTGAGATAAAATACAATGTATTATGACTTCCTCTTCATGTTTATGACAGATAGGGAAGAAACCTAAGGCAGAAGGTCAAGAACACAATGATTTCAGGGTCCAAATGAAAGCACTTAATTAGGTATATAGGCTTTGAAGGCTAGAAAACTAGTTGGCCCAAAGGGCAAAAAAAAGCTTCCTTAGGGTAAAAAAGTGGAAGAGAAATCATATAATAAAAATAACATGTTGAGTGCTTATCATATGCCAGGCATTCTGCCTAAACCCTCTGAATTATTCTTTATAAACACCCTGTGAAGTAGGAAGTATTATTATTCTCCTCTTCTAGATGAGCAAACTTGCCAAAAGTCACACAGTTAGAATCAGATTCAATCCCATGTCTGGCTGATAGGAATCTGTCCAGACTCTTAAATGCTTCACTAACACTGAAGTAGCTGCCCTCGCTAAGCCGAAGTTAGACAGAGCTCTGGTTGTGGCCTTACCCTCTCTCGCTGTGTGCTTTCAGGCAGTTCATCCATCTCTTAAATGCCAGGGTTTGATACCTTCACATCATTATCTATCTATACTAAAAGCCTAAGCGACAGTCCCACTGGCAGACCATCCAGTAGCTATGATGCACAATGACCACCAGAAGACAGATGCTCAACACACAGGCATGGAAACATGGAACAGACTGATGAATCTCAGAGGGAAGCTAATGAAAAGAAAATAGGATCCCGCTGAGTCTCCTATCTACTTACTCCAGGACTTCTGTGAGGATCAAATGAGATGAGGCATGGGAAAACACTTCACAGACATTTGGTTACAGTGTGAAATGTTTGCACCTGGCTGTCAAGCAAGTCGTGTTCCTGGGCTGAAGACACTCCAAGGAGGCTAGTCACTAGGGAGAGGAAGCCAGGCGTTGCTACAAGATGACATACCCAGCGCCCACAGCCACCATTTCCAGGCTGGGCCAGGCTGTAGGCCACATTTTGTGCCATGGGTTCTCAGCAGCATTGGCTGTGATTTGGTGGGCTATTGCTTCAGGGTGGTGGCGGACCCTCTGTCCCACTTGGGGGAAGCCGAATATTGCTTTGTCGGCACCAGGTCCGTGGTGCTGTTTCTCTGTAAATGGCCAGTGTGCATCACAGCAGCTCCCGCATTGAGTGTCTTCCCCCTGGTGGTCAGTGTGCGTCATAGCAACTGGTGGATGGTCGGACACTTAGCATATTAGCCTTTTATATATATAGATAAAAATCTGAGGTGTTATATTAAATTAAATTAAAAAAATAAGGTTCATATCTTAAGTTGGTAAATAAGTCACTCATGGTACTAAACCTCAATGAACTAGAATCCAAGAAAATGTTCAAAAGTAGTAATGGGCTTTTAAAAAAAATCCTCACCAGAGGGAATGCTTATTGATTTTGATCTTTAGAGATAGCAGAAGGAAGAGGAAAAGAGAGAGAGGGAGAGAGGAAAGGAGGGGGGGGAGAGGAAGAGAGAGAGAGAGAGAGAGAGAGAGAGAGAGAGAGAGAGAGAGAGAGAAAGGCAAAAACACCAATTGGTTACCTTCCTATAATACCCTGACCTGGGGATCAAACCCACAACCTAGGTATGTGCCCTGAGTAGGAATCGAGCCTGCAACCTTTCAGTGTACGGAACAATGCTCCAAGCAACTGAGCCACACCAGCCAGGGCAGTAATGGGCTTGTTATCTCACTTGACAACAAACCATAAGAAGACCAGTAGGGAAGGAGGGTATTTTTTCTATTTAAAGCAAAAGCCTTGCAGAACACCCCTGAAGTTAGTAACCCAGTCTCCTAAACCTTCTTAAGATTCTCTTGCTAGCAAATGGGGATGCCACTTTTTAGATTGAGAAATCAAAGAAAAGGTTAACCTTTTTTCATTAAAGCCAAATAAAAGGAGACTCAGGACCAGTGTCCACAACATGATTTTTAATTAGAATACAGGTTTTTGTTTAATCTTCAGACAATGAGAAAACTTGATTACTTAATTACCCCATTTCCTTGATTATTTCAACTTAGTAAAGGGGTCAGATTAGATGTTCTCTGGGAAATGTTTGTGTCATTCATATGGAACGGAGGGAGAACTTTCTAAAGTATTTGTTGCTGAGCTGTGTACCCCAATGACACTGACAGTTAACTGAGTGACAGCTGAGTAGGCAAGCGCACAGGCTCTGGAGACAGACTGCAGGGTTTGAACCCATTCACTGTGCTGGTATGACCCTGGGCAACTAACTTCTATGAGCCTCTATTTTTTCATTTGAAATATGCATGTGATTACAGTACATACTTTACTTATTGTGATGATTACTCTGAGGATTACATGAGTAAGACCAGTGCTTGGCACACAGTAGGCCAATAAATGTTTTCTGTTATTATGGTTTGTTCATACCTTCAATAAACACTTTTGGAGCATATACTGTGTTCTAGATATTGTACAGAGTACTAAAGTCACAAAAATGAAAAAAAAAGTGTCAGTGAAATCTCAGACTAGTGGAGGAAGCAAACAAACCACAGTTTAAACTCAATGTCAGAAGGTCAATGGGGCCCCAAAAGGGGAATGCTTAAGGAGGCTAGGGGAGGCCTGTGGGCTTTATCAATCAATCAGTCAATCAATCAATCAATCGTGGTCCTTTCCTCATAGTGCATTCACAGTACTGAGGGGCAGCATGAGGAAGAACCTGAGTTTTAGCAGTGGCAGTGCAGCAAAATACTTGTATGAAACAATTCTTTTGGCCTTAGTTGCTTTCTTATTTGTAAAATGATAGTGTTTAACCAGTCCTACTGGAGCCCTCGGGCACTGGCCCATGACAGCCTATTGTGTGCATCTCTTCCCAACTCACATTAGGTAACCTCAGTTTAGCAGCTTGAAATTGGGAATGGGGAGAGTATTTACACCATAGAAATAGGCCAGCACTACAAATCCGGGCTTTTTCCCCCCTCCACTGGAGGGACAGTTATTAAATATTTACAAGCATACTCCTGGGTTGAACTTATGAAATCCAAAGTATTGTCCAACTCTAATAATTTGCAACTCTGAGATGGTTTTCTACAGTTACATTTTATTTTATTTTATTTTATTTTTTTTATATTTTTGATATTTATTTTATATATATATATTTTTTAATTAAATCTTTATTGTTCAGATTATTACATTTGTTCCTCTTTTTTCCCCCCATAACTCCCCTCCTCCCAGTTCCCGCCCCACCCTCTGCCCTCACTCCCCACCCACTGTCCTCATCCATAGGTGCACGATTTTTGTCCAGTCTCTTCCCGCATCTCCCACACCCCTTTACCCCCCAAGAATAGTCAGTCCATTCCCTTTCTATGTCCCTGATTCTATTATAATCACCAGTTCATTCTGTTCCTCAGATTTATTCACTTGATTCTTAGATTCACTTGTTGATAGATGCATATTTGTTGTTCATAATTTGTATCTTTACCTTTTTCTTCCTCTTCCTCTTCTTAAAGGATACCTTTCAGCATTTCATATAATCCTGGTTTGGTGGTGATGAACTCCTTTAGCTTTTCCTTATCTGTGAAGCTCTTTATCTGACCTTCAATTCTGAATGATAGCTTTGCTGGATAAAGTAATCTTGGTTGTAGGTTCTTGGTATTCATCACTTTGAATATTTCTTGCCACTCCCTTCTGGCCTGCAAAGTTTCTGTTGAGAAATCAGCTGACAGTCGTATGGGTATTCCCTTGTAGGTAACTGAGTTTCTTTCTCTTGCTGTTTTTAAGATTCTCTCTTTATCTTTTGCTCTTGGCATTTTAATTATGATGTGTCTTGGTGTGGTCCTCTTTGGATTCCTTTAGTTTGGGGTTCTCCGCGCTTCTTGGACCTGTAAGTCCATTTCTTTCACCAGGTGAGGGAAGTTTTCTGTCATTATTTCTTCAAATAGGTTTTCAATATCTTGCTCTCTCTCATCTTCTGGCACCCCTATAATTCTGATGTTGGTACGCCTGAAGCTGTCCCAGAGGCTCCTTACACTATCCTCGCATTTTTGGATTCTTTTTTCATTTTGCTTTTCCGGTTGGGTGTTTTTTGCTTCCTCGCATTTCAAATCATTGACTTGATTCTTGCGCTCCTCTGTTCTGCTGTCGGGAGTCTGTATAATATTCTTTATTTCAGTCAGTGTATGCTTAATTTCTAGTTGGTTCCCCAATATAAGATCGAGGGTCTCATTAGTTTTCTTGTAGATCTCATTAAGTTTATCGGCGGCTTCTAAACAGTTCTTGAGAGACCTTAAAAGTGTGGTTCTGAACTCTAGATCTTCCATTGACAATTTTGTCCTGTTTCTTTGTCTCCGCATTTTGTTATGCTTCCTTGGTGCACCCCCTAGTGGTCTTTGTTCGTGGTCTTATAGTTAAATCTTGATTGTTGTAGCTAATTCCAGGGAGGGTTTGACCTCCAGGCCAAGTGGCTATGAGAATCAGCTGTGTCAGCAGTGAGAGAACTTCTGTCCTCTAGGGAGGTGCTAATCTGGCGTTTGCCTGAGGCTATCCGGCAAATGCCTGTGTGCAGGGCTTGGGCGGGGCGGGTTGCACAGGATCAACAGGGTGGGCTGGAGAGAGCAGTTATGGCGGCTCTCAGTCCTGTCCCCAGGGGCTCTGCCTCTCTGAGTCCCAGCACCTGCTGCAAAGCTCGGAGAGAAAGCTGCACTCGCTCTGACCGAAGCCAGGCAGTCCCGCTTCTCCCGTTTGAGTCTGGGTCCCTAAAGACTCGCCCGGATCTGGAGCTCAGAGTCTGCGACTCCCTCCCAATTGAAAACGCCAACCGCACCCTCCGCCGCCAGCCTGCTCCGCGCACTCCGCACCTCAGAATTTGACTTCAGCACTGCGCCTCCTCTGAGTGTCCGTATGCGTTTCTCTTTCCTCCTAGTTGTAGGACTTCCACTCAGCCAGCGTTCCAGTGGTTCTGGGTGATGTCCGTTCGATCTTTTAGTTTCACTTTTGAAGTAGTTGTTCAAAGCAGCAAACTCCGGCGTTAACCTATGCCGCCATCTTGGTTCTCCTACAGTTACATTTTATACCACTGCCATTTTAGTTGTCATATATTGCCTTCTTTTCTCCATTTCTATAATCTGCCAGATCAAGCTGTGTGAGCAATTTTAGTATTTATATTGGTAGTGATTCCAGAAACACTTTCACTTTTCATACATTTTTATCTTGATATATTTATTCCTGTGATGTGCCTGGATAAGGCTTTCAATATAGAATTGAAAGCAGTCTCTTTTTACTGTGTGTGGTTTTTTTTTTTTCCTTTCTGTCTGAAATAGTGCTGGCCATTTAACCAACTATGAGTTCTTTACTAAAAGGAAGTGTAAAGATGATTCAAACAGACTAATTTATTCTCTCAAAATGTTGTGCACATACATAGCAGATGAAACTGAATCATACATAAATCATTTCTTTATTTTCTTTCAGTCGGTAGTTAAGATAATTTTACTGGCAAAATGTTTCTGAAGAGTGATCATCTCAATGGCACCTTGGTCATTAATCTACTGGTATTGAAGAGTATTTCAGCTCAGCCTAAACTTAAGACCAGCTACTCAACTAAATCTGCCATCTATTTGCTTCTGGTTTTCTCATCAAACCAGCTTACTTTTGCCTGTTCACTCCTTAGAAATCTAGCAGTACATTTAATTTTCTAAGAATTTATTGAGTAGCTATCTGAGCCTATCTTCACTACTATTGTTATCATCGTTGCTCCTATCATTATCAACAAAATCTTGTCACAAAGCATAAACGTGTATTGTATTCAAGTATTGATTCCTTAGGAAAAACCACAACAAGTATAATGAATACTACATTTTGTAAGAGAGAGACTTTCCAAACTCTGATATAGGTAATTTTGCTTTCTTTATGAATTGATTTTCTTATAAATCACATTTCATAAAAACACAGATGGTATCTATAGTTTATAAAACATAATCAATTACATCATTTCTTCTAATCTGCATGATCTCTTTGAAGGTAAGCATTATTCCCATGTTTTCAGATAATAAAACTGAGATCCAAAGAAAACAGAATATTATCCAAAATGTAATTTAGTTCTGAATGTATTTCTAATTTTTTTTAAAAGTATGATGCTTATTTAAATTGTTTTAAATTATTTGGAAATTAAATTTCTTGGAAAATATTTTTATTAAAAAGGCATATTTTAGTAAACATTTGTTTTTACCTGCCTAGCTGCCACTGTTTCTACTACTGGCAATTCTTTTGAAAACTCTCCCTTGACAATCTAATCGGGCCTACCACCCTCACCACAAGATGAGCTTGCAAACCAGGCTGGCCTTTCAATGAACTCTGCTCTTTTGACCCACAGCTTGAACAGGGGTGAGCACATGACCAAAGCAAAGCCAATCGGAATCTTTTTTGAGATTCAGTACAGATACTGTGAGAGGACCTCTCTCCTTCAAAGATCACACACAATAAAGATGATGTTAACTTGGAGGGTCTTATAACCATCTTTGCCACCGTGTGGAAAGAGCCCGCCTCAGCATGACACTGACCCACGAAGCAGGAGATCCTAGATATGGAGAAAGTCTTGTGATGTTATTGCTTGAGCATCTGTATCCACCATGCCTTAAGCTAACAGAAAACAGTAAAATTTTTCTTTCCTCTTTTCTTTATTTTTCTTTTTTCATCAGCAGTTTCATCATGATTCTTTTATTCTATGTTCACTAAAAAAGTTCTGACTAAACAATGTCCACTCAAAGATACTATAAATTTGTGAATTCAAACAAAAGTGCATAAGCAACTTTATGTAAAGTATTCAAGTAATTAGAAAAAAAATGGTTTCCTTATTTACTTTAAAAGATTACTATAAATATTTCACTTTGCATTTGGAAACATATCTATTAGTTCAAATTTCTGAGGTGGTATAATAGTTTTTCTGCTATATAACTTCAAATTCTTCTACAATATTTACTTAACATAATCTCAAGATAGAAATAACGTATCAAAGTGAAATCAAGATATAAAATTTTGAAAACACTTCAATCCTGCCTTTAAAAGTATAAAAGGGTTTTATGATTATGAAACCTACTAAGGCCTCATATTAAGGAAATCATAGTCATAAAAACAGTCATGGCTAAATCTGCAGGATGACTTGCCAGAGTTAAATCCTAAGGCAATTTCTTTTTCTTTTTTAAAATATTTTATTGATTTTTTACAGAGAGGAACGGAGAGGGTTAGAGAGTTAGAAACATTGATGAGAGAGAAACATCAATCAGGTGCCACCTGCACACCTCCTACTGGGGATGTGCCCGCAACCAAGGTACATGCCCTTGACTGGAATCGAACCTGGGACCCTTCAGTCCACAGGCCGACACTCTATCCACTGAGCAAACTGGTCAGGGCCTAAGGCAATTTCTTAGCCCTCTCTTTCTATATATACTAGAGGCCTAGTGCACAGATTCGTGCCCTGGTGGGGTCCCTCTACCTGCCCTGCACCCTCTTGACATCCGGGACCACTCGGGGGATGTCGAAGAGCCACTTTTGGCCCGATCCCCACAGGCCAGGCCAAGAGACCCCACCAGTGCACAAATCCATGCACTGAACCTCTAATATGCATATAAGATCTTTGGTTAATCTCTTTCTGCCCTCCTCCCTGCTCCCCCCTTCCTTCTGAGATTCATCAGTCTGTTTCATGTTTCCATGCCTGTGCATTGAGCGTCTGCCCCTGGTGGTCATTGCATGTCATAGTTACCAGACAGCTGGCTGGTCAGCCGGTTGCTTAGGCATATATATATATATACACACATATAATGACCATTCACTTTAAAAAGTAGACTCCCCCCCTTGCCTGGCCAGTGTGGCCCAGTGGTTGAACATTGACCTATGAACCAGGAGGTCATGGTTCGATTCCCGATCAGGGCACATGCATGGGTTGCGGGCTTAGCCCCGGTGTGGGGCATGCAGGAGGCAGCGATCCATGATTATCTCTCATCATTGATGTTTCTATCTCTCCCTCTCCATTCCTCTCTGAAATCAATAAAAACATTAAAAAAAAAGTAGTGCCTCCCCCCTCCTCTGCCCCCCCAAATAACGAAGGTGTAGAGTCAAGAAAATGGCAGCCAAATAGGAAGATTTTTCTTTCACCTCCTCCCAGGACCAGACTGGAAATAAAGCTAAAGTGGGGCACATACACCCGGAATTACCAACGGAGGTCCAGCTGAGGAGGAGGCTATATCAAGGAAGGACAGAAATCCCCCGGAGACCGGTAGGAAGGGCGAGGTCGAGAGAGATGCTAACCCAGCTCCCTGGGGCGGTAGGGGAGAGCGAAGAGGGATCTCTCAGCTCTTGGAGGGTCTGTTCCCTCAGAGGACAGAGGCCCAGAGCACAGGCTGGGCTCCACAGCCCAGAGCACCAGAGCCGAGACCGCAGCCCACGTAGCATCCAGCCCTGAAAGGCGGCAGGGCTGCTGGCTGCCTCGGAGCCTGGAGTTGGTAGACCAGAGCCGGTCAGAGAAAAGGCCTCAGTTTCTGTTTTTTGTTATTGTTGTTTTTAAACCCAGAGCACAGAAGTTTTATCTGCAGCTACGCACCTGAGGGTTTGGTACAGGGACAGAGGTGTGGATTCGAGGTGCCTAAGGAGAGGCTGGGGTGGGAAGCATTGCGGGGAGAGGTGGAAAAGCAGCAGCCAGCAGTCCTGCATTTGGTTGTAGGTCCCCAAACTGAAAAGGCCATTTTTTCCTGGGAGGAGCTAGTTGCTCCAGTAGCCACAGCACAAGAAAAGAGAAAAGAAAAAAAGCCCTAGGTCAGGGGTGGGCAACCCCTGGCACGCGTGCCAAACATGGCACACCAGTAACTTTTGCTGGCACGCGAAACCTTCTCTTATAATTTTCCATTTACAATTTTTTTCTTAATATCGACTTTTTTATTTTTCAGATAAATTCAGTGTAGGTGCATCTTAGATAAATAAATAATTTTACATAACAAGTTATTTTAAAGACCATAGACATGGATTAATGAGAGAGGGGAAGAGCGATTTCTATGCCTCTGCCTTAACTCTCCCTGCCTTCCTAGATCCGACCAGTGTTTTGGTTTCATCCACATACGCTTGTGAATCTTTGTTCTCAGTGATGAATTTTGTTAAGTCTCGTAATAGGAGTAGCCTGACGTATGAAAGTAGTTAGCTCGTGCATATCTCTGAAGGTTACGAAATATAAACCTGATTTAAAATCTCTGTCATCAGTGATGCAGCAGCAAAAGTCCCACTGATAATATCAAACAGAGTCATAAAGTTTTCTGTCGGACTATCAGTGTACATGTATACATTAAAAAATAAATGTATTTTTCATCATCATAGACTGTGTTTTTGTTGCTCGAATGAATTTTATTATTTCTTCAAGGTTCTTCACATACATACACCTTAAGAGATAACAAGTAGGCGTAACATGTTCTCAAAAATTAGGATTGGCACGCAGAAGAATTTTGAGTCAGAGATTTTGCTGGTTTTGGCATGCACTCACAAAAAGCTTGCCCACCCCTGCCCTAGGTAATAGAGCCCACCCCACGCCCATGAGCCCTGCCTGCCACACCGCGCATCTTGACCTTTTCAGAGGAAACAAAACCAGAGGCCAAGCCTATGGGTTTGAACTGTCAGGGAGCTTCAGTGACTGGATTGGGGGAGGTTCCGTCCACCCCACTATCCCAGGAACCTGACTAATGCTTTCCCCACAGGGGAGGGCTGATAGAAACTCCAGGTTTCCAGCCGATCCCACTGGACTGCATACAAGGATCTCCGTCCAGCCGAGGGCAGAGTAATACTTTGGACCACTCGCAGAGGAGTAGCTCTGGGACAGGGAAACACACCCACCACATTCCCTGCCATCTGAACAGGCTGGGAGACCCTGGATTCTGCCTAAAGCCCTTTCAGAAACAGACTTTTGAGTGATTAAGATTGACAGCTGCCTAGCAAGTGAAGTGGGCAGAGGCGGAGCCCAGTGAACCTAGGGAAGCTTACTGACCCAGTCCTGGGCCCATGCTACTAACAAACCTGCTATAGAGGGCAGCTGTCCCATCTCACATGCAGCCAAGTCCTGTGGAGACAGACACAAGTTGTGGATTGCTTGGAGCTTCAAGCAGCTTGCTGAGAACCGAAGAAGGACAATCTCTGACAGCGATTAGCACCTAAGTACCTCCCAGGAAGCCCAGAATTGGCAGCCAGAACAGCCAGCCACAGTCATCAGAAAAGCAGGATCCAAAGGAGGCTCCCAAGAGGCATTAAACTCAGCTGAGGTGAACCTGACTTCACTTTTTTCCCTCCTAGTTTTTTCTTCCCTTTCTTTTTGCTTTTTAACATATCTTCTTTATCTACCTGTTTTATTGATTTGGTGTGTGTTTTTTTGTCTCTATTGTTTCAATCGTAGATACAATTTTTCTCTTCCCCTTTCCTACTCAATCATTTTTCTTCTTTTTCTTCTGCTTTCTCATCTTTTTTCCTTTTCTTATTTTGGGTGTATCTATTTTGTCCTCTATTTTTCCTCTTAATTTTTTCTTCCTTTTTTATTTTAAACTATTTTCCTCCCCCTATTCTTTACTCTTATTTTCTTTCTTTTGATTCTCCCCCTTCATATTCCTCCCCTTTTTTCTTTCTTCTTTTGTTTTCTCCTTGTATTTTTTTTCCTCTATCATTCTTGCTCTTTTTTCACTTTCCTAATTCTCTGGTGTTGCTTTTGTTGTTGTTGTAGTAGGGGTTTTGTGTATGTTTTTGTTTTATTTCTTTTCTTTCGTGTCTGTGGTGGTGTATTTTGTACTGTTCTGTCAGTACCTTCACAACAGCTCACACAATGTGGTCAGCATTGAGCCTTATAGTCAGTTGGCCTGAGGGGAGATTCCATCCACAAATGGGAAAACAACATTCAAGACCCAGTTAGAACAGAACTCAAATTACTCAAGCGAGGGGCATTCCTAGCTCAGGATATCTAGCAGTCTGCACAGCTGGGTCCCATGAAACATCTACTACATAAGACCACCAGCAAAGTCTGGATGACATAGCACTTTGATCAATACACAGAAACAATTACAAAGGGCTGGCAAAAATGGGGAGACAAAGAAACAACCCCCAATGAAAGAAAAGAAAGAATTGCCAGAAAAGGAATTAAATTAAGTGGAGGCAAGCAATTTGTCAGATAAAGAGTTCAAAGTAAGGGTGCTCAAACAACATAGTAAGAGTGACAAGCAACTTAATGAGAATTATAAGGAGCAAAGGAGAACTAAGAAAACAAGAATAAGAATCAAGGGGAAATGAAGAATGACATAGCTGTAATTAAGAGCACCCTGAAAGGATTCAATGGTAGGCTAGAAGAAGCTGATCAAATCAATGAATTAAAAGACAAGGTAGAAAAAACACACCCAGTCAGAGAAGCAATTTGAAAAAATAGTTAAAAGCAGGAGGAGAATCTAAGGGAGATTTGAGACAACATGAAATGTAACATTTGCAACATAGGGGTACCAGAAGGAGAAGAATCGAAGAGAGGACTAGAGAACCTGTTTGAAAAAATAATGGCAGAAAATTTCCCTAACCTGGTGAAGGAAAAAGTTGCTCAAGTTCAGGAAGCATGGAGAGTTCCAATCAAGATGAACCCCAAAAGACTCACACCTAGGCACATCATAATTAAAATGGCAAACATTAAAGACAAAGAAAGAATCTTAAAGTCTGCAAAAGAGAGACAGTTATCTATAAGGGACCTCCCATTAGACTGTCAGATGATTTCTCAATAGAAACACTTCAGGCCAGAAGGAAGTGGCATGAAGTATACAAGGTAATGAAAACCAAGAAACTGAACCCAAGACTACTTTATCCAATAAGGCTGTCATTTAAACTAGAAGGTGAAATAAAGAGCTTTGTAGACAAAAAATGGCTAAAAAAGTTTATTACCACCAAACCAGCACTACATGAAATGCTAAAGGGACTGCTGTAAGAAAAAAAAAATAGAGAAAGAGATCATAAGCATAAAAAATAAGAATGGCAACAAATAAGTACCTATCAATAATAACCTTAAATGTAAATGGCTTATATGTTCCAATCAAAAGACATAGGCTAGCTGAATGGATAAGAAAACAGGACCCATGTATATGCTGTCTACAAGAGACCCACTTCAGAAAAAAAGAATAACACAGAATGAAAGTAAAGGGATGGAAATTTTCCCAGCAAATGGAAATGAAAAAATAGCTGGGGTAGCAATACTCATATTTGACAAAACAGACATCAAAGTCAAGGCCATAACAAGAGACAATGAAGGCCATTTCATAGTATCAAAGGAATTGATATAACAAGAGTATATAACTCTGCTAAACATATATGCACCCAATACAGGAGCATCCAAATATATATATATATATAACTTCTAGAGCATTTTAAGGGAGAGATGGACAGCAATAAAATCATAGTAGGGGACTTTAACACCCACTGACATCACTGGATAGATTTTCTAGACAAAAAAGTCAATAAGGAAACAGAGATCCTAAATGACACACTAGATCAGGTTAAATTAATTGACATTTACAGAACATTTCACCATAAAGCTATAGAATATACATTCTTCTCAAGTGCATATAGATCATTCTCAAAGACAGATCATACATTAGGACACAAACTAAGTCTCTACTAGTTCAAGAAGATTAAAATCATATCAAACATATTCTTAGATCACAATGGCATGAAATTAGAAATCAACTACAATAAAAAAATATTTAAACACATGGAGGCTAAATAGCATGTTCTGAAATAATGAATGGGTTACCAAAGAAATCAAGGAAGAAATAAAAAAATTCCTGGAAACAAAAGAAAATGAACCCACAACCCAAAGTCTATGGGAGAGAGTGAAAGCAGTTCTGAGAGGGAAGTTCATAGCATTACAGGCCTACTTCAAAAAATGAGAATAAAGTTCTAATAAATTATCTAACCATACAAATCAATGAATTAGAGAGAGAACAACAAGAAAAGCTCATAGTAAGCAGAAGGAAGAAAATAATAAAGATCAGAGCAGAAATAAATTACATAGAAACTAAAAAAACCAAAACAATACAAAAGATCAGTGTATCCAAGAGCTGGTTCTTTAATAAGTAAATAAAATTGATGAACTATTAGCCAGATTCATCAAGAAACAAAGAGAGAGGACTCAAATAAACAAAATCAGAAACGAAGAAAGTAAAGTAAAAACTGATCCCACTGAAATACAAAGGATGGTAAAAAAGTCTGAACAACTATATTCCAATAAGCTGGACAACCTGGACAAAAAGGACATATTCCTAGAAAAATACAATCTTCTAAAACATAATCAGGAAGAATAAGAAAACTTGAATAGGCCTATAACTACTGATGAAATTGAAGCAATAATAATAATAATAAACTCCCAGCAAATAAAAGCCCTGGTCTGGACAACTTCACAGAGGAGTTTTACCAAACATTCGAAGAACTAAATACCTATACCCCTCAAACTTTCCCAAAATATCCAAGAGAAAGGGACACTTTCAAGCTCTTTTTATGAGGTTAGATTACCATAATTCCAGATAAAGACACTACAAAGAAAGAGAATTACAGACCAATATCCCTATGAACACAGATGTGAAAATCCTCAACAAAATATTAGCTAATCGGATCTAGCAACATATTATAAAGATCATACACCATGACCAAAAGGGATTTATTCCAGGAATGCAATGGTACAATCTTTATAAATCAATAGACTTGATGCATCACATAAAAAAATTGAAAGATAAAAATCACATGATCATATCAATTGATGCAGAAAAAGCATTCTATAAAATCCAGCACCCATTTTTGATAAAAACTCTCAGCAAAGTGGGAATAGAGAGATCATACCTCAAAATAAAGGCCATATATGACACACCTACAGCAAACACCATACTCAATGGGTAGAAACCAAAACCATTTTCCCTAAAAACAGGAAAAAGACAGAGATGTCCACTTTCACTACTCTTATTAAACATAGTAATTGAAGTCCTAGCTACAGCAATCAGACAAGAAGAAGAAGGCATCCAAATTGGAAAGGAGAAAGAAAAACTCTCATTATTTGTAGATGACATGATATTGTACATAGAAAACCCTAAAGACTCCACCAAAAAACTACTAGATTTGATAAATAAATTTGGCAATGTAGCAGCATACAAAATTAATATCTAGAAATCAATGGCATTTATACACAGCAATAATGAACTCTCAGAAAGAGAAACTAAAAAAAAAATCCCATTTACCATTGCAACAAAAAGAAAATAAGATACTTAGGAATAACCGTAACTAAGGAGGTAAAAGACCTGTACCTGGAAAACTACAGGACATTGAAAAAAGATATAGAGGAAGATATAAACAAATGGAAGAACATACTTATTTGGACTGGTAGAATCAATATCATTAAAATGTCCATACTACCCAAAGCAATCTATATATTCAATGCAATCCTTAAAATACCAATAGTATATTTCACAGATCTAGAACAAACAATCCAAAAATTTATATGGGACCAAAAAAGACCCCAAATAACCACAGCAATCTTGAGACAAAAGAGCAGAGTTGGAGGAAACACAATAACAGATATGAAGTCATACAACAAAGCCACTAAACTCAAAACAGCCTGGTGCTGGTACAACAACAGGCATATAGATCAATAGAACAGAACTGAGAACCCAGAAACTAAACCAAGCCATTACGTTCAATTAATATTTGACAGCAAAATCTCAGACATCTCTCATAGTAATTTATTTACTGATACATCTCTGAAGGTAAAGGAAACTAAGGAGAAAATAAACAAATGGGACTACATAAAAAAAAAAGGCTTTGCACAGACAGAGAAACCATCAACAAAATGAAAAGGGAGCCCGCTGTATGGGTGAACATATTTGCCAATGATACATCTGATAAGGAGTTAATTTTCAAAACACATAAGGAACTCATAGAACTTAACAAAAGGAAGTCAAACCAATTAAAAAAATGGCAAAGGACCTAAATAGACACTTCTCCAAAGAGGACATACAGAAGGCCAAGAGACATATGAAAAAAATGATCAAAGTCAATAATCAGCAGAGAGATGTCAATCAAAACAACCATGAGGTATCACCTCACACCTGTCACAATGGCTACCATCAACAAATCAACAAATAACAAGTGATGGTGAAGTTGTATAGGAAAGCAAACCCTAATACACTGTTGGTGCAGCTATTATAGAAAAGAGTATGGAGTTTCCTCAAAAAATTAAATATGGAACTCCCATTTGACCCTTGATCCAACTTCTAGGAATATACCCTAAGAAATCTGAAACACCAATCATAAAGAATATATGCACCCCTATGTTCATAGCAGCACAATTTACAATAGCTAAGACCTGGAATCAGCCCAGTGCCCATCAGTAGATGATGGGAAAGAAGCTGTGGTATATATATGGAACACTATGGAACCATGGAACACTATGCAGCTGTAAAAAAGAAGGATCTCTTACTATTTTAGACACCGTGGAGTGACCTGGAGATTATCATGCTAACTGAAGTAAGTCAGTCACAGAAAGGTAAGTATCATGACCTAACTCATATGTAGAATCTAATGAACAAAATAAAGTAATGAACAAAATAGATCCTGAGGCACAGAAGCATGGAACAGACTGAGACTTATGAATCTCAGAAGGAAGGGAGTGGGGTGGGTGGGTGGATGGAGAGTGATTAACAGGGGAACTTATATGTATACTAGTGGCCTGGTGCACGGATTCATGCACAATGAAAGGAAATTAATTAGAAGAAATATTTTAATATGGCTATTTTCCCTTTCTCTATAATAGAAGTATCAACCAAATTCACGATCAACAATGACAGATCAAAATACATGCATGCGATTGGTGCCTGCGAGAGCTTTATATGTATCGTGCATGTGTGAGTCAACTTAGCCTTTTATAGATATAGAATAAACTTGCTTAATTAGACCTGCTTTCTGATTTAGCTAAACTTTTTCCAGCCCAACGAAGCACCCCAACTTCTCTTTCAGGTAATTGTCAGTAACACAGCAGTAAATATCAACACGAAGCAGATTATTATTGTAGATCATGCAGGAAGAACAAAGGGTAAAATATTTAACTGCAGCAGTGTTTGACTATATTCTGTGCAGTGAGAAAACCTGAAGTCATTTTCAAGGTCCACCATTTCTTACTTCTTTTCAGTCGGGTCAAGTTTCTAAGCTTTCTAAATCTCCATTTTCCGGCTAATGAAAGAAAATAGGATTCTACTGAGTCTCCTATCTACCTACTCCAGGACTTCTGTGAGGATCCAATAAGATGAGGCACGGGAAAACACTTCACAGGCATTTGGTTAAACTGTAAAATGTTTGCACCTGGCTATAAAGCAAGTCGTGTTCTTGGGTTGAAGAAACTGCAAGGAGACTAGTCACTAGAAAGAGGAAGCTGGGCGTTGCTATGTGACATCATTACCTGGATGGACACTTAGCATATTAGCCTTTTACTAGTATATACATAGATATCCATAGCTCATGGACACAGTGGTGAAATACTGTGGTGAAAGCTTGGGAGGAGCAGGTGTGGAGTGGAAGGGGTCAATGGGGAAAAAAAGGTATATCTGTAATACTTTCAACAATAAAAACAAGTAAAACACAACAAAAATACCCCACAAAAATACCAATGTGAAGGAAAGAAGATTCCAATAGGATATTTCTGATGTAAGTTAAAATACTGTATTTATAAATACTCACTACTTATGAAGCCGTATTATTTAACCCAATATTAATCAGATATTGTGAGAATCCCTTGAATACCATGTCCTTGTCTAGATACTGAAAGATTCACCCTTCAAAAAAAATGTATCGTTCACGGATTTGAAGATAGCAAGGTAAATACTTAAAATTGAAATGTGTAACCTAAATTGAAAGTGAATGGTTCTACCGGTATGTTGAGAAAGCAAATGTTAAAACATCTATGAGGTATTATCATAAAAAAAGCCTAAACTGACTTTAGAAAGACAAAAAAAAATTGATCATGTCAAAAATATCTTTTGACATTATCTTGAAAATAATTTCTAACAGTTAACTTGGAGGGATAAAGAAATCTTCAGGACTTTTCAGCCCATCCAACTACATGACTATATTTAAATGGTCCAAAATACCCATGAGTCAATCTTATGTCTAATATGTACAGACTAGTTTGCTTCACACTATTCTTCCCCATAGCCCATAAAACCTTCTGGAGAAGAGGTGGGGTGTAGGAGAGAATGTATGGGCTTTGGTGTCAGACATGCTTTGATGCGATGTGAATTGGGCTCTACCATTTACATAACTTCTAACTCTATCAACTTCTTCATTTAAAACAAGGATAGTGGTACACATTTTGTGGGCTGGTCATGAAGATAAGAGATAAATTATGAGAGGCACTGACATTCAATTATGTTACATACACTGGCATTCAATAAATGTAGCTACTATACTTATTATTCTAAATTGTGTTTTAGCCAGTGTTTGCCTACCCTCGTCAAAAATGAGGCACTGGCACAGTCCACTGGGTGAGCCCATTCAAAATACTTGGTGATTGTTTCATCACCTTAGTCCTCTCGTCTACAGATTAAATATTGTTAGTACTTATTTTCCCACCCTTTGGCTATCTTGTGGTTTTCCTGAAACCCATTTCAAGTTCTTGAAGTCCTTTTTAAATTGTCCTCCAAGGAAAGAGCCATGGTAATGGCTTTCTGGACTTAGAACAAATAAGTAACCAATTACTTTGCCTCTTCAGAGAAGAGTAAACCCAGACCCCCACTGAGGTTTAGCAAATAAAGATATAAGATGCCCAGTTAAGTTTAAATTTCAGATAAATTACAAATAACTCTTCTTAAATAAGTATGTCCCATGAATGTATTTTATGTGATAATCCAATTTGTAAGCAAATGTAGAAAAATAAAGGAACAATCACCCCCTTTACTAACAGAACTTCAAGGAAAAGATTTCCGCCTAACCTATTTATCTGTTGGGGGCAGAATAGTATTTTTAAGATTTTTGTAGCACATGCATGTTGCAAAACTACATACACTCGTTTTTGTTTTGATGCTGCATATCAAATTCATGCTGTTTTCAAAGTGATTACCAGGGTAACCTGTTCCTAATAGGTGATTTTTAAAGGGAGTAACGATTCTTTTCTTTTCTCTTTTTTAAAACTAAAAATCAAGAAAAAGATTGTGTGCTTGTGGAGAAAAGTTGTATGGTATATGGCAGCTGATCACTAACCATGAAATTTCTGAAACAATAATATTCCTAGATTGATTTGCATACTTTATTTATAACAAACAAGCTTACTGAAATTCATATGTAGGTGGCTATTGGAGAAAACATGTTAAAAATAATAAAAAAATAATTTTCATGTCTTATAATTAATGCTTTTAGGGGTTCCTATAAACTCTGATTCTTGATGAGCACATAAATGTTTGTTTCTTTGAACGAGACCTAAATAGTGCTTTTTATTCAGATGTGTATGTAATACTGAATCCCTTCGTCCAACAAACACTTTAATAGTTGAAAATGTCTGAATTATAGGACAAAAAAGCCAAATATGCATTTTCTAGTTGTAACATATGATTGAGATCATTGTCTAACTCTGATGTGGTAAGAGTAAAGATAAAAAACAATAGAATTCCATTATATTCTCAAGCTTATCTATCATAATCTGTTAGTAAATATCTTTAAGAATGGCTGAAAGTATTCAAGTTCTGGGAAAGAAGAATAAATGGACATTGGTTTGATCAGTGTGCATATTGTAAAAAGTCCTATTCAGAAAATATATTGAACTGTCAGAGTCCTGATTGATGGACAGGCTTTTGTCTTATTAATAATTTTTAGGTCAGACAAGAATATTTCATTGCCCTTAAAAATGTGAAGAGTAAATTTTCAATATTAAGACAGTGTTAACATGCTTGAAATCCTATAAAGCTATTTAAACATGTTTTCCAGCCTAATGGATAGATGTAATTTTATAGTTCAGATTGTGCAAAAAAAGCACACTTGGCTTATTTTGTCCTATTTGTCAATTAGTTCAGGAATACTGAATAACATGAATCCACAAATCACATCTGAGAAACATCTTTCTAAGTATATAAGTTAAAATAAGCCTAGCAATCTTTTCCAGTTGCATTCAAGTACAGGGTTTGAATAGGTTAATCCTGACTGAAACTGTCCGAATGTGAACCAGTGAAGGGAGACAATTTGGAGAGGAAGCTGGTACATTACTCATGAATGAATCAGACATTATGTGATAATGGCTGAACACAGATTTTGGTTGCAGGTGAGACTGAGGAGTCAAGGATGGCTAACAGATGTGTAAGCTGGGTGTCATAAACGGGAAGGAAAACAGGCAAAGAAAAGTTTTAAAGTAAAAATGATAAGTCAGTTAATAACTCTGAAGTATCTGTTGGTCATTCAAGTGGCAATGTCTATAAGGTAGTTAATAACATTGGCATGGTGGTCCAGAGTAATGAGGAGTCAGAGATAGCAATCTGTGAACCACTGGTCCATCAGTGTATCTGAAGTCATAGAGGTAAGTGAGATCCCCCATGGGTATGTTCAGCTTGTAGAAAGGAGGGATTCAGACTGAACCCAGAACCTAACCTTTATATCCTAAAAGTAAAAAGTTTGAGTGGCATTTCAGAAAGTTATGAAGAAATTTCAATAAGGGAAGAGCACAGGTTAGTATCAAATTTGAGAGGGTTGACGTGGGATACAAACAAAAGTATCAGCTATATACGGCAATGAGGAGGTTATTGGTGATTACTTGGGAATGTGGAACAGAATAAATGAGTTAAGGAATGAATGAGAACAGAGAAAATGAGTTAGGCATCTATTTTCAAGAATTCTTTATTAAAAGAATAAGGCAGGATTTCAAGATGCAGCAGAGTAGGTGGGAGCTACACACACTTCCTTCCAGGACCAAAGTGGAATTATAATTATATTAAAGAACAATCATCCCGAATAGCCAAGTGAAGACTAGCTGAAGAGGAGGCTTATCACCAAGGATTTACAGAAGCCAAATCGAGACTGGTAGGAAGGGCAGAGATGTGAAAAGGGGGGCTGGCCCAGCTTCCATGGGCAGCTGCTGAGGTTCTAGAGCAGCTGTGGGCAAACTACGGCCCGCGGGCCCGATCCGGCCCGTTTGAAATGAATAAAACTTAAAAAAAAAAAAAAAAGACCGTACCCTTTTATGTAATGATGTTTACTTTGAATTTATATTAGTTCACACAAACACTCCATCCATGCTTTTGTTCCGGCCCTCCGGTCCAGTTTAAGAACCCATTGTGGCCCTCGAGTCAAAAAGTTTGCCCACCCCTGTTCTAGAGGGATATCTCAGCTGTGGGGGTTCCCCTTGAAGCAGCATGGGGCCTAAACGCCAAGCCAGGTTCCCCAACCCAGAGCACCAGAGCCAGGAAGAGGTCCCTAACATCTGTCTGTGAAAAGCAGCGGGGTTTCTGCCTGCCAGGGAGAGATAGAATCAGCTGGAGAAACAGGCGCCCTCTCAAAGGGCCAACGCACAGAATTTCATTTGCAGCCACTCATCCTGAGCTCTGGGGGAGGGAGGGCGAAGCAGACTAGAGTCACATGAGAGGAGTCTGAGGTTTGTGGCTCTGGGGAGAAAGGGAAAGGACAGCCGCGAGGATCCCTGTGCTGAGTCATTTTCTCACACCACAGATGCCATCATTCATGGGCAGGAGCACTTTTCTGCTGCCTCTCTTGCCCTCTCCTGAGAGATTAGAAACTTCTATGTGCTCAGACATCAAAGCTGCTTTCCCTTATCTAGACATTATCACGTGGTCTCAGCCTGGGGAAAGCAACTGGCCCATCCTTGGAACTCCCTCTCACCCCGCCTGGCAAAGCACAGGCCCTGCTGAGGAGTAGCGGCCCTGGCCAGGATGTAGAGCTCTGGGAGACTGAGGGGGCGCCAGTGCCTGGATTGAGTAGACTGACTTAGAGGCAGGGGCCATTTCCCCACTTTTCTGTGAAGCTGACCAGCACTTCTCCCTCATGGGAGATCCAATCAAACCCCCTCCCAGCTTCTGGCAGACCCAGCTCTATCTTGCTGAGGTCTCAGCAAAATCTGGGATAGACTGGGCCTCCTGGTCCTGGGGCAGGGACCACGCTCATCACCTTCATTGAAACTTGACTGGCACCTTCCCCTGACAGGTGGGCAAACTTTTTGACTCGAGGGCCACAATGGGTTCTTAAACTGGACCGGAGGGCCGGAACAAAAGCATGGATGGAGTGTTTGTGTGAACTAATATAAATTCAAAGTAAACATCATTACATAAAAAGGTACGGTCTTTTTTTTTTTTTTTTAGTTTTATTCATTTCAAACAGGCCGGATCGGGCCCGCGGGCCGTAGTTTGCCCACTGCTGCACTAGCCCCATCTTCCTCATTCCACTAGAGCAGCGGTTCTCAACCTGTGGGTCGCGACCCCTTTGGGGGTCAGCCGACCCTTTCACAGGGGTCATCTAAAACCATCCCGCATATCAGATATTTACATTACGATTCATAACAGTAGCAACATTACAGTTATGAAGTAGCAACAAAAATAATTTTATGGTTGGGGTCACAACATGAGGAACTGTATTGAAAGGGCCAGAAGGTTGAGAACCACTGCACTAGAGGCTTTTTCAGTGACTGAATCTAACAGGCAGCTAGCAGGGGAAGGAAGGGAGAGGCAGATCTTGGGGTGCCTTGGGACTTTTGCTGAACTGTCCCTGGCTCTAGTGCTAGAAATGCTGGCCTAGATGCACAGCTTGGTCCTTCTCATGCACTGAAGCCCAGCAGAGGCAGCCACAAACTGTGGGCTTCTTGTAGCTCCAAACAGGTTGCTGAGGCACAGATAGTGTCTAACGGTGGCCTAATACAGGGTCTCTCCCAAGAGACCCCAACACACTAGTGGCCAGCATCCGACAACATCAGAGCAGGATCCAATAAGCTTCACAACAGTATAACCACAGAAAGATTTCAGAAGGCACCAAACACTGCTGAGGTGAATTCTGCTTCGTGAGGTCAGCACCTACACAGCAGCTCATATACAGTGGTAGGTGTTGAGTCTCAATCAGTGAGCTTGAGGATTGATCCCATGCACAAACCAGCCAAATAACAATCAGGACTCAATTCTAACAGGAGGGTCCACATAACCTACACAACAGATATTACTAGAGCAGCCAGCTCAGATGACCAAGGAGGCTGGCACTCATTTCTACAGGATACCTACTATAGAAGGCCACCCCACGAAAACTGGGAGTCATAGCAGATCTATCCAATACACAGAAAAAAATACAAAGAGGCAGCCAAAATGAGAAAACAAAGAAAAGAACTCAGTAAGAACTACACCAGCATGTGAAAAGACATAGAAAACTTAAAAAGGGCAGTCAAAAATAAAGAATACAATATCTGTAGTCAAGAATATACTGAAAGTAGTAAACAGTAGGTTGGATAGAAATAGAGGATTAAATCAATGATATGGAAGACAAGGTTTAAAAAAATCCAATCAGAGCAGCAAAAAGAGAAAAAATTAAAAAGAATGAGGATAGGCCTTAGGCAGTGTGGCTCAGTAGTTAGGGTGTTGGTCTGCACACCAAATGGTAGCAGGTTTGATACCCAGTCAAGGGGGTGTACCTACGTTGCAGTTTTGATCATGAACCCTGGTTGGGGTGAGTGTGGGAGGCAATAAAAAAATAAAGAATACAATATCTGATGTCTCTTCCTCTCGCCCCTCCTTAAATCAATGGAAAAAATATCCTTCGTGAGGATTAACAAAACAAAACAAAGCAAAGAATGGGGATGATTTAAGGGACCTTTGGGACAACATGAAGTGTAACAACATTCACATCATAGGTTACAAGAGAGAGAAGAGAGAGAGCAATGGATCGAGAATCTATTTGAAGAAATAATGAGTGAAAAATCTCCATAACCTGGTGAATGAAAAAGACACAAAGTCCAGGAATCACAGAGAGGCCCAAACAAGATTATTCCAAAGAGGCCCCTATCAAGACACACCATAGTTAGAATGGCAAATGCTAAAGACTAAGTGACAATCTTAAGAACAGCAAGAGAAAGACAGTTACCTATAAGGGAGCTTGCATAAGACTGTCAGCTGATTTCTCAACAGATACATTTCAGACCAGAAGGGACTGCCATGAACAGTGATGAAAAAGCATGGACCTACAACCAAAACTACTCTACCCAGCAAGGCTACCAATTTAAAACTGAAAGGGAAATAAAGAGCTTCCCAGACAAGAAAAAGCTAAAGGATTTGTTTTTTTTTTTACCACCAAACCAGTATTACAAGAAGCAGAAGAACATTGCTAAAAGAATATAATGGCAATAAATACATACCTATCAACAATCACTTTAAATGTAAATGGCATAAATACTCCAATCAAAAGACATAGGGGAGTTGAATGAATAAGAAACAAGACCCATATACATGCTGTATACAAAAGACTCACCATAGAATGGAAGATTCACACAGATTAAAAGTAAAAAGATGGAAAAAGACATTTCATCCAAATGGAAATGAAAGAAAAAGATGGGGTAGCAATACTTTATATATCTGATAAAAGAGACTTTAAAAGAGAGAATATAGTAAGAGACAAAGAAGGACACTACATAATGATAAAGGGAAAAATCCAACAAGAGAATATAACCCTTGTAAACATTTATGTAACCAACAAGAGGTACATAAATATGTAAAGTGAACATTGACAGACATGAAGGGAGAGACTGACAGTAACACAATTGTAGTAGGGGGTTTTAACATCCCATTGACATCAACGGATAGATCTTCCAGAGAAAAATTAACAAGGAAATGATGGCCTTAAATGACACAGTAGATTAGATGGATTTTATTGATATCTTCAGAGCATTTCACCCCAAAGCAGCAGAATATACTTTCTTTTCAAGTGCATATGGAACATTTTCTATGATAGACCACATGTTAGGACAAAAAACAAGTCTTAATAAATTTAAGAAGACAGAAATCATATCAAGCATATTTTGGACCATAATGGCATGAAACTAGAAATCAATCACAAGAAAAAAGTGAAAAAATAAACAAAAACAAGACATGGAGACTAAATAACATGTTACTAAACAATTAACAAGTTAACAATGAGATCAAGGATGAAATCAAAAGTTACCTTGAAACACATAATAATGAGAACACAATAACCCCAAATCTATAAAACACAGTGAGAGCAGTCCTAAGAGGTAAATTCATAGCATTACAGACCTACCTTAAGAAACAAGGAAAATCTCAAATAAACTATTTAACTTTACCATTAAAGGTACTAGAAAAAGAACAACTAACAAAGCCCAAAGTGAGTAGAAGGAAGGAAATAATAAAGATCAGAGCAGAAGTAAAGAAAATAGTCTAAAAAATGTACAATCAATCAATGAAACCAAGAACTGGTTCTTTGAACAGATAAACAAGATTGAGAAACCTTTCATCAAATTCATTAAGAAAAAAAGAGAGAACACCCAAATAAATAAAATCAGAAATGAAAGAGAAGAAGTAACAACGGACACTAAAGAAATAGCAAGAATTTTAAGAAAATATTATGAACTATATGCCAACAAATTGGACAATCTGTATGAAATGGATAAATTCCTAGAAACATACAATCTTCCAAAACTGAATCAGGAAGAATCAGAGAATCTGAACAGACAGAGTATAACTAGTGAAATTGAAGCAGTAATAAAAGACTTCCAACAAAAAAAGTCCTTCATCAGATGGCTTCACAGGTAAATTTTACCAAACATTCAAAGAACTAACACCTATTCTCAAACTATTCAAAAAAATTCAAGAGGAGGGAAGACTCCCAAGTTCTCTTTACGAGGCCAGCATTAATGAAAGATAAAAACCATATGATCATATCAAAATATGCAGAGAAAACATTTGATAAAACCCAGCACCCATTTATGATAAAAACTCTCAGCAAACTGGTAATAGAGGGAACATACCTCAAACTAATAAAGGCTATATATGACAAACGCACAGCCAACATCATACTCAAAGGGCAAAATCTACAAGCCTTTCCTTTAAGATCTGGGACAAGACAGGGATGTCCACTTTCACCACTCTGACTCAACATAGTGCTGGAAGTCCAAGCTACAATAAGTTAGAGATGAAGATATAAAAGGCATTCAAATTAGAAAAGAAGAAGTAGAACTGTCATTATTTGCAGATGACATGATACTGTGTATAGATAGCCCGAAAGATTCCACCAAAAAACTACTGGAACTGATTAATGAATTCAGTAAAGTAGCAGGATACAAAATAAATATCCAGAAGTTAGCTGCATTTTCATATTCTAGTGATTAACTATCAGAAAGGGAAAGTAAGGAAACAGTCCTATTTACAATTGCTTCAAAAAAGAATAAAGTACCTAGGAAAAAAATTTAACCAAGGATGTAAAAGACCTGTCCTTGGAAAATTATAAGACACTGAAGAAAATACAAATATGTGGAAGCATATACTGTGTTGATGGTTAGGAAGAATTAACATCATTAATATGTCCATACTACCCAAAGGAATCTACAGATTCAACCTAGTTCCTATCACAATACCATTGGCATATTTCACAGAACTAGAACAAATATTCAAAAATCTATATGGGACTATAAAAGACCCCAAATAGTCTCAGCAACCTTGAGATAAAAGAATAAAGTTGGAGGAATCACGCTGCCTGATCTCAAACTATACTACAAGGGCATAGTAATCAAAACAGCATGATACGGGCATAAAAACAGACATATAGATGAATGGAACACAATAGAGAGCCCAGAAATAAACCCATGCCTTTATAGTCAGTTATTATTTGACAAAGGAGGCAAAAACATACAATGGGATAAAGATAGTCTCTTCAATAAATGGTGTTGGGAAAACTGGACAGATATGTGCAAAAAAATGAAAGTAGACCACCTTCTTATACCATACACAAGAATAAACTCAAAATGGATTAAAGACTTACATATTAGACTTCTAACCATAAAAATCCTAGAAGAAAACATAGGCAGAAAAATGCCGAAAATTTCTCATAGCAATATTTTGTGTGAGGTACTGTCTTGGGCAAGGGAAACACAAGGAGTCGCCTCAAAAAATTAAAAGTGGAAGTGCCTTATGACCCAGTGATTCCACTTCTGGGAATATATCCAAAGAAACCCTAAACACTAATTCAAGAAATATACACACCCCCATGTTCATTGCAGCAGTATTTATAATAGCCAAGATTTGGAAGAAGCCCAAGTGCCCATCAGTAGATGAGTGGATAAAAAAAGCTGTGGTACATGGAATACACAATGGAATACTACTCAGCTGTAAAAAAAAAAAAAAAAGGAATCTTACCTTTTGCATCAGCACGGATGGACCTGGAGAGTATTATGCTAAGTGAAATAAGCCAGTCAGAGATAGACAAGTACCATGTAACTTCACTTATGAATGTGGAATAAAATGAACAAAAGACACTAACAAAGTGGAGAGAGACTCATGGATACAGAGAACAGACCACCTGTCAGAAGAGAGGTGATTGGGAGCTGGGTGAGAAGGGTGAACGGGATTAAGCAAAGAAAAAAAGACTCATGAACACAAACAACAGTAAGGTGATTTCCAGATGGAAGGGAGGGTGGGGGAAGGTAGAAAAAGGTAAAGGGGAAATAAATGATGATGGAAGGAGACTTGACTTGGGCTGATAAACACACAATACAATATGCAGATGATGTACTATAGAATTATATACCTGAAACCTATGTAGTTTTATTAACCAATGTCATCCCAATAAATTCCAATAAATTTAAAAAACAACAAACAAAAGGATAAGGCAGAATTAGGAGTGAATATTTAAGGTAATTGGGTATTAAGGATCCTATTAGGATATTGGACATCTGTGTGTTCTTTCTTTCTATAAGAAGAAGTTGAGTAAGGGCTGAATGAACAAAGGTGAGAGATATTTTAAAAGATGGGAAGGGTTTGGGAGGAAAGTGGGATAGATGGAGCATGAGGGAAAGAGTGGGATCAAGATGATTGGTTGAAAAGACCATTTTGTCACTTGAGACAAAAGCAGAGAGGTAATAATGAGTGACATGGAGCCACTTTGGCTGTTTAGTTTCTAAACCAGAGGTGGGGAACCTTTTTTTTCTGCCCTGGGCCATCTGGATATTTATAACATCATTCAAGGGCCACACAAAATTATCAACTTAAAAATCAGCCTGCTATATTTGGTCAAATATTTAATTAACTCACCTCTAATGCCATGGCAGGGCCAGACCAATTGATTTTGTGGGCCTTATACGGCCCTTGGTTGTTCCCCACCCCTGCTAAACCATAAAGAAAGATATTATACTGAAAATAAGAGAAGCCAAAGAGCTTCAAGAGCTTGACAGAATGGTGAAAGTTTGCAATTATTGTAATGGGAAGAGAGAAAAAGGAAAAGGACCAAAACAAGAACACAAGTTCGATTGAGGTACAACTCATTCTAATGCCCATTCTCATTGAGTGTCTAAGCCATCGGCAAGGCAGATGTGAGGATGAAATGGATCCATAAACATGACCTCAGTAGTGAAGTCCTTGTGTTGTTTATATAATCCCACAGATCCATAAGCCTTTATTAAGAGGAAATGTCAGCATTTGATTGTTTTTATTTTAAAACCATTTTTATTGAAATCTGCAAGGAATTAACTTCAGGGAAAAGAAAAACATACTGAGACAGATACCCTGCTCTCTTTATAACAGAACCAACAGTCTAAAGATGCTAAACAAATGAATCAGATATATTGGTAATCTAGCTTTGAAAATTAAAACCCATTTAGGAATTGTGAGAGTCTTGATCCTAAATACCAGTTTAGTTATTCACTCAGAATCTTTAGTAACATTTGGAAAGTAATTAATCAACTTATGACACAAGATTCAAGGGCTTCCACCTTTCATTGTTGTTAATGAAACTGTATGGGGTTTTATCTGCACTTATCTGGTAATTGAAACAACAATTTTTTTTTTTGTAACCTCTTTGAAGACCCAAAGAATATTTAAAATCATTGGACCTTATCTACAGATTTCACTGCACGAATATGTGTTAGTGAGGCTGAAAGAGAATTTAGAAATATCTTAATTCAGACATGAGAGAAAGTTAATTTTTGAAAAGTCCAAAATGCACATTCATTTCTGTTAGGGCAAAGTTGTTTTTGGTAGAACTTAAAATATTGATTGCACTGTTTTACACTCAATTTAAAAAATAGGTAGGCGTTGCCCTGGCTGGTGTGACTCAGTTGGTTGAGCATCATTCCGTGCACCAAAGGGTCACTGTTCTGATTCTAGTCAGGGCACATGCCCAGGTTGTGGGTTCAGGCCCCAGTCGGGGTGTGTGCGGGAGGCAGCCTATCGATGGTGCTCTCTCACATCGATGTTTCTCTCTCTCTCTTCCTCTCCCCTTTTTTCTAAAATCAATTTAAAAACCTTAAAAAAAAAAAAAACCACCCAGCTACGGTAATATTTTAAGCCCAAAGGCTCACAAGGTCCCTAAATGATTCTATTTGTCTGCTGTTTTTGTCTTAACTAGGCAGTAGTTGGACCACGAGCTCACTTTGGCCAGGATAACCATCAGTAGGAGTAGGGATTCTGCCTGAAAGTGAGGCCAGAGTCAGGTGACAGATGCTCACCTAAGACTCTCAGAGGAGCAGCAATAAACAGGAAGTGCTAATATGAGCTTTCCTCAAATCTTTAGACCACTGTCTGAGTTCATGTTTGGAACATGACAAATGCAATTCCTACACACACTCCAGCATGAACTCTGTATATTCAAGGCCCAAAGAAATGTCCTCAAGATAATATCCACAAGAAAAGCTAATATACCTCTACAACAGATGATATCCCAATGGACAGTAATTGTGGATACAGTTTTTAGGGACATAACTTTTGTAATAGATGCATTATAATCACTGATATGCTAGGAAATTTTAGTCATGAAAATGACGTAAAACAGTTACAAGTTTGTTTGCTTTTTCTTTTAATACAATCACTTCTTCTGAAACATAGACTTTCATTTAGAGTGTTTGTATGTAACTAATAGAGGGCTTAGGACATACCTCTGACATTCAGACTAAAAGTTATTCCTGCTTCTGCTAAATCTTCCTGGTAGCTGAGGGTAGGGTAAACTAAGAGGCCTGGGTAGGAGTGGGTAGATTATGGTCTAGCTTCTCCCAGAATCAAACTACCTGTGACAGAGTTGGAGGAAGTTCAGACTTTGCTTATTGTGTGCCCTACTATTTTCCTATGAGCTTCCCTTGATTCTGTACTCAGCTTTTTTCCTATTTGTAAGGCAGCAGTCTGATTCCTAATGGGACACATTATTCATGATTTCCAAGGCACCCAAGCCCATGACCTTACAGCATATCCACTTACCTCTCTCCTCCCTTAACCCATAAAAACCTCTAGGTCTTCTACTTCATTATTTATTTTCTGTATCTGTGACATGAGAGTTATCACAAAAATTTTCTTAAATTGAACTACATATTTCCAAATGTACTAGTATAAATATAGAGGCATTTGACTGCTAATTTATCAAATTGTGAAATTGTGAGACCTTTTAAATGGAATTAAGAATAATCCTATATAATAAAAGGCTAATATGGAAATTGACTGAACTGCATAACAACCTGTTGCTATGACATGCACGGACCACTAGGGGGCAGATGCTGAATGCAGAAGCTGCCCCCTGGTGGTCAGTGCACTCCCACAGGGGGAGCGTTGCTCAGCCAGAAGACAGGCTCACAACTGGCGAGCACAGTGGCGGTGGCAGGAGCCTCTCCTGCCTCTGCATCAGTGCTAAGGATGTTCAGCTGATGGCTTAGGCCCAGGGAGTAGGCCTAAGCCATCAGTCGGACATCCCCTGAGGGCTCCCAGACTGCGAGAGGGTGCAGACCAGGCTGAGGGATCCCCCCACCCCTGAGTGCATGAATTTTGTGCACCGGGCCTCTAGTTTAGTTATAAATGTATACAAACACATTAATATATAATTATTATTGGTCCTCTGGTTAACCATTGAAGCAAAACTTAAGCTGGTCAAAACTACATAATAGCTCAGCCAGTGCTGCTCAGTGGTTGAGTGTTGACTTATGAATCAGGAGGTCATGGTTCAATTCCCAGTCAGGGCACATGCCTGGGTTGCAGGCTTGATCCATAGTAGGGGATCTTTCATCATTGATGTTTCTATTTCCCTCTCTCCCTCTCCCTTCCTCTCTGAAATCAATAAAAATATATATTTTAAAAAATCAAACAAAACAAACCCAAAACTATATAAATAAGTTACTCCTTATACAGTGCAATCTATAATTAAATTTCAAAACAAGATTTAATGATGATATATGTATTTGGCAACCTTCAGGTTCAATTAAGAGAATCTCCATTTCAAAACCATAATAACACAATTTTCCTTTCTTTCCCCACCAAGATATAAGAAATTGCCAAATTCTGGTACCTCAATGTCACACAGATACAAGACACTTTTGATCAGGGAAAGTTTTCTGGGGAACAAATGTGATACGTTGTTAGAAATTCATAATATAATAAAAAGATCTCAGTGTACATGTTTCAGTACTGCACCTCCTAAATTCATTCTTTCTTTGAGACAGAAGGAGTTGCTGTTTCCATAGCTTTAATACTCTAGTCATGTACTTTTCAACTGTACTTAAAGTACATATTTGGGCTGAATCCCTATGGGAAGTCTAGTTACCAGAAAGCACAGACTCACAAACAGGAAATATAACTAGAGTAAGAAGGTGTTGTTCTCCACACAATAGAGTTCAAAGATGTGTCATTCATGTAATTTGGAGCAAGCCCCAACACCACTATTATTGTTCAATGTCCCTTATGACAACTTAGGATTAAAGCATCATGTTTTCTAAGCCTATTTGAACTTGCTGCTCTTGCTTATAGATACAAATAACCTGCCCCTTTCTGTACATAGTTTTCAATCAGTAAGCATGTCAAGGTGAAAAGAAGGATAGCAAAAATTGTATAAGTGGTGGTGGTGGCGGGGCGGGGGGGGGGGGGGAGGAGGGGAGTCAATTTTCAGAAAGCATATGGTAAAACTGAATACTTAATCAAATTAGCCTAGAATTCCTTCCTATTTTCAGCACTTTTTTTTGCAAAAGCAGTTACTTCATGGTACAGAATGAATTACAATAAATGTCATACATTTAGTTAGATGGAATATTTAAAAAATTTGTCGAACCAGGTCACTGGCTCAGAATAGATGTCATTCTAAGACATGACAGATGGATATTGATATTGAACAGAAAGATTGACATTAGCTGGGAGGTTCTGGCAGAAGAAAATGTCATTCATTTAACATTCAACAACATATTTACTGAGTACCTTCTGTGTGCCAGTATAAACTTATAATAAATATTTGGACTTTTTAAATATATATATATGTAATATTTTGTATTACAATAGAAAGAGGAGTTGTGCCAAAATAATGTCCTCGGGGTTAGTAAGGATTATAACGGAATAAGACTGGTCTTTAAAAATACTTATATTTTTTACATTGCATCAGAAAAATGCATTAGTACTCATTCAAACATCCATTCCGTCATGGTTGCAGGATTTTAGATTTCAGATTTTCGACGACCCTTAGTAAAAACCAACTTCCTATTTTTCTGGAACAAAAGGGGCCTTAACATGGCTTCAAAGATTTCTTAGACATCAAAGAGCTTAGAGAGACATACAGTTTATAGATAATGATTTAGGATTTAGTGAATAAAAAACACATGGATTAAATTTCTTTTAAAAGACCCCTAGGTTTACTTTTTAAGAACTAAAATGCTGGTCTAAACACGTTAGTCTCGAGCAAAGCCCAGATTGATTTTTAAAGATAGAGTTGTCTTATGGACCTAAAACTTGGCTGGGTTTTCCTTTCACACATGATCAGGCCTCAAAAGGAGGCAACCTGCCTTCTGCTAACCAAATTACTCCACTTCTCTTTCTCTGACTTGTGAAAACTACATTATTTCAAAGGCCTCCAGCTTTGAATGCTCTTCTTGATATTAAATAAAATACTAAAAACCAAAACCATCTCATGGTCTTACTGAACAACTGGAGCACTTCTTAATTCCTCCAAGTCAATTATTTCCTCTGTTTTAACATACAACTTTAAAATTGGACCTGAGGTTCTAGGTGCTGTCTCAGATTTCCAACTACTGAAGAATAAAATATCATTTCACAGTAGGAAAAGGCCACTGATCTTAATATGTGTACTGCTTCGTGACATATTATTATATTTGCATTAAAATAGTAGGAAGAAATACAGTACATAATCTTCCAGTCTAACACAGAGGCCTTCCGGAAGGCCACTAGCCTGGGTCTTTCAAGTTCTTAGAACTAAAGGAAACAAGTTAGTGCACAACCTGTGAGCTTTTACTCCTTTGGAAAAATAGATTGCAACACACATCTGATGGCTTTTAAGGGCCCTTGAAACCAACACAGTGTGCCTTTTGAATTTCAATGGTAGAGAAATAACAATTCGCGAAGTTTAGGGAGATCTAAACAAAACAAAACAAAATAAAATACAAAACAAGAAAGTGCCAGTATTCCAAAGAGAGGATTTATTCTGAATGAGAACTTGGAAATGAAATATGAAATGTACATATAAAGTTACGATGAATTTAGGTTTCAGAAAATGATTGCTTTGGTTCAACAACGAAATCGCTAGATAACCCTCTAGTTTAGAGTTATATATATAGCTTGATAGAAAGTGTGGTGGGCTGATGAGTTTAGAAAAAATAAGTATGTGCCAATATATAAAATTTAAAGTATCTTTTTCTTTTTAAATTGCTAAACTAATGTTCCAGAGAGGGGGAAAAAAATCTGAGAACTACAGAAGATAAAACACTTTGCAGAAGTGGTCCTGGGGCTCTTTGGGCAAGTATGCTGCCGAAGGTCACACAGCACCTCAAGGTCATACAGGGGATCACTTGGCAGGTATAGTCATGGCCAAGATTGCAAACAGGACCACCAGGAGCCAGAGCTGGCCCACAGACATTTTGTCTCTCTAGCAACACAGTTTTAAACATGCTGAGTTAACATTTAAATATTGAGGGATTTCTAGCTTCTCCTGAAAATTTGAAAGACAGCACCACATGCCACACACTGGGCCTCATGGCAGTGCTGACGATACCAAGCAGTCGCTGCCCTCTTAGGGCTTTTTCTGAGCAGATTGTCCTTCCGTAGTGAAGAGATTAGCTTTACCATTTAGGTTAGCTGTTTGCAAATCTTGATACAGGATATAGACAGCGTATGAGGAAGAAGGAAGGAAAGATGCTGGGAATCCAACACAGTGGCTTACCACTGGAAAGGGGCAAGGAAGGTAAGAGAAAAAGGAAAGAAAGGAGTGCACAGCAGACAGAAACTGTATGCTATAAAATGTACCCCCCATACTGTCTCCAGGTGTATACTACGGAGGGGGACCCATGACAAAGATATGGGTTTTGCTCTCAACAAATCCCTTCGGGCCAAGCTCATAGTGTGGAAAACAAGAAGGAAAATTGTCCAAGTGGAGCAATATCCCTGATCAAGGATGGGACCAGGCAAATGGAGGAGAATACCATGGGTTCTCTTCTTCCAGACTCCATAAACCAAGGGATGTGGGCCACAACTTCATCTTCATTTTGAGACTGTAGTGAACTATGGCAGGCACTGCCCAGGTACTTCCCGTAAAGAACCAGAGGCACCATGGACAGCTGTGCCGGCCGTGGACTGCGTAATGCCAGACAAAACAAAATGAGAATGGCACTCCTGAGGAATGCAGAGTAGAAGCCCTGCCCCAGATCTCCACCTGGGTTGGTTTTTCATCTCCTTCGGGGTCTAGCCTTTGAAGTAAGACCTCCTCTGATCCCACTACTGAATTTTTCAATCACCACCCGATTTCCCCTTATTCCCCTCCACCACTTTATGCTTCCTTATAGTTCTTAGCATCACCTCATATACAATGCGTTTTATTTATTGTTTGCCTTCCTAAATATAGAACAGAACATCATGAGGTCGGAGAATTTTGTCTCTTGGTTTTTTTTGTTTTGTTTTTTTTTTCAAATATATTTTATTGATTTTTTACAGAGAGGAAGGGAGAGAGATAGAGAGTTAGAAACATCGATGAGAGAGAAACATCGATCAGCTGCCTCCTGCACATCCCCCACTGGGGATGTGCCCGCAACCCAGGTACATGCCCTTGACCAGAATCGAACCTGGGACCTTTCAGTCCACAGGTCGACGCTCTATCCACTGAGCCAAACCGGTTTTGGCGAATTTTGTCTCTTTTATTCTCTGCTGCATTGCCAGAATCTCAAGTTATGCCTAGTAGGTGCACAACAAATTATCCATAATGACCAAATCCTCACTCACTTTCTTGGAGTACAGGAATTAGCTTTCACTAGAACCTGTGATTCCCTGACCACATTTTATAATTGCTCTGGCCATATTTTATAATAATCCTTTGTTATATTTGGAGAAATACATTTTCAAATCCTTTGGACCATTATATCATTTATATGGCTCATAAGCTCTTATATAACTTCTATGGAACCTATAGCTATTACAGAAATAAAAAACAACAGGAGTATCCTCCATAACATACTTGCAGAAATTCACATAATCACAGAAGAAATATGTATACCTGGGTATGTGCTTAGCCAGTTAACTGCTTCTTTTTTTTATTTTAAATTGTGCTGTGTTTACACCTCCTGCTATACAGGCCAGATGTATGATTTTTCTCTCAATTACATTTTACAGCTTATAAAAATACTTTTTCATTTTGTCCTTGAAAAGCAAAGTAATCAGATTTTACCGAATGTTTTTACTGAAACAAATTCCAAGGAGAATATAGAGTTAAACACAACTGAGGAGATATCTGAGAATGGGCTTTCTAATAGAAGGGTAGATGATAAAATTATTCACAACTCTTAATATGATACTAGGAGAATGCCCCACACATGTGAACAAAGCTTTTCTTGGTATGCTTTACTACAAAAAGAGAAAGCAAGAAAAAAAAACTGGAGGAAGAGAAGGTGAGAAAACCCCTAGAGACTAGAAATGTATATTCATCATTCATCACTAACCTAAGGAACCCAACCTATTTCTGTGGAAATGCTTCAAAAAGTTAACCTTCATGGATGACTGGGCAGATGCTGTATGGTGATATTAAGACAGCTATGGGAGCGAGGCTCTTGCACAGTTTTGTTGCCTATTATATGGGGGAGTTAAGATATTGTCTACCTTGTAAGGTTGCTGCACTATCAGAAAGATGATATGCTCAGAAACAGCTTGAAAATGTTAAGGGGTCTTTAAGTTCCAATCTTTTGACTAAAAACTAAAACTGTATTTAATAGCAAACGGGATGATTTCTAACAATGTCATTCTTGTGTGATATCCCCTCAATAATTATGGATTTTGGTTCCATTTTATGTGTTATTTGTCTGTATACCTAGATTGTAAACTCTTATAGGGACAGAGATTTAATTTCTTCTTTTTAAAAAAAATGTTTTTATTGAGTTTTAGAGAGAGAGGAAGGGAGAGGAACAGAGAGATGGAAACATCGATAAGAAAGAAACATCATTCACTGGCTGCCTCCTGTACACCCCCCACTGGGGATCAAGCCCCCAACCTAGGCATGTGCCCAGACTGGGAATCGAACCAGTGACCTCTTGGTTCATGGGTCAATGCTCAACCACTGAGCAACATCAGCTGGGCCTCATTTCTTCCTTTTTAAAAAATGTTCCAAACACATATGATGCTCTACATACCGTTCTTAGCTGTTTTTAGAAATGTGGGCCTGGCAGCAACTTGGCCCGCTAACTCAAGTGATGCTGAATTGACAGTAGTCAGTATATCTATCATTTATTACTAAGAGGTGACTATTTATTTTGCACTGAGCAAAGCCCATAAAGAAATTACGTCCTGAGGGCTAGAATCAAAGACAACAGTTTCAACATCCACCAGTGAGGTAAACTTCCTGGCACTTGAGTTTCTGCATATTTTCTCCCCTTAAGGCGGCACAATGAGGAAATTTGGTATGCCATGAACAAACACAGCAGCTCCAGGAAAATATTAGGGATGCTGGGAAAAAGAAAACATAGATGTTCTGGTGAGAAGCATTAAACTTAATGACAGTGATAAAGAAACCATGAAAATGGGGAAATGGGGCATCCAAGGCTTGGAAGCACCTCTGACCAAAAGTGGGGGGGCGGGGGGAAGGGATGAGGAGGAAAGGGGCAGGAGAGGAGCTGCCCTGAATGTGTAGGGAGCTATGCACTCATTATAGGTGTGTCACCATAGGCATTGGTGCAGCCACCACTGTGTGTCCTGACAGGCTGTCAGGCTTTTTGAGTTATCGCTTTATCTTGACATAACCATATTTGAGAACAAGTTTATTTGAGGTTTACTGTATAGATTTATAAAAGAAAAATTAGACTAATCCTATTTTGGACTTAAAAAACAACAGCTGAGGAAATTGATTTCTGAAATGTATTTCTTAGTTTAATCTTCATTAAAACAAATTTAAAAAATTTAAGATTATAGTGGAACGTATGCTTAGAAGGTTTTAAAATGAATTGTAAGATGGGTATTTTTCCTGCTTAGAAAAGTGTCATTTTTTTCATTGTAGGTTTAAAAGTCATGAAGATACCAGTTATGCGCTTTCATAATGACTGGCTGTGGTTAATCTTGTACATCTTTATCATTCAGATAAATGAATCTTTATCCTTTATCCACTAATTCTCAAGGCACATCTAATGTAAATCCCTATTGTGATGTATTAAGAACAAAGCAGTCTTTGAAAAAATAGTAGTCAGCAGACCATCTTCTATATACATAAATTACATTCAGTTAAAATAAAGCTATTTTTAGGTTAATAACTATAGGCTTACGCACTGTTAAGTGTGAAACCTGAAAAGAATTTTAAAAACAACAGTATATTTTATAGGCACTCAGACATATTTTTGGTACTATAAAAATTTCTTATGAGGGATGTAAATCTCACCTGTGTTATTCAGCAATTCCAAAAGAATGGACACAGAATACACCCAGACTTGTAGTATATGGTTGGAACCAAACCACCTCACTTCTGTTCCATTATGGAAGTTTACATGTTAAAACAAAGCCCAATCCACTTAGAGCTAAAAAGGAAAGCTTTGTACCTGTAAATAACCCAAGCAACACTTACAGTTTACATAAAGGCACAATTTATGTCCCAGTAGCACAGAGAAACATGATGTACATTACTTTCAGATCATCTTCATGCAGAAAAAAAGTCATTAATCAGCTATAATAGTTTAGCTGTAAAAGAATATAATGTTTCTCTGAATCCATTTGCATGTGTCTGGCTGACGGAAACAACAGAATAAACCTCTACCCAACTCTACAATATGCGAACAGTCTTCTTAAAAGTCAGGAGAGGGTCCAGATAGTATATAATCTCTCCAGTGTCCGTTTATAAAATCCTATCATATTCCCTGGCCATCTTAATTTGGCAATTAAAGTATCCCGATTATTTTGACTAAGAAAGTTGACAATATTTCATTCTACCCAGCGCTCCTTTGAACACAAAAGTGTGATAAGGTAAAATAAATTGGACAACTATTCATGCATGAGCCACTGGAATCCTCTTCAACTGCCAAATTTGTAAACGGCTCTTTTGAAATAGAAAGGTATGAAACGGGAAACCGTACTTTGTTGTAAATTCTGCACTGGCAATAGTCAGTGAAAATACTTTCATTTGTGCTTTAATTCTTAGGCCAGTACTAGCCAGTCGATCCGACCTCTGGTTATAATCTGTTTACCTAATAAGACAGATGCCCTCCACAGCGCCCCAGCAAAGAGCTAAGGTACAATTGAAAATGATGGATCACAAGTCCTGTGTATTTTCCAGAAATGAAGAATTCAGCCCTTCACAGAAACATCAGTCCTTTGGAAGGACCCTCACGTAGTACAGATAAAGCAGGGCTAAGAGCAAGGAAACCTATGGGCTCCAACCTTGACAGTAGCATCACCTTGGGACATGGTGGCCAGATCCCTTGTCTAGGGCTGAGTCAGATCGCAGCCCTGAAACTTGGCCATAACAGACATACATCACTCTCCTACCCCAGCGCCTCTGAGTCATACAGGTGGCCGCCTGCAGCGAACCCCTGAAACGGAAAAGCCTCCATCTAGTTTCGACCTCCACCCTGACCACATCCCTTGTTCCAGAAGCCCCTGAACCCTCGCCTACCCCTCTGGATCAGCAGTCAGGTCCCTTAGGGAACAAAGAGACAGAGGCGCTGGGGCGCGGGGCGGGGTGCGGGATCTGAAGGCGGTGGTAGTTTTACCTTGAGGCGCCCAGGAACCGGCGGCGGCGAAGTCAGTCGCGCAGGGACCACCCGCGCGCCCCGCGCCGCCTCGAAGCGAGTCAGCTGTCGTCCCGCGTCCGGCTCGCGCCCTCCGCTGGGCTCCGCATCTGGTCACAAAGCGCTAGGCGAGGGCCCCGGGTCACCTGCGGCCCGATCCTGCGAGCGTCCGACCGGCCGGCGGCGGCGCGCTCCCCGCCCCTTCCCACCCGCGCGCTGATCGGCTGGTGACTCAGCCGCGAACCGGCGCGCGCGGCCCGAGGCGGCCCCGGGCGCGTCCCGGCGGGAGGCACGGCCCCCCCACCCGACCCAGGAGCTCGGCCTCCTGCCCGCCCCAGCACGTGTTCGTCTGTCTGGCGTACCGTCCGTCCGCCTCGTCCGCCGGTGCCGGGAGCGAAGAGGTGCTGACTGGCACCACTCCGAGGGGGAATCGGCTCCCGCCCTTCCTGCCTCCCGCGCGCCTGGCCCCGCGGGGGCCGCGTTTCCTCCCACCCTGCCCCCGCCCGCGACAAGGTGAAACTTTTTAGGTGAAGTTTCCTCGCCCCGTGCGCTCTCTCCTCCCCAAGCTGGGGCCCTTGGAAGTCAGCACCGCGGCACACAAGCGGCACCCAGTCTCCCCCTTCTGGCGCTCGCGGGGCGAGCGTCCCCGGGCGCGCACACCCCGGGCCCCCCGCGCGCGCACAGCCCGCGCGCTGCGGGAGGGAAGAGCGCGGGGTTCTCTCTGCCTCTCCCACGTCTTGGGTAGCTGCCGGGCACCGACTCCGGCAGAGAAAGATTTGGGCACCACGTAAACAAGGAGCTCATTGTCAGAGACAGAGGTAGGAGCGGATGGACAGACTGTCCAATGATTCCATTGTGCAGCGATTATCCCCTGCTATAACTCGGATTTCTGGAAGGAAGAACAACACAGGAGTTTAACCCCGTGGAAACCTCAGTTTCCTTAACTTTTTTTTTTTTTTTCATAGCAGGAAACAGGCTGATTAAATAACTAGGCAAACATCAATGAACAAGCAAAAGAGAACAAAAGTGTAATTCTTGAATGTTGAGATCGTATGATTTGAAAAAAGGGTTTGAGGGCTTGTGTAGTTGTAATGAGGATTGTGTTAGGATAACTTTATATCCCACATGCCTGGATATAAGAATTGACATTAACTTTCAAGAGAAAATAAAACAGTCACAGGTAAGGGGATCTGAGGAACAGCAGTACCTGTTAGGACTCAGCATTCTCTTTTCCAACTCTCCTTAAGGGCTTGTTCAGATAATATTCACAGTTGGGGGACAATTTACTATGCAGATTTGGGAATTATTTACTACAGGTTAGAAAATAGAAAAGTCTAGTAAGAATAGTTAGCGTTTTCCTGAGAGCTTACTATGTGCCAGACACTTTGCCGGGGACTCTACACAAAGTAATTTCAGTCCTCAAACGTGATTGCCTCATGATTCCTCGATTTTATGGAAGCGGACAGTTCCCGACTTAATAGTACAGCCCTGCGTTGAAGCATTTTGCAAATGATGAAACGGAGTGCTGAGAGGGTCACGCAGCTGTTGGTAAGATCAGAGAGGTTAGAACCCAGCTCAAATCCCAGTCAGGTGTTCCTCACACCATGCCAAGAGGTTGGCCAGGTTGACTAAGCAACACACTCCTACCAGAGATTTCTTGATATCACATGGCATAATTTAACAATGACTATGGTTCAGAATATAATGCTAATTTAGTGGCTGGAGGGTACTGGGCCTATTCATGGACAGATCAATTACAGATTTTGGGTTCATTACCAACTTTCAAAAAATGGTGACTAAACTAATGAACTCACACACACACACAAACACACACACACACACACACACACACACACACATAATTAGTCATATTTGTCCAAAGCAGTTACTAGAGTGCTTTTTCTATTTCCTAGTTTTCATAGCAGTATGTTATCTTGGTTTGTAGATTGCATTATGTAGTTGCTTTAACAGGTTTTCTGAGTTTGTGTGCCATGATAACAATATAAAAAAAAAACATTACAATTAAAGTAGTGGAAAGACCCAGGAAAGCCAATGCAAAGTGGAAAATAGAGTATAAATTCAAGTAATATGTTATATATTGTCAGTACTGAACTTTACTACTTTCTAATTATTGAAAAATTCAATACATTTTAAAACAAGTAAAAAGTGCCATTTTGATTTATTAACCATACATAAGGAGATAACATTTTTATAAAAATAACATAACCAAGAACCGCATAACTGAAAGTATCTGTGTGTGTGTAAATCAAATAATTAGTTTTTAAACGCTGCCTAGATAGGTTTGATCAGGAAAACGAGTACAAGTAATTACACAAGTTTGAACATGGATAGAAGCAGATAATTCACAAAGGCAATAGGAGCTCCACACTTCAGTTTTGGTTTTGTGGCAACGTCAATAGTTGCTGTTTAACTTTCCTTGGGCCCATGGCATGGTGACACGCTGTATGATGAAGTTCTGCTGGTATGTGCCTAACCAAAGCAAACCCCCGTGGTTGGCTAAGCAACACCTGTTTCCAAGCAAATATTCCCTTGCCTTCTTCCACTCTTGGGGCTGGAAATGCTTGTTTTCCCAGACTCCTTTGCAGCCAGACATGGCCATGGGATGTCATTCTGGCAATGAGGTGACGCTGAAGGTGGTTGGGGACTTCAGGGAAAGAGTTTAGTTCCCTGATTAAAGGGATCTTATGAGCTGGTGTCACACCTTCCCATTTCCTGCTTTCTTGATTTCATATATCATACCCAGCAGAGAGCCATCTTGCAACTATGGAAAAAGAAGTTGGCTCTGACATTGCTGAGCTACGGCACCAATGCCAGTAGACACCTGCTGATCAAGTATTTTATGGGAAAATACTTGTTCTAGACCCGTGGTCTGCAAACCGCAGCTCGCGAGCCACATGCAGCTCTTTGGCCCCTTGAGTGTGGCTCTTCCACAAAATACCACATGCGGGCGCACACGTACAGTGCGATTGAAACTTCATGGCCCATGCGCAGAAGTCGGTATTTTGTGGAAGAGCCGGCATTTTGTAGAAGAGCCACAGTCAAGGGGCCAAAGAGCCGCATGTGGCTCGCGAGCCCCGGTTTGCCGAGCCGCAGTTTGCCGACCACTGTTCTAGACACTGTTAGCCAGTGTTACTGTTTCCTTTGGCCAAAAACATTCAAAACTGATATACCCCTCAAATGGGGAGCAAGACATCTCCCAAACTGAGTTTAGCGTAGTAGTGAAGAGTGTGGGTTTTAAAGCCAGGTAGCCTGCATTTTAACCCCAGTTCTGCTGCTTGAGAGCTATACGACTACAGGCCAGTGGCTTATATCTCTGTGTCTTATCTGTAAAAAGGGGGTAATAATAGTACTAATTTGAGGATGAAAGGAGAAGCTAGCTATAAGTAAAGCACATGGAATAGTGTCTGATAAAATATAAGTGCTTAAGGGCATGAGCTATCCTTATCCGCATGCTAAACCATAAACACAATCTCTTCTGTTGACCTGAAGATGGGCCTAACAGTAGCCATGGTCAGGGGAGAGAGGAACACAGTGTCCTGCCAAATCCTTCCTGCTTTCCCTTCACACAGTGCAATTCGGATCTTAGAAGGTACTCTTTAAGTTCATTCGCATGGTGCTGTTTTTGAAACAAAAATGAAAACAATCTTCTTAGAACAGAGGCTTTATGCTGGCAGCCGGTGGAAGGTAGGGCCCACAGACATGCACAGGTCCACAGAATGTTTTTTAAAGTTTGTGCTGCAGCAGACAGAACATACGTTATGCAGCTTGCCATTGTCCTACCATCTTCTCTTACAATCCATCCAGCCTACTTCTGATCTTTTTTTTTTAACCTTTTTTTTTTTTTTTTAAATTAATTCCAGACAGAGGAAGGGAGAGGGAGAGAGTGATAGGAACATCAATGATGAGAGAGAATCATTGACTGGCTGCCTCCTGCACACCCCTTACTGGGGATCAAGCCCGCAACCCGGGCATGTGCCACTGAGCTACACCTGCCCGGCCTACCTCTGATCTTGATGTCACTTTGTCCTGTAGGCATTAGGATTTGTGACACCTGTCTTAGAATATTTTTTTTCTTGGATTCCCTCTCTCTGCCCTTTCCAACTCTCCGATCCTGTTGTCCCTATTATTGTGCTTATGGAAAATGTATCACAAAAAGACAAGAAGAAAAATGATTTGATTCTTTCTCAAATAATTTCTGCGGAAAAAATACATTTTGGGGATGTAGGAATCCTCTTATCTGTTAGTGATATGTTATCCACGTTACAATATTAAAGAATCTGAAATTAACATGGAAAAACAAAACAGAAAAGAAAAGAAACCCACCCCAAACATGCTTTTTCCCTCTTAGTAGCCTCTGTAACAATTTCTGTAAAGTTAGTTTAATAGATAACCTGCTTTGGAAAACCTCACGGTAAAGAACGGAAATGCAGCTATAAGGAGATAGAGCAGAGCAATTTCAATATGAACTGCTTTTATGTCGATTTGTACTGGTCATTTGCTGGTGGCTAGGCTCCCTAAAAATAAAACATGCAATGCTAAGTTATCGAAAAATATAACTAAGTTTATCCAATATTGAGGACAAGTACAAGGCAGTTATGCTCCTGAAGCTACAAATACCATGATTTTAATCAGAAGGCCTGGGAGAGTGGAGACAGGAAAATAAAAAAGAAATTATCACTTCCAACAGGGTGTAGCAATTTTGCTAGTGATTTGGGTCATTTTCATGTCCAGCTTTTTGCCTCTCATAAAATATGCAAAGGTAGAATGTATTTAGCTCCCATTTATTAAATGTCTGCCATATAACAGTCATGTGCTTGGGTTCTACATATGTCCTCACAACAAAACTCTAAGACAGTATCATCCTTTAGTTTACACCCAGGGAAATGCAGCTCAGAGAGATCATGTCACTTCTGCAAGGTCACACACCTGGCCTAAGTCTGTCCCTTTCCAGAACTGTACTTCCCATTGCAGTATTTATCAACTGTTTCTCCTCCTGCGGTGAATGATGCAGTCCTTTAACATAGAGCAGCACAACGTAAGGCTTCCTCCCATTTTTCCTTTCTTCTCTGCACTCTAAGGGATGGCCACCCTCTGCTTGTTTTGACCCTTGGGGACTGATGTTGCAGTGCAGAATAACAGGTGCTAGCACCACCTATGCTGTCCATAGGTTGGAGCAAGGGTCCCAGGCAGTCAGGGTGGCCTAGGGGATGGGCTGTAGGTGTGAGCGACCAAGGCCTTCCTGATGTGAAAAGGAACTGGAATGCTCTTTCCCCGTGTCTCTGTATTTAGGACCCCTTCACTCTCCTTTGGGAACTTAGGGAATGTGAGAAAGGGAAGCCCAGATGACAGAGTCCAGAGTCCTAAGAGAGGGTCTTTTTGAGAATGTCTGTCTTCTTAGAAGATAAAAAATAAAGACAATGACTTGTAGAAAGGCTGCCCTCATAATTATCCTATCAATAGTTCCCTCCATGAAGCTCAGTTAATTTCTTTTTCTTCTCTTTTCTATTCTCATTTTTTCTTTTCCTTTTCTGTCTTTTACCTTGTGGTAAATTACAAAAGCATTTTGGGGAAAAATCTTTCATTTTTATATAACATAGTATAGCATTATTTCCCAACTAGCACATCCATTCCCTCTGTTAATTTAAACTGTTTGGCACTAATACAAATGGATTAGCCTATCTTGGGAAATAATGCATTAACAGTAATAAATATATTTCTTGCCCCAGCTGGTTTGGCTCAGTGGATAAAGCGCCGGCCTGCGGAATAAAAGGTCCCAGGTTCGATTCTGACCAAGGGCATATGCCTGGGTTGCAGGCTCGATCCCCAGTGTGGGGCATGCAGGAGGCAGCCAGTCAATGATTCTTTCTTATCATTGATGTTTCTATCTTTCTATCCCTTTCCCTTCCTCTCTGAAATCAATAAAAATAAATAAATGTATTTCTTTCATCGATTAGCTTTTATTTACGGTTAACCCTTTAGAAAAATGTGTGTAAGTGTGTGTGTATGTTAGTGTAGTTACTGCTGTGTGTTAGTGTAGTTGCTGTGGTTCTAACTTTTACCACTAACTTGATGAGTGCTTTGGCACTTAACTGAGGATCAGTTATTTCAGCTATAAAGACATTTCCAAAGTCTGATGAAAATGATATTAAAAAATTAAGTATCAATCAAAATTTTACTGAAACCAGTCCTTTCGAAACAAATACACCAAACAAGGTGCTAATTGTATTGTACATAAGGGATGCTGTATTAGAAAGAAAGTACTCTGGAGTGTGGTTCTTATTACTATTCCTTGTCCAAATATGATAAAATTCTTTTTTCTATTTCAATGATTGATTTAATAATCAACTTAGGGATAGTATATTTGGTGATCCCAAAAGTAAATTAGGCAGTTTAGAAATGGCTGTGATATTTAACAGTTTAAGAGGTAATATATAGGTCTTAGTGGCATTGAAAAAAAATGATAGAATATTGGAAAGGTTTGATTAGAATCATTGTGACTATTACACATTCTGATGTATACTGAAGTCTAATAAAGATGGTTCCAATACTTTTGTACTGACCAGATTTCAACCATTTGTTTAACAACCTTGGAGTCAAGGTATAATTACTAGTCACGTGGGTTCAAAACACACAGAAAAAATGGCAATAATTCTGGATTAACCTTGGTTTTCCAATTAAGAATTTAAAAACAACATATTAAAAAATAGCACAGACAAATTGTGACCAGCCAAGGGCCATGCTCAGAAAGTCAGTGGTGGTGCAAACTGCTTCAGATTTCTAGTTCACCAATTCATTATAAACAACCCGGCCTTTACTTACTTTAAAAAACAAAATTCAACCAAACTGCCCCCAAGGGGCAGTTGCAAACTAGCCTCCAGACAGAACTGTCAAGAGTCAATAAAATCACCTACAAATTTCTGTGCTTATGTTGAAGGAATTCTCAGAGAGTATGCAACCTGAATTAGAAAAGACATCTTCTTAAAGCTTTTCCCGAAGTGTCTGGGCCATCTGTTTTGGCCCAAGCTCCCATGTTAGAGCTGTTACCAAGTACTATTGGCTCTCCCATTGCTACTGTTAACAAATGGATTTGTCACCCCAAAGTTAAGAAAAACCAGATGTTTCCTTTGTTGTTCAGTATTCCAATGGCAGGTCAAGAGCATGTTTAAACAGCACCAGTGCAATTGAGAAATAATCTTAGTAACCTGATCAATGAGGTCATATGATTTAGGATACTTTCAAGATTTTGAGTGAATTTCAATATTTGGCTATCTACAATTATTGGATTACCCTCAAATTAATCTGCTGTTGTTTTTTCATAAATAGAAACCTATATTTTATGGGAATCATAATTTGTATGGAAGCAGTTATAAATCCTATATAATAAAAGCCTAATATGCTAAGTGTCCGGTTGTCCCATCATCTGTTCAACCAATCAAAGTGTAATATATTAATGATATGCTAAGGCCACTCAACCACTCACTATGACATGCACTGACCACCAGGGGGCAGACGCTCAATGCAGGAGCTGCCCCCTGGTGGTCAGTGCGCTCCCACAGGGGGAGTGCTGCTCAGCCAGAAGCCAGACTCATGGCTAGCGAGCACAGCAGCAATGGCGGGACCCTCTCCCTCCTCCACTGCAGAGCTAAGGATGTCTGACTGCCGGCTCAGGCCCGTTCTCATAGGCCCGGCAGTCAGACATCCCCTGAGGGCTCCTGGACTGTGAGAGGGTGCAGGCCAGGCTGAGGGACTCCCTCCCCGAGTGCAGGAATTTCATTCACCAGGCCTCTAGTATGGAATAAAATATTTAAATATGTATAACCTATAACCTGAGGTCTTGTAATCCATCAATTAATTTCTTACCCAAATGTTTATTGAGCCCATGCCATGTGCCAGGGAAGTATTAGTGTCTGGGCTACAAAGATGGATGAGATGTGATCCTTAACATTGAGGGCCTCATAATCTAGCATAGAAAACTCACATGTAAATCAGCAGACCTGGTACAACATGGCAAGTGCTAACCACTGTTAGGAGAGTGTCACGGACTAACTGTGGCGATTGGGAGGAGATGAGGGAACATGGAAGACAGTGCGAGGTAGGCCACATTTGAGCCACACCTGAAAGGATGAGCAGGAGTTTACCAGGCAACTGTATTTTCAGGGGGGATTTGCAGATGAGGAAATGAATTCTTTTTTTAAAAAAATTTTGTTTTATTGCTTATTACAAAGAGTGGTACATATGTCTCCCCTTTTTTCCCCCTTGACCTTTCCCTGGCCTCCGCTCCCCCCCAGTGTCTTGTGTCCATTGGTTATGCTTATATGCATGCATACAAGTCCTTTGGTTGATCTCTTACACCACCACCCCCCTCCCCCCAACCTTCCCTGGCCTTCTTGCTGTAGTTTGACAGTCTGTTTGATGCTGCTCTGCCTCTGTATCTATTTTTGTTCATCAGTTTATAATGGTCTTTATTATCCATAAACGAGTGAGGTCATGTGGTATTTTTCTTTCATTGACTGGCTTATTTCACTTAGCATAATGCTCTCCAGTTCCATCCATGCCGTTGCAAATGGTAAGACCACTCGGTGGTAATAAAAATTGAGCCCCATTCAGAAAGGTTGCTTTTGATTTGTCTTATTTACTTTTTGTTGTTTAATGACAGTCTGGTGCACAATGATGAGCTTATGTTGGACTTGTTAAGCTTAAGGTGGAGTATTTATGTGCCCTTGCACAATGAGTGGTGACAGGTCTGGAACTTACACTAAAATACCAATGTGCCGATTGTTCTGTTGCCTACTTGGTTGTGTTGGCAACTAGGTTTTTTAGACTTCCCTTCTTCAGGCAATTTAAGGCTGAAGTTGGCTTAAAGGGAAGCTGTGTGAGTTCTGGGAGGCAGAAGAGAAGCAGCTGTAATTATGTTCTGAAGGTTATCGCTGGCCCCAGGGTACTGCTGGGTTTCAATTTGTTCTTGCTCTTCCGTTCTTCCTGTTGCTGGTCTTGGCTACCACAAGTGACCCCAGGCCTCCACTGGATGCTTTGCTGACAATTCACAGAGGTGGCAGCCATGGCCAACAACCTTCCATATACTTATGGTCCAACCCCAGTAGCAATACATGTTAGCTTCCACAGCTTCTTGAAAGTTCTGACTCGTTGGTGACTTTTCTGCTTTGTCAACTGCATTTTGTAGATCTTTATCTTCCCAGCTCTTCCCACAATTGAGTGAGCATTCATTCCTATCATAAACTCCTTCTCCCATCACACTCAGAGTGGTTCTACTTTCCTGATTAAATCTGTTTAAAGCTACAACTGATGTGTACTTTCAAACAGAACTCCTTGAAAACACTACATTTTCCACTCAAAACTGTTGATCACTTGCAATTGTTTTGAGAGTCTGTTTTTTTCTGGACTTCCCGATAGTGACCACTAGTGCAGAATGATGGTCTTAATATGTCCAAATAGGAGACATTGTCAGGAAAGCTCTGAGGAATCTCAAGAAAAGTCAACATTTGGTTCTTATGCTGTGGAAAGAAATCATTATTATTATTACTTTTTGTTTGTTTAAGTTTTTGTTTTATTTTTGAAATTAATTTCCATTCAAATTGTGTCAACATAAGAAATGTTCATGCTCTCAGAGCATGAGTGGGGGGGGGGGGCGGGGAGGTTGGGGGTTAATGGGAAATGAGGACACATTTGTAATACCTTAACCAATAAAGAAATTTTAAAAAAAGAAATGTTCAAACCTGTAGAGAATTTTTATGAGGTTATTTGAGCCAAACTGACAACAACTTCTGGGAAACAAAATATCAATGGATTGAGAAAATGCTTGAGAATGGCAGTTTTGCAGCAGTCTCAATGTGCTTTCTTCTTTACTTTTCTAGTTGTACGATCTCCATTCAGCCAGCTTTTAGGCGGTTCTGTTATTATTACTTTTTGTATGTGAACATTTTAATATAATCTAGTACTCCAGAACTGTCTGGACCATAGAGAGCCGGACATGAAAGGTATTAGGTGCCTTGCATACAGGAAGGGAGGACGAAGGCAGATTATGGCAGGAAAAGAGGAGTTCATCCTGCTGGCAGGTGGAGGCATTCCTGGGGTAAAGTGGGATAAAGCCTCTTATTGAAAAAGCAGCTGTGGAACAGGGATCCTGATGCTATTGGCTCAATAAACATCCCCTCATGAGAAGGTTATGACAGGAGAGAGTGAGGGTACTGTCTAGAACTCTAGAATAAGCTTTTGAGTTGCTTTTCTCCATGCACCCCTGTCCTGGGGAGATGGTGGAGTTTAAGTCCAAGGATTATGAGAAAATATATTGACTTTGTTGCCGGTATTGGGAAATGAGACTTGGTCTAGAAAACTGTGTTCCCTGAGAGGGAAGTTCATAGCACTTCAGGCTTACCTCAAAAAAACAAGAAAAATTAACAATAAGTTACTTAATTTTACAACTTAAAGAATTAGAAAGAGAACAATAAGAAAATCCCAGAATAAGTAGAAGGAAGGAAATAGTAAAGATTAGAGCAGAAATAAATGACATAAAGATTTTTTAAAAATACAAAAAAGTCAATGAAACCAAGAGCTGATTCTTTGAAAGGATAAACAAGATTGATGAACCATTAGCCAGACTCATCAAGAAACAAAGAGAGAGAACCCAAATAAATAAAATCAGAAACAAAAGCAGAGAAGTAACCACTGATACCATAGAAATGCAAAGGATTGTAAGAAAATACTGTGAATAACTATATCCCAACAAGCTGGATATGCGGATGAAATGGAAAAATTCCTAGAAAAATACAATCTCCCAAAACTGAATCAGGAATAATAAAAAAACCTGAATAGGCCAATAACAACTGATAAAATAGAAGCGGTAATAATAATAATAATAATAATAATAATAATAATAATAAAAACGCCCAGCAAACAAAAGCTCATGTCCAGACAGCTTCACAGGGGAGTTTTACCAAACATTAAAAACTATTCCAAAAAATCCAAGAGGAAGGCACACTTCCAAGCTCTTTTTTTATGAGGCCAGCATTATCCTAATTCCAAAACCAGATAAAGACACTACAAAGAAAGATAATTATAGGCCAATATACCTGATGACCATAGATACTAAAATTCTCAACAAAATATTAGCAAATCAGATCTAGCAATATATTAAAAATATCATACACCATGACAAAGTGAAATTTATTCCAGTGATGCAAGGCTGGTACAATATTCACAATAAATGTGATACATCATATAAAAATGTTAAAAGACAAAAATCACATGATCATATCAATAGATGCAGAAAAAACATTCAACAAAATCCAACACCCATTTTTGATAAAAACTCTCAGCAAAGTTGGAATAGAGGGATCATACCTCAACATGATAAAGGCCGTATATGACAAACCTACAGCCAACACCAAACTCAATGGGCAAAAACTAAAACCATTTCCCCTAAGAACAGGAACAAGACAGGGATATCCACTTTCACCACTTTTATTCAACATAATACTGGAAGTCCTAGCCACAACAATCAGACAAGAAGAAGAAATAAAAGGCATCCAAATTGAAAAAGACGAAGTGAAGCTCTCATTATTCTCAGATGACATGATATTGTGTGTAGAAAACCCTAAGGAATCCACCAAAAAAACCCAAAACACAACCTACTAGATTCAATAAACAAATTTGGCAATATAGCAGGATACAAAATCAACACCCAGAAGTTGATAGCTTTTTTATACACTAATAATGAATGCTCAGAAAGAGAAACTAAACAAATAACCCTATTTACCGCTGCAAAAAAATTAATCCTACCAGACCTGAGGCCCTGAACCTAACTGTCCCCCTATACCTGGACTCCTGAGCATTAAAGAGAAAAAAACAACATGATATAGAAAAATGTTAGTTACATGCAAACAAGTGGTTAGAATAAGATGGAATTGGAGAGATTGTAGAAAATAGGTCATCTACCTTTCATCTACCTTTCATCTAGCGCCAATATTCCACCTTTGTGTGGAAATTACCGAAAAATCGGTACAGCGGTCTGGTAGGGTTCATTAAGATACTTAGGAATAAATTTAACCAAGGAGGTAAAAGACTTGTACTCAAAAAACTATAGGGCATTGAACAAAATAGAGAAAGATATAAACAAATGGAAGAATATACCATGTTCATGGATTGGTAAAATTAACATCATTAAAATGTCTATACTACCTTAGGCAATCTATAGATTCAATGCAATCCTTATGAAATTACCAACAGCATATTTCACAGATCTAGAAAAAATAATCCAAAAATTTATATGGAACCAAAAAAGACCCCTAATAGCTGCAGCAATCTTGAGAAAGAAGAACAAAGTTGGAGGAATCACAATACCAGATATCAAATTATACTACAAAGCTACCGTAATTAAAACAGCCTGGTTCTAGCACAAGAACAGGCATATAGATGAATGGAACAGAATAGAGACCCCAGAAATCAACCAAGCCATCATGCTCAGTTAATATTTGGCAAAGGAGGCAAGAGCATACAATGGAGTCAGGACAGTCTCTTCAATAAACGTTTTGGGAAAAATTGGACAGATACTTGCAAAAACATGAAACTAGACCCCTAACTTACACACAAGAATAAACTCAAAATGAATAAAACTTAAATATAAGTCAGGAAATCATAAAAATCCTAGAAGAAACCACAGGCAGCAAAATCTCAGACATCTATCCTAGCAATATGTTTACAGATACATCTCCTAGGGCTGTGGTCGGCAAACTGCGGCTCGCGAGCCACATGCGGCTCTTTGGCCCCTTGAGTGTGGCTCTTCCACAAAATACCACAAAATACCACGTGCAGGCGTGCATGTACAGTGTGATTGAAACTTCGTGGCCCATGCGCAGAAGTCGGCATTTTGTAGAAGAGCCACACTCAAGGGGCCAAAGAGCCGCATTTGGCTCGCGAGCCGCAGTTTGCCGACCACTGGAAAGGAAACTAAGGAGAAAATAAATGGGACTACATCAAAATAAGAATCTTCTGCACAGCAAAAGAAACCATCAGCAAAATGAAAAGGGAGCCCACTGTATGGGAGAACATATTTGGCAATGATACATCTGATAAAGGGTTAATATCCAAAATGTATAAGGAACTCATACAACTTAACAAAAGGAACACAAACAATCCAATTTAAAAAAATGGGCAAAGGACCTAAATAGATACTTCTCCAAAGTGGACATATAGACAGAAAAGAGACATATGAAAAAATGCTTAAAGTCACTTATCATCAGAGAGATACAAATAAAAACAACAATGAGTTATCACCTCACACTTGTCAGAATGACTGCCATCAACAAATCAACAAATGACAAGTGCTTGCAAGGATGTGGAGAAAAGGGAATCCTAGTACATTGCTAGTGGGAATGCATACTGGTGCAGCCACTGTGGAAAACAGTATGGAGTTTCCTCAAAAATTAAATATGGAACTGCCATTTGACCCAGTGATCCCACTTCTAGGAATATATTCTAAGAAACCTGGAACACCTATCAGAAAGAATGTATGCACCCCTATGTTCCTAGCAGCACAATTTACAATAGCTAAAAATCAGGAAATAGCCCAAGTGCCCATCAATGGATGAATGGATAAAAAAAGCTGTGGTACATTTATACCATGAATACTATGCAGCAGTAAAAAAGAAGAATCTCTTACTCTTTGAGACAATATGGAGGGACCTGGAGAATATCATGCTGAGTGAAATAAGTCAGTCAGAGAAAGACAAGTATTACATGATCTTACTCATATATGGAATCTAATTAACAAAACAAACTGATGAACCGAGTGGATCCAAAGACATGGAAGCATGGAACAGAGTGTGGAATCTCGGAGGGAAGGCGGGTGAGGGTGGGTGGGAGGGGATCAACCAAAGACCTTGTATGCATGTGTGCATAACCCATAGACACAGATAATAGGGTGGTGAAGGTCTGGGGTGGGGATCAGGCTTGAGCTAGAGCAGTGGTCGGCAAACTCATTAGTCAACAGAGCCAAATATCAACAGTACAACGATTGAAATTTCTTTTGAGAGCCACATTTTTTAAACTTAATCTATATAGGTAGGTACATTGTTATTAACTTAATTAGGGTACTCCTAAGGCAGTGGTGGCGAACCTTTTGGCGTGCCAGCATTTTGAAAAACCCTAACTTAACTCTGGTGCTATGTCACATATAGAAATTTTTTGATATTTGCAACCATAGTAAAACAAAGACATATTTTTGATATTTATTTTATATATTTAAATGCCATTTAACAAAGAAAAATCAACCAAAAAAATGAGTTCACGTGTCACCTCTGACATGCATGTCATAGGTTCGCCATCACTGTCCTAAGGCTTAGGAAGAGCCACACTCAAGGGGCCAAAGAGCCGCATGTGGCTCGCGCGCTGCAGTTTGCCGACCACGGAGCTAGAGGGTGTCAATGAGAGGAAAAAGGGAACATATGTAATACTTTCAACAATAAACAAAAAAAACAACCAAAAAACAGAAAAGTGTGTGCCCTGGGGAGTATTTTCTGCTTTTTGCCTTTCTTCAAAGCTCGCAAAGGAGAACATAGGTGTCTCCTACTCCAAGAAGAGAGCCAGTTTTGGCAGCCCAGCCAACAAAGACAATAGTATTGGCATAGTTTATTCCTTTGGTAGGAATAGCCTCCTTCTTATATTCACATGGCAAACTCTTACTCATTTTATAAAATCCAAAACTAACGTTGGGTTTTCCCTGACTGACAGCCCTCGCCAGTCCTGCCCTGCTCCACACCCTGGGCAGGGTGACAGGTTGCTTCATCTTGTTTTCCAGTGACACTTCATACTCCTGGTTTAGTGCATCTCCCACTGTACTACAATTAGCTGTTTTTCTGTTGTTGACCACATGACCTAATGATATATTAATTTTGTGTTTTCCCCCCTGTCTTCTGCTTTATGGATCAGAAAGCATTAAGGCAAATAAAATAAGAAAAGCTGTCACTGGGCAGAAGGAGGTAGGAAATCTTACATCTCTAGAGTGTTGCATATAAAGAAGGCGCTGCCTCACTGCAAATATAGGATAACCCAGCTTTGCATTAGCCTGGTTATCAGGCAAGGCGGAAGACATAGTACACTTTCAATTTGCTGAAAAACCTTGATATCTATGCATTTATAAAGTTTTAAAAATGCACAATAAGCAATTATTATGCTATGTCCTCCGTAGATTGCTCTGTAGGCATTGTAAGAGTTGGCGATCATGGTCTGGGCACAGAGCCTTCATATACAACCGGCTTTATGGGCCTGATGACCCCTGACCCATGCTATGTAATTAATAATTGTTTCCTCTTCCTGGGAAACAGGTGGGATTAACAAACTGTGACAGTGTCTATAGACAGTGCTTGGGTTACGTCGGACTCGACATCGTTTCGTGGTTACATTCGTCTTCTCCCGTTTATTTATAAAAAAAAAAGTTCTGTCATTTCGACGTATGTACATTATGTGCGTTATGGTTTTTATTATTTATTTACCACAAGTAAAGGTCAGGAATTGTTATCTTTCTTTAAATTTTTTTTTTTACTGTTTCACTTCATTACTGCTGTGCATGTGCTCCATGTGAGTGACGTAGGTGCTTATGTAGGTGGGTTCCGACTTGACGCTGTGCCGTAGGAATGGAGCTCCGACGTAACCCAAGGACCTACCGTATTATCCTTAAAGAAGTCACACTGAGATGGCGTCTCCTCCCCAAAGGACATATGACACATACTGCAGAAAGGAAGAGTCATGCAATATTTGCAAAATTCTTGTGACATTTTTCTTTGTCCAGATAACATGCTTATTAGCTACTTCTATTGGATATTTTAAAGGGATCCATTACTTAGTGCCTCCGGTGAGGCAAAAACATGGGAATTAGATGTGTCTATTAAACCTGTCACCAATGAGGTAAAGCATGTGATTGGAGGGTATCAGCAAACCCACCTCAAGAGCCTGGAGGAGGAGAGTGGTGTCCAGATGTCACCCAGGACTCCCAGCACACCTGTTCCTTTGGAAGCACCTGCTGATCGTGCCCATGGCCCTTGGCTATAGGGTGGAGGGGCGGTAATGTACAGTTGTTGCAAAGTATTTCATGACCATCTGAGTCAAGTCCCATGGGGCTAGTCTGGGACTTGGTCCCTGGGCTGAAGTAACTCCAAAAGAATCCCACCCACCGTGCTTGGGTGCAGCATAAGGTCCTACAGGCCAGGACAGCTCAAATGAAACATTTACTTATTTACCCATGGTGGCCACGAGAACATAACCAGGTTATCTGAGTTATGGTTGAGAATGGGATGACAAAGGGGAAAATCAAGAAACAGCACTCTGTCAGGAGAGAGATGAGGCAAGGCACATCGGAGGCATGCCTCAAGAGGCCAGAAACAGGATGAATACCATTTTCATGACCTCTCACCTGTTTCCAGGTCTTCTGTCGTTCTCTGTATTGGTTTACTCTTTATTGTTGTCAGAACACTTCCTCCCGTAGACTCCTAAAAGGGGTGCAGGTGATGAGAATTTTTGTGAGATCTTGTAAGTCTAAATGTGTTCTTATTTTACCCTTATTACTTCATTGATAGTTTGGGTGAATGCAGAATTCTAGGTTGAAAGACAAAGATTCATTATCTTCTAGCTTCACTCTGGTTCTTGAAAAGTTGGATGCTATTTTAAATCCTGACCCCCACCCCTTGTATTCATTTTCTCATCTCTCTTCTGGGTCTCCAAAATTTAGATGTTAAACCTGTAGGAATTGTTTTCTAATTTTTTCATATGTATATGAAATATGTACACACACACACACACACACACACACATACATGAAATAGTTACCATGCAGGCATCTTTGAAGATAAACAAAGATGCCAGTGCGGACAAGAAAAGTAAGTGAGAAAGGCATTTTGTATTTGTCCTAATTATTCTTAATTTCGTAATCTTTGACAATAGAAGTAGAAAGAAAAAAGACCTTTTTGGTATATTTTGTAAATCTTCTTCCTTGCTCTGAATGTTATCTGTTTCATCTTCAGCTCTGAAAATTTGCTAGGTAACTTACTGGGTAACTGATTGAGTCCTTAACCTATGGATTTTTATTTCCTGGATGTAAATGAGCAATTGGGTACATGTAATCTTTCATATCATATTTGGCTGTAAAAGCTGATCTTGCATTGGGTTATCTCAATACTAATTAGTACTTCTACTAGAAGGAGGCCTGTGGCACCGAGAGGAAGTGACACATATAGCAGTTAATGCTAGTGCTCATTCAACATCTCTAGAAGGATTGGTTAAAAGAGATGCATAGCCCTAGCCAGTTTGGATCAGTGGATAAGGCATTGGCTTGTAGACCAAAGGGTCCTTCTCGGGTTTGATTCTGGTCAGGGGCACGTACCTGGGTTGTAGGGTCCTCCTGGCCCAGGCCCTGGTTGGCTCGTGCAGGAGGCAACCAATCAATGTGTTTCTCTCACATCGATATTTTTGTCTGTCTTTCCCCCTCTCTTCCACTCTCTCTAAAAATCAATAAAAAATATCCTTGGGTGAGGATTTAAAAAATAAAATAAATAAAAGAGATGCATACCTTTAAGGTCCACTTATAGATTCTAAAGTTCTTCTATGTTTATTATATTCAAAGAGAAAAAAATCACAGATGCTACCTACTCATTGTGGTTCTCATTTTGATGAATATAAGGTTTTAATAACGTTATGATCATTTCAAGTATACAATATAATTTTCGGAGCATTTAATGTACAATTTTATGGCATAGCTCACTATCACAAGCATTGAATGAGTACTCTTAGTAATAAAGAATGTATGGAACAAATTCTTAAAATTCAATTCAACACTTTTATTTCACACAGTGCAAGCTGAAACGAAGAACAGCCTTTACCATGACCTATCTTTCCAACATTACATTCACTTACCTGGCTTTCTACGTTCTGCTTTATACTACTCTGTATGTTTTAGGCTTTCATGTGTCCTCTGTTTTTTGTTTCTGTTACCTGGAATCCTTCCGCCAGCTTCTTTGCTCAAGCAGGCTTTCCTGATTCTCCCAAGAAAGTTAACCCATTTCGTCTTTAAAGTTCATAACACATTATTTGTACCTTTCTAACAATACGAATTTTCTTCTCCTTGGAAGTATACCTCCCTGTCTTCCTTTTACATTATAAACCTCTTCAGAACAGGAATAATGTCTTGTTCATCTGCATATCTCCTACTATATTTAGAAGACTTTAAATAACTGTTGTTAAAATGAATTTTACATAACACATATGTAAGCAAAAGTCTACAGTCTTATTAAAACACAAACAAAAACCCAACAAAGCATGTAGGAAATATATGTAGGAAAACGTGTATGTGGCCTTTATTAGAAAGAGTTATATCCCTGGGTAAAGCTAGTTCCCAATCTATCAATAATGACTATCATCTTTTCTAGTCCACCTTTATTATTAGCAAAGACTTTGCATGTGTATCAGGTTTTGATGACTAGGAATATAAAGTTAAACATGATATTCCTTTGGAAAAGTACCCTCCCACACCCTTACAATCAGCCAAAATAACCCATAAGATTGAACTCTTAGCTTTGAAATGGCTTTCTTTAGTTAGCTGTCTTATAACTCTAATATTTTGAGTATGTCAGTTCAACAAAAAAGGTGATCCAGGTGGAATGGAAGCCCAATTCCCCCTCTTTATTAACCTAGCCTGGATAAATTTCCCAATAAAAAATTCCCCAAGATTTATTTTAAGTTTCTTGTTATTGGGAAAATCAGCAACTTCAAAGCATTTTCAGAATATTGTCCTAGAGCTAAACTTTAGATCGCCTTTATTAAAGAGTTTTTAAAAAAACTACTTGAGGAGCTTTTGGGAAAGATTATCGATGTAAGCCTGAGCTAAAAGTCATTGGTTTACATTTCATTAGTCATGCTGTTTGTCACCAGTAAATCTTTCACTGGACATTTGCCCATTCCTATGAAAATAACACTCTTGCCTTTATTTCTACATTTTAGCTTCCATTAAACTGAGGCTTAGAACTCCTTTTTTTTTTTTTTTCAGGTATAGGATAAGATTACCAGAAATAAGTGTAATGTTGAAACTTTTATTTATTGACTGAAATAAGTTTTTGGTCTCTATCAGGGACCATGGTTGTATCTTCTTGTGTATTTGGAAAATTCCTTTGAACATGTGAAGTGTGTGTAATGAATTTCTGCAATGAATGACAAAAATATGAAAACTCTTGGGATTTTAAATATTGTAAAGATGTTTAATGCCATACCAAAAAGTTGTTCTTTGATAGCCCATGTACAGTAATCATGTATTCATGATTCACCATCATTATATTATTTATTCATGACAATAACTCTAGGATTCAGAAAATACATATAATGTACATTTGTATATAATTTGATTTTTTCATTCAGTGGAATCTGATGTATGTTATCTTTTCCTGACACATGAGTTGAATAACTTTTTAGTAGCTGGTTATTGTGTTTTCTTTTTCCTCAAAATTTAATCTAGAAACAACTTACATTAAGGTTGGTGCTAAAAGTCTATCTGATGAGAATCTTTCCAATGTTCTTTTTATACTTAGATTTATAGATAGAAGATTACACATCAGTCACATTTAAATTGAAGTAGCATTTCAAAATAAAGTTTTTCTCTCTATGTTTGTTTTAGTAATATGACTTTGCTTGTTTTGAATATAGAATAATAATTATTTGCTAGTCTAGAAATAGCTAAATATCCAATTTTCAGATTAACATTAAATTTCCATTATTGCCTGTTTGATGTCCTTACATGGCCATAATCAAGTAAGATCCATGTTGCTTGATTATAATGTTCATCTGGCTTTCTGCCATATAAATGGATGCATTAATACTCAGTTCTCCACAGAGTTGTGAAGTTCAGTTAATGTTTATAGAAGCTTCATGAGATTGTCTGCTGAAAGATTACATGAAGTAAAATTTTAAAAAAGCAAAAGTGTAAAGTATTCTAGAAATAGTTGCTTAGCATACAGGTTTTAAGTGTGCAACTTAATAAAATATCATCTTCATACTACATCATGCATGCATTGCCCAAAGTAAAGTCTCTTCTGTCCCCATTTATACTCTCTTTGCCCACTTCTACCTCTCCCCATCTCACTTTCCCTCTGGCTATCACCATACTGTTGTCTATGTCTACGTGATATATATAAATAAAATTAGAGGCCCAGTGCACGAATTCGTGACCATTTGGGGTCCCTCAGCCTGGCCTGCAGGATTGGGCTGAAACCGGCTCTCAGACACCCCTGAGGGGTCCCTTGACCTCAGAGATATATTGATGAAAATACTGCTGTGAGAGATGTCTGAGGTATTACTGCCTATGTTTTCTTCTAGGATTTTTATGGTTTCATGACTTACATTTAAGTCTTTTGTCCATTTTGAATTTATTCTTGTGTATGGGGTAAGTTGGTGGTCTGGTTTCATATTTTTTGCAGGTACCTGTGCAATTTTCCCACCACTATTGATTGATGAGTCCTATGTTGTTATTATAAATATCCCAGTTAAAAGCTAAGCATATCTAAATACTTTTTGTAGCATTCTTTGTGATTTATAAACATCAATGGTCTGAAAATATATTATAGTTAGGTCTTTTTACAATAGACTGAATTAAATAGATGCTTTCTAATCCTGAGAAATTGAGCATTAAAATAGTTAGGGAGCTGAATTTTAAAGAAGTTAGGACTGTTATAACAGGTACCTCATTACTTACCTGTATTAGAGAATATTCTCCTTTCCATAGCTTAAAGAGTAACATAGACATCTATTTTCAACATAGAGCTCATTTCATGGTTTAGTTATACCATGTATGAAGTATCTTTAGCCACATTATACTGTATAGAAATATTTAATATTGCACAGATCAGCTGTAAGAAATACAGAAAGACTTATGTTTCCTCCTGGAAAACTTTCAGTTTCTAGTTGTGGAAATATTTTCCCCCTAGACAAAGTTGCTAAAAATTTTGTGGAATAAGTTTTTTAAAAATAATCAAATAGAAAACACAGCATAGCATACACAAAGGGCTTCTTTATTAGAAAGTTATTTAGGGGGTTTCTTTAAAAAATTTCCAGAAAAAAAGACAGCTAAAATGACTTGTAGGACATATGAGTAAGCAAAAATTTCTAAGAAATTCTAGGAAAATGAGCTAAGGGGAAGGTTATTCATGTGTGTTAGTTATTATGTGGGTAAGTTTTCTTTTTTTAAAAAAAATAATATTTAAGAAAAATATTAGGACACACTTATTATTTCTTCTTTCATTTTTACTATTCCCAAAGATTTTTCAATAGTACCTATTCTAATGTAGATCACAAGATTCTTAAAAAGTCAACTTCAAATTTTTAAAATCATGTCAAAAGATAATATTTTCTGTAAGTTTGCACAAGGTGAAGTAAATCTGTAATCTAATTTAAAATGTATAACACAATTTCAGGAAACAGAAATATATATTTTTAATGATACTATACTATAATAGATATGTTATAGAGAAATGCCTCAATTGATGAAAATATTTGGGTAATATGCTGTTTTGTTTAATTACTTTTAATTTTTACTTTAAAATTAAAAACTTTATTATCAATTCTTGCTGAAAATCTTTAAAAATTGAATTCATAGTAGGTAAATGGTATACTCACCTCCTCCCACAACGACATCAAAATTACAACTAAACTACAGAACAACTATCATTTAGAACCTAAATTCTGGCTGAATGGAAGTCCTACAACTCAGGAATTAAAGAAGAAGCTACACCAAGACTGGTAGGAGGGATGAGACATGGAACACATGTGGCAGGTAAAATTTGGGAGGGCCATCTCAGTTCCAGAGGTCCCCCTGAGGAGTGAGGAATCCCTGCCCCACACCAGGCCCCCCAGCCCACTGTTCCAGGGCCAGGAAGAGAAGTCCCCATTACTTCTGGCTGCAAAAACCAGTGGGGATTAAGACTGAGGGATATGGGGTGGTGCTGGTCCCAGGAAATTCCTCATAAGGGCCCACTCACAGACTTAATCAGACTCACTCTCTCTGAGCTCCAGTAGTGGGGTAGCAGCTTGAAAGGAACCAAAGACATACAAGGAAAACCTGAATTGTCTGGCATCAGAGCAAGAGCTGAGGGGCAGCTTTATCCCAGACAGAAGGGCTGGCAGAGACCATTGTTCCTTTGCTGAGCCCTCCCTCCACAGTGCCAGCAGGTGGGCACTGAGACTCCATCAACATGGCTCATACCCTTTGCCCAACCCTGATGATTCCCTGAGGCCCCACCCACCCAAATTTCAGCCCCCTCTCCCAAGCTGTGTCCAGTGGCTCATGCTTCAGTTTTTCCTAAAATCTCTCAAATAAACAGCATCTGGCCTGTACCTCTTGCTTAAGTGACCCCAGGACTGGCACTAGCAGCATCCGGCCTTGGTGGGCAGCTTGGCCTTGCCTGGGCAACTCCAAGCCCAGCTCAAGTAACAGCCATATGCAGATCACTTTTTAGCTTGTGCTGTGTGGTAACAGGCAGAACACAGACAGCAGCTGACCTTAAACTCACCTTCTGGGTGGCTCCAGAGCCAGTACACCCAGCGGATACCTTCAGACCACATTAAAGCATCACCAACCAACCAACTCCACAAGTGACGTACTCAGCAGGCAGACCCAGCTGGCATCAGAGCCCTGCTAAAGTAAGTACTGCTTTATGGGGTGGGCCCCTGCACAGCTGATTCTCCACAGTGGTTGAAAGTTTGTCCTTGGTGGTCACAGTTAGTCTTTGTAGCTGATTGGCCTGGGGTAAATCTCTCTCATTGATGTGCCAACAGCAATAAAGGCTCAACTACTAAAGGAGGGTGTACACAACACACACACGGGCACACCTTAAGCGCCCAGCTTGGGTGGTTGGCTAGGCTGTGCCATGGGACCCTATAGAATACCTACTACATTAGGACATTCAACCAAGCATCTGTAGCAGCTCTACCTAATACAAAGAAAACAAGCAAACACAGGGAGGCTGCCAAAAATGAAGAGACAAAGAAACATGTCCAAAATGAAAGGACAGAACAAAACTCCAGAAAAAGAACTAAACAAAGTGGAAGCCAGCAACCTAGTAAGTAGGTGCAGAGTTCAAAGGTTATAAAGATGCTTAATGAACTTAGTTAGAACCTCAACAGCATAAAAAGGACCAGTTAGAAATGAAGAATATATTAACTGAAATGAAGAATAATTTACGGGAATCAACAGTAGAGTAGAGGAAGCCAAGAATCAAATCAGCAATTTGGAATATAAAGAAGCAAAACAAAACAAAACAAACCCAAATCACAACGAAAAGAATATTAAAAAAATCAGAATAGTATAAGGAGCCTCTAGGACAACTTTAAGAATACCAACATTTGTATCATGGAGGTGTCAGAAGGAGAAGAGAGAGAGAGCAAGAAATTGAAAACCTATTGGAAAAAATAATGATAAAAAACTTCCCTAACCTGGTGAAGGAAATAGACATACAAGTCCAGGGAATGCAGAGGGTCCCAAACAAGATGAACCTAAATTGGCCCACACCAAGATGCATCATAATTAAAATGCAAAAGGTTAAAGACAAAGAGAGAACCTTAAAGGCAGAAAAAGAAAAACAGTTATCTACAAGGGAGCATCATACGACTGTCAGCTGATTTCTTAACAGAAACTTTGCAGGCCAGAAGGGAGTGGCAAAAAATATTCAAAGTGATGAATAGCAAGGGCCTATAACCAAGATTACTCTACCCAGCAAAGCTGTCATTTAGAGTCAATGGGCAGATGAAGAGCCTCCCAGATAAGAAAAAGCTAAAGGAGTGCATCACCACCAGTGTTATATGAAATGTTAAAGGGTCTTATTTAAGAAGAAAAAAAATAAAAAGATTAAAAATTTAAACAATAAATGGCAATAAATACATATCTATCAACAACTTAATCTAAGAAACAAAATAAACAGATGGAACAGAAACAGACTCAGAGACACAGAGAACATTTTGATGGTTGCCAGATGAGAGGGGACTTGGGAGGATGGGTGAAAAAGGTGAAGGGATTATGAAATACAAATTGATTGTTATATGTGTGGTTCCAGATAGGTATGAGATTTATTGGGATGATCATTTATTAGTAAGTTATGTAATATCTAATCATTGGAGTATACACCTGAAAGTAATGTTATAATGTGTGTCAACTGTAATTGAAAAATAAAAATGATTTTAAAATAAAAAATGAATTCATAATCTTGTGTGACCTATGTCCTATGTGGTTCAGGGTTCAGGATCTGGAGAAGGGCTGCTTGCAAATGACAGAGATGAGACAAGAAATAATAATTTGGAAATATTGGGGGCCAGGAGGAAAGCCCAACACAAGGGGAAGGACTTCCACTGGTACCCAGGCCTTGCCAATCTTTTATTCAATTTTGGATACACATATAGCCCTTAGTCAGGCAGGCAATTCCAGTAACAGACAGAATATCTTAAAGGTCAGTAAATATTAGTAAAGATTTACTCTGAGACTATTTGGTCGGAAATTGCTTGAGCTACCGTTGTCTTGACTAAACAATTGGTGCATAGCTCTGGCCCTTGCCAGGGCTCAAGGTTCAACAGCATTCCAGGCTCCTTGTTTACACTTCTCTGATAGTGAAGACAATGGGTAGCTTCCAACAATCTTATAGCCACAGGACATACAAAAGTGCATTAATCTTTCTTTGGCCTCTGAGAATTTCCATTGTCTGATATTGATCTTTCTGAATGTCAATAATCATTGTACTGTCAGAAATTGGGATGAATGTATGTAACTTCAGCACACAAGAGGGAATTCATTATTTGAATAAATCCATGATATAAATTTAATTTCTCAAGATGTACTTCTTTATTCTTCTCCTCAAAATAGACTTCAAGCAATGGCTTGGGATTGGAAATATTTAATGTACTCATTCATTAGGTGTTTGTTACAATAAGATTTTACTGTATTCTTGATGGGATTTTGGTGAGTATAAGAGGTAGACTGCTGAGGCCTCATCCATCAGCTGTCAGTGATTCACTCAACAAGGTGTAGTTCATGGTTGGGAAATGCCAAGACCATGGTCGGCAAACTGCTGCTCGCGAGCCACATGCAGTTCTTTGACCCCTTGAGTGTGGCTCTTCCTAAGCCTTAGGAGTACCCTAATTAAGTTAATAACAATGTACCTACCTATATAGTTTAAGTTTAAAAAATTTGGCTCTCAAAAGAAATTTTAATCGTTGTACTGTTGATATTTGGCTCTGTTGACTAATGAGTTTGCTGACCTCCTAGCTGCTAGGAGGAAGTATTCTGGATGTTTCTATGGACCTTGAATGATAGTCTATTTAGCATCCAAGCACTGTAACCTCTGGCTTGACTTTATAAATTGGAGTACAAATATGGTGGGACTGCAAAGGGCAGGAAATCTGATCAGATGGACAGTTGTTGATTGGTTCTGGAAGATTTTTATATAGTGGTGCTTGTGAGTGGAGGATTCAACTTGAGGTCCTAAAGGAGACATTAGGACCCATAGGTACTGGCTGGATTTAGAATGGGGACTCAGACACTCAACAGGATTACCAGATGTAAACTGGTAGAAAATCAATGCACAAACTTTTTATCAACGTGGTGAAAGGAGATGATGGTGAAAGTATTTTCCTAGTTATAGAAGCACTGAAAAATATGTACATTTTTAAAAGTAAATAACCAAACTTGAAAGAAAGAAAGAAAGAAAGAAAGAAAGGAAGAAAGAGAGAGAGAGAAAGAGAGAGAAAGGAAGGAAGGGAGGGAGGGAGGGAGGGAGGGAGGGAGGGAGGGAGGGAGGAAGGAAGGGGGAAGGAAGGGAGGATAAAACCTTGGTACCAGGATGGAGGAAGGAAGGTAATGTCAGATCTGGGAGGAGAAGACGAAGCCATAGGTGACTGGTCGAATGGTCAAACAATTGGACACTTAGCATATTAGGCTTTTATTATATAGGATGATGGAGAGATAGAAGATAGATAAGAAGCCCTATTATAGGAATTCTAGAAGCATAAAATTAAGATAATAAGGAACAAGTATGGTTGCAAATTTTGTAGACCTGAAACAAGACAGGAGACCTCAGTTTAACAGAATATATCAACATCTGAGTGAGATACAACTCTAGACTCTTGAAAAATAAGCAGAAAATCTTAAACGCAATCAGAGAGAAACAGAATAAAGTCTGAAAGAAATACAATTAGATTGGAAGCAGTTTTCTCACTGAAAAACCAAATGTCTGGAAATAATAAAATGCATTTTTAAATGTTGAAGTATAAAAAGGCCAAGTGTGTTTGCCTTCTGCTTGATCCTAGGCTCAGCCATGTGACTTGCTGTGGCCAAGAGAATGAACTGAAAATGACAATGTTTCTGTTTCAAACCTAGGTCTCAATTGTGAGTTTCTTCTGTGCTGATGCCAATACTATGGGAAGAACATGCCTGGGCCACCTCAGTGGTCCTAGGAGTATGAGAGACAAGAAAAGCAGATCATGGAGGAAATGAGCTGATCCACAGGTCCATGAGAATAAATCATTCTTTTTCAAGTTCTTAAGTTTTGGGGTAGATTATTGTATTATTTTCCCATTATTGAAGTAACTAACACAAATTCTCTTATAGTTTTGGAGGTCCAAAATGAGTCCTAAAATCAAACTGCTGATAGAGCTGTTTTTTTTTTCTGGAGACTCTAGAGAATTCCTTGACTAGTACTTGACTTTTCTAGCTTCTGGGGATCTCCCAAATTCCTTGGCTCATGAAGCCTTCCTTGTATCATGCCAATCTTTTGTTGTGACAGCTCCTACTTCTGTAGTCAAAGCTCTACCTTCCTTTTAGGAGGAGATATGTGATTACTTTTAGGACCCACCAGGATAATCTTCCATCCCCAGACCCTTAATTACTGATATTTACAAAGTCCCTAAGGCTATATTATATTAGGTGTCATTCACAGGTTCTAGGAATTACGATGTGGTCATCTTACAACAGGGGCATTAATCAACAGACCACGTTGTTATATTGGGATTTTATTTATTTATTTATTTATTTATTTATTTATTTATTTATTTAACAAAGAGACATTTTTTAAGTGAATTAAAGCCCAAGAGACCAGTACTGAAAGAACTACTAAAGAAATTTGTAGGCAGACTGCTTGGTTCAAATACAACTTCTACTCTTTATCTATACATACCTTTCTGTGGCCAGTTTCTTCATCTGAGTCTGGACTCTCCACTTGACTCTCACTTCCCTTGAGGTAGAGGCAGCATGACCCATCATTGACTCCCCAGCAATGTGCCCAAATTCAGGAGCATCTCTTCCCATTAGAGACCAGCAAATATATCTGTGGCAAGAGTTCTTTGTGGATCAAAAATACCCAAATGATTTCTGTGTAACTTGAGTTCTTCAAGAAGTTTTGTGAAGAGGGGTTTTATAGTCAAACATTTTAGGAAATCCTGTATGCCCTTTTTAAAGATTCATAAGGTGTGTGGTGGTGGTGCTCAGTGGTTGAAAATCAACCAAGAGGTCACTGGTTCAATTCCCAGTCAGGGAGCATGTCCAGCTCGATCCCCAGTAGGGGGCAGGCAGGAAGCAGCCCATTGATGGTGTTTTTCTCTAGTCCAGTGGTTCTCAACCTTCCTAATGCAGCGACCCTTTAATACAGTTCCTCATGTTGTGGTGACCCCCAACCATAAAATTATTTTCGTTGCTACTTCATAACTGTAATTTTGCTACTGTTATGAATCGTCATATAAATATCTGATATGCAGGATGTATTTTCATTGTTACAAATTGAACATAATTAAAGCATAGTGATTAATCACAAAAACAATATGTAATTATATATGTGTTTTCTGATGGTCTTAGGCGACTCCTGTGAAAGGGTCGTTCGACCCCCAAAGGGGTCACGACACTCAGGTTGAGAACCGCTGATCTAGTAAATGTTTCTCATTGATGTTTTTATCACTTTTAAAAAATATATATTTTATTGATTTTTTACAGAGAGGAAGGGAGAGGGATAGAGAGTTATTCTCGATCAGCTGCCTCCTGCACACTCCCCACTGGGGATGTGCCTGCAACCAAGGTACATGCCCTTGACTGGAATCGAACCTGGGACCTTTCAGTCCGCAGGCTGACACTCTATCCCAGTGATGGCGATCCTATGACACGCGTGTCAGAGGTGACACGCGCACTCATTTTTTGGTTGATTTTTCTTTGTTAAATGGCATTTAAATATATAAAATAAATATAAAAAATATAAATCTTTGTTTTACTATGGTTGCAAATATCAAAAAAAATTTCTATATGTGACACGGCACCAGAGTTAAGTTAGGGTTTTTCAAAATGCTGACACACTGAGCTCAAAAGATTTGCCATCACTGCTCTATCCCTTGAGCCAAACCAGTTAGAGCTGTTCCTATCACTTTATCCCTTTCCCGTCCTTTCTAAAAAAAAAAATCAATAAAAACATATTTTAAAAAAGGTTTATAAGGCAATTAACAGGTGAAAATTATCAAGATGAATTATATAAAAGAAACCTATAAAGAAACTTTACATTTCCTCAGATTGTTTGACATCAAAATTAATTTTTTTTTTTTTTGTGGGAGGAGGGTAATGCCTATAATAGACCTATTGTGTTTTGTGGAATTCATTTTGGTCCTCTGTTTGTATTTATGTTATTATTTTCCTAACTCTTTTAAAATATTTCTAAAAGGCTTATGTAAATTAAAAAAATTATACCTTCATAACAGTGTTTCTGTTTAATTGTTTAAACTCCAAATTGTGCTTAAAATATTAGCCAGAGGTTTAGTACAGTTATTTTGTTTGACTTTGTCGGAAGAATTAATACCAAAAATTTTCTGCAGGTTATTTTAGCTCTTCAAAATAATAGTAAGGCAGAGCATTTATAATGGGCATATAGACCATTGTACTTTTTGTAATTTGATTTTATATTACCTCCTTTAATTGTCTAGTATAATGTTCAGACTTCAGTCTTTTGAACATACATACCAATAGATTTAAATTAAACTACCATGCTAAAATATATTATGGTGTCACAACCATTTGCAGCTATCCACTTAATTGCATCCTATAAAATGAACCAGGAGGTATAAGTTTGCAAACATAACATCTGAGGTGGTGGTAAGATTACAGCTAAATAACACATGTAGTTTAAGTTCTCAATATAAAGTCATAAAAGGTTGATATTTAATATACTGCTGACAAGGGGCATTTAAAGATTAATGTTCATTCCCAATAAATATTTTCAGTATTAGAGGATATAATACAGCTTCAGTTTTATATATAATGCACACATATACTTTTTGCATCTTTTGCTAAAGTATTCAAATAGTTTATTGTCTAACCTTAAGGAAAATAATAAAAGCATTTTATTCCACAAGCTAATTCTTGGCAAAAAATGGTTGCTTTTTAACTATTGTGTGGTTGAAATTTCTTTTGTTTGATTAATCTAAACTTCTCCTCCAATAAATTACAACAGAACTAATTACATACAGGATACAAAGCAATTTCCATTTGGTGAAATGTATCACTGCTTACTTTTTTCATTTTCACAATGACATATTGTCAGGAAGTCTCTCGAGTTTCTCAAGTTAGTGAACATTTCTCTTGTATGTGTGTGACCTTGAGTCTGCCACTTATGAGGTGAGAGGCCTTGGACAAATTGTCTAACCTTTTATTGTTTCTGTTTACTTGTAAAACAGGATGCTAATAGGATTGTTGTGACTACTAAAAGTTAATTTACTATGTGCAGTGTTTAGAATATATGAAACTGTGTGGCACATAGAAGTATACCAAAGGTGTTAGTTGTTGTTGTTGTTGTTATTATTATTATTATTATTATTTTGAATGTACTGTGGAGTGTATACTATGTAAACTAGTTTCTTCCACCAAAATTTACATTCATAGTTAAACATAATTAGATCTATTAGCCTAGCTCATAAAACCAAATAGTCTAGGTTATATCTTATTCACAGTTGCTTATTTAGTTCTTTTTTTAATAGAAAAATTTATATAAAGAAATTGGGAAAGTGTTCAAGTTTGGAGGGGAGTGGAAGGCTATCATTGGATAGGGAACACAGATGCTGAAAAATTTCCGGTTCTTTGGTGGGCTTTGAATCTGTACTTTACTTTTTAGTTGGTATCAAGAGTATTTTTTTATGTTTTAGCTTTATTTCCATCCCTTCTTAACAGTCATCCCCCGATTCTCCTTTACCCTCATTGGCAGGTAGACAGTAGGCAAAATCAGCAGACAATGGCGGATAGGTGGGGTTGGTGATTTAGACAATGGCTGAGTGGAGCTATGAGGAAAAGATTAACTTTTTTTCATCCTCCCATTTAAAGTTTTGACCTTATCAAAATGTTTCTTCATATATCTTATAATCATCACAAGTATGCATAATTATGTCTATGTTTTCAAGATCATACTCTTAGAAGAAAAGACAGAGATGTTATTCAAAAACTTTGCCCACTAAACTTTAAAAGAAATCAATAAAATGAGACTATTGCTCTGAGAAACAGAGCAATGAGTAGAAATAGTGATGGCTATTTTTAAAAAAAGTTTAGAAAAGCTTTGTTAGTAAATGAGCTGCAATGTGCAAAAATTTAAAAAGAATAATAAAAATATTTCTTACATATATTACAGAACAGATTCCTTAACTAAATAGAAAAAGACAAGAAAAACTACAAGTAGATTATTTCAACAGCATGTATGTATTTGGATATCCCATGCATTGAATTATATCTCTACCATTAAAAGGACATACTAAAATATACTAATATATTAACTTCAGGCCACTATTCAAAACACAAAAAGGGTGTAGGGCAGAGCTTGGGATGAGAGTTAAGAGGGTTAAAACAATAAAATGTTCTAATCTTATACTTTCTTTCCAACTTCCATTTAAACCTAAATAAACAAGAGGAGGACAGGAAATACATATATATATATATATATGAAATGGAAAATCAAGCTAGGATTTGGAGGACCTGGTCCTAAACTATTAAATAAATAATATATATTAAGATATTTAGACTCTAACATTTTCATCAGTAAACTAAGTAATTATAGTGATACAAGTTACCAGTTTTAAATGTGTGTGTATATGCACACAAACACACAATATTAGAGACGTATTTTTCAGACTGGGGGAAATAAACACTAGCAAGAATTTAAGTCATGGAAAAATACACATTACAATAATTTTAAGTGTTATGCTGTTAGCACTAACAACACTGACCTAGATTCTTATTTTATGCTTATAAGTATGCAGCTGACATGAGTACAAAGTCCCATTCAAGGTCATTGGAAACTTTGAACTTGGATTGGCTCCAGGAGGACATTGGGTAATACAGTAATTGTTTCTCTGAGTGCCAGAAATTTAGTGAGATTCAAAACTGGTAATATTTTTTATAAAAACGCAGCTTACTATTTCCTACCATTGAGCTATTCCAAAATTTATTTTGTATAAGTTAAAACAGTTTCTACAAAAAAACACATGGCACAGAGTCATAAGTATGAGTTTGCTTTTTAAAACCCTTGAGAAGTTAATTTCCATGCCGAAGATAATGTTTCAAAGAGATTTCTTTTCAATGTGTTTTCTTAGGAGGGCAAGATTTCAAAGAGAAAAATTAGCAAAGCAAGGTAACTCTGATACTGCCATCTAGAGTTTTCAATGAGCATTTCTGACTAATACTTTGGCAATATTACTCACAAATATTTCCAGAGTTAAGAAATAATCTTGTGGCACTTTCTGTGATTATTTTAAGGACACCCAGGCATGAAAAATAATGCAAAAAGTTTGCAGAGTCCAGCTGAAGGGTGTTGTAGTGTTCTGGTTTTACTATAATTTTCAGTTACTTCATGTTGCTTGTATGTAAAACAATGTGTGTAGAAATGGTAAGGGCAGTGATTGGCCCAAAACTCTTGTAATTCAATGACTCATGGGTGATTATACATATAAAATTGTGTAAAAATTAGTATATTGGACCAAGAGCTGATTTGTGAAATATATTATTATTGGGTATTAATTTTTAAAAATTAAACCAGCTGACAGCAAAATGACAAATCTTAGATGCACAGATTTTGGAACTGGGAAAGGGAAGTTAGAGATCATTGTCAATCACCTCCTTTTACAGGAGCGAAATCTGAGGACCAGGAAAATGAAGTGACTTTCCTGGGGTCACATCAAAAGTCAACGGCAGGGTAGTGGTGGCGCTCAGATCTCCTAACCTCCTGGCCATGCTCATTCGCCGGGAGTGCTTCAAAGAGCGGTTACAGCATTTAGTCACAATCTATCTTTCAGTTGATTCCACTTTTACTCTTATATTTGTGCCTGAGAAAACAATAGCGCTGAGTGATAAAATTTGCTCCAGGTCAAACAGATATTAAGAAAAAAAAGGCAAAGTGTTCACGTCCTATTTCTCATGTGTAGTTCCTTGTCGTGTGTGTGTGTGCGTGTGTGCGTGTGCGTGCGTGTGTGTGTGTGAGCATGTGTGACCAATCCCTTATCCGTTGTGCCCAAATCCAAGTTCTCTGAAAACAAAGTTTTCCATATTTGTGAGAAATTAATGGCAAAACCTGATGTGAGCGGATGAGAGGCTGTTTATAGACTCACAAATACCAATGAGCCAGACTCTTCAGACATTTCATTTCAGCCATAGTTAGAAGGTGCTTCTCAGATTCTGGAAATGATACAGATCACAGACTCCATATAATTCGTTACATGTAAATCCTGAATAATTCTGAATCCTGGCCCTAATGGTTTTGGGTAAGTGATTGCACATCTTCAATTTGTCCATAATGTAAGTTTATTACAACTCATTAGACAGTTTGGCTTATAACCAGGCAACTCAAAAAACCCTTTACATATATGATTCCTTGTGTTCAAAGTATATGAAACGAATATTATTAAAGGAGATAAGCAGAGTGTTATCTGTGTGGGAGGATATACATAAAATAAGGAGCTTAGTTTTGCCACTATTATGTGTGGTCAGGAAGACCAGAATAAATTCAGTGTTCAGCTGAGGCAACAGCTTCATCCAAGTTTCTGATAAAATGGCCTGTGTCTTTTTCCCTTTCCTACTCTTTTTTTTTTTAACCTTTGTTTGTAGCCTTCTTTTATATGTTTCTTTATCTGCAATAAATGTTAACATATATGTGGGGAATGAATGAAGGCTTTTCTACCCCAAGTCTCATAGTAATTCTGTGTTCTATCATCTACTTAATCATGAAGTAGAAGATTCATTAGTCAACTCATCTTTATAGTTTAGGACAGTGGTGACGAACCTATGACACGCGTGTCAGAGGTGACACGCGAACTCATTTTTTTGGTTGATTTTTCTTTGTTAAATGGCATTTAAATATATCAAATAAATATCAAAAATGTAAGTCTTTGTTTTACTATGGTTGCAAATATCAAAAAATTTCTATATGTGACACGGCACCAGAGTTAAGTTAGGGTTTTTCAAAATGCTGACACGCCGAGCTCAAAAGGTTTGCCATCACTGGTTTAGGATGTGTAGTTTAGAATGTGCTGAATAGGTTAGAGTTTAAATGGATTTGACTATATTCGATATGATATATTCTTCTTTCATATTATAACTCTTATATTTACCCAGAGTCTAGATATGTTCAGTGTCCTGATAATCTGTGCTCAGGACAGATTATCAGTTTACCTAAACAAGATAAACTGCAGAGCCCAGGGCACTGGATTTCATCCCAGCTGGAGTTGCAGTTGACCAACGGCACAGGGAAAGGAAGGGGCAGTCATTAGGGCAAAGTCACAACAGGCCAGCCCTTTCCTGTTTGCAGGAAATTTCATCAATTAAAAATTTTGACCTGTCATACACTGTCAGGATAAACACACACACACACACACACACACACACTCACACACTCACACACACACACACACCCCAGGTAGGTAAGAATTAACAGCATCTTAGATTTTTCTATGGTCCTATTCAGGATGCTAAAAGTAAATTTTACAGATAAAATTGGTGGGCATTGCTCCTATCATAATTTCAAATGTGTTCCTAGACACATAAATTCAATTTCTAGAGTTGAGGTTAAATGTAAACAATTGCCTGTTTCAGCATATGCAGATTTTAATGAAGGAGGGCATTCCCTCCTTTTGTGAACAGTTTCTATAATATTGTAGTTGCTTAGATTGTATAATTTAAAGGTACATGTGTGACATAATCCAACACTCTCTCTTCACCCCTTTGTCAAACAGGAGTGGGGAAGTAGGATCCAATGGAAAAATACAGGACTAGGAATCAAGTCGCTCCCAGCTGCACCATGACCTGGCTGTGTGACCTCAGACAAGCCATCATCCTCTCTGGGTCCCAGTTCCTCTTCTCTGAAATGGAAGAACTATATTCTGATTAGCTCTAACATATTAACCATTTTAAGAGAAATGACTATCAATAGGCTCATAGTCTATTTTGGATCTTCACACAGGTAGCAAATTTCTTCAAAGTTTGGGGCAATTGTTCTTTGTCTGAAGATACATTTTTAAGTATGAGACTCTGCAATGGCTGGAGGAGAAGGAAGAGGCTTGCTGATGAGCCTGGTTTAAGTATTCCATTCCTGAATGCAGATTGGTGCAGCCACTGTGGAAAACAAGATGGAGGTTCTAAAAAAATTAAAAATGGAACTTCCTTAGGACTCAGCAATTCCACTTCTGGGCTACATTCAAAGAAACCCAAAATACTAATTAAAAAAGATATATGTACCCGTATGTTCACTCAGCATTATTTATAACACCCAAGTTATGGAAGTAACCCAAAGGTTCATTAATAGACAAGTGGGTAAAGAAGTGGTACATATATACAATGGGATATTACTCAGCCATAAAAAAGAATGGAATCTTAACATTTGTGACAACATGGATGGACCTAGAGCAGTGGTTGGCAAAGTCATTAGTCAACAGAGCCAAATATCAACAGTACAACAATTGAAATTTCTTTTGAGAGCGAAATTTTTTAAACTTAAACTATATAGGTAGGTACATTGTTATTAACTTAATTAGGGTACTCCTAAGGCTTAGGAAGAGCCACACTCAAGGGGCCAAAGAGTCGCATGTGGCGCACAAGCCGCAGTTTGCCGACCACAGACCTAGAGGGTATTATGCTAAGTGAAATAAATCAGACAAAGAAAGATAAATACCATATGATTTCACTTATATGTGGAATCTAAAGAAAAAATAAACAAAAAAAATAGAAACAGACTCATAGGTATAGAAAATAGGCTGATGATTGCCAAAAGGGAGGATGGTTGGGAGGCTGAATAAAAAGGTGAAGGTAGTAAGAAGTACAAATTGGTAATTACAAAATAGTCATGGGATGTACAGTAGAGAATATAGTCAATAATATTGTAATAACTATATATAGTGCCAGGTGGGTACTTGAAGTATGGGGGGGTGGGATAATTTTGTAAAGAATGTGATTATCTAACTACTATGCTATACACCTGAAACTAATACAAAATAATATTGAATGTAAACTGTAATTGAAAAAGATAACATGGTAATTTTCTTCTGTAAGAGCACACATCGTAGTCCTGTGACTAATGAATGACCAACAGGGAGGGGCATGACACAGCAACTCAGCCTAGGACTCTGCTTAGCCGATGACCTGTGGCTGACTGGATTCTGTATCTTGGAAGAGCCCATGACAGTGGCTATGCTGAGCCTGAGGGCTAGAGAGGAGCCGGCAGAGAGTCACTGCCTCCTTCGTGGCAGAGCCAGCTCTGGCCTAGGAGACGTGGGAGTGGGGAGGTGGTAAGAGAGGACCAGGTAAACGAGGACCGTATGAAGAAACGGGATAATAAGTTTTGCTTAAGCCAGTGATTTTCAACCTTATTCATCTCATAGCACACATAAACTAATTACTAAAATTCTGCAGCATATATATAAATATAGGCTATCTGACAAAAAATAGGCATAATTTTGATTCATTTACACCAAATGGCTATTGTGTTGGCTGTTGTTATTTTTTTGACAGTCTAAGGGAAAAGAGAGCAGTTCCGCTGACTAAACAGGTATTGCATGTTTTAAAAATTCTTATGGCACACCCCTGTGCCTCTTGTGGCACACTGATTGAATATCACTGGTTTAAGCCATAGGTGGAATAATCACCTGTTAATGATTATAAAAGAAAGTAAATCCCTTTAAGGAAGCACCCATTTTATAGATTTTGCCAGATGTAATGAAATTCATTAGATAATGAGTAGAGATGTACTGTTTGATTTATTTACTATTAGAGGCCTGGTGCACAAAATTCATGCATGGGGGTGGGGGTGGGGGTGTCCCTCAGCCTGGCCTGCACCTCCTCTAATCCGGGACCCCTTGGGAGATGTCCCATAGTGGGATCGGGCCTAAACCGGCAGTCAGACATGCCTCTAATAATTAGGGACCGCTGGCTCCTAACTGCTCACCAGCCTGCCTGCCTGATCACCCCTAACCCCTCTGCCTGCCTGCCTGATCACCCCTAACCCCTCTGCCTGCCTGCCTGATCACCCCTAACCACCTCTGCCTGCCTGACCACCCCTAACTGCCTCTGCCTCGGCCCCACACCCGGGACCCAGGCTTCCCTCCTCTGGCCGGCCATAGGAACCTGGGACCTAGGCAGGCTTTGCCTGGGCCAGCTGCAGGCTCAGACACCCGAGACCGCGGGCAGGCGGCTTCTCCCAGTGCCAGCTTTGTCAGGAAGGACATCCAGAAGGTTGTCCAGAAGACGTCCAGTTTAATTAGCATATTACCCTTTTATTAGTATAGATTATTAGTATAGATAATAATATCATTTGGTAATGTTTACTGAATACTATTGCCAAACACTGGAAAAGTGCTTTATATCCATTAGGACTTCTAATCATCATTATAACCATAAGAAGTAGGAACTGTTATTTTGATCTTACAGATAAAGAGACCGAGGTTTAGAGGACTCAAATAATATCCAATATCATACAGCTAATAAACAGTAAAGTCTGAAATTTGAATCTAGATATTGTACTTCTGCTACACTGCCTTCCTCTTTCTTGTTTTCAGAGTATTAGAGGCAGGCTGTGGAGTGTATTCCTTTCTTCCCTCCTGTTCCATTTTTTCATTTTAATTCTCTCTCTCTCTCTCTCTCTCTCTCTCTCTCTCTCTCTCTCTCTCTAACAGCATCATTGTATATAGGGTTGATTGAGTTGTTGCAGGGTGGCAACTTCTTACATTTATTGGAGAAGATAATTAACAGGAAGTTTTAATGGTTATTTCCTCTGGAAAATGTAAAATTGAGATGGAGAAGGATTGCTGAAATTAATTAACAAAAAATTTATCCTCCATAAACTAAACTCTACTGCTTCACCCCATTAAAAATATTCTTCATCATTATTACCCCAAAGATTTTGAGAACTATAGAACAAGGTTACATGTAATCACAATGATTAAGATATTGTTAACTCATGCTCCCTAGAAACAAAATAAGGGTTCATATTTATATAAATAAGAAGATATGATGACTTATGATGGTTTCTCTTCATCAGGGGAGAAAGAGAATAACAGCCATTAAAGTTTCTTCTTTTCCTCCTATTGTAGAGTCCTTACCCTCTCTGTAGGAAGAGAAAGTGGTTAGTTATACCTTGAGTTATTATCTTGCTTAGAGAGACAATATCTTCTTGAAATAACTGCTAGAATTACCCTGTCTTCATATTGTGTTTGGGTTATTTCCAGGCATCCCTACTGTGATGAAAGGTAGTCCATGTCCCCCCCTTCCCCCCCACCCCGCCCCAACACACAAATCAGGCTTTTAAATCACTGGAAAGCCAGGCCAGACAGCTCTTGTCACAGTTGATGCTCAGAAAAGGAGATGAGACCCACAGTCACAAGTCTGGTTCATGGTGACAGACTGCAGCTGTACCTCTTGTCTTTATTGCCACTGGTACTGGTTCTTGTCTTCCCTGGGGTATTGTGATTCTTCAAGGTGCTCAGGGAAAACCCCCGCTTCCTCTGCTTTTCCTCCATCCCTGAGCCCCTTAGATTCATTTTCAGAGCCGACTCTTTGTGGCACAGGCCTGATCCGGGAGGGCAGAGCTGGGCAGAATGGCTTTAGTTCCATCACATACCCAGAACCATCATTCCCATTGGGCTCCTTGATTCAGCACTGGCCAGCTCATTGGGCCAGGCCTTACTCTGCCTCCAACGTTAATTTATTTTAGGGATAGATTTCCCTGTATTTGGGACTTGGTTAAAGCCATATAGGTCTGTCACAGCCTATTTTAATAATTTTGAACTTTAGGAGAATGGATTGAGCATAGCACATTTCTTCCCAGAATGCCCTGCTCTCAGGTTGCTATTCTTCTAGTGTCCCTTTCAGGACCCTAACTTCTTTCATAGGGACGGAAGAAAACAACACTGAGAAGGGTTTTTTTACTTCTTCACCTTCAACACTGTCTGGAATATGGTCATACTGTTGGAGAGAGGGAGGGAGGGAGAGGGAGAGGGAGAGGGAGAGGGAGAGGGAGAGAGAGAAAGAGGAGGAGGAGGAGGAGGAGGAGGAAGAAGAAGAAGAAAGAAGAAGAAGAAGAAGAAGAAGAAGAAGAAGAAGAAGAAGAAGAAGAAAAGAAAAGAAAAGAAAAGAAAAGAAAAGAAAAGAAAAGAAAAGAAAAGAAAAGAAAAGAAAAGAAAAGAGAAAAGAAAAGAAAGGAGAGAAGAGAGGCGAGCGGAAGAGACCTAAGGATAGGAGAGCAAAAAGATAAAGGATTTCTAGATACTTACTGACATAGGCAGCAACATTACCCCTACTTCAATGTTTTTGTTATGAGGGAAAAATCTATGTTTAAACCACTGTAGTAGGATTTCTTTCTTTTCTTTTCTTTTTTTCTTTTTTTTTTTTTTTTTTTTTTTGGTTACATGGGATCAAATGCTTTCCTGATTGACTCCTAGAAGGTGAGGGTAAATTCTTTTATTGTAAGCCTTTGAGGTTTAAGGTGATTTTTTTTTTAAATTCAGAATTAATGTGGCCATAGCTGACTATGACATCATATAACAGAGACTTCCCTTAAGATATAACATTAACTCTCTTTCTTTAACTTAGTGAAACTAAAGGTACCAGTCAAACCTGGCCCTTTTTACTTAAATAGAAATTTAAGTAATTTTTTAAAATTTTCACTTTCTGCAATGCTTGCTTTCAATCTTCTGGCTTCATTTGGAACTGGCAGGTGTGAGTGCTGCTGAGACCTCCTTTTGGGTGTGCACTTGTGGAGCTCATGGCGTCGTGACCTGTTGTGGTCTGAAGCCAGCCCCGAGGGAACGTCCATTGTTGGGTCTCTTGGGAGGGACTCTGTGCACGTCAATGTCAGATGCTGCCTGTGACCAACCCTGGACTACCTGTTAGGAGCCGTGCTTGGTAGCTGCCTCTTCTGGGCCTGGGCACAGGTGGGAGGGTCCAAGCTGTGAACAGAGGACAGCTGCCACCAGTACCTGGCCTGGGGCAGGTCAACAAAAAACCCAAGGCACCCCAAGACCCACCTCTGCCTTTTGGCTGCCGGGTGGGCTGCCACGGAGAGAGCCTCTGGCCGTATGAGTGTTGTGTGAGGCAGGTTCTCAGGGAGTCACAGGTGGGGTGAGGGTGTTCGGCAGGTTTATACAGTTTTAGTCGTGGCACCAGTGCTGGGTCCGCGACCACTCATCAGAAGTCTCAGTGTGCACCAAGGCCAGGTACCGCCCCCCCGCCCCCCCCCCCCCCCCGCCTGTGGCCTTTTCAACAGGGCGGGGCCTCATGGAGTTGTCAGGGTGGAGCTAGTAGGGTTCAGCAGGCCAACACAGATGAAGGAAGATTGGGCAATATAGAGGGACAGTGCCTGTGGGCCATGAGAAAGAGGGCTTTCATTCTGAGGCCACACAACCCAGTTTCTCCCTGTGTGGCTCCCCGAGTCCCATCCACCCTCCTGAGCTTGACTGGAATTCTTTGAGAGTTTTTAAAGAAAGACTGTCCCACGGGCCCAGGTTGATTGCCACTGACACAGCCTCCGGCTGTGTTCAGTTTGGTTGGGGTGAGACATCAGGGAGTTGTTGGGGTAGAGCCAGTATAGCTCACTAGGCTAGTGCTTTAGGGCAGTGGTTCTCAACCTTCTGGCCCTTTAAATACAGTTCCTCATGTTGTGACCCAACCATAAAATTATTTTCGTTGCTACTTCATAACTGTCATGTTGCTACTGTTATGAATCATCATATAAATATCTGATATGCAGGATGGTCTTAGGCGACCCCTGTGAAAGGGTCGTTCGACTGCCAAAGGGGTCGCGACCCACAGGTTGAGAACCGCTGCTTTAGGGGAGGGCTCACCATGGAAAGTTGGTCCCTGTGGGCCGTTTAGTTGGAGGACTCAACACAGGGACATTGGAGGCTCTCCCTCCAGCCCTCTTTCCAAAGTCACAGGACTCAGCCTCCCCCTGTATGACTCTGACAATCCCGGAACTGTCATCCCTCGGCCAGAGCCCAGTGCCTGGGAGTGAGTTTGTACACTGTCCCTTTAAGAAGATGCCTGGGTTTCTAGCAGCCTACCGCCTCAGCTGGGCAGATGGAGTCCCCACTGATACTCTGTGGGCTCCTCTCCCTTCACTGTGCCCTGGGCCGGGGAACCTGGCCTGGGGCTGAGACCCCTCGCTACTCTGGGGGACTTCTGCAGCTGAGAGACCCCTCAGCTTCCCAGCTCTGCCCGTGGGAGTGGGCCAGCCTGTTTTGTGTCTCTGCCCCTCCTCCACTGGCTTCTTCTGTGGATCCTTGGTTATATGACTTCTGTTCAGTGAGGCTGCGGTTGCTTCTCCAGGTTCCTTGTTCTATGATTGAGTTGTAATGTTGAGGTGATCAAGGGAGGAGGTGAGTGCAGCTTCCACTTACTTGGCTCTTGAGCCTTTTGCTAATAAGCATTTTTTTTTTTAAGTGGCGTTAATTTTTCTGCTGGAATCTTCAAAAAAATCCTTTGTGATTTAGATTTTACTTTTGCATTTTATTATTTACCTTTCTTAGTATTTGATAACAGTAATAATATTTCAGTAACTCCAGATTTATCTGGTGCTCAAAAGCAGGCTGTAAAATTTGCCAAAGATGCAGAGGAATCTGCTAGAGGAGAGTCTGGGGATGAGGTTGATGAGCCTGCCCTGACATTTCCCAAGAGCTCCTCAGGAGTTCTGTGCTGTCGACGTACAGACTATTGCTTTGATCTAAAATATTGCTTTGATCTAAAAGAGAGAATCGATTTAACTCCTACATTTACATTTTTACCAGTGTGTCTTTTTTAAAAAAATGTTTTTATTGATTTTAGAGAGAGAGGAAGGGAGAGAGGAACATCTATGGGAGAGAGAAACATGGATTGGCTGCCTCGTGCACGCCCCCTTACTGGGGACCAAGCTCACAACCCGGGCATGCGCCCTGACTGGGAATAGAACCAGTGACCTCTCGGTGCTTGCGATGATGCTCAACCAACTGAGTGAGGGCATGACTGTGTATTATCTTAATAATACGTTATATGCCCACTATTTTTCAAAGCCAGCACTCCATGCTTATATTTTGTAATCAAATTTGCTTTTAGATGCCTGTCCTTTTTCATGGACTTCTGAAGCTTTCTACGTTAGGGAAAGATTATGCATGTAAAGCGCTGAGTACAGAGCCAGGCACCTGATAAGTGCTTAATAAATGATAGTTGTTGTTAGAATTTGATTTTATTTGGCTTAAAATCCCTATGTATTTTCACAAAATTTCATTGAGATTATCTTTATGTTGAAATTTAAAAGTCTTGTTATAAAACTAAAGAGCTGTAGTTGGTAAAATTCTGTATTTCTCAGGATACCTAACTGGGGAATGAACTAATATCACTCTAAACATTTGAAATGCTTGTTGTAATCACTGCTTTACACATACTTTGTAGAGATATTCTTGCCTGGATCTGTTCTACAATAAAAAAGGATTATTTTCAAAAAGCCACTTGATTAGAGTACCTATTTCTTGGTCCCAGCAGGTAGTTGAAGTATTTCTGTGTATTTATACTGCTTGGATTTATACTGCTTGAATAAGTATTAAATTTAAAGCATCTCTGTGGTGTTCCTGAAGCTGCATTGAACGTTCCAGAAGGAGGCTCAGGTTTTTTCTGCATGAGAGAAACTATTCCCTAATATTTGTCTGCTATTGTGAAACCAGCACCGTAATCCCAGGAACCCTGCATCTCAGTTTATTGCTGAAATTATAAGTTCAAATGACCTTTCATCAATGCCTGCCTAGACTGTAATCAGAATTTAAAAACACACAATTAAAGATGTATCCTAATTAATGAAACGGTAGTAGGCAGTTAGCCAGACATGAGCAGAGCAAGGACAATGGGCCAGCTACAGATAGTCGCCATGGTGGAAAGCCCCCGGTGCCTAGTAGCAGACAGTCCCCAGGGTGACCTTTCCTCCCCTAGCATATTGCTGGTCATATGGTTTGGACCCCCTGACCTTTCCTCCTTAGAGATACCGTCTAGGCCTCAGTTGTATTTCAGCTCCATGCCCAGAAAAGCAGCAAAACCGAACAAGTGATGCTATGGCTGCCCACAGGACCAGCTGCATCGGATAATGGCCCCCTGCCCTGGTGCCGGCCAATCAATCAGTGGAGACTTAGGCCCTGAAAGGACACCCCTGGGAAATTGCTGAATATTCTATTAAGATCTTCCCCTGCGACCTCCCCTAAAATCTCCACTCTTCAAACCCTTAGAATGGAGGACCCAGAGCCCCCTCCTTCCTGGGAGCACCCCGAGGCCTTTCTCCTCCCCTTCTCCATCCCCCTGCTGTGTCACATTTACCTTCCCCACTTCTAAGCTCCAAGGGCCCTTTCTTTGCCTCTATATCCTGTTTTCTAAGCCCATTTCTTCTATGAGTTACTTCTTCTACCTCTGTGATTTTTCTAAATGTTTTCATAGTTTGAGGCTTGGCTCTGAATTCTTTCCTAGCCAGAACACAAGTACCAAAGTTGCTGAACCCAGGTCCAGTCTGACCCCACCAGTCTAACACCTGGTTCCATTCCTACCACCGCCAACAAAACGATTCCACTAGTTAAGTTATAAGGTCAAATTAATTAGTTTCAAGGAGTATAAAGAATTTGTGACCTCATGATTATCTTTCTTTTTCTTCTTTGTGCTATCAAAACAAATCAGCAGATCAAATCCAAACAATACTTGCTAAATTCATTTATTGTGGTAAATAGTTAACTTTTTTTCATATTTTACAGGTGAGGTGTAGTTGAGTTTGAGTCCAGGGTATACCTAGTACAGTGGGGCCTTGACTTACGAGTTTAATTCGTTCCAAGACCAAGCTCTTTAAGGAGCTCATTAACTCAAATTACTCTGTCAACCCAATGCAAAAAATCGGAGAGACAGCTGGTATCTCAAAAAACTCGTTAGTCGGGACACTCGTAAGTCAAGGCCCCACTGTATGCAGCCAGGGTAGCCTTCAGCAAGATAATTTCTAACAGGACCAGTTTTGTCATAGCCTATTAGAAAGTGATTTCTTTACCAATCAGAACAGTTTACATGAAGATAAAAAAATAGCAAATGGCCATAAACACTATCTGGAAAGTGTTATTGGAAACCCCCTTTGAGATAAAATTCTCATTACCCTATTCGTGATCCTGCAAACTGCAGCTCGTGAGCCATATGTGGCTTTTTGGCCCCTTGAGTGTGGCTCTTCTACAAAATAGCACGTGTGGGCGCACATACAGTGCGATTGAAACTTCGTGGCCCATGCGCAGAAGTCGGTTTTCGGCCTGGGCGAGTCTATTTTGAAGAAGTGCTGTTGATATTTAGCTCTGTTGACTAATGAGTTTGCCGATCAGCTAGGGCCTAGCTGACTTGACACCCACTTTGCCACGTTGTTGAATGCAAATTAGCTCAATTTCCATGGATTTTATGAATTTCTCAACTTCTGTTGCCTCTGGGAAGCCAATTTGCCCACTGAGGCAAGCATAGGCTTATTCATTTAACAAGTACTTATTTGCAATTTACTCTGTGTCATGCACTGTGTTAGGGGTTAGGGATACCGCTGTAAATAAGTCAGACAAAAATCCCTGCCTTTAGGCAACTTATAGTCTAAGTGCTATGATTGGGGAGGTGCAGGTAAGTATGCCACCACATTTGTAATTTAAAAGATGGACCCGCTCTGGCTGATGACCAGATTCATGTGTTGGTTGGCTAGCTCATATGGCCATTGATTTTTCTCAGAATTATGATTCTAAGTGTGGATGGATATAGGATGCCAAAGACTTTGGTGAAAAGGGGGAAGTGACTGGAGGTTGGTAGATGACAGCAACCAGGAGAAGTACCAAAATGCCAAGAACCTCCAAGGAGCAGGAAGATTTCCAAGGACCCTACCTTCCAACTCTGCTTGAGAGGCTATAGAAAAGTGCTGTTCTCTCTGGCAGGCTGGAAGGTGGAAGCAATGTTTAGTGAGGAGACTGGTGAATTTTATTAACCATTGAAAGGAGTTCCAGGGGTGCCTATAGAAGGCATGGGAGGAAGAAGAGCAGTGGGAAGTTGAGTCAGTGGAGAGAAAATGATTAGTATTTTGGGGATAAATGTCCCGAGGCAGACAAATTGATACCATTGTAATTAACTAGTTATTAGTAACAGGAAAGGGACAAAGGGGAGACCAGACTTAGGCATGTCATTTGGGCAGCTTCACCAGGGAATTACCAGGGGAAATGCTTATCCCTGCAAAAGGCATGTCATTTGGGCAACTTTGCGCTCCCCAGGGAATTACTAGGGGAAATGCCTATCCCTGCAAAAGAAACCATCAACAAAAGGGAAAGGAAGCCCACTGTATGGGAGAACATATTTGACAATGATACATGTGATAAAAGGATTAATGTCCAAAATATATAAGGAACTCATACGACTTAACAAAAGGAAGACAATTCAATTAAAAAATGGGCAAAGGCCCTAAATAGACACTTCTCCAAAGTGGACATACAGAAGGCCAAGAGACATATGAAAAAGTGTTCAAAGTCACTGATTATTAGAGAGATGCAAATTAAAACAACAATGAAGTATTATCTCACACCTGTCAGAATGGCTATGGTCAACAAATCAACAAGTGACAAATGCTAGGGAGGATGTGGAGAAAAGGAAATCCAGTACACTGCAGGTGGGAATGCAGACTGGTGCAGCCATTATGAAAAACCGTATGGCATTTCCTCAAAAAATTAAATATGGACCTGACATCTTTCCCAGTAATCCCACTTCTAGGAATATATCTTACAAAATCTGAAACACCATTCGGAAAGAATGTATGCACCCATATGTTCATAGCAGCACAATATATAAAAGCTAAGATCTGGAGACAGTCCAAGTGTCCATCAGTAGACTAGTGGATAAAAAAGCTGTGGTACATTTACACCATAGGATACTATGCAGCAGTAAAAAGGAAGGATCTCTTACCGTTTAAAACAGCATGGAGGGACCTGGAGAGTATTATGCTAAGTGGAATAAGCCAATCAGAGAAAGACAAGTTTCACATTATCTCACTCATATGTGGAATCTAATGAACAAAATAAACTAATGAACAAAATAGATCCAGAGACATAGACGCATGGAATAGACTGCAGAATCTCAGAGGGGGGCGGGGGTAGGAAGAGATCACCCAAAGGACTTGTATGCATATATGCATAACCCATTGACACAGACAGCAGGGTGGTGAAGGCCTGGGGAGGGGGACGGGGGGGTGCACTAGAAAGGGTCAATTGGGGGGAAAGGGCACAGATGTAATACTTTCAACAATAAAGATTTAAGACAAAACAAACAAAAAAGAAAATTCTTTTCTAAACGAAACGATTTTGACCATGTTTGAGATACTAATTTCTGTATTGTTCTTCATATATTTCTCTCTCCTTTTCTTTTTCTAGAAGGTAGTTGGAATTTTGTGTTTCTTGACCTCAGGAAGTTTTGGGTCTTAGTTGCCGGGAACCAATTCCAGCATGTTCAGCAGGGCTGAATCATCTGGAGTGGCAAGGCCATTTTCCCCAAACCTGAAAAGCAATGATTGCTTGGCTGCCAGACAGCTCAGGGCATCTTAATCTATATGTTATTGCCTCCTACTGGCCAAACACCTGAACAGCCGGAGGCATTTCCCCATTCTGACAATGGACTCTGTATAGGAAACCCTGACCCTTTGAAGTGTATATCTCTGCCTCGCCTCAGGACAAATTGAGAAGAGGAGATCTTAGTTCCTTTTAGCTAAGCTCCTCTGACTCCCAAATGCCTTTCAAAATTATGCTTTGTCTCTAGACTCTTTACTAAGTTACACACAGCCTTTCTCCAGATTGCGGAACCCTTCTTGATGCCCGAACAAGAACCCCGGCACTTAATGTCTAAAACAGAGTTGTCAGAAAAATAAGTCTTCCTGGGAGGAACCCTCACCTTTTTGAGGGAGGAGGAGAGAGGCAAGAGGTCTTCTAACCTGGAAAAGGGGGAGGTCTTCCGGGGCCATGTAGACCTGTGCCCCATTTCCTTATAGAGTCCCAGGAGGCTGGCACAGTTTGGATGGAGACTGGGGTGGGGTGGTCTTAGAAGGCTGAACGCATGGTAATAGTTCTACCAGCTTCAGTAAAGATTCCTGTGCCAGGAGAACTAGCTTTGCCACCTGCTCTCGAGGGATCGCGTTTTAACCCACATAAGATTCTTGGGATCCTCCCACAATCCTGGAGGGAAAGAGTGGGGAGATTAGAATAAACTGGATAAGATAAAATTTTCTGCTCAGAGTTAGATTTAATTAAGTTTTAGGACAAATAATTTGGCATTTCATCCACACTTGAGTTGGTGGATTGAAGAAGGCAATTGCTTAGGAGGCTTATATGAAAGCCAAACTGAGAATGACAGGGGTTTAAACTCAGGGAGAGACTCTGGAATTGGAGAGAAACAGATCTGAGAGATGCTCAGGGGATAAAAGTGAGATGGAGAGGGGTATTGATCAGGCTTCCCTCAGGAGATAGAAACCAGACAATGATTTAAACAGGCAAAGTTTAATATAAAGACTTATTAACTAGTAACAGGGGATTAACTAGTAAGAGATAGCGAGAACTGTAAAAAAAAAAAATAAAAATACAGGAATAGCAGCTATAAGGAGCAGCCACTGCCTTTGGGGACAAGGCAGAGCAGCCAGGAAAGAAAGGAATTTGGAGAAACTCTCACTTCCTGCTGAGAATCAGGTCTCCATGGCAAAGGCATCTCTAAAGCCCACTGGATGGTGAAGAAGTCTGCTGAGGTGCTGCACCCTGAGGCTAGCAAGCAGAAAACTGTCTGCAATGAACAACATAAACTGATGAACAAAAACAGATCCAGAGACAGAGAAGCATCAATCAGACCATTCAACCTCAGAGGGAAGGTAGGGGAGGGTGGGAGTAAGGGGGAGAGATCAACCAAAGGACTTATATGCAAGCATTTAGGCCTAAGCAATGGACACCGAAAACAGGGGGGTGAGGGCATGAGTGAAGGGTGGGGTGGGGGGTAATGTGGAGATAAAGACACATATGTAATAACTTAATCAATAAGGAAATAAAAAAAAATGAAAAAAAAACACAAAAAACCATCTGCTAGGGTGCTGATAAAACATGCCATAATACTGGTCTCTGGGTGCTGGTGACATTTTTGGGGACTCTGGAAGGGTGTTGTTAAATTTCTGGGGGCCACTTCACAGCTGTTTGCTGCGGAGCGGGTTGTGGAACCTGTGGAACTTGCTGGGAAGCTGTCCACGGGAGGCTGCTGAGACGGCCTGGGATTGAGCCCCACTGCACGTCCTTCACGCTGGATAAGCGGCAGGGCACAGGGGCGAGAGGAGAGAAAAGAAGGCCAGAGCCAGGAAGAGAAGCCCCTTTCTTCTGCGATGGCCTCCAGTTCCCTCCACCAGCAAATCTTACCTTTGGGCCAGCTGGCAAGGGAGACATGTTCACTGAGCCCAGCTTCAGTATCTCAAGCAAGACCACAGAGGGTGGATTTGGAGCTCAGAGGCAAGACATTGGTAGCTGGCATAAAGACTTACAAGTTTTGGGCTTGAGTGATTGATTTTGTGTTGATGCTTTTTAATAAGGAAGGAGGTTGGGGGCGGGGGGGGGGGGGGGGGAGGCTCAGACCCAATTTTGTGAGTCACTAAGAGTTCATGTAAACTGAAAAGGGGCCATGACTGATAAATGAAACACAAGAATTTTAGAAATAGGTGAGGGAGAGATCCCTATGAAGGAAACTGAGAAGAAGGTAGGTTATATTAGGAATGAGGTAAAATTAGGAGGGGGTAGTATTATGGAAGTCAACAGGAGAGAGAAAGAAAGAAAGGAATGGTGAGTACTAATGCTAACTGCTGCAGAGAAGCCAAGCTAAATAAAAACTGAAATATGTCACTAGGATTTAGTAGCTAGGAAATCCTGTGTAGAACCTTATCAGATACAGTGGAAGTGTTAAAAGTGGATAAAAGAGTAAGGAGATTGGACCATGCAGGTTAAAACAATCTTTGCTCTGGAATTTTGTAAGATGGAGAGAGATATAAGATGCTAAGACTATTGTCAGGGAGTTTAGAAATGGAGGGAAGGCATTTACAATGACTCTAAAACAAGGTGTACTTCAGTACTGCATGACACTGTATGAAATTATAAATGAAGTGTAATTGGAATACAAGGGAGGGAGAGCTTGTTTCATGCTGAGAGCAACATAAAAGACTTGATTTGAAGGAGGATGCATCTAAGTTGGTGTTTGCAGATTAAGTAGAGTTTCAGGAGGTAGAGAATGGAACCAGGGAAGATACCGAGACACAGGAAAGGTACAGGACAGGCAGGAAAATTATGAAATTTGATCTCTATGTGATATGTCTAATGGCAAATATTAAGGGTTCTACTGGAAATGGAGGCACAAAGAGGGGAATTTTGATATGGCTGCTGACCATTTAATGAGTACTCTGCAGGCAATGGAAAGCCAATGAAAGTGAAGTCAGGACTTGACCAGCGCTGTGCTTAGTAAGATTGGTGGGAGATGGTGCATGGATCTATTGTATAAATGATACACTGGAAAGAAATATAACAAAGCAGGGGACTACTGAGATAGGCAGGGAATTAGGCCAGCTCAGGAAGCAAGATCTTTACCTGGGGAGTAGCTGAGGAGGTGGCTCAGAGGGCAACAAAAGGGATTCTGCAAAAGAAGTGACAAGAAGTCATGTTGAAGTGTTGGAATCTAGTAGTGGAAGAAGTAAACAAGATGCTAGAGTTTATAGAGATAGCTTGATGAGTGTTTACACCATTAGTAGAATCGGAGAATAAAAATATGTGTAGTTTGAGTTGGAAAGAGCTTTAATTCTGGAAAAATGAGCAATCTGAGAAAATTACATAATGTAGGCTCCAACCTTCCAGTCTCAACTTAGTAGCTACAACCTACTGTGAGCTCAGTGTATGCTAGGAGCCATGCTGAAGGCTTTAAGGATGGGCTCTCATCTAGTTTTCAGGACTGCCTTCCCTAGTATTCTTTCTGTTTTACATGTAGGGAAGTGGAGACTTAGAGAACCTGTTATGTGGCAGATGTCCTACGGCCTGTTAGTGGCAGAGCCAAGTTTCAAGGACAAGTTTCTCTGTCTCCAGAACCAGTCTCTTAACTGTTACATAAGACTCTACTCGTGTGTGTCTTCTTCCGTCAATCAACCAATCTGTGATTCCTGGCGACCAGGAGCCACATCTTGCACTTCTTGATAGCTCTCAAATTGCGAAGGACAAGACTTGCTCAATTTAAGTATTCAATTAGTATCTGTTGAATGAAAGAATGCTAAAGTACACTTCATGGTCCTCAAAGGACTTTTAAGAAGTTAAAACTCCCATATTTGCCAAATAGATATGTGCTTGGACTTAAGAAAATACAGCTGGTTGACTCAGTTGATTTGACCATGATACTAATGAGGCCAAGGTCATGAGTTTTATTCCCTTGTGGGCCAGTTCTCATTGCACTATGTTTGAGCTCTCAGTCTTAAACAGACTTTCTACCAAATGCAATGCATACACATGATCCCAAGGGAACCAGCAACCGAAAGGAGGAAGAATGACTCAATGCAAATCCATCACCGCTGTTGAAAAAACACCTTGAATAATAAAACCTACTTACGGCTGGTCACTGGTGTAATTTATATGTATGTGCCCTGAAGAATTTGTTACACTGAAGTCCAAATTAGGACATTTACCTTAAGTTAAAGAGGATTTAGTAATTTAAAAATATTATTAAAATGGTTTGCCAAATGATTTATAGTGGAGAAATCACATTGAGTTCATAAACATTAATTTGATTTATACATAACAATACATTTACTAAATTAAGTGGTGTATTCCTGAATAGTTTCCTAGATTGTGCTTTACAAAATTTGCGTTTGGATAAAAAGAGAATAGGACGAAAGGTACAGTTAGGTAATGATATAGTGTGTGGAAAGGTTATGATGGCTGTCCAGGGCCCATATTTCTGGGTTCGAATGATGAATTTACAACTTACTATCTGTGTGATCTGAACAACTTGCTCTCTCTAAGTCTCAGTTTTTTACCTGTCAGCTAATACTATGGACCCTACAGGGTAAAATGATATATGTAAAGCACCTTGCATACAGGTGAGTCTTAAAAAAATAGTGTTCCCTGACCTCTGTATTTCTCAAAACACCTTGAATTTATTCTTCTGAATTGTAAGTGGTATAAATAATTAGATAACTTATCTATATATATAAAAGCCTAAGTGATCGGCCCACCAGCTGACTACCAACTGGCAGACCAGCTGGTAGCTATGATGCACACTGACTACCAGGGGGCAGACGCTCAATGCAGGAGCAGAAACCACAGGCATGGAAACATGAAACACACTGATGAATCTCAGAGGAGAGATGGTGGAAAGAGATTAACCAAAGATCTTATATGCATACAGGTGCCCGGTGCATGGATTCGTGCACCAGTGGGGTCCCCCAGCCTGGCCTGTGCCCTCTTGCAGTCCTGAAGCCCTTGGGGGATGTTGAACTGCTGGTTTTGGCCTGGTCTCCACAGGCCAGGCTGAGGGACCCCACTGGTGTATGAATCCATGCACCAGGCCTCTAGTCATAAATGAAATGGTAGAATTTAAAAATATCTGTATTACCATATTCAAACATATATTTCAAAGGGCTGCTTAATTTTTCTAAGGAATTTTTATTTTAGCTGATTCACGTTCTCCATGTGCAAAATATTTGTTTAAGGAGTAAGAAAGAATAACTTCCTTAATAATTTTGCCTTTTCTTTGACAAAGGTGAATTTTACACCTTTCAGATTCAGAATTGCAATGAAAATGATAGTTCCTTTGAGGAACACTAACTGTTCTCAAAAGGGTCTATGGGATGCAAAGGTTTTAATGCATTATCTGCTGGAAGAATCACTGTGAGTCATCCTTCAGTGTGGACTTTAGTTTATTTCCTATTTGTAAAGAATAGATTGCAGCATCAGGCATTATATGCTTGCCGGGGGTCAACCACCTTCTTTATAGCATAAATATTATTCTCCCCAACAAACAGGCAACTTGGTATCTTTGTAAGATTAGATTAGCCACAAACTCCAAATGAAGACATGTTGATTGATTTCAGATTCAGTATTACTAAATAAGTATTTGGAAACATTCATAGAAAGGAAGGAATCAACCCACACCCACCCGTGGGTACCAGTCTCTCTAGGTTTCTAACACACCTCCATTCTTCAGGACACAACACCCATTGTACTGAGCCCCTAGACTCTAAGTGGCATCTATTAATCTCTGTTACTCAAATTCTCATTTTTCTGACTGATGTTGCTCTTGTTTAAGGACATTTAGCAGAAGAAAGAATAAAAATGTGGTCTGCGGTGGGAGGGATGGGGACAAATATATGAAATAGATGGAAGAATCAGAAAAAAAATCAAAGTGGAAGCATTAAGATGAAGAATTTGTAGAGAACAATTTGTATTGACCAATAAAGAAAATGAGAAGTTTGTGGATTAATATTTTAAACTCATACCCTGAATTAGAATCCAGCAAATCAATGCCAGGAACCAGTAAATGTACTTTGCAATTAGCAGGAGGGGGGGAAAAAAGTGAGCTAGTTAATCAGCTTTGGAACCTGCCGTGGTTCAATTTTGCATTCTGATTAAACAGTTTCAATGCAGTTGTTATTTACTTTTAAAGTGCTGGCACAAGGAATTTGCTCTACATAGCAATGCTAATTGCACAGACCTGAGCCAAGCACATACGCGCTGTCTTTTGTTGTGTGACTGCCAATGAACCTGCTCCTGCTGCTCCTACCCTTTCCTTTCTTGGGCACAGCACACCAATTTACTAAGTTCTCTGGTGTGTATATAGGTATGAATGTGTGAGTGTGTGTGTGTGTGTGTGTGTATGCATGCATGCATGTGTGTGGTATGTGTGTACATTCTTATAAATGAATAATAGCACAAGCACTAAAAACAATTCCTTTTTGTTTGTTCCTAGGCCTTCAAATCCCATTTTCAAAATTTGAAGAACCACTGAGCTAGCCTCATGAGCCACTTTCATCCTGGTATCACTTTCATTCTTTTGTAGATAGCTTTCATTTCTCTTCAGCTTCATTATTTTCCCTAAAAATATAAAAGGATTAGCCATGGCATTGCTAGGCATTCCCGCCTCAAGCTGCTGCTTGTCACGGAATCACTGAGCTATAACTGAGAGAACCCTTTATGCTAACTGGATGGAATTGCTGATAATTGGGGAACTGGTATGTCAGGTCTCAGGTTGGGGCAAGACTGAAACTTGTGCTGAAACTGAAAAAGGCATAATCATTTAACTGCCTCTCTACTTCCAGGAAATCTTAGCATGTGAATTTGGTAAGTTAGGAAAATAATTGTAAGGAAATGGCTTACACACATTATATACCAATTTGTAAGAGAGGATGTTGCATTCTGTTCTTAAATCTAGTTTACTAAAAGTGTTTTCATTGTGTGGACTAACTGCAGCTCATCAAGGATGAACAAGCACATGGGTGAATTAATACCAAACATTGTTTTGACTGTTGACAAGGAAGGTGCTCCTGCCCTTATTCCCACCAGGGAAAAGGTTAAACTTACAAAGCAAAGTCACCAAAAGTACTTTGCTTTATTATGCTGTGCAGTATTCATCACCTAGACAACCAGCTCCTTGGGAAGGCTGTGCCAATAAAAGAAAGTCAAGATAAATTTCAGAATCAATATTGAGAGTACAGCATTCAAATAAAATCAAAGAGTGCTACTGAGGTTGCCAACCATTTGACCTGTCTATTGTGTAGGTAGGTCTCAGACACCAGGGAACATGATATCACATTCATTCCCTTTAAATGAATTGTGTAAGTATTGGGTCCAGAATTGAGTTCTCCATGATTGTTCAATAAGCTTAAATTTTTGGCACTACCTTTATCATTTAAATGCATTTTAAAAACTCTAATCTGAGGATATCTTTGTTGATTTTTAGAGTGAGATGGAAAGGGAGAGAGAGAGAGGCATTGATTGGTTGCCTCCACACATGCCCTGACTGGGGATTGAACCGAAACCTAAGTATCTGTTCTGACTGGGAATCAAACCCAAAACCTTTTGGCATTTGGATGATGCTCCAACCAACTTAGCTATCAGGCCAGGACACTTAAATATACATTTTTCCCGTAGTCTACCCTGGGATAATAAAGGAGACTCCTAAAAACAATTCTGTGTGGGCATTCTGTGTGGGTGCAAAGGAAACAGTGGGCCCAAAGGACTTGCTTTCTACTCCTGGTTGCCATTAGCGAGCAGCCTGTGCACCTGCAGCCTCAGCTGGGGGAAGGAGCACAGCCTTTTCTGGTTTATTTGTTCTTAATTGGCAGCAAAGGATTCACCTGGGCAATCTGACGGTCTGAGCCACATGTGAAATCTGGTAGTCTAAGCCACATATGAAGTATGGCCTTATACAATGTTCTTATTTAATTGGCACTGTTAGGTAATCCTCTTTCATCTTCCTGTCTCTGCTCTAAGGATTATCTGGGAGAATCACAAGCACCAGGGAAAGGAAACCAGGGCTGGACATTTCACTCTCCCATCCGTATTTTACCTATAGTTTGAACATGAACTCGGGCACTGGAAATGGAAGGCTTAGATGACATCTGTCCCATCAGACACATCATCATTTATCAAGGGTCTTCCTGCTTATGTTTTCATTTGCATCTGAGATGCTATTACTATGAAAAATTGGAAATTGCAAAGGAGAAGGGCAGGATTTAAAAAAAACACACAGTTATTTAGGGGAAAGCTGTGCTTTGTGACTCTAAAGCCAGTTATTAGGAAATAAAAAGTACTTTCCCCTTAGTCATTCACATTTGTGACCAATGTGCACAGTTTTATCAGGAAAATCGTATCTTAACATGAAATGTCTCTACACAGGCACACATTCAGGGGAGCATCTAGTTTCTCTTCATTTTGTAGAGCTGGTTTGACACTGATGTTTTACATGCGCAAGCCCAGATAGTATATAATTCAATGGATTAATAACCTATACTTATACAAACATAACACACTTAATTTTTTACTCTTTATTTCAAAGGTTATAAATTATATTTTTCTAAAGTATCTACTATATTTAAATAATCCACATTTAATATCCTCATTCATCCATTGCTATCCATTGGCTTATTTATTTATTTATTTGAGAGAAACATTTATTTCCTCCACCTATTTATGCACTCATTACATTGGTTGCTTCTTGTATGTTTGCTGACCAGACATGGAACCTGCAGCCTTGGTGTATAGGGATGACACACTAACTAACTGAATTACCTGGCCAGGACTGTCCATTAGCTTTTTATGTGTAGTACTAGAGGCCCGGTGCATGAAATTTGTGCACTGGGGTGGGGGTCCCTCAGCCTGGCCTGCACCCTCTTGCAGTCCGGGAGCCTTCAGGGGATGTCCACCTGCCTGCTTAGGGCAGGCCTAAGCCGGCAGTCGGACATCCCTCTCACAGTCCAGGACCCCTCGCTCCTTACTGCTTGGCTCCTGCTCCTTAGCACTGCCGCGGATGCAGAAGAGGCTCCTGACACCACTGCTGCACTCACCAGCCGTGAGCCTGGCTTCTGTCTAAGTGGTGCTCCCCCTGTGGGAGAACACTGACCACCAGGGGGCAGCTCCTGGTGGTCAGTGTGCATCATAGCGACCGGTCATTCTGGTTGTTCTGCTGTAACAATCACTTAGGCTTTTATTATATAGATATCTTTTAGTCATCACAATGTTACATATAGAAAATAGTTCAAACCTCTTCTCTTTGCCCAGGTCCTACTGCCTCGGGAGTATTTGATGCAGTGGACACACACCCTCTGCTCATTTAACCGCCACATTCTTCCTCCTGTGCTGTGATACTCTTGGCTCTCTCCTTATTCTTCCTTTGTAAGCTCATTTTGGGCGTCAGCAATGCTTCCTTGCTTGGCCCAGAAGTTCAGAGTGGAGGTGGGCAGTGGGATGGAAGGCACTGGCTTGCCACAGAGCCTTACCAACTCCTCACTGTGGCGGAATAACCATTGCTCAGTGGCATGTGGGATTAGAAATCTGTCACCAGCTGCCAAATTGACTTATCAAACCTTGTCCCAGAAACTGATGCCTATAAACTTGGTTAAATTAAAGTGCAGTGAGATAATAAACAACCTCAGAAATGGATACTCCTGTCTTCTGGTCAGCATGTTCTCTCTTTAAGGCAAAGTGTGAGGAAGCCAGGTTCCCCTCGGCAGGTTGCACACTGAGCCTGGGGCAGGACAACAAAGAGCAGGCTCTGTCATTGATCTCCACAATGGTGGTGTATCTTTTGGTCTGGATTTGAAAATGATGAGTTTGTGGGCCAGTGTTCCTTCTCCCCACGGGTAGTGCTTGCAAGCTTGGACGAGCACTGCCACTATTTGTCTCTATGCTTCTCTTTCATCTCTGTTTCATTAGCTGATTCCCATCACACCGTGCCCCACTGCATGCCCACCTCACACCTGCACCTGTCCCCATGCCCTCATTATTCCCTATTTTAGTTTTTCTTTGGGGTACAGTCATATCTTAACAAACATGAGAACCCTTCTATCCACAAAGTTATTAGAAACAGATCATATAAAGAATAATTAATTCAACTTATATTACTGTCATTTGCAATCTTATTTCCAGTATTTCCAAAGGAAATACGGATTGCCATAGGTGCCCATTTTCTTCTTTTTTTTATGCTATGTCTTATACAATGTCATGTGGTTAAAGGAGCATTGATTTTGTAGTCATAAGATTTCAGAGGCAGCTATGAGATCTTGGGTAAGTTATGTATACCAAACTGAGCTTTAGGGGTTTTTTTTTTATTATTGATAAAATGGATAATAATAGCAATACCTACTTTTTAATGACTTTAGCATTGGGGCTAATTTCTAAGTTCTCATCTCTAGCCCCCATCTTGCTCCTGAGGTCCAGAACACTATTACCAATTGCTTGCTAGGAAATCCTGCCTGGATGGCTCACTAGCAACTTAAACTCAAATGTTCTGGAGATAAATCATCTTTTCCTTTAACTGCTGCTGAATCTCTGTAACAGGGTGGTATTAGGTGCTCAGTGGGACTTATTTAAAAACTGTGATGAAGGCCCAAAGCTGGAAACAGAAGATTCTATGTAGTCCACATCCTAAAAGCAGAGAGCATGCTGTTGTACAAGTCAGGCACATTCTCTCAGGGCTTGATGAATGGTTTCAGCTGAATCTGCTGTGCCATGCCCTCTCCAGCTCCCCATCCTTTCACCTGTCTCCATTTCTCTGCAACCTCTTTCTCTATCCTTGTCCTAGGAGAACAGGAAATTGTAAAATTTGGTCTGGAGCCATCAAGTAAGGAGACTTCTGCTTTCTCTGTCCCTCCTCCCCACCCTAAGACTGGGAGAAAAGCATGGAGAATGGGGGTGAGGGATGTGTGAGAAAGAGGCCACAGACCCAAGCTGTTAGAGCTACAGTTCTAATGTGACATTATGGGAAAGGGATGTCAAAGAGAGCTATAAGACAGATTAAAAATGGTGGCAGAGCTCCCTACAGGTAGTGGGCCTAAGCCATCAGTCGGACTTCCCTTGAGGGCTCCCAGACCAAGAGAGGGCTCAAGCCAGGCTGAGAGCCCCGCCTCTCCCCCAGTGCATGAATTTCATGCACCGGGCCTCTAGTTTTTAATAATAATATTTATCTTTTCTACCCTTCTACTTCTCTTTTTCTTTTATTTTTTTAAATATATTTTATTGATTTTTTTTTTTTCAGAGAGAAAGGGAGAGGGATAGAGAGTTAGAAACATCAATGAGAGAGAAACATAGATCAGCTGCCTCCTGTACACCTCCTATTGGGGATGTGCCCACAACCAAGGTACATGCCCTTGACCAGAATCGAACCTGGGACCTCTCAGTCCACAGGCTGACACTCTATCCACTGAGCCAAACCAGTTAGGGCCCTTCTACCTTTCTTTAATCAGAATCATTAACTTCCTGCTTTAATTATCTCAAGATGGAAGTCTCTCCTATCAGTATCAGTTGACCAGACCTCTCTTCTGAGCTCCACAATTGAACATCTAACATGTGGCCTTCCTCCAAACAGGTTTTATTACTATGTGGTATTACTTGAAGATAGCAAATAAATGTAATAAAGCCAAAAAAAAAATGGCGGCAGAGTTAGTGGATGCTGCACAGACATGCTCCCAGGAACAAACTGGTATTACAACTAAAATACAGAAAAACTTCCTTGAATAATCAATGGAAAACTCGCAGGTGAGATACCTGAGGACCGAAAGTGGAGACCACATAGGACTGATTTATTTTGTATATTGTAAATACATACATACATACATACATACATACATACATACTTTTTTAAAAAAAGAGAGAGGGACAGCTATAAATCTATGTGATGTTGAGGTTTTAAATTTCCAGGACTGAATTTATAGAATTAGAATAATATTGTTCTGATAGTAAAAAGTATTGGAAAAAAGTCAGATACCAAATGTTAGAATATGCACTTACTTCCCTCTAATACACAATAAATATTTGTTCATGTGAGGAATGGAAGTTAAAATATAGTCTTGGATTTCTATTTCTTTTTAATACAAAAATGTTTATAGCCGCTTTATTTATAATAGCCAAAACCCCAATAGGGGAATGTATAAACATATTTGGTATATTCGTACAAATAAATGCAAAATAGAACAATTGATACACAAAACATGAAAGAATCTCAAAAACATGTTGCATGAAAGAAGCCAGAACAAAAGAGTGAATACTCTCTAATTCCATATTTATGAATTTCTCGAACAAGAGAAACTAATCTATGAAGGACAAGAAATCATACCAGTTGTTGCTTCCAGTGAGGTGAGCAAAAGACGGACTGGGAAGAAACATAGGGGAACTCTAGGATAATGTAAATGTCCTATTGATAAAGTTTGGGTCATACCTTTGGATGCATTTGTTTAAAACCAATGTAAGAGAAGACAAAACTATGGAGACAGTAAAAAGATCAGTGGTTGTAAGGGGTTGGGGAGCGGGGAGGGATGAATATGCAGAACACAGATGATTTTTTATGGCAGTGAAAATACTGTGTGATACTACAATGGTGGGTGCATGTCAATATACATTTGAACAAACCCAGCAGTTGTAACAAAACTATGGTGGGGAAGGTTGGTAATGAGGGAGGCTATACATGTGTCAATACAAGGAAATCTCTGTATCTTCTCCATTTTGCTGTGAAACTAAAACTTCTCTTAAGAAAAAGTCTGTAAAAACAACAAAAACACAAAAATAAGAACAAAAAGACCTCATTGAATGGTATGCTTAGATTGGGGCATTTCATTGTATGAAAACTTCCTTTTAAAGCTATAAAGAAATATTCACTTCTAATTGACAATGTACATGCTTGAAGCACTTAGGGAGAAGGGTATTGATATCTTCAACTTTGAAATGCATCAAAAATAAGATGGATTGATGGATAAGTAGAGAGATACATGGATGGACAGATAGATGAAGGAGCAATAAACAATATTAATGGTAGAACCTAGGTTGTACAGATATTTAGTATAAATTTTTTCACTTTCTGTAGTTTAAAATTTTTTATAATGATCCCACTTCTAGGAACATATCCTAAGAAACCAGAAACACCAATCAGAAAGAAATGTATGCTCCCCTATGTTCATAGCAGCACAAGTTACAATAGCTAAGATTTGGACATAGCCCAAGTGTCCATCGGCAGATGAGTGGATAAAAAAAGCTGTGATAGATTTGCACAATGGAATACTATACAGCTGTAAAAGAGAAAGAGCGCTTACCATTTGCAACAGCATGGATGGGCCTGGAGGATATTATGCTAAGCGAAATAAGCCAGAAAGAGAACGACAAGTATCACATGATCTCACTCAGATGTGGAACCCAATGAACAGAATAAACTGATGAACAAAATAGATCCAGAGACATAGAAGCATGGAACATACTGACGAATTTCAGAGGGGAGGTGGGGGGGGGGTGGGTGGGTAGAAAGTGATTAACCAGGGAATTGGTATGCATATGTGCATATCCCATGGACATAGACAATAGAGTGGTGAAGGCCTGGGAGGTGCAGGTTCAGGATGGAGGGGTTCAATGAAACAAAACAAAACAAAACAAAACAAACGGGGCATCTGTAATACTTTCAACAATAAAGATAAATTTTAAACAATTTTAAAAAGAAAAAAATTATAATGAAATAATGGGAAGGAAGAAGTGAAATAGAAGAGTCTAAAATCCTTTGTGGTTTAAAGTTGCTCGTTAGCAATGGATTTTTCTCTCCATGCTATGTTTTCCTTTGTGGTGCCAAGGAATATTGGAGGGTGGGATGTAAGAAAGTTTTCCTAATAGAGGAAAAGCATGTGGAGGGGGTGGGTTGGATGAGGAAGAAGTGGGGAGGCAGATGGCAAGACTATTGGGGATTGTATCAGTCAAGTTTCAAGCAGAGAAACAAAATCAGTAGGATATATATATATATATATATATATTAAAAGGTTTATCAACCCTGCCCTAGCCAATTTGGCTCAGTAGATAGAGCATTGGCCTGCGGACCAAAGGGTCCTGGGTTTGATTCCGATTCCGGTCAAGGGCATGTACCTCAATTGAAGGCTCCTCCCCGGCCCCAACCCTGGTCTGGGCTCCCGCTGGAGGCAACCAATTGATGTATTTCTCTCACATCGATGTTTCTCTCTGGTTTTCCCTCTCTCTTTCACTCTCTCTAAAAATCAGTGGAAAAATATCCTGGGGTGAGGATTAAAAATTAATAAATAAATAATAAATACAGCTACCAAAAAAAAAAAAAGGTTTATCACAAGGAATTGACCTAATACAGCTGTGGGAACTGGCTGGGCAAATCCCGAATCAGTGGGGCAGGCTATGGGGAAGTGCAGGCTGGCAACTCAGGCAGGAGCCGATGCCGCAGTCCACAGTCATAGCTTCTTTGGTCTCAGAGTTCTTGATGTTCTAAACCTTGAGTTATTTAATTCTTGAGGCAGTGGGAAATCTTTAAATGAATTTACCCAGTAATAAATTCTCAAATTTTCTTTTTATACAATTACATTAAATATCTTGAATGCAAATGTTATTTGACTTTCTTAATTTTCGATAAATTATAGTACATAGAGCAAAAGTCATTAAATATTAAATGACCCAAAATGTTTTACAGTGGATGTTGCACTTATATAAGTAAAATAAAGCACATAACTTAGACAGAAATTTCAGAAAAATGCAAGTACTATAATATTTTAGGTGAAATGGCATTTGTATTGATGGATTTGCTCCTTTTTATGAGCTTTCCTCAAATCTTTAAACCACTGTCTGAGTTCATGTTTGGAATATGACAAGTGCAATTCCTACACACACTCCAGCATGAAGTTGGTATAATCAAGGCCAAAAGAAATGGCCTCAAGATAATATCCACAAGAATTAGTACCTTTTTAGCTTATCCTGGCTGGTTATTTGATTATTTGAAAGTGACTTTCTCTTGTTTTGCCTAAATGGGAAAATGTCTAAGACTTTCCATTGTAAAATTAATACCCAACCTTTTTTACCCGTAACACAGTAACAGATGAACAATAAAATAATATAAAATAAAGACAGGAAATCTGGAAATGCATGTTAATCCATGGTTTAGACTTTCCCATCAAGTAAACCAAGTAATTAAGCCAAGTAGGAGGATCATTTGAGCTAGAACTTCTCTTGCATTCCTTCCCCAAATTCAGTGGTTGAGTATGAAAATAGTAAAATGGCCAAAATGCAGCCAAGGAAAAAGGATTCCAAAAAAACAAGATTCTCAAAAAATTTATAATTTCAATTATCAATTACTAAATCACCAAGAATTGCTGGTTTTATATAATATTTATACCCCTTTATTCAAATGAGCTTCAAACGAACTATGTAGTTTACTTGTTTTTCTAAACCATTTTCAGTTCTGTTAAGTAAGACTTTGCAATTTATATGGTAGCATTTCAAAGGTGTTTAAAAATTTTGGTTTATATAAAATTTTCTGAATGGTTTCCAGGCATCAGGTTTTTTCAATTAGATAAGAAATTATTTAGCCACCCTGCCTTCTTTTTGTCTTTTGAAGAAAAATAAATGTGATTGAAAGGCCTGTGGCAGGTATTTTTATACAGACATTATTTTTTTTTCCCAGTTCTCTATTATAGGCCAGCTATAAGTCAAGCTATTCAGCTAATGAAATTTGCTTTGATCACAGGAGGCCAATCATCCTTCAAAGCATTGTTGTGTTTTGAAATGCAAGCATGTACCTAAGAAATTGAGGGTGCCGCAGCAGCAACAGATCAAAATAGAGGTTGATGTTTCATTAGATCACATTAATACCTGACAAAAGAATGACTACAAATCAATGGGAAGCTTTCTACTATGTGGGTCAGTGTACAGGGCTGACTTTCCGCTCTTGTTCCTTTCCTGCCTCCCTCCCACCTCTTCTCTGTCTCTTTCTTCTTCTCTCCTCTCCATCATCAATTTCCCACATTGGCTGAAGTACTTCAGACTGCAGAAGCAGTGACTTAAGGCCAAGTATTCTTTATCTTTTACTAGACATTCACAGTGTTAAATATTGCAGTGGGCTAAAAGACAATAAGTTGGTAGACAGAACACTTGTTTTGTTTGGTTATCCTCGCTCAAGGATATTTTTCCATCGGTTTTTAGAGAGAGTGAAATGGAGGGAGAGGGGAGTGAGAGGGACCCTTGGGTGTGTGGGCCTGTGCTCTAACCATTTAGCAACACCAGCCAGGGCAACAGAGCATTGTAAAAATACATGTTTATATAATACATTTTTCTCATTACATAAAATTCTTTATAACCCTTCTCCAATTTATATGTATCTATTTTCTCCTGAGGAAAGTCTTTAAATAAACTTTTAAAAAAGATGCAGATTCCTCATGAAAAATTTCAGGTATGATTTTTATAATAAATGATATATTTTCTCATTCAAAGTAAGGTCAGATGACCTCACAAGCCATATTAAGGGAATTCCTATATTATGCCACAAGTAGGAATTTTCTGCCTGTCTTTTTTTCTAATGGCTAGAAATACAGGTTACCTCATAAGGCACTGAACCACTTACACCACTCTATTTTAGAGTTATTTGTCTCTGTCCCCGAGTTTGATTTAACCAATTATTAGCCATTGGGGATATTCTTTGATTTTTTTCCCAACAACAACCAATTCTCCAATTCTCTGACGACTGGGTGTCCTACAATTTATTTTAATTTTGATACTAACTACTGGGAGTTAGCACAGACCCCACAAATTAAGGGCTCAGTCTTACAAGACTGTCCTCCCTTCAGACTGCAGATGGGGCCCTCGGGCTATCCAGAATTCTGCTTGGCCAACTACAAACTCAGCGATTCCCACAATTCCTTCTTAGGTTCAGTAATTTGCTAGAACTACTCATGGAACTCAGGAAAGTGCTGTACTTACAATTACAGTTTTATTCTCAAAGATACAAGGCAGGAATGGTCAAAAGGAAGAGATCATAGGGCAAGGTATAGGGGTGGGTTTCATGGAGCTTCTATAACCTCTCCAGGCATATTACCCTCTCAGTACCTCCATGTGTTCACCAACCAGGAAATTTTCTTCATTGTTTAAGAGTTTGTATTAAAGTTTCACTGTGTAAACATGATTGATTAAATCATTGGCCATTGGTGATTGAACTCAATCTCCAGCACCCAGTTTCTTCCCCAGACACTTTCTGGTGCGCAGCTCTCATCCTGAAGCTAAGAGGCTCACTGTGAGTCACCTCATTATCAACTCAAGGGCTGGCTATGAATGGCAAAAGACACTCTTGTCACTCGGGAAATTTCAAGGGTTGTAAGAGCTCTGTTCTGGAAACCAGGACAAGACCAAGTGATGTGTTCCTTATTATTTCACAGACATACAGGGTGGGCAAAAGTAGGTATACAGTTATGAGTATGTGAGAGTTTATTCTTGCATTATTATTTATTCTTGTATTATATGTTTTTCCAGATGGACAACTGTAAACATACTTTTGCCCACCCCTCTATCTCCTGCTTGTAGGACCCCAGTGCAATTGATACTGTTGTAATTATTAATGATAGAAAAGGAGGAAAGGGGAAAGGCCAGATGTTATAAGCATGTCATTTGAGCAGCATCACCAGGAAGCTGCAATTTTGCATTCCCCAGGTTTCCCACAAAGGGAAGATACCGTAGAAGCATGTTCAATAAAATTGGGGTGACTAAGGAAGGTGCCTGCCAATCACACCTGGGGACAGAGTTCATTGGCCAGGATGAGTGTGGCCACTGACAGAGCAAGAAGATTTGGGAATACATAATTCCCGAAGCAGGGAATGCACTCTCTTGTTGTTTGTGTGGCTCTTGGCTTTTGTCCCTCTTGTGTTCGCCTGTATGGCCCATGGCCATGCAGACTACCACACAGTGGGCTAATGGACTGCAGTGGGAGACAAGCTAACCTCGCCTATGCTGGCCTGGACCCGGCTCCAACATGGAAAGGAAACTCTGGACACTGGCTCTGATTTTAGCTCTACTGAAGCCCCCACCACACTTCTTCTATGACTGGAAACCCAGGGGTGTGATTCCATGGAATTAAAGCTTTCTACAATATTTCATCCTCCTGTGGGGGCCTCTGGACATGCTTATTCCAGCAGTACCCTCCCAAACCTCACTTCCATGAGCACCTGGGGGAGATGAGCCCCTCTCCTATCCTGTAACACTATTTTATTTCCTGGGTTTTTAAGGCCTATTTCTTTGCCAGCACCATTTGAGATCAACTTCATGTATTTGTGAGAGGTGAAGCTAGGATGGCTCGAGACCTGAGGCCACTAAGGGTAGGGAAGTTGATACTAGGACCTATCTCATAGGGCGGTTCTGAGTATTTAATGAATTGCTCAGCACAGTGCCTGTAAGATAGTAACTGCTATATAAGTGTTGGATATTTTTATTCTCTCTCTCTCTCTCTCTCTCTCTCTCTCTCTCTCTCTCGCTTATTATTATCATCACCTTCATTTTCCTTTTGCACACGAAAGCACTGAAGCTCCAGAGGTAAAGTGATTTGTCCAAGGCCTCAGTGACCCTCCCACACCTGAAGCTGAGGTATAAATGTTGCTTCCTAGAGAAAAATTGGAAATGCCACTTTTAAGAGCTGATTTCATATGGGCCTCGTTTTGGTCATGTTCTAAGCAATCACAGAAACTCACATTGTATAGATAGCACTTCTTAGACATCACATGCAGAATGCTGCTCATGATGGGTTTTGTGGCTGCTCTTTCTGTGTGTGATGCATCAAATTGCTGTAATCTCCATGTCTGGAGCTCTGTAGAACAAGAATTTTCCTGCATTGCCTATCCGAGTCTATTAGTACAAGCTAGTAACTTGGACTGTGGTGAAAATGAGTCTGTGATGATAGTAATTTAATGGCAAAGTTAAACGAGAAGCCAAGTTTGCTTTCAGCTGCCTTAAATTTTACCTTTATTGTCTCATTGTCTTTTGATTCTGAGTTTGGAAGTTAATGGTCTCAGTAATAAATTCAAAGAAGAGAGTTTAAAACCATGAGAGCTGGATTTTTTGTTTTTGTGTCTACATAAGACCATCATGCCATTATTATTATAATTGTTATTATTTTGTTAACCTGCATCCTAGGATATTTTTCCGTTGATTTTTAGGGAGAGGGAGAGATGGAGATGGAGAGAAACACATCAATTAGTTGCCTCCTGCACACATGCCGATCAGGGCTGGGGAGTCTGCAACCAAAGTACGTGCCCTTGCCAGAATCAAACCTGGGACCCTTCAGTCTACAGGCCTATGCTCTATCCACTGGGCCAAACTGGCCAGGGCTCTCATGCTATTATTAGGTTCTGCACTAGTAATTTTTACCAACTTGATCCTTTTATCTTTCTGGCTATGTAATTAATACTTTATTAATTAAAAATTGAGATTGGATGAAAATAACAGATAGCAATTTACACTTAAGAATCTGAAGTCTTCTGTTTTGTTGCTACTTACCTGTACCATCTTCTAAAACTTGAAAAATTACAAATCGAAGTAAGAGAAAGACTCATTTTCTGACTATCAAACTTAACTTCAGACTAATGGAAAGCATTGAAAACTGGAGCAGACTTGGAAATATTTTTTCCTGGTTAGGAAAGCTTTAAAACGGTCACTGTGTTAAGAGGAACCTAAGAAGAGGTCTTTGTTATTAATGTGCTAAATATCGCGCCTTAGCTGAGTTCAGCCTGGAGACCCTTAGCTCATGCCTCAGTGCTTTGCCTGATTTCTTTCTGCATGACAATAGTTGGAGCTGGAGGGTAAAAGATGATGAATTCAGTCTCCTTCTGGCTGCTTTGATCCCCTCTCCCCTGATCTTTTGAATAGAAATGAATAGCTTTGAATGCCCCCCTCACATACACTTTCATAGTACTTTCCCTTCTAACCTCTCCTTTATCCTGTCAGCCAGGGATATGTGGGCAGACATTCCAGTTTCCTTTTTTATCTTCACCTCAAGAATTGACAAAATGATAGTACCAATTAAAGAAAAAAAGCTATCTATCAACCACACAGATGGAATCGTAAAAACAGAACTTACTGAAAATAATGACAGTTATAGCCTTTTTCTCATATTATCTTTAAGTGCTCGGTCCATAGGAGGAAAATCACTGAAATGTTTTGTCTTTACTTGGCTTCTATTTGTAAGTAATTGATAAAAAAATTATTTCCCATGCATAGAATAATGTGCTGAGATGTTTAGAATTCATTGGGAGAAAGATGCTGTATAAATCAAACTAGTCACTACTATCAAAAGTAACAGTGTTAATTCTCAAACTGAAAGTTGTTCCTTCATTGAGGCATTGCACTTCAACCAGCCCAAGAGGCCATAACCAAGTAACAGGCAGGGCCCTAACGGGTCACTGGGGGTGGCCTGAGGGAGTGTAAAGCTTGATCTCTGCTCTGAAGGACCTAGTTATGGAGACAAGGAAACCTTTAATCATAAAATATAAATCAAACAAGAATTCATGTGAGGATGTCAATGATGTCCTAGAGGCAGGAGTAGACTGGGAAAAACTTTAGGGGGAAAAAAGCAAATGATATTGGCGAGACCATCAATTTTAAAAGCTACCATTTTCCCTTATCAGCCAAGGTGCATGATTTCCGGCTTCTTTGTCCACCATGAGCAGAAGTAGTTCTCTCAACTGATGGATAAATTGGAAAGGGCGAATGTTATAAAATTTAAGTTGTGTTTCACTCTTAATTTTATTTTTAAATTACTGTTGGCATGTCCATGGGTGTGGTCGACTCTCAGACTGGCTGGCTCTGAAGACTGGTTTCTACCACAGTGTCTGAGCTGCTGGGTAGGCGCTGATCCCACGAAGTGGAATTCATCCCAGCAGGGCTGGAGCTTGCCGAGACCTCTCTTTGGGTTTGCTACTGTGGAGCTAATACGGTTGTGCTCTTCTGTGGTGGGAGGAAGCAAGCCATTGTTTGCGTTGTTTTTGAGGCCTCTTGGGAGGGACTCTGGTGCAGGTCAATGTCAGGCCCTGCCTATGAATAGCCCTGAGCTACCTGTTAGAAGCTACAAAATAGTCCATGATTGGTGGCTGTTTCTGCTGTGCCTGTGTGCACATGGGAAGGTCCAAGCTGTGTACCACAGCTGGCTACCACCAGGACCAGGCCAGAGGCACGTCAGCAAAATGCCCATGGTCCCCAAGATTTGCCACCACCTGCTGGCTGCTCGTTAGAATCAGCCACTCAAAGGGTCTTCAGTGGAACACAAGGTATATGAAGCAGGTTCTCAGGGAATCACCAGGTAAGGGCGAATAGCATTCTCCGGGTTAATACAGATGCAAACTCAGAACCAGTGCTTGATCTGAGGCCACTTGGCAAAAGCCTCAGACTACCCCAAGGCCAGCTCCTAATTGCCTGGGTCATGTGGGCCTTTGTGGTGGAGCAGGGTCTCAGAGAGTGGTCAGGGTGGGGCCAATACATTTCCTCAGGTGAAAGCCAATTCAGATTTGGCTGTGTGGGGGGAAGGCTCATCAAAGAAAAGTTGGTGCCCGTTGGGCATGCAGAGAGATGGCCCTCGCCCTGAAACCCACAGCTTCATCTCTCCCTGTGTGTCTCTGGCATCCCCTGAGCTTGCATGGAATTTCTCAAGGTTTTTCAAGAAAGACTGCAGCCCATTTGCATGCTCAGTTGGTTGAGCATCATCCCTTACACCAAAAAGGTTGTGGGTTTGATTCTCGGTGATGGCATATGCCTAGGTTAGTGGTTGGCAAACTCATTAATCAACAGAGCCAAATATGAACAGTACAACGATTAAAATTTCTTTTGAGAGCCAAATTTTTTAAACTTAAACTATAAAGGTAGGTACATTGTTATTAACTTAATTAGGGTACTCCTAAGCTGGCCTTTGCTAAAAACGTCCTCAATCTGATTGAAGTATGTTCTCTGAGGTCGACCCCTTCCAACTCTCCCATCCACACTCGTCTTGTATACTTGTTTCGTCTATCTCCTTTCCGAAAACCAACTTCTGTGCATGGGCCACGAAGTTTCAATTGCACTGTATGTGTGCGCCCGCACATGGTATTTTGTGGAAGAGCCACACTCAAGGGGCCAAAGAGCCACACGTTGCTCATGAGCCGTGGTTTGCCGACCACTGGGCTAGGGCAATTTTATCATGTTTTAGTTCCTTAGATCCAAGAGATTTAATAGAAGTTCATTTTGTTTATTTAGTTTCATAGCCATAAAAATTCATTTTACTCTCCATCCCCTCTTCTCTCTTCTCTCTCTCTCTCTCTCTCTCTCTCTCTCTCTCTCTCTCTCTCTCTCTCTCCACTTATTTGATATATGACACTCTATTTAAACAAACAAAAAATATAAAAGTCAATCCCATATTTATGGGTCTTTGTCTTATACTATTAGATTTATCTAATATTTTCGACAATTTGGACAGTTTCTCATCTCTTGTGCAGTGTCATCTGCATAATGGGGTTTATTTATTAAAAGTTTCCAATGTAACCTAGACCTAAGGAAAAAAAATTGCTTCTGTCTCATAAGAAAATAAAAAGCATTAGTAAAATACTGATAAAGCTTTTTCCAGAAGATCAGTGTTTTTCACCAAAGAACTGTTTTTCCATGGCACAGAGTTCCACATCCAAATGTTCCAAATTCCACATCCAAATGTCGCCAGTAAAGGTTTTCCCAGCCCAACACGGACAACACTCAGTTAATGATAACATAATAATGTGTATACCAAGTCTCTGAGCCAAAGATTAAACTGTGGGAAACTTGCACTTGGATGACTTCTGTAACAATGCACTTTCCAACATGATGATGCTGTTTGCCCAAGATGACTGAAACTTCTCTCCTGAATGTCCCCAGGTTATCTGTTGGTACATAATAAGTTACCTCAACTTTCAAGGGATGGAGCAGCAACCTTCTTATTGCGCTCACTGATTCCATGGTCAGAAATTCAAACAGGTGCACGCAGAGATGGCTTTTCTTTTCTTTGGTGTCTGGGACCCGAGGTGGGAAGACTCAAACAGCCGAGGTTGACTGGAGTGGCTGAGGGTTGGAATCACAGGGAGGGTCCATGCTGGGCACCTGGGCTGGGCTCAGCTGGCACCGTGGACTGTCGTGCTCACAATGGCCTTTCCATGTGGCTTGGGCTTTTCACAGCGTGGTGGCTAGGTTCCCAAGAAAGCACCCCAAGAAAGGAGGTTCCACATTTTGAATCGCAGACAATCATTTTCTTGGAGGCACATGGCATCTCGGGGTCAGGCATGGGTTACATCTCTGCTCTCCCACTACGTGAAAGAGCTCAGCATGTTTTCTTCTTTCTCTTCTTCCTTCTGTGTTGATAACTTATCTGAGTTTCAGTTTCTTCATCTGTGCAGTGAATAGTGTGGCAAATGGAATGTAAACTTCTCTCTCCCTCCGTGAGATGAATAATTAACTATTTGGCAATGGAGTAGGTAATGTTGCAATTTTGCATAAGGAGCCAGAAGACTCCTGGGAGGGAAGGGGCCAGGATTTTTGACTGCTCTCTCATTTCAATTTTTCTATGATTCAAGTCAGCAAACCTGTCAGAGTGGACCAGGGTTGCCTTGAGCAGGGTCCAGGGACAGGAATAGTTGATACAAATCCTAAAATAAAATAAAAGATGCTTGTAGAAAGAGAGGACTGGGCTGATCACAACTACTGGTTGGGAGAAGCAAAGGGAAACATGCTTTTGCTTTCTATGTGAACCACGTGAGAGGGCCGCAAGGTTGTGCCTGGGCTACTCTCGCTCGGAGTCCCTGTGACTGAACTTTGCACCAGGAGAGAAGAGGGCAGGTATCTTCTGCTTTTCCCTGAGAAGGCTCCAGGATGCGGGACATTTGGGAGTGCCAGAAATCCAACAGTGGATGAAACAAGAACGATGCCCTCTAGTGGTGGAAGAGAAGTTCTCCCGGCTGTCCCTGTGGTTGCCTCTCATTTCTGAGGCAGCTCCTGGAGCCCTGGTTGAAGAGTAAATGTGTTTCTGGTGTCAATTACGAGGTTTCTCAGCCTTAAGATGACTCTTTTGAGTTGTAGCTCCAGAGAGATTCATAGGTCTGGGCCTTTGAATCCTTTTTCAGTGGTTCTCAACCTTCTGGCCCTTTAAATACAGTTCCTCATGTTGGGACCTAACCATAAAATTATTTTTGTTGCTACTTCATAACTGTAATGTTGCTACTGTTATGAATCGTAATGTAAATATCTGATATGCATGATGGTTTTAGGCGACCCCTGTGAAAGGGTCGTTCGACCACCAAAGGGGTCTCAACCCACAGGTTGAGAACCGCTGCTTTAGACACTGGCTGAAACCTTGAGCATATCAGAGAATGGAGTCTGGGGTGGGTGAAAGTGGCAGGCCACGGGACCCTAGAACACATACAAGAAACCATAATTACAAATGTAAAATAGAACAAAGATAGCACTGTTTCTGTTGTTGTAAAGACTACATAAATAAAAATACATATATATGCAAATTGGCCAGCATAGTACTTGGCCTTTATTAGGAGCTAAATTAGCATTGTTTCCTTCCCATTCTTCTCCCTTTTTCATCTCTCTCTCGTCTATCTTACAGGGGAAAAGCGTGGATTTGGGGGTCAAAAAACGCCTGATTTTTAAATCCTGACTCCTTTATTTGCTAGTTGTAATGTTTGGCTAGTCTCCTAAACTTTCTGAGACTTAGTTTTGTCATTAGTAAAACAGTTGAAAAATAATTTCACTAGTTTAGTAAAATTAAAATAAAGTTATGAAAATTGAATAAGATGATTCTGTCCCTTTTCCTATGTATGTCTCTTATCTCTCCTTTATCACACACTCAACAAAAATTCATGTCCATTTTATAGTTCTACCTTTCAGGGAATTTCAGATGCCTCTTCTCTGCCTTTCCTGGTTGGCACTGGCCTTGATAACCATTTCTGTGGGACCACCCATGTTTCCTCTACTGAATTTCCCCAAATATCCCAGAGTGAACACCCAAGGGGCCTTACTCACTTCCTTCCTTTATGCAGAACAAGGTTACCTCCTGTAAATTTTGGAATGAGTCCTACTCTGCTTTTATGTTCATCATTGCACTCCTACCTCAGAGGAATAAATAGGCCACAGGGTTAAGATTGAGTGGTTTTTTTTCTCCCCAGTTAGATAGCAAAGTATTACCATCCAGAACATGAAAACAATTAGGTATCCCATAGAAGCACCCAAGTGCTCAGCATATGCCACAGTATTTATTGGGTGACTGGAATGAAGGCCTCCCTATGATCAAAGCCCTTGAATTCAAGGGCTCCAAGAATTTTCTTGGTCCCAACCCCTACTCTAGGGTTCGCCTGAATTGAGAGCAACTCTACTTCAGGATCAGTGATCCATGAGCTTTCCGTATTTACCCTACCATTGGGCCAGATTTGCTATATAGCACGTAATTGATAGCAATGGGAATCCAACTTATTGCCTTTGTTCTAGCTCCTATCCAAATGTGGCTCCTTGAGACAGCACAGTTTTCCAACTTAGCCTAGCAGTTACTCTGTATTTTATTTTGGTATTGAACTCAAATAAGAGTCTTCTAAGCATTCAAATGACAACTTGTGGGGCATGAAAAGTGTTAGAATGACATTGGAATGAAAGACACTGCCTCACACTGTGAACAGATGATTTCATTATCTGTTATCAAGGTTTCTCTTACAATTACGGAGAAACTAAATCCTTAACAGTACTTATTATTGTCTGTCTTTTTTATTATAGCCACCCTAGTGGGTATGAAGTGCTATTTCATTATTCTTTTGATTTGTACTTCCCTGATGGCCAATGATGTTGACCCATCCTATGCTATCCTAGAACAATTATTCTTTTTAGTACGTTTATTGGCCACTTGTATATTTTCTTTGAGAAAGCTCTATTCAGATCCTTTGCCAATTTTAAAGTTGGGTTGTCTTTTTATTAATAACCTATCATGGTTCTTTATATTTTTATGTACAAGTCTCTTATTAGGCATATGATTTGCAAATTTTCTCTCATTTTTATGGGCTATCTTTGCTCTTTCATGGTCTCCTTTGAAACAATTTTTAATTTTGATGATGTCCATTTTGTTTATTTATTTTATTGCTTATACTTTTGGTGTCATAGTCTCAAATTTTGGCATATGAGACTTACACATTATCTGGGTAAGCAAGAAGAACAATACACACACATACATAACCTTAGACAGAGATTAGGTATCAGGAAACCCACTTTCTCTCCCCAATCCTTTCCTTTAATGACACTACGAATGAAAGAAGAGTATCCCACTGATACAAGGCACATGTACTTTGAGGTCAATCCTCTTTGTGGGTTGTTCTAGATCTCTCACATTCTAGCAATAATGATCAGTTGAAGGTCATTTAGGAACCCGCCAAAAGGACTAAATCAATCTGTAATTTTTAACTCTCCAAAGGGAAATTGGAATAATAATACCCAAATGATGTTGATTAATAAGTTTATATCCCCTGGAAGAGAAGTCCCAGATGTTACCATATGATTTTATCCTTTGCTTGCATCTCAGGAAAATAAATAAATATAGATCCTTTTGGTTCCTGAAAGAATCAGGAACCAAAAAAATACTGACGTGAAGGAGTGGCGAGCCAACTAGCAGAGCATTGAAGGAGATGGTGATAAAGGTAAAAATCTGTAGCTGAGTTTCAAGAACCTGATTCTGAGGGGGCATGAATCCAGCAGACATGTCTTAATGATGGCATATGCGAGAGTCATCTGTGTGAGAAAGATGACAATGTGGGAGACACGTAGAAAGCAAGTCATTGATTTACTCTGATCTGGTCACTGACACTCACCACTTGGAGAAACAGAGAGACAAGCAAGTTGAAGCGAGCTCGGAAGAGAGTGGCTAGGGTGGTGACAGGACTTGACACCATGTCATGCAAACAGTCAAGAAACGAAGGGTGCTTGGACTGGAAAGACAAGACTCACAGACATCTTAGTGTCCAGCCAAGAGACTGTTAATGTGAAAGTTTACTTTAACTTGTTCTGCTGGGCTCCATGCAGCTGATGATGAAAAATGAATAGAGCATCAAGGCCAGAGACACTTAGTTTACTTTAAGAAATGGCGTTGCATAACTGTAATGGCTGATCTGAGGGGAAGTAAATTTTCTGTCTGGGGTATTTGTGCAGAAGCTGAAAGATCAATTATAGTAGGGATTTAGGCATAGGAAGTATGGTTGCATTAATAACCTCTAAGCTTGCATTGAAACTCGAAATCCTGACCATGTGATTCTAACGTTTCTGTGTCTGGTTGAACATTTGGTACTTGTGAAATATTGGAATCAGCATGATGAAGAAGGCCCGGGGGAGAACCAAGATGGCGGCATAGGTTAACGCCGGAGATTGCTGCCTTGAACAACCAAATCAAAATACACCTAAAAGATGGAACGGACATCATCCAGAACCACAGGAAGGCTGGCTGAGTGGAAATTCTACAACTAGGAGGAAAGAGAATATCATACCCAGACTCAGAGGAGGTGCAGTGCTGAAGTGAAATACTCAGGTACGGAGTGCGCGCGGAGCAGGCTGGCGGCGGAGGGCACGGTTGGTGCTTTCAATTGGGAGGGAGTCTCAGATTCTGAGCTCCAGATCCGGACGAGTCTCTAGGGACCCAGACTCAAATGGGAGAAGTGGGACTGTCTGGCTTCAGTCGGAACTCGAAGGCAGCTTTCTCTCCGAGGTTTGCAGCGGTTGCTGGGACTCTGTGAGGCAGAGCCCCTAGGGACAGAACTGAGAGCCGCCATAACTGCTTTCTGCGGCCCACCCTGTTGATCCTGAGCTCGAGCAACCCACCCGCCCCACCCAACCCCTGCGCAGAGCCATTTGCCAGATAGCCTCAGGCAAAGGCTAGATTAGCACCGCCCTAGAGGACAGAAGTTTTCCCACTGCAGACACAGCTGATTTTCACAGCCAGCTGGCCTGGAGATCAAATCCCCCTAGTATTAACTACAACAATCAAAGCTGAACTACAGGAGGACTGCACACAAAGACAACTAGGGGGTGCACCAAGAAAGCATAAAAAATGCGGAGACAAAGAAACAGGACAAAACTGTCAATGGAGGATATTCAGTTCAGAACCACACTTTTAAGGTCTCTCAAGAACTGTCTAGAACCCGCCGATAAAGTTATTGAGATCCTCAACAAATCTAATGAGACCCTTGATGTTATGATAAAGAACCAACTAGAAATTAAACATACACGGACTGAAATAACGAATATTATACAGACTCCCAACAGCAGACCAGAGGACAGCAAGAATCAAGGAAAAGATTTGAAATGCGAAGAAGCTAAAAACACCCAACAGGAAAAGCAAAATGAAAAAAGAATCCGAAAATACGAAGATAGTGTAAGGAGCCTCTGGGACAGCTTCAAGAGTACCAACATCAGAATTATAGGGGTGCCAGAAGATGAGAAAGAGCAAGATATTGAAAACCTATTTGAAGAAATAATGACAGAAAACTTCCCCCACCTGGTGAAAGAAATAGACTTACAAGTCCAGGAAGCACGGAGAACCCCAAACAAAAGGAATCCAAAGAGGACCACACCAAGACACATCATAATTAAAATGCCAAGAGCAAAAGACAAAGAGAGACTCTTAAGAGCAGCAAGAGAAAGAAACTCAGTTACCTACAAGGGAGTACCCATACGACTGTCAGCTGATTTCTCAACAGAAACTTTGCAGGCCAGAAGGGAGTGGCAAGAAATATTCAAAGTGATGAATACCAAGAATCTGCAACCAAGATTACTTTATCCAGCAAAGCTATCATTCAGAATTGAAGGTCAGATAAAGAGCTTCACAGATAAGGAAAAGCTAAAGGAGTTCATCACCACCAAACCAGTATTATATGAAATGCTGAAAGGTATCCTTTAAGAAGTGGAAGAAGAAGAAAAAGGTAAAGATTCAAATTATGAACAACAAACATGCATCTATCAACAAGTGAATCTAAGAATCAAGTGAATAAATAATCTGGTGATCATAATAGAATCAGGGACATAGAAAGGGAACGGGCTGACTATTCTTGGGGGGGAAAGGGGTGTGGGAGATGCGGGAAGAGACTGGACAAAAATCGTGCACCTATGGATGAGGACAGTGGGTGGGGAGTGAGGGCGGATGGTGGGGCGGGAACTGGGAGGAGGGGGGTTATGGGGGGAAAAAAGAGGAACAAATGTAATAATCTGAACAATAAAGATTTAATAATAATAAAAAAAAACAGAAGGAGAAAAAAAAAAAAAAAAAGGAGGCCCAAACTCAAATTTTGGCATATGAGATTTCAACATGGATCTGGGCAATGTAGCCCGAGATGGTTGGTAGTGAGTAATGTGCAATGGGATTGTATTTTTTTAAAAAAATTATATATTTTATTGATTTTTCACAGAGAGGAAAGGAGAGGGATAGAGAGTTAGAAATATCGATGAGAGAGAAACATCGATCAGCTGCCTCCTGCAAACCCCCTACTGGGGATGTGCCCGCAACCAAGGTACATGCCCTTGGCCGGAATCGAACCTGGGACCTTTCAGTCCGCAGGCTGACGCTCTATCCACTGAGCCAAACCAGTTAGGGCCAATGGGATTGTATTTTACTGTGGTGGTTCTGCGTATGCGCTGTGCAGCAGTATGCTGGAACCAGTTCACGCCAGTCTGTGAGAGTTCCCTGTGCACATTTCTTCCCAACTTGGCATAAAGAGACTTCGTGTTGGCAGCTTGAAACCGGCCATTTCCACCACGGACAGTGGAAAACACTACAAATCAGGGCATTCTGTGCTCTCTGGAAAGCTGATTGTTAAACATTTATCAGTAGAACCATTAAAATATATATTTTTTATATACTAGTAAACTCTAGTGTATAAAACAAAGGAAGACTGAGTTAGGGGGATGGGGCCCTGAGCTATACCCTCTTTGCCTCTCCCCTTCCTAGTGCCTGTCCTTTCCCCATAAAGGGCTTAAAGGCATCTCTGTGGCACTCTATAATTCCATAGGACTTAAAAATCTCCGGGAAAAATCCTTTCTGCTCACGCTGTGACTGGATTCTTCTAACCGTTACTAGACCTAAGAGAACAGACATAAAACAGCAGGATTTCCCTTGGTTTTATGAGGCTGTTTTTAAGCGGCAGTGCCAAAGGGATCAGCCTGAGGACACTGGGAAGAGCGAGCTTCCTCGCTTTGTAAATGTCCTTCACGGAATTGTGAATTTTCTCCTGTGATGCAGGCCAGCCCCACGTGTAGGCATAAGTTCACATGTTGTGAAAACTCCCCAAAACTTCCTATCAGCACGTTACTTTTTTAGTTTGCTAGACTGGAAACTTGAGACGGGGAGGGAATAAGATTTGCTGGGATGTTACAACGTGTGGAGGGTAAGGGTTACTGAAAGGCGGGTTTAAACGATCAGCAGACCTTTGGATGGGCTCCTAAAAAGCAGAGGGGCCATAAAAGGGTAGCTACCCACGGGCAAACTTTGTCCACTTGCTCTTTTTTCTTTTGTACGGCATTGCGTATTTCCTGCAGTGTCTGAAAATGGTCTTAGGGGGTCCCACTGAGGCTCTCAGGGTGCTGGGACATCAGTTCTGGCACCTTTTCCTGACATGCTTGAGGTGACTCCAATGTCTTCAGGGTGTCCACAAGTCAGACAATAGAGCATGAGCAGCACGACCTGCAAAACTTACTGAGTCTAATTGACTTTATCACTGATTGCAGGATCCCTTTTCTTCTCAGAAGTGGTATCATATGTGCGTATGTTATGTCGGATAATTTCAACTGAATTTCTCTTATGCTCTGAACTCTGACTTATTTCATCTCACTCTTCCCATTTCCCCCAGAATCACAATGGCTTCATTTTCCTTTCAAGGTCTTTCCTTGACTTTGCCCCTGGTTTCCCTTATATCAGGTTCTCATCTTCAGAGGGAGGGGCCGAACCATGGCTAGCTAGAGTGTAGCTCTTATCTCTCCACCCACACTCCTTCCTGTTCCCTTCTCTTGCCAAGCTTCCCTGTTCACTCTGCCCTCTCAGCCCCTCAGCTGGCCGTGGACTTGAGCCTTTTCCCACCCCTCATGCCGGAACATGCCTTCTGAAATGCACTGCCAAGAACGCTCTCCTTCCTCGCGTGCACACTGCTATCTTGTCTTCTGCCGGCTGAGATTCAACCTCCATTTCTCACCTGATATTTGTGTCTTTCACTTAAGTTAGCTAAAGGAAAGGCTTTTATATTTGCGCCGGAGCCACATCCCTTTCAGATATTAAGCACACATCGTAAGATGACGTAGAATGCCACTCTCCGTGTCTTTACAGTTAAGTGGTTTGGACTATTTTGGTTTCTTCTAAAAATGCATAGAAGAAACAATTTAAAAAGTCCCAAATAATTAACAAAAATTGATTTAGACTTATGAAAAGTAAACATTATTCTCTTCTTAGAACACAGATCGGAAGTAGGGGCTGCCTGGTTACATTGCTCCAATCCACAGGGACAAGCAACACTCCCTTACCAGGAAATGCAATTTTGCAATGAATTTAGGAAGATAATTTTTTTTATCAAAAACTGTGTTCATCAGGTATAACTTTTCAAATCTAATGATCTGACACCTGGTATTAGTTTTGAGTACTGCTAAATTTTCACAAAGTATATTAAGAGAGTCTCCATATTTTGCAATGAATTTAGGAAGATACTTTTTTTATTAAACAAAAACTGTGTTCATCAGGTGTAACTTTTCTCATCGAATGATCTGACACCTAGTGTTAGTTTTGAGTACTGCTAAATTTTCACAAAGTATATTAAGAGAGTATCCATTTTAAAAATTCCACTTCATTTTCTTACATACCCTGTGAGGTCTATTCAGGTTACGACATAGTCTCAGGATGGATATAACCTACTCTTTGGTATTCAAGTTAAACAATGGGACTCACAGTAAGGAGGCTTGGCTCCAGTCTTGGCCCTGACTAGCTCCTATGACTTTTGTTAAGTTTGTTTTCTTCTTTGAGTCTGTCTGAGAGTTATCATTGGTAAAATGTGAATATCTTACTTATTTTAGGTCTTTTCAAATTTTAGCACCCTATGAGATGTCTTTTAACAGATGTATATGCAAGCTCTATTTGGAAGCTTGGAATATGTTGTTCACTGAATAAAAACAAAGTTATTAATTGAAGAAGCATGGTTATTATTATTTTGTTTTTGCTAAAATAAACACAAAAACGGATGCTACAGTTATAACAAGGAACTAAAACAGGATTTTAATGACTTATTCAAAGCCTACCCTCACAATTATTTTTGTAAGCTAATTTTGTACATTTGAGAGTTTTGTTAAAAAAGAAAAAGCCAGGAATCTCATAAGATACTGGAATACATTTTTTTTTGTTATTATGCTGTCTAAAAAAATAAATACTTAGACAAGTTCTTTCAATTGTATTAAACTTAAATTTTAGCTCCCTTAAAGTCCACCCTGAAAACTCAAGGATTCTGGATAGAAACTCATTCCATTTTATTCCTTCAAAATTATTTATTATTAGGTATCTTTTCTTTTTTAAAAAATATATTTTTATTGATTTCGGAGAGGAAGGAAGAGGGGAGAGAGAGATAGAAACATCAATGATCAGAGAAAAGTCATTGATTAGCTGCCTCCTACACGCCCCCTACTGGGGATCGAGCAACTTGGGCAAGTGTTCTTGACCAGAATGGAGCCCAGGGCCCTTCAGTCCGCAGGCCGACACTCTATCCACGGAGCCCAGCCAGCTAGGGCTTTTGGTATACTTTCTTTTGTTCTCTTGCAGTTAAAATTAAACCCACTAGTCTCTTTTATTAGCACATAATTTGTCTTGATTCCTTGGCAACATAGAAGACACTTTCTATTTAACCCCTATCGCCAGATAAACAACTCTTCCAACAACACACACGTATATACACTCACACACATATACACAGACATATTCACACACATATACATATATATTCACACACATACACATCTCTCTAAAATGTAAGGTGACTGAAGGCAATTTTTTAGTATTTTGGTGTTGAAAGGGGCTCTCTCAGCAAGGTGCATATGCATAGGGGGATCTGGCCCAAAATGAGTAGAAAAATGACATGTGACTCATAAAGGTTGGTTTTAATACCTGTAATGAATTTTATCTTTTCCACACCTATGCCTGTTCTACTCCTAATTTCTGCTTTATTTTAAAAGTACTATGCAAAAGCCTTGCCACTCCCATATGTATGTCAAATAATCAGAACGAGTTACTTTGTACATTAAAAATGCAGATCCCATGTGTTTTTCTGTCACCCAATCAAAGAATAGCACTTATCTCTCCTGAGTAACTATAGGTCAATGCTCAATAGAGTGTATTGTGTACAACACCATATAAAGGTAATTATTGTTTTCAGTAATGACTGCAAGGCACTATAAAACACTGAACTGCCTTCTGCAATGAAGATTGAACTTTACTCGTGAAAAGTTCAGCATTGTGACTGTAATTGAGTTCAGTTCCTTAAAAACCAGCTAGCTTCTGTAAACACATAATTGTATATACCAGTATGCGCATAATTTATAGTACATATTTTTTAAATGTGATTAGATAGATTATCCTATGCTGCAACATTTTGGAAAAAGGAGTTTCACATATCTACCTTTAATATACCACATGGAGCATGACATGAATATTCTCTTCTCTCTGACCATATCAAGGAACCACCGTTTGAAAATCCTTTTGCTAGCATGAATGCCGTGATTCTATCTTCACCAGAGTAGAAAACAAACATTACTCTGCAGATTAAAATGAAAAGTCCTTAGTAGTGAGTATTTCCAGGCAGAATATTGCTGTACTGAATATCATCCTATGCATCCATCCAGATACTTTTCTTCATTATAAAAATTACATTTGTATCATAATTTTCTTCCACAATCCTGCTTTTGTTATTAAACAGTTTAACTAGTTGTATATCCTAAATGTCCAGTAGATGGCAGCACATGCACACTATGATCCACAGAACAGCTGCAGTTCATTTTTTTAAATCTGCATGTTGGAAACTTTGATAAAGTTTCACATAGTGATGTGAAACACAATGTTAAGCTACTTTTGCTCTTAATCTTTATCCTTAAAGAACCAATATAAATGGAACATATATTTGCCTTTTGGTTCAAGTTACTTGAAAAAGATTTTGGCACAATAAAACAAAAGAAATGATTAAATTAAAACATCCCCAAGCCCTGATGGATCAAAGCAATGAACCAATTTTCTGACAGTTTTCTTCATGTTTGAAAGAGGAGCAGACTGGAGGATGTGATTTGCAGCCGAGACGCTGCCCTTTAAATGTGACCACCAGCATACCAGGGGATGCTTTGTTCTTAGAAAGTTCCCTCTCTCTGTTGAAGAAGCAACTGATGAGTGATTGTAGGAATCTGTACCAATGTTCAATACTGCAAAGTGGCTGTTATACTGCTGGGGCCCAAGCCCAGCAGGTCCAGGGGTCCCCAAAGGTGTAGACGGAGTCGGCGAAGAAGGAATGACACGGAGACAGTGTTCAGTTGATCAGCAGCCTAGCCAGGACCTCTAGCCAGGATCTCCAGCCAAGTTCTGGTCTGGATCTCCAACGAAGTTCTGGTCTGGATCTCCAGCGAAGTTCTGGTTAGGATCTCTAGCCAGGTTCTGTGTCCATGTTCCCTCACTAGGTTCTCCAGCCAGGTTCTGTCCAGGTTCTCCAGCCAGGTTCAGTCACCAGGTTCTAGTCAGGTTCTCTTGCCATGTTCTATAGTCAGGTTCAGTCCAGGATCTTTTGCCATGTTCTCTTGCTAGGTTCTGAGGCCAGTTTCTGTCCAGGATCTTTTGCTATGTTCTCTCCAGCGAAGTTCTTCTGTCTCTAGAGAACGTTCTGTGTAGGTTCTGTGCCTAGGTTCTGTGTTCTAAGTTCTGTCTTCTTAGTTCTGTCTTCTAAGTTCTGTGTTCTGTTGTCTTGTTACATCTGTATTTATACCAGTTGATTCAATCCTATCAATCTCTATTACAAAGGTTAGGGCGTTTTTTATCTCCATTCCAGGGAGTAAAGATTATGTAGCTTAAGCATGATTATTCGTAGTTAAAGTGATTAATTACCTGCCTGACACTTAGTTAAGGGATTTTATTCCCTCCCTAACTTCAGGGGAAAATCCCTACTTGGGGAAACAACCTTTCTCAGAGAGGTGACCTTGGTTAAAACACATAGTGCCAAGAAGGTGAGCAAACATATTAAGAACAATATGCCATATATGCCAGGTCCCTTGAAACAGCAAGGATGGACCGGCTCCCGGCATTATACAAACGGCCAATCTGATTTTTTGAAGGGGAAATATGTGGGGGGAGAGGGAGAGGGAGAGAAAAAGGAATGTTTTCCCCTAAGGGACTGGAATGTCCAAGGGGGCCTTTGCCTGGCTGGTGGTTTGCTTCTATCTCAAAAGACCCAGGCAAGAGAAAGAACCTGTCCTTGTCCACCGGAGAACACAGAAGAAAAAATCATTGCTTCCAGCTGTCAGTGCATTCCGAGATCTGTTGTGAAATAAGCAAGTGAGGAGCTGCTGGAGGCGGTGAGGCTGCCCTGGGTCAGAGGAAGGTCAAGGAGAACCACTCCCGGTCAAAGAATCAGGAAGGTACTAGGAGGGGTCACTGGTTCTGTTGGAAGCCAAGGGGTGTGTGGCCTGATGGAGAGGAGCATGTAAGTAAAAGTCAGGGAAAGTGAGAGGAGGGGACTCAAGGTTAAGTCTTCACACGTGCCGTTAGCTTGATTCCAAAGGCTCTTCTCCCCTCCACTTTCCACCAGGCCAGCACATGCTCAGTCCTCATGTCTCAACCTAAGAGTAAATATTTATTTGATCAGTGAATGAATGATCATGTGCAGAAAATTATTGGACTATCCCAAGACTAAAAGTGTGAAGACACAACAAGGCAGCAAGTACAACCCTGGTAAGAGACACAGGGGAGAGCTTGTCCACAGAAAGGGTAGCCAGCCCTTGCCACCCTGAGAAAAGCCATGGAGTCTACGTGGCCCACCATAAGGAGGCATGGAGGCCAGGAGAAGAGCTTAAGAAGAGATCAAGAAGTTCCACTCTGCATATTTGTCCAGAAGACTTGAAAGCAGGGTTTTGAAGAGATATTTGTACACTCATTTTCATAGCAGCAGTATTAACAATGGCCAAAAGGTGGACATGATCCAAATGCTTTTAAAACTTGAGTGAATAAACAATGTCTGGTATATATGTAACCATGATCATATACTGCATTTTTATTTATTGACTTTTTTGAATTGTTTTCTTTTTTTTCTCTACTTTTTTATTGTGACAAAATCCACATAACATAATATTTACTGTGTTAACCATTTTAAGTATACAGTTCAGAGGTATTAAATGTATTCATAAACTTGTACAATCATCACCATCATCCATCTCCTGAATTTTTTTCATCTTGCAAAATGGAAACTCTGTGTCCATTAAACAACACCTCCCCATGACTCACTTCCGGCAGCCTCTGGTGAGACCACCATTTTACTCTCTGTTTCTGAGTTTGGGGTTTTTATTAGATTCCATCTACAATGAATCATGCAATATTTGTCTGTCTGTATCCGGCTTATTTCACTTAGCATAATGTTGTCCCCCAGTTTCATCCATGTTGTCACAAATGATAGAATTTCCATTTATTGAGGCTGAATAATATTCTGTTGTATGTTTGTACATTTTCTTTATCCATTCATCCATGGATGGACATTTAGATTGTTTTCATATTATGGCTATTGTGAATAATTCTGCAATGAACATGGGAATGCTGGTAGCTCTTTGAGAGACTATTTTCATTTCCTTTCTTTTAAAACTTTACTGTTGAAAGTGTTACAAATCTCCCACCACTTGACCCTATCTACCTCCTCCAGCCTTCCCTGCAGTATTGTTTGTTCATGACTATGCATATTTGCATATAAGTTCTTTGTTTAATCCAGTGATGGCGAACCTTTTGAGCTCGGCATGCCAGCATTTTGAAAAACCCTAACTTAACTCTGGTGCTGTGTCACATATAGAAATTTTTTGATCTTTGCAACCATAGTAAAACAAAGACTTATATTTTTGATATTTATTTTATATATTTAAATGCCATTTAACAAAGAAAAATCAACCAAAAAAATGAGTTCACGTGTCACCTCTGACACGCATGTCATAGATTCGCCATCACTCGTTTAATCTCTTCTTGTCCCCACCTCTGTCTGAAATATGTCAGTCTGTTGCATGTTTCAATGTCTCTGGATCTGTTTTGCTCATCAGTTTATTTTGTTCATTAGATTCCACATAGATGTGAGATCATGTGATACTTGTCTTTAACTTGTATAGGACTAACAATACTAACCTTGGTTAGAATATAGAGTTAAAGGGAATCCTAACATGAATTTAGTTCTAGCTGAAAGATATTTTAAACCACATAGGACAAACTATATTAACTTTAGGAAAAACTAGAAGAATATAGTGGAAACTTGGTTCTCGAACTTAATTCATTCTGGAAGGCTGTTCGAGAAGTGATTTGTTCAAAAACCAAATCATTTTTTCCCCCATTAGAAATAATGTACATTGAATTAATCTGTTTCAGATGCCCAAATGATTCCCTATTTTAACCTTTCTCAGTTGCCTGTGGTTGTTATTTCGTGAGCATTTTCATACCTTTAGCAACATCAGCACTCCCAATGGCTTCTTTATATTTTAAAATTGTGCTAATTTTTTATTTTACCATGCCACACTAGGTAGCAAGATCAGACACATGAGCACCTTTATCATACTTTGCAATTATTTCTCTTTAGAGCTCTATCATTGTTGTGACAACTTTCCTTTTCACTTTGCTGCTACACTAACCTTCTTGGACCTATGGTGACTTACTGTACATATCTATACTAATAAAAGGGTAATATGCTAATTAGAGTGAATGTCTTGTAGACATCCATCTGGATGTCCATCCAGAAAAAGCCACAGTGTCTGCGAGGCCCGGGGCTCAGGCAGCCGTGGGCTCAGGTAGCCCTGAGCCTCGGTGGCTGTTAGGCCTGGGGCTCAGGAAACAGTGGGCTCAGGCAGCCATGAGACACAGTGGCTGCGAGGCCCGGGGCTTGGGCAGCCGTGAGCCCCAGTGGCTGCGAGGCCTGGGGTTCAGGCAGCTGTGGGCTCAGGCAGCTGTGGGCTCAGGCAGCTGTGAGGCCCAGGGCTCAGGCCTCACAGCCATGGCAGCCAGCAGTGGAGTGATGGGGGCGGTTCCTTCCCTGATCATCCTGGTCGCTTCCCACAGAAGGAGGCCAGAGGCAGCAGCAGTGATGGGGTGATGGGGGAGGCGCCTTCCCCTGATAAGCCCAGTTGCCTCCCACAGAGGGAGGCCAGACTGCGGCTTAGGCCCACTCCCCGGGGAGAGTGGGCCTAAGAGAGCAGCCCTAAGCTGTCAGTAGGACATCCCCTGAGGGCTTCAGGACTGTGAGAGGGGACAGGCCAACCTGAGGGACTCCCTGAGTGCATGAATGTTCTTGCACTGGGCCTCTAGTTTAATAATAAGAAGAAACAGCAAAAGCAAAAAGGCATGAAAATATTCACAGCATAATTTCCTGAGATGTTAACAAGTAAACTGACTCATACTCTCGCATTCTCTCATTTGTTTTGTTGCCTGGGAGACATGTGACTGATCACACAGGTATCAGCATGAAAGGGTTGCCAGATTCTTTTGTTTGACAACTGAGACGTTTTTTCCCATGAACAACTTCGTCAAGAACCAAATTGTTTGAGATGAGAACCAAGGTTTGACTGTATTAACTTGTCATCTAGGCTCTTGCAATAAAATTATGAAAACTTTATATTATTCCAACTAACTATAAAACAAGAACCAGAATAAAATGCATGAACACAAACAAAACTAAAAGGGAAATTTTATACTAAGTTTGTTTACAAGCACATTGCAGGATTCAGAGTTCCAGTTCCCATATGAACAAGAAATTGCCTGATCACACGACTCCTGCTGGCACAAATCATCCAACTACAGAAATTCATCTGATGCAGGCTAGTTCCAGAATGCTGACATTAAACATCTATATTGGGACCACCAAGAAGACAGACCACATGTCTGCATCCCCTTACTTCTACCCTATAAGAATTACTGGCTTGACCTTGATCTTAAGATGGTCTTTAGGATTGAAGTCTGCCACCTTCTCAGGTCACCAGACATGAATAAACCTCTCTCCTCACCAGCACCTGTCTCAATGTATTGGCAGCAGGCAGCTGACCTTGGATTTGGTAACAGATACACGTTATAGAATACTAGAGGCCCGGTGCATGAAATTTGTGCACTGGGGGCGGGGGTGTTTGTCCCTCAGCCCAGCCTGCACCCTCTCCAATCTGGGACCCCTTGGGGGATGTCCGACTGCCGGTTTAGGCCCAATCCCACAGGCAGTCGGATATCCCTCTCACAATCTGGGACTGCTGGCTTCTAACCACTTGCCTGCCTGCCTGCCTGCCTGATTGCCCCTAACCACTTCTGCCTGCCAGCCTGATCACTCCCTAACCACTCCCCTGCCAGCCTGATCGACGCCTAACTGCCCCCCTCCTGGCCCGGTCACTCCCAACTGCCCTCCCCTGCTGGCCCGGTCATCCCTAACTGCCCTTCCCTGCAGGCTTGGTCCCCCCCAACTGCCCTCCCTCCCCTGTAGGCCTGGTCACCCCCAACTGCCCTCCCTCCCCTGTGGGCCCGGTCACCCACAACTACTCTCCCCTGCCAGCCATCTTGTGGAGGCCATCTTGTGACCACATGGGCATAGCCATCTTGTGATGACATGGGTGTAGCCATCTTATGACCACATGGGGGTGGCCATCTTGTGCGAAGGCATGATGGTTAATTTGCATATTACCTCTTTATTATATAGGTTTATTCAGCCTTATAAAGGAAGAAATTCTGACACATGCTACCACATGTGTCTTTTGATCTTGGTAGAGTGGCCGTATGTAGCAGGTGTCCTGTGGAACCCAGTGGCACAGTCTTCCTGGTCACCTGAGCGGAGCGCTCCAGGGGTGTCCTTATGTGGTTTGTGTGTGCCCTCCTGTGTGGCTGTCTTGATTGCTGTTGGCACATAAGTGGGTGGGGTTGACCCTCTGGCTGTTTGTCTGTGAGAATTGGCCCTGATCATAGCATATAAGCTGCTGCGTAGGGCCTGATACCAGGGAGCAGGATTTGCCTGGGTGTGCTACTTGTGGTGCTAACTGGGTTCTGTTCTGGTGTGGTCTGAAACAGGCCACTAGGTATGCTGGTTCTGGGGCCTCTTGGGAGTGGTTCCAGTGCTGGTCAGCATCAGCCTCTACCTTTGTCCGGCCTGGGGCCACATGGTAGGAGCGATAAAGTGATCTGTGGTTATTAGCAGCCTGTTGGCAGTGGTTTTGCTGTGAGCTTGGCTTGGGGCCACTTAGCAAGAGGTACAGGACATGCCAAGACCAGAGGTTCCTTGTTTGGGGTTTGTGGACCTTTTAGAGAGTTTAGGAAAACTCACAGTGCAGGCCCAGACTGGCTGCTTGTGTGATTTAGCCTCTGAAAGAAGTTTGTGAATTGGTGGGGCAGGGTCTTGGAATCACCAGGGTGGGGCAATAAGTGCTAGCCAGGTTAATGGAAACTCAGACCTCATGCCCACCTGCACTTGCAAGCTGTGGGGCCGGGGGGGGGGGGGGGGGGTGAGTAAGCCTCAACAAAGGAACACTGGCACCTGCCAGCACTTTAGTTTCCTGGAGGGTTTCCCCTCCAACCCCCTCCCTGAAGCCACACAATTCAGTTTGTCCCCATATGTCTCTGGTGCTTTTCGAGATACTGTTCCTTCTCTGGAACTTAGGGCGAGTGTTTGTGAACAAGTGAGACTGTGCTCAGCCCCTTTGGGAGGATACCTGGATTTACAGCAGCTCTCTGTCTCACCTGGACTGAGTCTCTACTGATTTTCACACCCAGATGTTGTGGGGACTCCTCTTTCCAGTACTGGTGCTATGGCTGGTGAGCCTAGTGTGGGTCTAGTATTCCTTACTTCTCAGTGGGAACCTGTGCTGCCCAGTTGATTCTCAACTGCCACACGTGTGTGGGGGCAAACCCTGTCACATCTTCACCCTTCCTACCAGTCTTGTGGCTTCTTCATATCCTTAGTTATAGGTGTTCTGTTCAGCTAGTCTTCAGGTGCTTCTCAAGGGGACTTGTCGTATAATTTAGTCATAATGTTGTTGTGGTCGTGGGTGGAGGTGAGCACAGCATTTGACGGTTCTGCTACCTTGATCAGAAGTCCCACCTGGGGGTTAGAAGCACTGCACTAAAGCCCACTTTTTGAATAGCTACTCAATTCCACCTTCCGAAGATGGGCAGACTGAGGAAGTCGGACTGAGAGCAAGGATGGAGAGTGAGAAAAGGTACTCAAGTGATCCCCATGAGCATAGCCCCATGCTGTTGCTCACTTCTACTGGTACTGGTGACAGGTGGTCAGATGGGTTTAGAAATGCCATTGTCCTGCTTCTTCCCCTGATGTCATGTCTTACTTACATATGAGGCTTGTTGTGCTCAACTCTGTGCCTGCCCTTCACAACTGGGTTGGATCAAAATCAGGTCCTGGTCTCTTCCAAAATTCTTGTCTTATAAAAGTTATCCTGACTTAAAAAAAAAAAAAAAAGACTTCTTCTTTCTCACCCAACTCCATCATGCTTTTTGCCCTATGAAAAAAGACATTTTTAGATTTCTAGTAACTTTCTGTTTCTTCAATAGAGTTGAGTTAATAATCCTGTGGTGCTGATAGAAATACAGGGATAGATTCGTTGACTCTTGTTTGGTGTTCTTGGCCATTTGAGGGTTTTTGAAACAGACTGCTCAGTTGGGGTGTGGGGACATCTCTGGCCATAGGACAGGGTGAAGCCTTGGATAGCATCTGTGAGCCTGGCTTCATCCACACTGGCTCTGGCCACTAAGTCAGGGGTCAGCAAACTATGTCTACGCCACCCACTTTTTTCTAATAAATTGAGTTTTATTGGAATACAGTCAATGTGTGGAATGACAAAGTTGACTAGCTGTGACAAAGACCACATGTTCTGCAAAGCCTAAAAATATTAACTATCTGGCTCAGAAAAAGCTTGCCAACCCCTGTACTAAGTTATTCACAGATTTAGAAGATAATTGGTTAACAAATATTCAATTTGTCTCTAAGGTGTTTTCAAGACCAAACCAAAACAGGCCGCCACTTGAATGTGGTGCCTCTGCAATTTGAGCCAGCCCCTCAAAGGCGGTGAGACAGTGCTGGTCTGTAGTCGGCACTCACATTTTCGTTTTGCAAACACTCATTATAAGAATGGGCTTGTGTTTTTCAGAACACATTGGACATTATAAACTAGTGCTGGGTTCAATTTGGACTTGTGCTGTAGCAAAAAAATAAAATAAAATAAATAACTTAGTGGAAGCCTTCTGGAAAAGTTTTCCAGGACCTTCATATTTTTATTTAGCCTGCAGTAATGCTCAACTGTTTCCTTTATTATTATTATTTTTTGGAACTCTCTTGTCCCCATGGGTCTTATTGTTCTCCAAAAGATTTTTTTCTTTTTAAACCAGTGAGTCAGAGCCTTGCTACAATGAGTAAAACATTTGGTCTCACAGAACTTTGCTAGCGTGAGAGATGACGCTGAGGTGCAAAGATGTCACAGGGTGAGCTATATATAGGTCCTGCAAGGCCTCCCAGGCCCAGCCATCTCTCTGCAGACAGAGGCCTGCTACATGTCATGAGCCTCCTCCCCTTTCCCGGCCTTGTGCCTTTTGCACTACTCTGAGGAATCTTTCTCCTCAGGGCAGAGCCCAGGAAGCAGTTCCTAAATTCCCTGCGGGAGCTACTGAACTATCCACTGGAGCAAACAAGCTGGCTGTGGTGACCAAGCGCAGAGTAGGGAACCTCAAGACATCCTGTTAAGACATGTTTTTTTCCAGTTTTTAAACTAATTGGCTATGCATTTGGGTGGCAGCACTTAGCTGCTCAGTGCGGTGACACCATAGGGTGGTACTTTTTAATTTGCTTCTTTGTACAAAGGAATTGGACAATGTAGTTTGCAGATTGAACAGTGAGGATGTGCATTTTTAATGGCAAAAAGATACTGATGAGATAAAGTCACTTGGCTGGGTTAGAGAACAGTACTATATTTAAACTAAAAAGGGATTATACAGCTCATGTAAAGGGTTTTCTTCTTGTATTTTTTTTATTGATTTTAGAGAGAGAAGAAGAAGAAGAAGAAGAAGAAGAAGAAGAAGAAGAAGAAGAAGAAGAAAAAGAGAGAGAGAGAGAGAGAGAGAGAGAGAGAGAGAGAGAGAGAGAGAAACATCCATTTGAGAGAGAATCACCTATTGGCCTCCTCCTGCATGCCCCTTATTGGGGATCAAGCCTGCCACTTGGGCATGAGCTCCCACCAGGAATCAAAGCAGCAACCTCTTGGTTCATGGGTCGACATTCAACCACTGAGCTACACCAGCAGGGTATGTGCAGCTGATTTTAAACTTCCTTGCTTGTTGGAGGTTGGTGGGCTTGATGTCTCCTCAATGGTCTTTGTTGGAAAGTATGACCCTGGTTTCATGACCTTTCTTGTGATTGATTCCCCACTTCCCTAAGCACAGGTTCTAGACCCCATTTTGCATAAGAGAGATACCCCAGCAGAGGGAGAACAGGACTCTTTGCTTTGCCTCTGACTCACTGTGACCATGGAAAATTCTGATTACAAAACATGGAAAAGTCAAAGCTTTTCCCTTGAGAAACATTTTCTGGACAGTGTCTCTTACCCATCTACACACCCTGAGAAAGTGCAGAAAGCTGGGACCTCCACCACTGCAAGTGAGAAACAGGTTGCAGACACGCGGGGAGTCAGCTTGGAGGCAGGCCTCGCCTTTGCCATGGGTGGCCGCATTGGTTAATGTAAGTGCAGTGGCTGTAACAGATACATCCTGAAATCTTAATTGCTCAGCTTCTACTCATTTAAGTGTCCATTAGTGTTGGAGATTAGGGTGGGGCATGGCACTTTCCTCTACACAGTCTTTGGAGGATCCAAGCTGAGAGATGCTTTGCCATTTGAACACATGGTTTTCATAGATGCCCTTGGTCTAGACATCCAGCCAACAGATGGAGAAACACATGGGAGGTAATTATGACTCAGGCCTGGAAATAAAGCATGTAATTTCTGCCCAAATTCCAGTGCCAGATCTGAGTCACATGGCCATGCAAGAAAGGCTGGGAAATGTAGTCTAATTGTATGTCCAGGAGGGAAGAGAAATGAGTTGTTTTTTTTTTACAAACTAGCCAGTCTCTGCCCCAGTGACCAAAGTCCACTCTCCAGTGTGGCTGGTGTTGATGCCAGGGATCTGGTGGGTTCAGCACAGATGCTGGTCTTCAAGCAATGGGGAGTCTTGGAGTAAGATGGTAAGTTGTATCTGCTCTGAGAGCGTAGGTTTGGTTTGAAGAGGCGAGTGGCAGGAACATGGAGAATAGGGTGCAGGCCCCTGTGGATGGGAAGAGAAGGCTTAGAAGGACCATGCAGGGCTGCAGGGTGGAAGATCACAGCCAAATCCTCTGAACCCAAATGGATTTCAGTCTCAGGAGAAGCCAAAGTGCTCTCAGGAAATCCTAGGTGGAAACTAAGTCAGGATTTCTTGGCCAATACAACAAATTAGGAGAAGATGTCGCCTGAGCTCTAGGTAGGTGCTCAGGGTCTGGGACAAATGTCCTGGCATTTTGACTTAGTCCACATGGATAAGCATGAGTAGAAATGTGGTCTATGAAGACACACTAGAGAATGGCTTAAATGTGTTATGAAGAGCAGGACAGTAACCCAGAGGCACTAGAGAGAATGACAGGGTGATGAAGTAAGGGGCTGTCTGTAACTTTATTTTTTAAGATTATTGTGTGTTATTAGTTAACTAGAGGCCCAATGCACGAAATTCATGCAAGAGTAGGCCTTCTTTCCCCCAGCTGCTGGCACCAGCTTCCCTCTGGCACCCGGGACCCGGGCTTCCCTTGCAGCCCCAGCTTCGTCTGGAAGTTAGTCCGGAAGGATGTCTGGTTTAATTAGCATATTACACTTTTATTATTATAGATTTTTTCTTTTTTATTGAATTTATTGGGGTGACATTGGTTAATAAAATTACATAGGTTTCAGGTGTTTTATAATCCACCATCTACATATTCTGTTGTGTGTTTATCACCTACAATTCAAATCTCCTTCTATCACCATCTATCCCCCCTATAATTCCCATGAGATGTGGCTCTGTTTTGGGCATTTTCACATTTTCATTTGAACCACAATCTAATGAGGTAGGAGGCATTATGGTAGCCAGTTTAAGTGAATGCATGTAGTTTTGAGACTTATCCAAGGTTACACAGATGGTTCTGAGTTTGGCTGAGGACTTAATTATAGGTTCCTGCTTCTAAGCTAAAAAAATTTTGTATTTGCTATAGGATGACTTGTTATTTACATTTATTATTGTTTAAGATTGAGGGTGAAAGATCTAAAGAAATTGTTCTAGTCCAATGTAGATATTAAAGGCTTATATTCTATTTGTAAATTGCCTTGAGCAATATTTGACATCATCTGGATATTTTTCCTAATGCCCAAAACTTCACTGGTAAATTATTCCCTCCAGAGGAATAAAAATGACATTACTAATTTTTTCCTACTCATTCCACTCAAATTATTACTCATTACTGTTAGAACTGAAGCTTGATTTTGCAAAGCTATTATATATTTTAATTGGTATTTATTCATGGTTTTTATAGATATTTTCTGAGTTTGGTTATCTCAGTTGAGAATGCATCTTCCAAAACATTGTTGGAACATATTTGAGTGACAATCACAAAAACAAGCACTGACATTTTATTTAAGATCTAAGTTGGTATAAAATGTGCATTTATTTCACCAATTTAATCAATGTTTTTTTCTTTTATCAATCAATGGTTTTAAATCAATTTTCTTAATGATGGAACTATATAGTCAAAGACAATATGATGCTGAAAATTAATATGAAAAGCAATTAAAATGGGGCTTGTCTATTTGAAGGAAAGTGTTAGATGCTATTTTTTTCATCTCTACCCCTAGCCCATCTCCGTTTTTTAGGGGAGTTAGTTATTACTTTTGGGTTTCTTTTTTTGTTTTAAATATTTTTTATTGACTTTTACAGAGAGAAGAAGGGAGAGGGAGAGAAAGAGAGAGAGAGAGAGAGAGAGAGAGAGAGAGAGAGAGAGAGAGAGAACATCCTGGTGATGTTGACCGGTTGCTTCCTGCACATTCCTTAACTGGGGATTGAGCCCTCAACCCAGGCACGTGCCCTGACTGGGAGTTGAACCAACATCCTTTAGGTGCATGGGACTATGCCCAGCCAACTGAGCTACACCAGCCAGGGCTACTTTTAGTTTCTATAGGACATAGTTTTAAAGCTGCAGTATTAAACCATAACATTTATTGTCAATAGTTTTTATTTACTAAAAGCTATTTTCTCAGCAGAAGAATAGAAAAGTATTAACTCTATCCTGGAGTTGCCTTCATTGATGCTTCAGGGAGCTTCTTGTAGACAAAGGCCTTTGTCTTACCCATCTTTGTCTTACGTATCTTTCTTTTCTCTACTATGCCAAATAGTTGCTCCATAAAAGTTTGTTGAAGGAATAAAGTGAACAACTCTGTGAAAAGAACCTTGGATAAGGAATAAATTATTTGCATACGTGGCTTTTTATCATTTACTGGGTGTTTTTTTCCTCCGGGATGACACACAGGGCTATTGTAATCCTTTCGAAATGGCGTTCCGCATTTTCAACTTCTCTCAAGAGCGTAGGGAGTTTCTTCGTAAACAAGAGCTTTGGAGTTAATAGTCATGGTTGTTAAACTTGCTAGTTAACCTTAGGTAAATGACTTAACTCCTCTAAGCTTCTATTTTCTGACCTGAAAACAGAATAATGGTGTTCATTTGATTTAGATAATTATATGTAAGTCATAGGGCTGTTGTTAGGAGTATTATCTGTAAGATGCTTAGCACACTGCTTGGCATATGGTATGTGCTTAGTAAATTAAAGCTATTTTTATTTTGAGGGCAACATGAATGCAATGGAACAAATAACGTAATCATGGTGAAAATGTATTCAGTGTCAACCCAAATTCTAGCGCTGTGCATCTCACAGGGCTCTCCCCAGTGCCATGCAGTGGACAGAACTTCCTGTTCTGGAGTTGGCAGGTAACTACATCTGACCTTTCCTAAGAGGTTGTGCAATGTGATGAAGGATTTAAGAAACAGACTTTCAAAAAGGGTTCTAATGCCTTGGGACAGTGATCATCTCATTAATAGTTGGCATCATATTAGTAAAAATGAAGGCCAGGAGGTTTCTTTGTTACCCATTCATAGAGTAGCTCGGACTGGCAGCTGCTGCCTTTTTTATTAAAAAACAACAACAAAAATGACTGTGTTCTTTCTGTTGCAAATGCCCCACCCTGTATGCCACTTTTCACATGTTAGCTTGTTTGTTCCCAGTTGTTCGTTAAAATACTAGGAAGGTGTACAGTGATTTTTTTGTTTGTTTGTTTTTTCATTTGACATACAAATTTTTTAACTTTCTATAGCATCAAATTCTCATTTCAGTTGATTTTATTCACTTTGCCAGGTCTAATTCTTCCCACTCCTCTCTCATCACAATAAAAAAACCTCCTTCTTCCTCACTTGTAACTTTTAACTCTGTGGAAGTTTGAATGACTCATCACATAGTGGAACTGGTGAAATCAGCAGCTGCTGGGAAATCATTTTCCCTCTTAATAACTGCATTAACATGTGTTTGCTATCATTCAAATAAAAAAATATATATGTCAAATATCCATGGTAGTCTTTGCTAAAGTTTTCATTGGGGAAACTAATGTTTTGACATATAAAAATGTTCAAATAGGTACCTTACAGAAAGTTTTGATGGGGGGAAAACTTCATGGAAAAATAAGGTGAAGTGGGAAAAAATGGCAAGTATGTTGTTGATAATGCTGTGATTTATTTCAGAATGGGTTAGGTGACTTTCTTCATGACACTCTTAGTGCTAAAGCAGAAATTTGTCACTTCATGCCTTCATAGTTTCTAGTATAGTCTTAGCATCAAACCATTCATCTGTCCATCTAACCATCCAACAATTTTATTTTTTTAACTTTCCTCACGCAACTGTAGTCCACTCTGCCCTCCTTCCCCTGGAGCTCAGGGCGAGTGGCTTCAAATGAGGTTTTGTGTACTGGCTCCTCAGTAGGGGCCTGTGTCTCCAGCAGAATTCCTGTCTCTCTCTGCAGACAAGCTCCCTGCTGATTTTCATAGCCAGGTGTTATGTGGGTGCTTGTTTCTATCTCTGGTGCTTTGGGTTGGGGAGCCTGGCTTGGTGGGAGCACCCCCCTCCCCGACACACACACACAGCTGAGATATCCCTCCAGAATCTCAGTCCCCTGTCCCCAGCCCTTCCACCCCCCCACCTCCCCGACCCGTGGGAGAAGGGCCAGCCCCTTTCCCATCTCCACCTTTCCTATCAGTTTTGATGTGTTTTCTTTTATGAATCCTTGATTATAAAGCTTCTTTTCAGCTAGTCTTCAGTTTGTTATTTAGTTTGCTTGCTCTGTGTTTCTGTTGTAATTCTAGTTTTGTCCTGGGAAGAGGTGAGTGTAACATCCACCCACTCAGCTGCCATCCTGCCATCTTATTACTTTCAAAGGTTTGTTTCTTTCCACAATTGAAATGTCTGTCCTGGAGTCTGTACATTGTTGTCACTTGGTCATCCTATTGTCCCAAAAGTCATTAAACCAAAATGTGATTGAATGTACACTATTACAAAAACACATTTTATATATATTTAAATCTTTACATCAAAATTTGGGGTAATCTGTGAGAGAAATTTGATTTTTAAAAATATTTTAAATGTAAAATGTTTTCATTTGCATTAGTTGTTCTCAGTAGAGACACAACTTGCTTTCTGGTTGTTGGCATTAACAGTATTCTATTGTTGATTGCTGTGGTTCTGATTCCAGACTCTGAGCCAGTCTCCATGTCAATTACTGACTGTGTGACCTTGGGCAAATTATTTGACTTCTCTGTGTCTAAATGTCTTATCCATACAGTTGAGATGATAATGATAATACATGCTACCTAGGGTTATTGGGAAGATGAAAAGAACAAATATATTAAAGTATATAGAATAATGCTTGGCATGCAGAGATTACTCCGTTTTAACTACTATTATTTAACTATTGCTAAAGTTTACTCCAATTCTGCTCACCTTACTTGCTGATTATGATTCCACAAGCCAGCAGGAAAAGGAAGCCTTCAGAAGAGGAGGCAAGCTTAGGGCTCAGAAATCACACAGAGCAGGAGGATTAAGAAGAGGGAGGGTCAGGGCTTTGGTCTCAGACTCACAGGATTAAATAAGAGCTCCAATGCTTATGGTATGTAATTGGTGATCTCTAAGCCTATATCTCATTTGTGAAATTAGGGCAGCAATTCCAGTTTGAAATCTTGTATAAATGACATACCGCCTGGAAAGTGCCTGTTGGGCTCTTGGAAATGATATAATGATTCCTCCGCCCACCCCACCCCCCTTTGTTTTTAAACAAAAAAGTAGCAGCATATTTCACATACAGTTTTTAACTTTACTTTTAAAATTAACATTATAACATAAACCCATGGGCACAGACAATACAGTGGTGAAGGCCTGGTAGGGACAGGCGTGGGGTGGAAAGGATCAATGGGAAATAAACAAACAAAAGGGACATCTATAATACTTTCAACAATAAAGATAAAATTTTTAAAAATGTAAAAAGTAAACATATTCCTATGTCATTAAATGTTCTACTACATAAAAATATTTAAAAGCCTATTTAGTAGCCTATTAAATGTATATACTATCCTTTATTTAACTGTTTCCATATTTCTGAATATGTTGTTTCCAATATTTTCTAGCATTGACAATCATCTAATGAGCACCCCTGATTGATGAACCTTGGTTTGCCTCTGTTTTTTTTTTGTTGTTGTTTTTTTTTAAAATATATTTTATTGATTTTTTTACAGAGAGGAAGGGAGAGAGATAGAGAGCTAGAAACATCGATGAGAGAGAAACATCGATCAGCTGCCTCCTGCACATCTCCCACTGGGGATGTGCCCGCAACTCAGGTACACGCCCTTGACCGGAATCGAACCCGGGACCCTTCAGTCTGCAGGCTGACGCTCTATCCACTGAGCCAAACCGGTTTCGGCGCCTCTGTTGTTTTTATTAAGTGACATTGTAGGATCCATCATGTGTACATTTAATTGTTCCCCAGAAGACTTGCACCAACTGCACTCACCGAAGCACTGATGAATGCGCTTCCTTCCCTGAACCCTCACCAATCTGGGTATTATGTGTTTTTTTTTGTTCACTGCAACCTTAAGCAAAATTATATCTCATGGCTTTGATTTTTATTATTTCATTACTAATACATTTTTTTTCATGATTGCCATTCACTCTTTTGTGTTACGTTAAGTGTCTTTCTCTACCTCTCCTCTCCACTCCCAATTTTATAAACACGAATTATAATTATAAGCCAGACATTTAAATATCAGCACCTGCCTCAGAGAAGGTCTGAGTCAGAAGAACATCTCCGCGCTGCAGACTAGAAATGGACTTCTAACAGAAATGCCAGGCAGGGCTACTAAATAAGCAGACTTAGTGCTTTCTTGAGAGCCCAGCGAAGAGAGGGGACCGCAAGAAAGGGATTTCAGGGTGAGAGAAATTAGATCACCTTTGCAAAACTGTGTTTGGAAACTGTGACGATTAATTATGCACGTCGACTAGGATGCCAAGATATCCGGCCAAACATTACTCTGGGTGTTTCTGGGTGAGATTAACTTTTAAATCAGTAGACTGAGTAAAGCAGATTTCTCTCCTTAGGGTGGGTGGGCCTCATCCAATCAGTTGAAGGACTGACTAGTACAGAAAGGCTGATCTTTTTCTAAGGAAGATAAATTCTTCCTGTCTGACTTACTTTGAACTGGAACATTGTGAGTTTTTGTTTGTTTTGTGTTTTGTGTGTGTTGACTCATCCTGCAGACGTTGAGGCTTCTTCACCTCTATAAATTGTGCAAACCAATTTCTTATAATAAACCTCTTTAAATACATACTATTCCTTACATATTCATATATATTTTATATACATACATTTTGATTGGTTCTATTTCTCTGGAGAACTTTGACCAATACAGAAACTCTGTTTTTAAACTTACCCAATCTAACCCCAGGCCAAAAAAATAAATTGTTTGTAAAATATGCCTTTTAAAGAAATTCTAGTTACGATAGGGCAAAATTCAAGGCATATTCCCTGAATGCGTCATTTACTAAACGAGAATATTAATATCCAGCACACAAAGTTATTAGGGGCTCAAATTAGATGACATATAATAAAGCACTGGGTAAACTGCTAAACAAATCTTTCTTATGAATTATAACTTTTCTCTAAAGTAACTCATGAAAGGCAATGGCCTTAGGAGAACGATCCCACTTAAATGACTATAATATCTGAAAAGTGGAAGACTACACCCTCCCACAAACGCCCTACAAACATGTACACGCACTATGTACTACACAGACACGCACACAGGCCCTGACATGTATGTATTTGTTTAGGGGGGAAATAATAAAGCTGACTGTAGAACTGTTAAACATTTTTATTGTGTAGACTTATAACCTTTACAGGCCATGCAGGATAAAAAAGTGTAAAATATATCAGTAAGCATATAAAATTTCAACAGTCTTTCAGGCCAGCATTTGATTTGCACAGGAAACTAAGCATATATGTAGAACAGACATGCCTTGGGATGCACAGCTTACAGGTTGAATCACAAAGCCATTTCCCAAGTGATCTTCCTCACATAGAGAGAAGCATATCTTTACACTTAAAAAGTATGCGGTGTAGTACATTTTCAGTATGTACACAGATTAAAAGTAAAACTATGTCCATGCCAGTGTCTGTTTTAAATGCAAAGCATTAAAGTCGGTAACAAGTTGGTAAGTAAAGTGTCAGAAAAACTGGAAGAGGCAAAAATAAACACAAAAAAACCCCAACAACAAATAAAAAACCCATCAAGCAGAGTTCCAACAAGTGTATGAAACTAAAAGTGAAAGCATACCTGAAGGTTAAACATCAATTCCCCAAGGGCAAAATCTTACTATGAGCAGGAGGAATAAAAAGCTTTCGGGTGTACCAGGCCGCTTTCTGTGTGACTCAGGTTTACAGGTAACATTCCTCAGTTTGAGTTTAGAAGAATTTGAATTTATTCCAGCAAAACGATCCCAATCTTGTATGACCGCCTCCTCCCCCGTCTTCTCTCTGCGCAGAGTGATGCGTGGATTAGGTCCAAAGCTCCTGGCAGGTAGCGGGGCCACGTGTCACAGCATAACAGGCGGCTGCCAGTGCTTTACTTTGAAGGGGTCACATGTGTGACAACTCTGACAGGCTCACACAATGGCCTCCATGTTAGGAGCCTCTCCCCGGAGGCCCAGCGGTCAGCTGGAAAGGGAACACAATGTTCAGTCACTAAAACACCCGGTGATGGATTAGTTTGGAGTCAGGAAAGTGTGATTATTCTTGGAAATAAATGAAGCTGAATAGATATGCTGGCCTCATTCAGCTGAAGAGAGGCAGGAAAGCTGGCTTCCACGCCTGCCAGTCCAGAGAGGACTCGGCCCCATTGGTCCTCCTTAATTCATCTCATTGGCTGAGACGGACCATACTCGATATGGATAAAGATGGTGTGTGAGCAGGTGCAGACGGGAACTTCATCCGACTCCGTTCTCAGAGTCAGAAACAAGTGTGGAGAACTAGGTAATGGATTCTCTAATTTTGGTCTCCAGAGAGGTTGCTGACTTAATGAAAACTGACCAGCGAGACGCCCATTTGAGAAGGAAAGTATGATGAACAGGAAGGCACTTAAGTCTCATTATCTATGTAACAAATATTCAGGACAGAGAGTATCACATTTTAAGAAGGGTAAGTCAGTCAGACTGTGTGAATGCAGAGTAGGTTTTCTAATTTGATAAATATCATTGATCCCATTGGATCATTAAAATGAGTGACAGCAATCCACTAACACTGCAGATGGTAAGGGAAGAATTTGTTTAAAACCAGCCACATATTTGTACAACAAATGGCCGTAGCCCGGAATTCTTCCCTTACCATAACATGGTCAACATTTTAGAATAGGCAGTTGAGGTCACTGGTTCTTCATATTTCTCTCGTTCATATCTCAGGCAATAAAATAATGACCCCACATGCAAATAAAAATGCAAGGAAAACATTTTAAGTGGGTTTAAAAATTTAGACCAAAAAAAAAATTAGATGAAATAGCTCAGAAGAGACACATAATAGTTATGAAAACTAAGAGAGTGATTTCTTTGTTATGAACCAAGAAAATTCACTCATATATTGTTGCTGTACTAGCAACTTAAAACTTGATATTGGCACCAAGAACATTCAAAGGGGGGAAAAAAAAGAATCAGGAATACTTCTATCCTTGAAATGTCATTTATATTTCTTTCTGTACACTTATGCGGACATTGCTGAATATTTTGCCAGTAGCCTCAAACAGTGGGTCACAGAGGGTGTGGATGCAGATGGAATAGATACGGCTGAAGCACTGAATCTCAATCAGGAAACTCTTAATGTATGGCACAACTACCCAGATGTGCACGAAAGAAACAATGGCGAAGTAAATGCCCCAGAGAAGTGCCAGGGGGATGCCCACGATGGCCGACAGCAAGCGGTAAAACCAGTATTTCGTCACAGTGAAGGTGGTGAAGCTGGCCTTCCAGATGCCGTCGAAACTGTGGATTCCTTCTGGTTCGGCAATCACATCTTCAAAATCAATCTAAAAGGAAGAAGAAGTGACAGAATGTGAAGTTGAAATGGGAGAAAAGAGAAAAACCTCACTACTGAGTCTCCGTAAGTACAGATTAGTTTTTATGTACAGCGTGAGACACTTAAAAGCACCCAGCCGTAGCAGCAGCAGCAGCAGCACTTCGAACTTCTTGGAAAAACAGATACTTGGGTCCTACTCAGATCTTATTGCACCTCTGGGGGTGGGATCCAGGAGGATTTTTAACGTGTTCTCCAGATGTTTCTATACCAGGTGAAAGGTTGAGAACCACTGCTCTAGGGGAAACCAAATGGATATTACACAATTCCTGCCTTCAAGTAAAACCTAGCAACATGGATAAATATGCAAGACACTCAATAAACAATACTATTTAAGTTAACCTTATTCTGAGACAACTATACACAAAATATCAAGGGGGAGTTAGTTAATTGATTATTAACTTTTTCAACACTTCACTGTTAGAATTTCTTTGATACATGAGATCATGGTGAACAGTGAGGACCCAAGAAATCTTCATGGGGTGGTGGGTCTTGAGCTGGGCTTGGAAAATGGGGTGTGATTTGGAGAGGAAGGAAGCAGGGGCCTTGGAAATAGTGTGAGCAAGAACACAGGAATGAGGAAGGATAGTACAGTGAGTGTCACAAACAGAGAAACCTGTGTGCCCACGGCTGGGAAGGCATGTTGAGGCTAGATGCAATATTTTTTACTTACAGTGTGGGGTGGGAAATCTATTGAAGATGTTGAGGTGGGAGAATGTAGCCTGCAGCCATAACCAGTGGTCATTTATCAAGATTGAATTGATAGTAGTGTGGAGGCTGGGCAAAAGGGAAAAGAGACTCAAGGCAGAGAGATTGTTGCTGTGTCCCAAGTTTGAGGTGGTAGGCCCCAACTGGAATAGTGGCCATGGAGAAAAGAAAAAAGAAAGAAATAATGAATTTTAGGAATGTAAAAGGAAGAATGCACAGGACTTGGTTACCTCAAGGCTGGGAGAGAGAAAAGCCTAAAGTGAGCTCTGAACTTGCAATTTGCCTTCTAGGGAGAACAGAGGTGACATTAACATCAAAAAGAAAGCATCGAGAAAGGAAGGCAGTTAAAAATGTTAAGAGGAAGCTTCACTTTTGAACTATAAGTATGTTATTTGGCAGATAAGGAAACAGTAAAGTTTAAGGACAGATGCAAATATCAGTGGTCCACACCGGATGGATCCTGTAGTAGTCCTTCGGCCACCAGGTAGTAATCAAATAAGTTCGCAGTCACATGGCACTCAACCATTACCAAGTAGCAACTCCATTCATTGTTTCCACGTGATCTGGTGTTTCAAACCCATGTGGAGAGGTAGGTTGTCATATCACAAAAGTGGGGCCAGAAAGCAAACGTGGCCCCTTTCCCAAGAGCATTCTCTCCCACGGCACATGTTCACATAAGCAATGAATTCTCAAGAGCTTTTATCCCTGCCGAAACCGGTTTGGCTCAGTGGATAGAGCGTCGGCCTGCGGCCTGCCCTCGATTCCGGTCAAGGGCATGTACCTGGGTTGCGGGCATATCCCCAGTAGGAGATGTGCAGGAGGCAGCTGATCGATGATTCTCTCTCATCGATGTTTCTAACTCTCTATCTCTCTCCCTTCCTCTCTGTAAAAAATCAATAAAATATATTTTTTTAAAAAAAGAGCTTTTATCCCTCTGGAAGGATTTATATAAACAACAACTGAAGCATTGGGGAAAAATTACTCCCCAAAGAGTGGGACAGAGTCAGCTCAACTGTTTGGTGTTGGCAGATGTATGAAGAAATCTAAAGCAGGTCTCCAAACAAGTTGATTACCGCTAGCAGCAATACAGCCAAGCTCAGGATTAGGTAGGTGATTCCACGGAGCTCTCTGTGCCAAGGAGCCACCTTGAAGTCAACACTTTTGAAAGAAGTGCATGATTCTTAATTAATAAAGTATGTTTTCTACAACATCCTGTTCCTTGATCTATTGTCCAATGTCCTAATGATGTAATATGTAAAAATGGTATGTCCACAATTATGTAAATGAACTTATAGATTTATCATCATTCTAATTTTTTCTTTGCTCATTTAGAGCTAGATTCAGCAGTAAGCATTAACTTGTGTGTTTTAAAAGGTTGTACAAAATATGTGGCAAGTCAGATCAATCCTTCAATGAAGTTTCTGTGCAAATTTACTTAATTGTCTACTACGGGGTTTTGTTCTAACACGGCATTTTCCCAAAGCTATTAAATATAAAGACCTGGCCTGGCTGGTGTGGCTCAGTGGTTGAGCGTTGACCTAGGAACCAGGAGGTCATGGTTCGATTCCCAGTCAGGGCACATGCCCGGACTGTGGGCTCAGTCCCCAGTGTGGGGCATGCAGGAGGCAGCCAATCAATGATTCTCTCTCATCATTGATGCTTCTATCTCTCTGTCCCTCTCCCTTCTTCTCTGAAATCAAAAAAATATATATATTTAAAAATAAAATTTTATTTTAAAAAATAATAAAATTAAAGGCCTTCAGTTTTCCTTCATGGAACAGCAAGATATCAAAAGAATTTTATTTTTAAAAGATAACCTTGTTTTGTAAGAGGATTTGGTGAAGTCAGAATTAATACATTAGAGCAGGCATTCTTAATTTGGATCAAAGGATGGGCAATGGTGGTACATGGATCCTCTGAATGGGTATACGTGTTTTGAGGGTACAATGTACAAAAGTACAATACATTTGTTTGAAAATAACGAGTCTATTACCAATGGAGTTTGGGCAGGACATTACTGAAGCAGAGGATTCCTTGCTCTTTACAGGACAGACTTGAAGCACATCTGCCTTGAGATTCTTTTCCAAGGGAGGAGAAATTACTAACATTTGCTGACTGGCTGTTATGATCAGACGCTGTTCTCATTTAACGCACAGAAACTTAGTAATATAGCATTTCCATTTTATAGAAAAATGGGAGGTTCAAAATGTTCAATTGTGCCAGTAAATAAGGAGTAGATTTGAGTGTTGAATCTGGTCTGAAAAAAGCAATCCTTTCTCTAATACCACATCGCTTTAAAAAAAATACTTTTAGCCGAAACCGGTTTGGCTCAGTGGATAGAGTGTCGGCTTGCGGACTGAAAGGTCCCAGGTTCGATTCCGGTCAAGGGCATGTACCTGGGTTGCGGGCACATCCCCAGTAGGAGGTGTGCAAGAGGCAGCTGATCGATGTTTCTCTCTCATCGATGTTTCTAACTCTCTATCTCTCTCCCTTCCTCTCTGTAAAAAAATCAATAAAATATATTTAAAAAATATATACTTTTAAAAGTTTCTCTAAGGCAATTATAGTATTTCACAATTAAAAGGCACGTTAACAAAAAGTTTGCTGAATTTAACCCTCCTGGTAACTTAGAATTCCGCAGCAGGGCATTTGAGGACAGCATCATGGCAAGGTCATATACATCGTATACACAGTTGATTATTAGTGACGATCTACAAGCATATGCCTCTGCGTAAGAGTTCTTGATAATAACTCTGTTTTTCTAAGCGTAAGTATAAATGCTGTTTTCAATGAACATAATGGAAATTCATAAGCTCTTAGTTGCTTAGAAAATTTCAGGGTGGCTGTTTTTCCAGTGCTTTCCAGAAACTGCTGGTGAGCATGATTTATCCTCAAATACCCAAGTGAATTTAGAGCAGATCTCCAAGGGTAGACAGCAACATGACAGAATTAACATGTTATATAAATGTATTCTGTTAGCTGTTGCTTTAGTCTTGAAGGTGGCTTAAGGGAACATGAACAACCAATTAGAAAGAACAGCTGAAAAAAAGAAAGCAAGGCCGGTAAAGAAAACACAGAGGAGCCAGAAATAAAGTTTAGCTTCTCTCTACTTCCATTTCTGCAACAGGCACAGTAATAGGTTTTTGTGAGGAGTACATGAGATCATTTATGTAAAGAGCTTAGCATGGGGTTAGAACACTGCTATATAGTAAATGCTGAATATTTAGTAACATTAAAAATTCCTTCTGGGTGACTAAGCTCGTCTGGGCGACAATTGTAATAAGAGAAACGACCAGCTGCAAAGTACATAGTGGCTGTGAACTCAAACCCGCCAGTGGCTCAGAAGAATTAACTTGCAATTGTAATCATCTTGACCACAACCCTCTGAAATGAATGCCATTATTCCCATTATACAGGTGACAAAAGAACGGGAGGTTAAGAAATTACTCAAGGTCACACAAGCCTGATCTCTTTTTACTTATGCATTCCTGGGGTGACAAGCCCTCATGCTAGTGGTATTTGCTTAATTTTCACCCAGATAGACATACTTCTTAAAACATTCACATTTTGGTTATTAAAGGAATTAGCCTTGTTGACATTTCCATTTTAAGTCAGGACATCTGGTAACTAGGATGTTTTCCATTCTTGGGACTGGTTGTATTTTCATGGCCCTGCACAGTATGTTCTCACAATCTTGGGCACCCAGCCAAGGACTCTCACCCTAATTAGCAGGTAAGGAAACTGAGGCACAGAACAATTAAAATGGACCTGACATTCTCAAGGTCCCAAGTGAATCAGTGGAAAAGCTGAAATTAGACTTCTAACTTCCTGACTCCCAGGTCTGTTCCGCACAATTCCCCAGAAACTTACATCTCTCTCCCACATCCCTTCTCCACCTACCCCATTCATATCTCCAGGTCTCATCTAAGACTCTCATTGCTTTCTAAGAGACACTGATGTGAAAGATATCTTTGTGTGAAGTGAGGCGAAATGTCCCTTTCACAACATGAATAGGAACGTTTCCATACATTTATTCAAGGCGAATAAAACGGGAGGGAATCTATACCAATAAAAGGGTAATATGCTAATTAAACTGGACATCTTCTGGGCGTCCTTCTGGACAAAGCCACTGTGGCAGGGGCCTAGGCAGAGGTGGTTAGGGGCGATCAGGCCAGGGGGAACAGTTAGGGGGCGATCAGGCCAACAGGGGGGAGCAGTTAGGAGGCGGTCAGGCCAGCAGAGGAGGGCAGTTAGGGGCAATCAGGCCGGCAGGAGAAGGCAGTTAGGGGGCGATCAGGCTGGCAGGCAGAGGTGGTTAGGGGCAATCAGGCAGGCAGGCAGGAGGTGAGCAGTTAGGAGCCAGTGGTCCAAAATTGCGAGAAGGATGTCCGACTGCTGGTTGTCGGACATCCTCCGAGGGGTCCTGGATTGGAGAGGGTGCAGGCTGGGCTGAGGGACCCACCCCCAGGCACGAATTTTGTGCACCGGACTTCTAGTTATATAATAAAATATCTTCATTGTATCTTTTGACATATGTTGATAATGTACTGAACCCAACTAAGTTCTGCTAGTGATCAGTCATTCCAGGTGAAGGCAGTTCAGCATTCCACAGCAATCTGAGTATAGTGGCATCAATAGATTCACAGATATTGAAAGCTGAAGGGATCCTTAAAGAAATGAAGTCTCATTTGAGATAGAAACATTGATGGCCAATGCTGTCAGGTGACTGGATTAAGGATACCTTCCCATGCAACGGCAGACCCAGGATTGGAATTCAGCTAAGGAACGGTCCCGGGTTCTTCCACTCCTGCCTCGGCTACCACCGCGCATCTTCAATCAGCTATATTCCATAGCCAATGCAAAAGGCAGCCAGGCTAGCTTGCCTCTGAACTTGGACACCATCTTGTTCTCCAGGGGTCCTGCAGGTCTATTGTTGAACAGATGATAGTGTCTCTCTCTCTGACAATCCCCAGGGAGCTCATGGCTCCCATGCATCATTGGTGTCATTTATTCCTCATCACAAAACTATCACTCCGGAGTTCCATTTACTCAGGGACTACTCCTCTTATACTTTACAGGAAGGCAGGTTTTTGCTGGGCCTGAACTTTACCTGCTTAGATTTGGAGAACTGGAATTAGAGATTTGCTTTAAAAAAACACACAAAACACCCCCAAACGAACAAACAAAAACACAAAAGTGCATGTGCCATTTAGTTTCTTAGAATGGGATCCCTCAGATGATGTTGAGCTACTGGTCCAAGAACTGATTTTTTGTCTTGAAGTCTATGTAACAAGTTGTCCTTCTGGCAAGAATCATTATGTAGCTCAGGATCAAAGGCATAAACGTGGCTTTAGTGATATGCCTGTGTCTTAATAGATGCTTTATAAGGAGTCAACAGTTTATATTACTAGATTTTTATAGATGACATTAAATACCTTTGTGCAACATTTCAGAAACATAAGTTAACAAAAACCTAGCAGCAGACGTCAGGAAAAGCAATCTTTCTTGTTGTGTTTTTATAATACTGGGCTAATACAGTAAATCTCAGAAGATTTCATCTTGTTAAACATATCTCATGGCAATATTTAAAAAATATTTTATATATAAACACAATATTATAAAAACATGGGGTCATTTTTTTGTCTAAAAAATCTAGACACTTTATTTCTGAATAAGGAATTTTTTTAAGAAGGAAACTTTAAGTACATCAAGAATCTCATTAGCAATGATGCTTGCAAATTCTGTTTCTATGGGAAGATACCTTTTTAGACTTTCAGTGGAAATTGTGATTGTATTGGATATATGGAACATATAAATAACAACACACAAGATGTTTACCAAAGACTGGGGTGTTGTCTGTCCAACATCCACAGTTCTACTTCTTTGCCCAGAATCTTCATTATCCAAGTGATAGCAATAATTCTCTGATCTCCCAGATAAGTCATAGTTGGGTTAGATTGCTATAGTAATGTTAGTCTCCCTCGTGAGTGATTGGTTTGTGGTAGGCATGTGACCTAGTTCTGGCCAATAAGATCTAAGTGGATATCTGTTGGACGGGATTTCAAACAAAGCTTTATCTTCCTTATGAAAAGAGACAGAAACATATAGTGTGGACCTTTGCTTCTTTAATCCTGCTTAGAATATGATGTAGAGCCTTAATGTACAGAAGTCATCTTGTGACTTCGTGGTGACAAGCCCGATTAAAAGGCCAAGAGAATAAAAGGTGCTACCTTTGCCATTATCAAGATGTAAAAACAATGCCAGTACCTATTCATCTCTAGGTTTTTCCTCATGTGATATATATATATATATATATATATATATATATATATACACACACACACACACACACACACACACACACACACTTAGTTTTAAGCCTTAGCTATTCAGATTTTTAGTTACCTATAGCAGAAAGCATTTCCACGTGGTACAGTAGCACTCTTTCCTGTTGGTTGGCATAGAAAGTGTACATCTCATTTAGAAACCCTAGTTCAATGTCTAACCTCAATGAATCTTTTCAACACTACCAGACCAGTGATTTTCAACCCTTTTCATCTCATGGCACACATAAACTAATTACTAAAATTCTGTGGCACACCATAAATATATATTTTTTTGCCAATCAGAAAAAAAATTAGGTTTAATTTTGACGCATTCACACTCATTGTAGCATTGATCATTGCCATTTTTTAAAATTAGACAATCTAAGGGAAAAGAGGTCAGTGTCCCTGACTAAATAGTCAGGTATTGCATGTTTTAAAAATTCTTGGGGCACACCGGTTGCAAATCACTATACTAGACTTTCTTCCAGAATATGCTGCCTGACCTGTATGAAAAAATGTTTCCTTTACATTAACATTTAGTTTTAGCAAAAAATAAATAGAATGACAAATTCACTATGAAAGAAACAAATGAATGTATTCTATAACAGCATCTAAGATGGCTCCCAATGGTTTTCCCCTCCTCCACTTCCCGGTATTCATGACCGGTGTAATGCACCCCCTTTGAGTGTGGGCTGGTGGGATGTCACTTCCAAAGTCAGGTTATAAAAGTCCGTGCACCCATCTTGCGTCCCTCCTTGCTCTCTAGGGACCTTGCTCGGTTAGAAGCCAGCTGCCATCTGGCGAGTTGTCCTATGGAGAGGTCTGTGTGGGAGGAATGGAGGGACCGAGGGAGGGCTCTGGCCAAAAACCAACCACTGAGAAGCTGAGACCCTCAGTCCAACAGCCTCTCCCCGTTGGCCCCGGGCTGTGTCCAGCCCTGACCCCTGGATTGCAGCCTGCGGGAGGCCCTGAGCCAGACCACTCAGTCGCGTGACACCTGGGTTCCTGACGCACTGTCAGGTGATAAATGTTTGTTTTTTTAAGTCATTACATTTTAGGGTAATTTGTTACGCAGCTATAGAAAACGAATAGAATTAGCAGAGCAACCACTTTTATTCTTAGAATCATTTCTTGTTTTCTATGTTCTTGCTCTTTTCTACTAGTGGATTCGATTTTCGTGCGTATAGAAAAATGCATACAATGAATGTGCCTGAATACCCAGGAATTTGTTTCTGGGGCAAAGTCCAGAAATATATGAGGAGGAAACACATCATTTTCAGCTTTCTACCATTCACATCAAACAGAATATTAGAAAAATTTTAGGCCATTGGTCGTGCCATTAGTTCATACGCCTGTAGTGGCTTGGTTGTATCCTGAGATATGCACCAAAGAGTAGGAGCCAGCTCCTTCTAGAAAATCCGTCATGAACATGGCCTTCCGGCTGTAATGCACTGGCACAGGGCTCTTGGCTCCCAGCGTCTCTCAGTCTCTCAGCAGGGGCAGTGTGGCAAAGGATCAACTGTGGGTGTGAGTGGGCGGAGCCTGTTAAAATGCAGACGCTTAAGCCCCATTTCAGATTCAGATCAGATTATGGGGGGGAGGGGGGGAAAGGGGGTGGTGGGGGGGGGGGTGTCTATATTTTTAACAGAATTTCTCCCTTTTTTTTCATGCAAAAGTCAAAAGTATGCCAAGCTCCTCTCCATTTAGCGACAACTCTTATTTTGGTCTGCGCTGCTCCCTCCTCTATGCCTCCAAGCAGGTTTGCTTCCTGCTTCTCTCTGGGAGCTCCTCGGGTGCTGGGTGGCATCTGGGAGTTGGTGAATAATGAATGGACATTCCCTTTGAAAAGCTTTTCCTAATTTAAGCCTATGAAGATGTATCATTGGAAAAGGATGAATGACTACTATTTATTATGAGAAACACACAAACTGGCAATAGAAATCCTGATTCATTTTCATCATTCTGAACCCCATATAGACAATATGCATGTTTAAAAAAAAATCCAATACGCACTTCTACAATCCCGAGGTATGTGTGTACCAAACCCAGTCACACAGAAGGAGGGGTTAGACATTTCAAACCCCCCTCGCTGATCCCACGCATATTTCCAACATGTGGAGCAGCCTTTGAAGTCCATGGAATAAATGTGTGTGGGGGGTGTACTAGCACAATTAAATGCTTCCAGAACACAGCAACTTTGCTCTAATGCCCATGTGTTTTGTCGGGGACAAGGGCAAATACCCATGTGTTTACTGGGCCCAACTGGCACCGCTGGGGAAAAGGCTGCAGTGTGCCCACAGCCCTGGCTGGAAACAGGCAGCCTGAATTGTGTTGTTATTGCCTGTGTTGCCTGGATTCCCAGAGGACCCACAGGCAGCCTTAGGAAACATGGAACCCTGGGTGGCAGCGCTGGCATAGTCGTGGGCTGCCTGGGGTGGCAGGTGCTAGGCAACTGGCCTTGCACAAGAGCCCAGGGCTGTCGCTTGAGGAGGCAGGAGGAGGGCTGGGTTTCAAGCAGGAGAGGGTGAAATGTAGGCATTTATCTCCCTCTGTGAGCCAGAGCAGAGGTTTGGGTGCGGGAGGAGTGGTGCCCAGGGATCTGCAGTCCCCGCCTGGGTCTCCAGCTGGAAGCATCGAGTCTCGCCCTTTGGACTGGCCTCCCTCTTGTTGCTTTCCAGACATAACAGAGGCTTTAGCATGAAGCCTAATAAATGATGGTTTACATTTATAGCGCCCACTCATCTGCTTCTCTTCAAGCTTGAGAAGTTCTAGGCTATTTTCACAATAAGAATGAAAAATAGTCTTTTATTTTCCCACTAAGGAAAGATTTTCTTAACTAATAAACGGCTGGACCAAACCAGAACTTAGGGCGCGTCTATGCACTTGTACCCATCTTGGTATAGATTCGCAACCATTTATGTTATAGGCCCCGGATGCTTTCTGGAGTTCACATCACATCTTGTATGTGAGGACTTGGAAGGCAGGTGTTATTTCCTCCATTTTACAGACTAGGAGACTGAGGCTCAGAGCGGCTGTAGACAGTGACTGGATCAAACAGGACTTAGGGCTCTTAGCTCTTCGTTTAGTTCTCCTGCCATCACACCACCCTTCTGTGTTTTTTTTCAAAAAAATTTTTAAAAATATGTTTTATTGATTTTTTACAAAGAGGAAGGGAGAGGAATAGAGAGTTGGAAACATCAATGAGAGAGAAACATCGATCAGCTGCCTCTTGCACACCCCCTACTGGGAATGTGCCTGCAACCAAGTACATGCCCTTGACCGTAATCGAACCTGGGACCCTTCAGTCTGCAGGCCGATGCTCTATCCACTGAGCCAAACCTGTTAGGGCCACACACCTTTCTTAATGCCGCACCTTATTCTGTTTCTGCAACCCTGCTCATACAAACCTCACGTAGGGGTTTCTGAATCCACGTGCTCTCCCTTGCCTGCACCCAAGCTTCCCATCCAAACCAATAGAAAATGCCGTCCCTGTCTAGGCAAATAACCGTTTCTACTAGGAAAGGGTGTATGATCCAAGCAAGAGGATGCAGCTTGCTTACTTCTTCCGTCAAACCTCCTGTTCATCATTATTCTCCCTCCCAGCAAAGGCGCTCCTCTCTGGCCAGGACTCCTGGTTCGCTTCACTGACCAGGGTCCCCATTGCCTTTTCATCCCTCCCTGGTTTTTCCAGGTTTATCATAATATTGTACCCTTTCCTTCTTCCATTCCTTCAGGGCCAGTCGTTCTGAAACATTCATATATTCAAGAATTTTCTGGGGAATGTTTGTTACAATGAAGATTCCTGGGGTCCTGTATTGTGTTCTAAGGGAAGAGTCCAGTTATCTGTACCTTCTCCCCCTCCCTCCCCTTTTGATTCGGCTGGTCTGGGGAGGACACTTTGAGAAACAAAAAGTTGCCTCAGGCTTCATTCTCTGCTACATGTGAAAATCTGATGGACATGATACTAGGTTAGTTACTGTGTTGCTTTCTGCTTTTTTAAAAAAGATGTTTTTATTGATTTCAGAGGGAGGAAGGGAGAGAGATAGAAGCATCAGTGGTGAGAAGAATCATTGATTAGCTGCCTTTTGCATGACCCCCACTGGGATCGAGCCTGCAACCCAGGCATGTGCCCTGACTGGGAATCAAACCATGACTTCCTGGTTAATGGGTTGACGCTCAACCACTGAGCCACACCAGCCAGGGACTTACTTGCTACTTTTGAAAAGCAATATGTTGACCTGCTTGATAACAGGCGGGCTGGGTTTGAATCCCAGCTCTGCGGTGTTATCTTACATATGCTACTAAACCTCTCTTTCCTCAGTTTCTCACCTGTAAAATGCAGGTATAAGAGTACCTACTTCATAGGGTTGTTCTGGGTCTTACATAACTTATACAAAATGTTGAGGGCAGTGCCTGGGACAATGGGTAGTGCTATATCAGAAGCTTTTGGCCGAGGTGCCTGGACCAGAAGTGGCAACATGTCAGAGATTTCAGGAACAGCATTGGGAGGACAGAGGAGATGTTTTGAAAGGAGAACCTCTTGGCATTCCTGAAATGGTTTCGTGGAGGTGGCTGTTTACTTTTCATCCTGCTTTTAAGTGAGCAAGAAGGATGAGCTCATCTCTGGCATGTGGGTCAGCCTTCCGGAGTGTATTACAAACAGGAGGCACAAGGCGACCAAATGTGCCCCGGGGCAGAGGACGCCCCAGCTGACCGTGCACCTGGACATGTCAGAAAGCGGCACCCGCACCAACTAGATGGGGCTCTATTTGCTTTGGATTAATTCCTTTTTGCTTTATTTTTTCCTTTCCTTTTGTTTGAAGGTAACTACTAGGTTTCTCCATCATTTGTTCCTGGAAAGGAGTAGGAATTCCCCTAGGGCAGCGGTTCTCAACCTGTGGGTTGCGACTTCTTTGGGGGTCTAATGACCCATTCACAGGGGTCGCCTAACACCATCGGAAAACACATATATAATTACATTTTGTTTTTGTGATTAATCACTATGCTTTAAAATTTTTTTTTTTTTAATATATTTTATTGATTTTTCACAGAGAGGAAGGGAGAGAGATAGAGAGAGTTAGAAACATCGATGAGAGAGAAACATCGATCAGCTGCCTCCTGCACATCCCCCATCGGGGATGTGCCCGCAACCCAGGTACATGCCCCTGACCGGAATCGAACCCGGGACCCCCCAGTCCGCAGGCCGACGCTCTATCCACTGAGCCAAACCGGCTTCGGCTGTTTTTGTGATTAATCACTATGCTTTAATTATGTTCAATTTGTAACAATGAAATTGGGGGTCACCACAACATGAGGAACTGTATTGAAGGGTCGCGGCATTAGGAAGGTTGAGAGCCACTGCCCTAGGGTTTGTATTATGCCTCAAAAATTTAAGTTAAAATTGATATACACTCCTAGTTTACATCTAGTCATGCATTGAATTGGTCCCCTTCTAAAAGATACGCTGCAGGCCTCATCCCAATCCTCAGCACCCCAGAATTAGGATGAGGTCACACAGGTGTAGGGAGGGCCCCCCATCCAGTGTGGCTGGCATCCTGAGAGGAAGATGGCAGTGTGAAGACACAGGGAGAAGGCCATGTAATTGGATTCATACTGCTATAAGCCGAGGGACATCAAAGATTGCCAGCAAACCACCAGGAGCAGGGAAGAGACAAGGAAAGGATTCCCCGACAGCTTTCAGAGGGAGCATGGCATTGATTTTTGACTTTTAGCCTCTAGAACAGGGAGCCTGTACATTTCTGTTGTTTTAAGTGACTCAGTATGTGCTCCTTTTGAAGGTAATCATGGGTAATGAATACGTGCGCATCCCTTTGAAACAGCTAAAAACCATCCTCCATGGCACAATGGTATGAGGGTTTCTGCTCCTTGAGTAGGTTGGATCCTAGGCGGGAACCTAAAGCCGCATTTGGGGTACTTCAGATCAGTTGGCCATGGGCCTTCGTCAAGAGCCCAGAACCGTCTCTCCTGTCCACACAGTCTCACATTTTTATTATCACAAAAAGTGGATGGTGCCCTGGCTGGCGTGGTTGGTTGGGCGTCATCCTGTGCACAGAGAGGCTGCTGGTTCAATTCCCAGCCAGGGAACATGCCTGGGTTGTGGGCTGGATCCCCAGGAGGGGGCGTGGAGGAGGCAGCTGATCGATGTTATGCTCTCACATCGATGTTTCTCTCTCCTCCCTTCCTCTCTCTCTAAAAATCATAAAAACTATTCTTAAAAAAGAAAATAGAAGCAGATGGCTCAGTACAAAGCAGGCTGCATACCTTTTGATCCCCTTTTTAATCTTCAGTCTTCTGGTATCAATTCTGTGGCACTTGTTGAATTTGAGTGTCACCAAACAATTGACCTGGAACTGTGAACAGTGCAAAAATAGGCCACACAAAAGCCAGTGATAGCAGCATTGAATTTGAACAGGGAGGAGGGATACTTTGGGGAGCATTTATGTTGCTATCCCTGAGGAGAAATAACTACAGCCCTTCAAAGTTTTGAGAATTATCTTTCCAAATGGAAAAGTCCTGTATTTTTTTTCATCCATTTAAAGTGTTTTTAAATATATTCACAGTTGTGTAACCATTGCCACAACCTAATTTTAGAACTTCAACACCCCCAAAAGAAACTCTATACACATTATCAGTCACTCCCAGTCAGCTCCCCTTTCCCTGAAGCCCTAGGCAGCCACATTGTTTAATGCACAGAAATCTTATTTTATCCAAACATACAATTATAAGGATTCATCTGGAGGCCTCACAAGCTCACAAAATTCTGTGTTTATACTTGGGAGTTTGTTATTCTTTAAACTTCTGGGTGTGTCATGGGACAAATATGAATGATTGCCGCACTAAAGATAATAAAAGCTCTTTCCAGTCTATCAAAAGACACAAGAAATGACATGTCTCCCCCATCTTCAGGCTACCAATTGGTCCGCACAGACATTTGTTTGAACCGGAGCTCTTTAACACTTTTCATTTCTTTTCAGTTTCTACAGTTCACTTCCTGAGGGCAGAGGTGGTTTCCTACCATTCAGTTAAGTCAAAGCAGGGTTACTAGTAGCTTTTGTCTTACGTCACTACTGGAATATTGTTCCCTTCAGTGCTTTGAGTTTGTTTATTAAACAGATAGAAAGTGAGTGATAAAAATCTCTGCAGCTTTGAACACTGCGTTGCAAGTGAGGAAAAGGATCTACACCAAGGTTCTTGTAAGGTCTAAGCAAAGACAATCACAGCCCACAACCTCTGCCGCAAGTTTCTTCCTCTGAGCTCCACTGGCCTTTTGTCATCAGGGTGAGGGTTGGGGTGCTGTCCTGTGTGCTGTAGCATTCCTGTCCTCTACTCACTAGAAGCCAGTAGAAGCACCTAAATTTTCTCCCGATTTTGCCAAATGTTCCCTAAGAGGGAATGGGAGGTAATTATCCCAGATTGGAAAACTGCTCTAGAAAATGAGAATATGATGCAATGAGACAGGACCTGAAGTGTAGAAATATTTATAGCCTAGAATGCTTGCTTGTTTATTGCAGAAATTTTTTGTTTTTAGTACGTGGCCTTGTAAATTCATTCATTCATTTAGTATTTATGAAGCACCTATTTTTAGAGGATGAAATAGTGAAATGAAAAAACAGAGCCAGGACAAGGTTGATGGATTGGCTACATGTCACTGGAAAGGAGACAGTGCCAATCACATGGAGACAGCCTCTGGCTGCTGCGGCTCACCCAGGAATCACGACCAGAGGGGCGATGGCCTTCCCTGCTGCACTCCCTTACTTTTAAGGTCATAGAGGAAGTCACTTTCTTGCACCTGCCCACGTCACTGACCTCTTAAATTTAGACTGGAATCTTGAATAATGTCTCCCAGGACAATGGCCCCAAGAACTTTCTTACTTCAGGCCCTTCCCACTTGCTGTTGATTCTACAAGGATGACTCCTTCTATCATGTTTCACTTGTCTGAGTTGTTTGTAATGTCTTAACCTAAATGTTTTTTTAAAGACTACTTTCTGATCCCCACCCCTTTTCTCACCTGAACTTTTTTTTTTTCATCCAGCCTATCACACACATATTAATGTGATGTGTGTGTGTGTGTGTGTGTGTGTGTGTGTGTGTGTGTGTTTCCTGCTATTAGACTGTAAGCTCCTTGGAATGTAGTAAGTACTAAGTTAGTATTTGTTGACCAAATGAATGAATTAGTGAATGTTACCTTTTGCTAAGTTATATTTCCCTGTTCTATTACCAAGAGCAGAAGCCTGATAAATCTCCTTTAGAAAAGAAAGCTCTGAATGTTAATATCTAGCTGAAGGGTTAGTAATTGCATGCATTGATTACATTCACTTATTTTAACCCAGTCACAGTAATTTTGGTAAAAGAGTGGACAAAAGATGACTGATAAAGTGGACGACAGATCAATTCAGTTTTTGCTTATCATGAAATTTGGATTCAAACCTATAGATTCTGACATAGCTTAGCTTAGGGAGCTGATGAGTTCCCTAAGAATGTTTAGGTGGTCTGGAATTCAAACAACTTGGTTTACAGAATCATACCATACAGCTGGGGTGCCAAGTGATGGGATTCAAATCATACAGGATCCTCAACGCTAAACTCTATATAAGTCAGAGAAAAGCAAACTCTTTACAGCCGGGTAATAGGAAAATCTGCTCAAAGTAATAGTGTTTCTGCCCTGTAGTGCTTAGTCATTTGATCCTATTGCTCACAGATGGCCTTTAAAAGAACTTCATCCCGGCTGGTGTGGGTCAATGGTTGGAGCATCGTCCCATAAAGGGTTGCAGGTTTGATTCCAGGTCAGGGCACATACCTAGGTTTTGGGTTCGACCCGGGCACATATGGGAGGCAACCAATTGGTGTTTCCCTCTTACATCAATGTTTCTCTCTCTTTCTCTTTCTCTCTCTTTCTCTGTCAATCTCTCTCCCATCCTTTCTCTCTAAAAATCAATAAACACATCCTCCGGTGAGGATTTAAAAAAATAAAAAAAGGACTTCAGAAATGGGTGGCCCCATGAACTAGGTGAATTTGACAACTGTCAGCATGTATAAAGTCTGAGCATTTTCTGTCTAGCCAGACCTTTTTAAGACCATCGCTCTAACTAAAGTTGCAAGTAATTATGCACTTCTCTGTTAAATAAACTAAGAATGTCTGGTTACAAAAAATTTACTGACAGTTTGTAACCACCTTCGATACTGACTTTCTGAGCATCCTGGAACACAAGCAGCCAACGTGGAGTTAAGGACAGTAACAGGGAAGACCTCCGAGTGCTGAGCCCAGATGAGGAGAGGACGAGAACCCCAGCTCTTGAACTTCTTCAGTGCCAAACGCTTGTCTGTGTGATATTTGCAGTCAGCATGCATTGGGAGCTCAGTATTCCAAAGACGATTTAATTAAGCCCAATCTGAAGTTTGAGAATGGCAAGTGGTAAAGTCTAAGAAGAAGGTCTTTTACAGCCTTCCATTCTTTTCTGAATACTAGCCAATCAGAACCAAAGATTTTGGAAATGAAAGTGACCTAGAGATCTTTAGGTTCAGCTTCGTCATGGCTCTCGATGAGGAGCCTGCTGTCTGGAGGGCCCAGTGACTCTTCCAAGGCCCAAGTAACCTCCGGTGTCAGGGCCTCGGAAACGTCCTCGGGGGCGTAGTTCACCCATCTGCTCTGACGAGGGACTGGCATCAGGAAAGCACTTCTCAGTGACTTGGGGTCTCTTCTCTGTGCCAGGCACTGGAGACACGAAGGACACTTGCTTGTGCCCAGGTCCAGGGAAACTTCGCGTCGCCACTGGCAGCACAGGAGCGTTGACGCACCGTTAGGAAAAACAACCAGTGCGTGCTGTGAGCTCCCTTCTTAGGATGCCTGAGCCATGGACTGAGGTAGGAAAGGGGCATGGAGATGGCATGCTCACACTCTAGCCATCCGATCTTCCTCTTTGGGAATAGAAAGGATGAGAAAAGGGAAAAACAACAGGACTAGATTATATAAGGGACATGAGGTTTACCTCACATACAATAGAGTTCCAGAAAGTATTTTTTTGTTGTTGTTATGGGAATTTGAATGACAAATACAATATTCCAATAAAAATGCTTAGTCCCCGAAATGAGAAGTAATAATTTCCTCACTGTGGCCTTTATGGTCCTGAAAGTTTTATCATGGCACATGGTTTTCTTTATTCTGAGAGTCCGAAACAGACTCCATTCTGGCTGTACATTAGCCTCATCTGGGAAGCTTTCAAAACAGAAAAAAAAAAAAAAAAGAAAGAGAATACATAGGCATGGGCCCCACCATATCAATGCAATCGGAATTTCTAGGGAGAGAGCATCTACAGCATTATATATAAACAGTGCCCCGATGACCTGCAGCCAGAGTAAAGACCCACTGGTCTAAAGTCACAAAACAGCCACCTCGGCAGAAAGCGCACTCTCTCATGAGTTTCAATCACAATAGGGGCTTATGCTAGCTGCAAACTGTGCATGTGCAGCGTGTAGGAGTGGACGGGCGCGCTGGCCATGAAGACAGCGTTTCATACTGACCTTTCGGCACATTCAGTGCAGTGTTCTGCTTTCAGATGTTTACCACTTGCATTCTCAACCACAGCTGCGTTGCCACATAAACCCCCCTTTGCCCCAAACACACCAGGTATCTTGAGGAAATAGGGGAAAGTGTTCATACCTATGCCTAGGTTTAATGATGAGGCCGTGTGTCAATGTTGTTATACATCAAATTGTAATTGTAGAGGTAAGATGTGAGAAGTTACACAGACAAGGAAGGGATTTTAATACACAACTATTACAAAATAACCTCCTGTGACCCAGTCCTTACCTGGAATCCCTTTTCCCATGTAAATTAACACTTTAAACAAGGGTACGCCCCTTCCTCCCTTTTCCCTTGTCTGAATGGTGATTGTGTCTGAGCAGTATTTTTCTTGTCTCATAATAACCTGGCAATAACCAGAAGCAGTTGTCATTCCATGCTCCTTTCCAACTCTTCTAACAAATCATTCAGACAAAAAAGTCCTGCCCCAGCCCCAGCTGGGGGTTTCTCTCCATCCCTTATCTCCTTCCTTTTGCTCTTTCCAGCATCTCTACGTCCCTCATAAGATCAAATCAGGAATCCATTTTTAATGTCAAACCAACAGCAAATACTAGTAAAGTAGAGAATCTTGTATATGACACTTCTTTTGATCACATTATCCTTTTGATCCCATTCATTAAGACTTCCTTTAAAATATCATTAACTTCTTTAGATGTTTAATGGTCAGGAACAATCAATACACTTAGTGTGGGTTCTCTATTGCCCCAGGGGTATGAAGTGTGGTGGATTCATTTAAGGATGAATTTAAAATAGTGATTTTCACCTTGGAGATCTTGGTGTCTTGGAAACTGTGGAATTATTACAAGGGCTTTCCATATCCATTATGCTCACGAAGCATCTTGGTTTTCCACATCAAAAGCTCCTACAGAAATGACAACCCTCTTCTCGTATTTTTTTATTTTTCACTAGAGGCCCAGTGCACAAAATTCACGCACTTGGAGGGTCCCTCAGCCCAGCCTGTGCCCTCTCACAGTCCTGGAGCCCTAGGGGGATGTCCAACTGACAGCTTAGGGCTGCTCCCCGGGCCTAAGCTGTCAGTCGGACATCCTTAGTGCTGCCATGGAGGCAGGAGAGGCTCCTGCCACCACTGTTGTGCTTGCCAGCCGTGAACCTGGCTTCTGGCTGAGCGGCACTCCCCCTGTAGGATCAGGCCTAAACAAGCTCTCTGACATCCCCCGAGGAGTCCCTGATTGCGATAGGGCACAGGCCAGGCCAAGGGACCCCACCTGTGCACGATCGAGGCCAGGGAGAGACGTGGGAGGTTGGCCAGCTGGGGAGGGACTGCAGGAGGGCTCCAGGGTGTGTCTGGCTCCTCTTGCTCAGTCCCAATCGGCCAGGCCCCAGCAGCAAGCTAACCTACCGGTCAGAGCGTCTGCCCCATGGTGGTCAGTGCATGTCATAGTGACTGGTTGACCAGTTGAATGTCTACCCCTGGTGGTCAGTGCATGTCATAGCGAGTGGTTGAGCTGCCTTAGCATATCATTAGCATATTACACTTTGATTGGTTGAACAGCCAACTGGTCGACTGGACGCTTAGCATATTAGGCTTTTATTATATACTGTAGGATGTGTTTACCTATTTGTTTCCTACTTAATATCTCTATGTTTTATTTCTGCTCATAAAACATTATCTTACTTTGAATTAGTCTTTATCTTATTTTTATGGGATATTTGCATTTTGTCAAAATCACTTTGATTTTTTTTTTATTACATATACTAATAAGGTCATTGTAATTGGTGTCATTTGTAAGTTGAGAGTCCTCTTAACTTGTTCATTCTAGTCATTAATAAAATAGTAAATGTGCAAAAACCATGGTCTTGGCTATATATCAGATACAAGTCACACCTGAAATTCACATTGCGCGTCACCACCCTCTTTTGATGGCTACTTCTGAGTCCTACCTATTCTAAACTGAATCCTAATCCTGATTTCCTATACTTAGCTTGTTGATACTTAAACTATTTGGGGTCAAATGGACAAGTATTACTTTTATACATATTACAATAAATCCATCTCCTCTCATAGGAGATGAGAGAAAGACATCTGCAAAAGGAGCTAGTGGTCCCTTCAGTTGGCACAAACATCAATAGTGAAATGAATAATGTCTGACCCCTTTTAGAGGCACTTAAGCATTTTCACTTTTTTTTTTTTTCTGTAGAAGAGATCGGAAATCTATGCGAGACCACCTCTGAGGCACAAAGAGACTTCCATGTTGTTGGAGTAGTGGATTAATGGTCGCCACCTTCCAGCTAGTAAAATCTCAGAGGTCTGTGTACTTAATATCTAAAAGCAGTAAAGCCAAAAAGACGGAAGAAGGGGCTTGGGGTCTCAAGACTGTTGTCTCCTTCAGGCTTGGAGGATTTTAGCTTTTTTTTCAGGGATGTCTCCTGACCTAGACATTCCTCTGATGTTTGCCATTGTTTAGAGGGGGCGGGGGGGGGGAGGAGAAGACATGAGACATGTCAGGGGTTCAACAGAGAGTCTGTTTATATCTTTCTTGGCAGGGGGATTCTCATGTGGCCTGAGAACAATTCTCAGCCTTAACACCTCTGGACCTAGGGGACAATGCCAAGCAGCCGGATGGCATCTCTTGGACCCTGGGAATTTGCCTGCCTGGCCCCCAGATACTTAGGAAATTAGCCTTGTCCTCCAGGCCCTGGGATGCCACCGGACACATGTATTTGTATTCTCCTAAAAATGGAGACTACAAATCTTAATAAATATATACACATATTAGAACACATTTTCTCTTTACGTTAGTAAATAGAGAGAATGCTTTTGGATTTCTTTATTAATTGGATAAACTTTTTATTTTATTTTTTTTAGTTTATTGATTTCAGACAGAGAGGAAGGGAGAGGGAAAGAGAGAGAAAGAGAGAGAAACATCAGTGATGAGAGAGAATCATTGATCGGCTGCCTCCTGCACACCCCCTCCTGGGGATCAAACCCACAACCTGGGCATGTACCCTTGGCCAGAATCGAACCTGGGACCCTTCAGTCCACAGGCCAATGCTCTATCTACTGAACCAAAGCAGCTAGGGCTATACTTTTCTTATAAGATTTTAAATGTGGCTTTTATAGAGAAAAGGGGTAAAAGGAAGACACTCAGTCATGAATCCCACTGTCTGTTTGCTTAGAGGAGACCTTCAGTTACTTAAAGAAGGGTTTCAGATTACTTTCAGCAGATTCAGTTGGGTATCCATTTTCTAACGGCAGACTCAGTGTAGGGTCGGGGTGGGCACTGGGAAGCTTTTGAGGAACTTACACCTGAAGTGGGAAGAGAAGCAGGGGAAGAGGCATGGGCAAGAGAAGCCGAACACTTAGAAGGCCTTGATACACCCTGAGATAGAAATAGAAACATATGTGGTGGAAGCCAAAAGAAGAGATGAGCAGTTCTGACGAGGCTGCCAGGGAAGGCTGACAGGCCCAGCAATCTGAGCTGAGCCTCGGGCGTGGCTATGGTTCTACCAGGCAGGCTCCTGTGCAGCAGGACTCGGGCCATGCTCCATGCCTGGTCCAGAGTGCATCCTTCTTAAATATAAGGTGCCCCCCAAAATGTACACACACATTTTGAATTATTATAAAGGCAATGTTTCTTAAAGTACATTTCATTTTCAAAATTGAGCTATCAGCTGTTAAAGTGTATTTTTCACTAGAGGCCCAGTGCACAAAATTCATGCACTTGGAGGGTCCCTCAGCCCAGCCTGTGCCCTCTCACAGTCCTGGAGCCCTAGGGGGATGTCCAACTGACAGCTTAGGACCACTCCCCGGGCCTAAGCTGTCAGTCGGACATCCTTAGTGCTGCCATGGAGGCGGGAGAGGCATTTTTTGGGACACCTGTATTTGTTGAATGGCCTTTCTGGGAAGCCCATGACCTGGGAATGACTCTCATTCCTACCTTTATAACTAGAGTAGGTAGAGGCACTTACCCCAAATAGTTTAGTGAACAATTTCTCTCCCTACTACAAACCCTGGTGCTCAGGGACAAGCAAGGAAGAGAGATCGGTTGACCTAAGCAAAATAACTGGTGATGAAATCCAGTGAATGCAATTCCATTTTCTTGACATATTTTGGTATGCCATTTCCAGCTTTTACTATATTACTGCTAATAATATAGAAAAGGCAGCCCTAGCTGGTTTGGCTCAATGGATAGAGCATTGGCCTGTGGACTGAAGGGTCCTGGGTTCAGTTCCCGTCAAAGGCACATGCCTGGGCTGCGGGTTTGATCCCCAGCAGGGGGCGTGCAGGAGGCAGCCGATCAATGATTCTCTCTCATCATTGATGTTTCTATCTCTCTTCTCTCTCCCTTCCTCTCTGAAATCAATAAAATAATAATAATAAAAAGGAAAATAGCGAGCCATGATTGACAGGACATTTTAACTGTTCTGAAAGATTCACTTAAGTGTAAAATGCACTATTAAGTCTCTCCCTTACGTCTGGCACTTGTTTTTGAGAACAAATATGTAACAACTAGGAAGGAGGTCTAAGAGAAACTACTTTCAGAATTACATACACATTTCTGCCACTAGCATAAAACTAAGGCTTTTCTCAGTTGTTCCCTGTTTCCACAACGTATTGCTATAGTGGCACAGGTACCTAGAAACCCAGCAGGCAAAGTGAGAAGCTGTTCTCCCAGTGCCCGTCAGGACCTGCTTCATTCCCTGGCACCCACCCACACCCACAGAGGATCAGTGCCCCAGGAGCTGGCCGCCCTAGGCAATCGGGGTGCTTTAAAAGACTCAGGTGATCCACCCTCTGCCAGGTGGCTCAGTTGGTTGGAGCAACTTCCCTTACACCAAAAAAGGTTGTGGTTCGATTCCCGTAAGGGCACATGCCTAGGCTGCAGGTTCCATCCCATTCCGAGCACGTATGGGAAGCAACCAAATGAAGTTTCTCTCTTACATCGATCGATGTTTCTCTCTCTCTCATTCTCTCTCTCTCTCTCTCTCTCTCTCTCTCTCTCTCTCTCTCTCAAAATAAATTTAAAAAACATATCCTCGGCGAGGACTGAAATAAAAGTAAAATAAAAGACTCAAACAAGTCAACACAAGCTAGGATTGTAGCTTGGTAGCTTGTCTGGTTCTGAGCATGGGTTCCACTTCTAATCCCTGAGACCACACTCTGTACCCCACTTCCGGTCTTTGGGAATCGACCTTCCTTGCCTTGTTGGGAATTCACCCCGCATCTGCATTTCTTGAGGTTTGGGGTTTTACCTTCGTCTTTACATTGGTCCTTTACTCCTTCCCAGCCCACCTGCCAGGATCCAAAGTCTGGCCTTGGAAGTGCAGGCCTGTCACTCCCTAAACAGATGGCTCCTGGAATTCCCCTGGCTAAATGCTGCCCACCCACTGCAAGAAAACCGTCACTTTTCTCCATCACTGCCTGCTTGGATCACGGCCAGTTTTAAAGAGCGGCACCATAGCACATGCCCTGAGCCTGGAGGGCGCATCATCTGGATTCCAACCCTGACTCAGAGTTTGACCCTGCCACCTCCTACCTCTGTAACCCTGAGCAAATGGCTAAGCCTGAGCTTCCTTACCTGCAAAATGAAGAGGATGGTGGGTAATAACAGTAGCAGCCTCCTCAAAGGACCAGTGGAGGAGTCAGTAACCTGTGCCACCGAGCTGGCCTTCGGGAGAGCTGGCGGAAGCAGCCCTCTCCTGTCTCACTTCCACCTGCACATTTAGCACCGCGTGGTTTGCCCACCGCACTGGAGTTAGGCTTTGTAATTAGCATCGGCTGTCGCTCACCAGGTCCCTCCTGGTCTAAAAGGTACTGAGTTGCTGTGGCCTGCAAGGGGACAAATGCCTTGGTGCCCCTTGGCCAGAGGCCCTGCTGATCTGCCTCCTGCTAGTGTCCCTTTGCTCTGGCCACACTGACTTGCCACTGGTGCCCAGAACATGCCAAGTGTCCTCAGGTCTCTGGGTCTTTTTCTCCAGCTGTTCCCTCTTTTGGATCAAACAGGGACCCATTTACTGCCTCCAGTGCCTGGTGAACATGTGTTTTGGCTTTGGAGACTGCTGAAAATCCTCTGCTTTCTGCCCAATTCTGGCCTGCCCCTTAGTTACACGACCTCACTTGGATGTGTTTACATGTGTGTTTCCCAGATAAACTCTAAACCCCTTGGGGGAAGGAGCAGTGAGTTAATACTCAGTCAGTGCCTGCGCCTGCGCCTGATCATATCCTCGCATGTGAAATGTCCCATCCCGCACAGAGCCGGTGGCAGGACAGGGAGAAGGGCCTTGTGGATTTTTCTTTATCTTTGCTTCCTTTCCCCTCAATCTCCTTGTTTCATGGCTTGGGTCCAGAAGTCAGCATATTTTCCAGTTCATCATTGTAAATGAGAAAATGTAATTGTGTTTGACACCCGCAACATACGTGAGATGGCCCAGTGCAATCTCCAGACTCAATTTACCTTTTTACATAGAATCTATCGATGTCCATTTGTATCATAATGTCATTGCTGGGCTCAGGAAAGGTTTATACACTGAATGCATCTTTTTAAAACGTGACTGTTAAATTCCTATTCTGAGATTAAGCACATAGATACATCATCAAAATGCCTGTCTCTTAATGACCTAAACAGCTCACAGTGGCGAAGGGGCAGCTCAGTTGTGTTTTTAGGAATATGCACTTCCTCTGCTTTGACATAGTGACCAATAAGAGACATTTTTGCAAGTTTTGATAAAGAAAACAAGATGTGTTTTATATCTGAACCATCAACATGTTCCCGTGAGAGGCAGGAAGTATGTATTTTGTGCAGGTGTCAATCTGTTCTACCAGTTAATTCCCTGGGTATTTGCACAGTACATGGGTCATGCAGATTTCCTTTAAGACAAAATTAAAAAACATTTCCTCCACCTTAAACAATGGTTCATATGAAAGCATGCCATTTTTTTTTGTTGTTTCCTGAACTCATTGAAAAAGAGTTTAAACTATTTTAGACATTTTAATCTTTGATTGAGTAGTTGACAAAATATATGATGAAAGGACGTCAGTTTTATTAAACTTGGGTTGCCGGGAAAGAAGCTAAAGGGTGAGGTTAGATTGGCGGTTAAGGGTTCCTCCTCCGCATTTTAGTGCAGCGTGAGGGCTGTGATGAAGGGCAGGAGAGAGGTAACACTGGAGAGTGGAGAGGAGAGAAAACATGTCTGGAGTGTGGAAATTTTGCTCATTCAGCTAAAAAATAGTGTATGTAGGGGCTTCCAGTGATTCCAGGCATAGGAGTCAGTGGCAGGTCATTGCCAACCCATTTGTGATCATATCGTTTTTCTTCCAAACTTGGGCACTTCTAGGCATGAATGGGGACACTACTAATAGTTAGTTACTCAGGGCTGGCCAGTAGTAACTGGTTTATGCGGGACAACCTAGGACATATGAACACCCCCCTCCTATGTCACCATGCGGCTCTGGGCTTGCAGTTGGCTGGAAGCCCAAGTGGCCTCAAGGGATGGAGGACCATTGAGCATGCTTGGTTTGGGAACCCTCTATGGCAGTGGTTCTCAACCTTCCTAATGCCATGGCCCTTTAATACAGTTCTTCATGTTGTGGTGACCCCCAATTTCATTGTTACAAATTGAACATAATTAAAGCATAGTGATTAATCACAAAAATATGTAATTATAGATGTGCTTTCTGATGGTCTTAGGTGACCCCTGTGAAAGGGTCGTTCGACCCCCAAAGGGGTCTCGACCCACAGGTTGAGAACCGCTGCTATGGTGTTTCAAAACTCTCCGGTTTAAATGGGCCTGACTCCCAAGTATTTTCCTGGCAGGAAGAACATCTGGAGCTACTATACAGGGTGACTCATCTGTTATCTTTGGGTGAAACCATCTAAGGTGTATATCTTTAAGCCAACCTTGGGTACAATTACTTCTAAACCTGACCTCACAAATGTAATCATTGGTGAGCTTTGAAAAACAAAGACTCTTAGGCCCCATCTCTAGAAGTGCTAATTCAGTAGATCTGTAATGGGCCCAGGCATCAGTATTTTTAAAAATTATTTTGGTGAGTCAGCTGCTCAGCCAAATTTGGATTTGTAAAGATGCTACGAGGTTTTAAAAAGGCTGCAAATGTCAAATTTTCAATAAGGAGATTAGAAATTGAGCACCAATGTGGGAAGAGAGAGTTTTAGAGAACTGGAATATGGTCCATAATTTAATTGCACTTTTTATAGGGCTCAAACAGGGGCAGCTTGTATAAAAAATATGCCTCTTATTTTGCCCAAGCCTTGTTTACTGGCTCAGGAACAACTGGAGGCATGAGAGGTGAGGTATTTTTGAACTAAACCCTGAAGGTTATAAGGTTTTAACAGACAGCAAAATTTGGTAAAGGAATTTCAGCAAAAGTTTTCAAAGGAAACTGCATGAAGGGAGGCAAGAAGATAGCCATAAACTCTGGATGGTGCTCCTACCTATCTTATTCCTGATTGTAGTCCTTCCATGGTGTGCAGTACACTCTATTGAGACTTTAAACCAGGGGTCCTCAAACGACGGCCCGCGGGCCACATGCAAATACAAATATTGTATTTGTTCCCGTTTTGGTTTTTTACTTCAAAATAAGATATGTGCAGTGTGCATAGGAATTTGTTCATAGTTTTTTTTTAAACTATAGTCCGGCTCTCCAGTGGTCTGAGGGACAGTGAACTGGCCCCCTGTTTAAAAAGTTTGAGGACCCCTGCTCTAAGCTTTCTAGCTGGAAGAGGCCACAAAAGCATTAGGCCCTTCTATGGAAACCAACTGATCCGATTACTAAATGCATGCATTTTTCCTGACTGTTAGAGCAGTGGTTCTCAACCTTCTGGCCCTTTAAATACAGTTCCTCATGTTGTGACCCAACCATAAAATTATTTCCGTGGCTACTTCATCACTGTAATGTTGCTACTGTTATGAATCGTAATATAAATATCTGATATGCAGGATGGTCTTAGGCGACCCCTGTGAAAGGGTCGTTCGACCGCCAAAGGGGCTGCTTTGCTGTGTTAGAGAAAAAGAATTTTGTGCCTGCATATTATCACACTCAAGTTTTAGAAAAAAAAAAAAAGTTGCAAAAATATCTTTTCTTATTCTGGCACAATACTCTTTCCACTCTGTCAGGGTGCCTTTGAGTACCTATGTGTTAGGAATATTTCTAGGGACCGAAGGCTTATTTTTTAGGAACTTCTTTAAAAAGAAATACAGCATGCAAATTTATTCTTTAGGAGCTCTATGTACATTAATGAAGATAATATGCATACACCACAAGGTCCAGAGATTGGAAGAGTGCGTTTCTTGGCATAAACCATCTTTGTATGAAAATAGCAGCCCTGCCCTTTCCCCACTGCAAGCCCAGCCAGCTGAGTCATGAAAAGGCCCTGAACCCCCAGGTGCACACAGCCCAGGTCTCCTGGGGACCAGTTCTCTGACCATTTCGTCACAGAGAACTTATGTGGAAACTAGGGCAAACTCAAAAGCAGTTTTGCTTGAAATATGCAAGTGGCTGTTGTTTCTACGGACTTGAGTGGGCAGGCTGCATACTGGACTTCCCAGATGCTGCTTACTATGGCAGCGGTTCGTACTTTAAGCCCATTTATGCATGTATGTATGTATGTATGTATGTATGCATTTACTTATTTATGTTAATCCTCACCTGAGGACATTTTTCCCATTGATTTTTAGAGAGAGAGTGGAAGGGAGGGAGGGAGAGTGAGAGAGACACATTGATTGGTTGCCTCCTACTCCCGCCCCTACTGAGGTGGGGGATGGAACCTGCAACCCAAGTACACGTCCTTGACTATGAATCCAACTCAGGGCCCAAGTTCTAATCACTAAGCAACACTGGCCAGGGCTAAGCCCCTTTAAAATGTAGCCAACACTGTTATTAATTGGGAGAATTACCCACATTACAAACTTTTTTACAGTTCAAGGGTATTTGGTGTATCTTGTCTTAAATAATATGACATTCTATTCTAGAACCAAAATGGAGCTAACTCTTCAATTTTTTTTTTTTTTACCACAACTAGGAGGTAGAGAACATAAAAAAGACTTTCCATAAGCATTTAAAATGTATATCACTGTTGGCTGAACTTGAAAGTGTTTCAAATTCTTATGAATGAATAATATCCCCCATTTTAGTATAATTCTTTGCTCAGTGATGTGAGGATAGTTTCCCACATAAGATGATTATAATGCTCTTTTATAAGCTGGGGACTCTGAATTCCATGCAAAATCTCATGTGTGACAGAATATTAATCACCATCTCCCAAAACAAACACACAAACAATAGTCCCAACAGAAGATAGTATTACCAATGTGCTGAGTTCTTTGAGATAATCTGATCTTTTAAACCAGTGGTTCTCAACCTTCCTAATGCTGCGACCCTTTAATACAGTTCCTCATGTTGTGGTGACCCCCAACCATAAAATTATTTTCATTGCTACTTCATAACTGTAATTTTGCTACTGTTATGAATCGTAATGTAAATATCTGATATGCAGGATGTATTTTCATTGTTACAAATTGAACATAATTAAAGCATAGTGATTAATCACAAAAACAATAAGTAATTATATATGTGTTTTCCGATGGTCTTAGGCGACCCCTGTGAAAGGGTCGTTAGACCCGCAAAGGGGTCGCGACCCACAGGTTGAGAACCGCTGTTTTAAACCTTATGATTTGATTATAGCTATATCGAATAAACTTAAAAATTACTATTATACTGATATTAATCATCAATCACCCTAGAATGATTTCAAGTTGAAAGAAATCACAGAGGCTGTTATTTTGAAACCAACACAGGGATTACCATGTGCATGCCTTTTGCTGACTACTAAAAAAATTTCATGTCTATTTGAGAATCAAGCTTTGGAAAAGAAAATTACAAACGCATATTTGTATTTCCCAGCAAGGATCTCCTCTCAGATGTCTTGATTTGTCTCAGAACTAACATCAGAATTATCTCAACTAATTTCTCTCCTTATGACAATCGTCCAGGGGAATCACATAATCTTGTCTTTCCTTCCCTTGTGATACATTTCAAAATATCTTTTCATACAGTAACCAAGTGAAAACATGGATAATATTTTAAACTTCTTTAGCCCTAAATTCCTGCTAATGTTAAAAAAGAGGAAGTGGAAGTTAGTCTCATATAACCATTCCATTCCCTTCTAATCCTAAAATTCCGTCATTTTGTGCTTATATGATTTTATTCCCAATGCTATCACATACTGCCCTCCCCATTTAGTGCAATTATAGTGTAACTGTCCTCTGCTCATCCAGACCAGCTATGTTTTATTACATCCTGTGCCCTAACCAGGCATCTTCCAAAATGCCTCCCTTCAGCATTCATCCTTGTGCTTGAAGTGCTCCTGACTGCACTGCTGACCCGATAGAGTCGACACTTATCATGTGTACTGGGTTCAGGACTCCGCCACCTGGCCATGATGAATTTTTTCATCTTATGACCGGCCACTCTGTCACTAAAGTCTCTTCCAATAAAAAATGGGCTAGGAGGCATTGCAGGCTCATGACCTCGGAGAGACATTCTCGCTCCCATGCTTTGCTCATTTAGAATGCCCCCCTGTGCTTCTCTCAGATATTTGCATTCCATCTGTCCTGTGTGACCCAACTCAGACTGCATCTCCTTCATGCTCTTCTCCATTAACCTTTCTCTAGTGCACCCCTCTTCTCTCTCCCTAATGCCCTCTCCAAAGTAGGGCCTCCCTAACACTTAATACCATTCCCTTAAACTTTATTGAGGAATGATTAACAAATATAATTGTATATATTTAAAGTATACAATATGATCATTTGAAATACATCTACATTGTAGGATGATTACCAAAATCAAGATAATTCATATCATGCACTTTTTAAAAACCTTATTATACAATAGTCACTATCACTTATTTTTGATTTATTGTAATATGTATTTGGTCTATTTCCAAAATGATGATGAGAGAGCTCACTATAGCAACTGCATAAAACAGCATGCCCATTGGAAATGAAAGTGAAAATTAAAATCCTTATGTGGGAGAGAATAAATAACATGGGTCAATAAAGCTTAAAATCTAGTTATGTTTCCTGGTAGTCCAACCAAAAAAGAACCCCTTAGTTAACATGTGGCAGTGACTTACTGTTGTGATATTGTATGTGTGTATTTTTTTAAACTTTTCATCTGTATGTATCTTGTCGCATAATTCTAATCTTTGCGATTTCTAGAAATTATTTTAGGGATTACCCTTTGTAGTATGTGTTTAGTTCAGCATAGAAGACTTGAATAAGTGAATTAATTGATGGCTAATGTGATATCAGAATTATAAATTTGAAGCCATTTTATTTATCTAGAAATTCCAAATATGTACATAATAATAAACATATAGATGAAAATGGGAACGTAAGAAGAAGACATAGAAATCTTGGAGGGAGAAGGATCTGAAGTTGTGATCACTTTAATTAGAGGAAATTTTAAGAAGCATTCATAGCCCACTCCTTTTAGATAAATATCAGTACAGATATCTCATAATATAGAGCAGCAAACCTTTAGTAATATAAGGAACAAATTCAGTGGAACTAAATGGTATAGACTACTTTATGCCATTAAAGCCAGTGGAATAGGTGGTAAAACACCTTTTTGAAATATAAATTCATGACACAGCCAATTCTGAGTTTTCTTCCCCTCCCTACATAGCTGTTTTGTGGGATGTAGAGGATACTGTAGAGCAAGCATGTCAAACTCAAAGGCAACACAGGCCAAATAAACAAGGTTTAAGTTTATGTGGCGGCAAAAAACCCCAAAAGCTTCAATTTTCATAGAAACGTAGGTTTATTTCTACGGAGACATGCTGAATACAAAGGGCTGAAATGAATGAGTAATCGTTAACATAAAATAATAGAACATTTTAATAAAAACTAATATTTTTTCTTGAACATTAACTTACCAGACACTGAATAACTGCACAGATTAATAAGCATGATGCAAATAAACCTATTTTTCTTGTTCTCCGAAAGTGAACTATTTCCTATTGCGCACACCAAACACGTCAGTACAAGACTAATGACGTGGCAATTGGCTGCTAAAATGGTGCGCCTGTGGGTAAGGTGGGTAAAGGAAATGAATGCAACATGATTATAGTAATCAGTCATTAGTGAACGTGTACAATATCCTATAACAGGCTATTGTAAAAATTAAATTATTAAATTTTTATTAAAATGTTTCTTACATACCATTATATTGGCCGGGCCACAAAAATATCCCTTGTGGGCCGCATGTGGTCCGCGGGCCGTGAGTTTGACATGCTTGCTGTAGATAATACTATGCTGTTCTTCTCACTGTACATCAGGGTTTAATTTCTTCTACATCCAGAGTTATTATTCTAAACTTGGCATAGGAACCTTTTGTAAAATGCAGGGAACACTCACATCTGGTGCTGTCCAAATGCTCTACATCTACTATGCTGTCTCCTGTGGTAGCCCCTAGTCTCATGTGCTGGGAACTCTTTGTGGCTGGAGTGACGGAGGAACTGAGTTTTAAATTTTATTTTATGTAAATTACTTACGCTTAAATTTCAAGTGGCTACAGAATTGGACAGAGCTGCTTTTACAGAGCTGCTTGCCTTCAGAACAGAACTTTCCTTACCTGATTTGGTACCTTTAATCATAGATTCAATTGATTGCTGTTTATTATCATGTGAAGTTTTAAGCTACCATGCATTAACAGTGAGGCTTTGGATGTCTTTATTATCTTAAGAAATCTGTGCCATCAAAAGAAAATTTAGGGAAATTCGTTATTTATTGTCATGGTAACATAAGGAGGATCACCCCTGATTCTGTCGTTGTGTTTATGCTTGTACTCAAAGAAAAGGACTAGGAGTCTCTGTAAGGCGAAAGCCCCCTTTCTCCGCCCTCTGGCAGGGGGCACTCTTGGGTCTCCCTCCCTCTCTGCAGGGCATCCTGAAGTCCTCTCTAAGTGGGGCATCTGAGTAAGTGGGCCTCCCCAATTCTTCCCAAGGCACATGTTTTCTGTCTGTCTTGCTTTGCTCACAGTTCTATGAGCAAGTGGGTGGGGTTTGCTTTCTCGAAGCCAGCAGGAGCTTGCCCTAGTCCTCCCTTTTAATTTCTCTAATATGAGGATCCCCACACTTGCTCTCTGAAATGCTACTCTGTAAACTGCTATTTCCTCTAGGCCTGTTATGCCCTTTTTCCATCCGCATTGAAGTCTCTTTTCCCAGCGGGCTCTTCTTTCTCAGCTTAGTCATGCTATGTGTGGAGAGCCACATCCACACTCCTGGCCTCTCTGACTCATCAGGGAGGTTTGCTCGCTCCAGGAACCCCACTCACACTGTGGTGGAACAACAGGGAGGCCCCAGCGCAGCCAGCCCTTCCTGACTTCTGCCTCTTTTCCTGGCATCTCTCCTTCTCGCCCAAAGCTACAGGAGACGGGGAAAAGCAAAAAATGCCCTTACCCCTTTTAAGGTAATGTTTTTAGTAAACAGTTTATAGCAATTCCCATTTTCAGTTTATAAGCTACTCTGGTTATTGCTGCTACCTTTAAATATCCCATGACCTGGCTAGTAGAAAAACCTGCGAAGGCTCCAAATTTCCTCTTTCCCTCCACCAGCAAGCCAAGAGAGTCCATTCTGACAGTTACATTTTCCTTCTAGTTACAGCTTAAATTGTTCCCCTTTTTGAAATCTATTATTCATGAATGTGAACAGTCTCAACTATAGCTTCTTCCATCCATGGATGGGAGGCCCAGTGGGCGAAGTGGTTCATTCACCCCACTGGCTGCTCTGGGATGGTACAGAACTGGGTCTTCACACCCTATCTCCCAGGCCAGGACTTTTCTTGGCCTTCCTGGTCCCTCAAAGAAAACCCTCTGCCAAGGATGGCTCACGCCCATGATTTCACAATCCAGATGGGTGCAGACAATAAATTCCTCTGAAAGGGTCAAAGTTAAATAACATCATGAAATAAAAAACTGACCCCCAAGTCAGATCTAAGTTTGGCCAATAACCTGTTCAGTTAACCTATGTTTAATCTCACCAAGTACATCCTAATAGTATAAAAGGGAATTGCAACAGGAATGTCCTTTTAGCTCAGCGAAAGCTGACCCAGGTAGTCACTAAGAAGCAACTTTCCACATCTAACTAGAGGTTTCTAAGGGAGAAACCCAGAGCTGTGCATTATTTGTGATTTTGTAGTTTTGTTCAGTTGTGCACAAGTGTCATGTTTTTTTCCAGTTAAACACTCTTCATATATGGATCTATATGAGTATCTATGATTATATTTGCATAATCTTTAGATGAAAGCACTTCTACCCACTTGATTGTGTTTAAGAAAATCACTTCAGTTACTTGATTTTTGTTGAGGAGAACATGCCCCCCCCTGTGGTCCAGCTTTCACCTTTGGCACCTGACCTCAGAAATGACCTGACTACGTCAATTACTTGTGCAGGGGGCACCACCCTTCACTAGACTTTCAACCTGGGAATGGAGGGGGTGACCTGTTGCACAACCATTTCACCCTTTCAAGCAGTGGGGTCTGTCGCTGCGATCAGGAGCTTCATTTGCCAGGAGAAGAGTGCAGTTATACACTTTGTAAGCTTCGCCTACAAAGCCCAAGTCAGCTAAATTCCACCTGAACTAAACAGCAGGCTGGGGGAGGGGAGACCAAGCCCAGAAAACGGGGTGTGTGCGCGCGCGGTAAAGGCAGAAAAGGATGCACAGGCTGCTGGCCAGAAGAGAGCTGTCCGGGCCCTGACAGCATCCCCTCCAGGGACAGACCTCCCCTTACCTTGACCACGTGGTCGTTGAGATGCTTGGGGTCACGGTTAACCAGGTCGATCTCCTTGGTATGAGCGTCGTACACTTGCCTCTCGTTCATTTCGTCTGCCATGTCCTTGTTGTGGGGCTTGTAGATGTTGCCCTGTTCCCGGGTGGGAACAGTGTACAGATGTCCCTGCAGAGGGCGGGCGGCCACGAGAGAGAGAGAGAGAAGGGCACCAACAGTTGGAAGAAATTTTCCAAAAGAAAAACGCGATCAGAAGTCAGCCTGGCGGCGGGGCAAACCTCCAGGCTCAAAATCGAACAAACCGCTCCCGCAGCGGCGGCGCACGCAGGCAACTCCTCGGCGCCGCCAGCTTTTTAAGAGGATCGGGGAGAAGACACCACACCCCTCCTTACCCGGCAGGGAGCGCCAGCCTCCCGCGCCCGCCGCCAGGGGTCAGGGCAACCCCCTCCGCGCACCGCCCGGCCCCCGCCCTGGCGCGCCTGGCTCCAGGGACCCCGCCTAGACCCGGCGGCGATGGGACCGACCCCTGACTTCCCTGCAGCCCCCCTCTTTCATCCCCCGAGCGCTTCACCTGTTCAGCTTTCTCGTCCCCGGCCCCTGCCTATTCCCCCTCTCTCCACAATTCCAGTTGCATCCTTGAGATTCAACTTGAACCCCCGGACTCGTGGAATGCCCCCATTTCGTGGCTTCCCGGCAGCGTTTCCCGGGCACCTGCCCGCGCCCTCCACCCTCCTTCTGCCCTTTGCTTCTCCCCCTAACCCCCCTACCCCAGCTCCGCACGCTCCAACCTCAGGGCGGAGCGGTGTCAGCCCCCTAACCTCCCTGGTATCTCTCACCTGCACCACGGCTCCGACCCACCCTTGGCGCCACTGCCGCTACGTTTGGGGGAACGAAGGCTCCACACCCAGGCTGGAGGGTGGTGAAAGGGGTGGTGGTAGTTGCGGGGAGGGAGGTGCGTCCCTCTTCAAACACCCCTGCCTGGCGCCGAGGTGCAGGAGGAGCCCTTGAGGCGGCCTGAGAGCTTTGCAAAGTGCAAACACGGCGCGCACCGCCCGGAGGGCCAGGCGCCCGGCGGGGAGTCGCCGGGACTGTCCCCCGGACGGGACGGCGGGTGAGCGGGCTCCCACCCCGCGCTCCAGCTCCCGCCTCCCAGCCGGCCAGGGGGGTCCCGCCATCAGGTGGCACCGGGGCCCGTGGAGAAACTCGTCCTCCGTCAGGGAGACCCAACCTCAAACCCCGACCACCTTCTCCGGGCGCCTCTAGCTCAGGGCCCCCAGTCCTTCCCAGGAGGAAAACTTGAAATATTCCTGCCCCCTCTTCACCTCCCCGCCCAGGCCCATTCCGCAGCCGCTCGGCGCGAGAGTTCTCCAAAGAGAGAGGGCTGGGGCCGGAGGAGCGCCGGACGCTTGGAGAGGGAGATGGCACAGGCAGGCACCCCCGCGCCCCGCGGGCGCGCACCCCCAAGCCTACCTCGGAGTCCACGTATTTGCCCCCAGACATGCTGGCCCGTGGCTGGATGAAGGCTCTTGAGATTTCCCCGGGCTGTGATTTAAGGGAACAGAGGAAGAAAGATCTTGTATTGTACGGGGGGGGGGGGGGGGTGAGGGGGGAGGATGGAGCTGGCGGAGGGCGGGGGGGCGGGGGGCGGGCGGTGGCTGGGAGGGAGCCTCCTGGCCGCCCGCCAAGGGTTTGTTCTGCTCAGGGTTGGTCAGGACCTGCGCTGCGCCGGGTCTAGGCACATCCCCAAAGTTCCCGATGCGGAGGGCGGGGAGCGCCCGCAGGGAGCACAGAGCAGTGAGGAAGCGCTGCACCCACGCTGGGCTGCTGGGGCAGATATTTTAAACCCGGGGCAACATCTTCCCAGCTGGGAACCACTGAGAGGCGTCCCGAGGAGAGCGAATGTTTGCTCGGTGCATCATCCCGGCAGGCGTGGAGAGTGGAGACTTCCCACACGCCTGCAAGATAGATGCCCAGTAAGGAAGCCAGAGCTTTAAAAGGACTCTGCCCTTTCTAAGCCATTTCTTCTCGTCGTCCATGTTCCATCCTGGTCTAAGACACTACCATCTCCTTGTTTCACAGAGGAAGGGGTAAAAAAAAAAATGGCTCGGAACCTTTAGGTGCCGTTCACATCTAAACACAAGGCAGGAATCTGTGCGGTGCGTGTGTGGCGTGCTTTAGTGTCTCTGGTCTACATCTACTAGTAGTTGCTGTGGATGGAAACGTGGACAAACGCATGCAGAATAATTGAATGTTTCCCAATCGCTTCTGGAATGGCTTCCAAATAATGTGAAATAAGAAATGAAATATTAACCTTTGCTATAAATTTACTACGAATCTTTTCTAAAGGGAATTTATGCCAACAGGTTATGCCATAGGTATAAAATATTTGAAAGTTTTAGTAATTAAAATATGTTATCTGTTCCTGAATTTGGGGCTTCTCTCTTTACCTTATTATAAAGTAGCACAAGATGAATTAAACAATGATCAGTCATTTTTACTTTAGGAAATTTACTATCCAAGAATGGAAAGGATTTTTTTTAAACCTAAGTTTCCACATGCAATCAAAAGTTAAATTATGACTTGAAATAAAAAATAGTCGGAAATACACCCGAAAGGGCACATGTTACATTAAAAGAGCTGACAGTCTAGAAAAGGGACTATGGGGAGGGCACAAAAAGAGGAGAAAAGGGAAAATAGAGGATGGAACTCTTTGAGTTGATTACCTAGTTGATTATCTGTAAAGTAGAACTACAAAAGACCGCCTATTGTTGATAGCAAAAGGCAATACAACTTTTAAAACTAGAGTTTTAAACCATGTGGTGGGGGGAATGTCACAAATATTGGCATGATTTGAATTGTGCCGGCTAATCATCATTAGAATACTAAAGATCTTCCAAAAGTTATTTTTTTCTTAAAATGCTATTTCTACCAAATTTCATTTGTAAATTCTTTGAATAAATTGTGTGTTAACAAACATGCTATGCTAGAAAAGGGTCTTGTCAGGTTCCGTGTCCTGTGTGGCGCCCAGTCCCTCCATAAATGTTAGCTGCAAAGCAGTTGGGGTTAACTTCTATGGAAAAATGTGGAAACCAGTTCCCATCTATTGTTATTCAGTCTTCAGCTGTGATGAGTAATCTTGACTGTGGAAAACATCAACAGGAACAGGGAGAGAGCATGTCCTGCATTCCAGCAAGAGATAGACTTTCTGGGGAGGCCTGTGGGTGAATGCTTAACTAGTACTAAAAGGAGGGAAAGCAGCCTGACGGGGGAGTCTACATCTAAGCGGAACCAGCAGCAGCACACAGAATCATAATGATCAGTGAAGCGTTGTCAATGCCAAAATGAATTCCTAATGAGAGGGAAAACCACAAACCTTCATTAACCTGCCTCTACAAGAAGCTGGCACAAAAGAGAAACAGATCCTTTTGTGGTTACAATAGTTGAGTTTGAGAATAGGCTCCAACTTTATGAGAAATAAAAAGATGAAGAAGAACATTGTTAGCATAGTACGAGAATTGAAATGAATAGATGATGTAAAAACAAAACAAAATATTTTTTCTTTGATTCCCAGATAGATAATGTTAGGCTTGGAGGCAAGTTAATAACTTTCTCCAAATCATTTACTAAAACATGGGTGAATGGCAATCATTTGCCCTCTATTGTTTTTAAAGAAGCAGTCTCAGAAGTTAGCCCATGTATTATATGTTACTAAAAATATAAAGGGACACAGATTGTGCAAACCAGCCATCTTAGAGATGAGAAAACTGGAGTTAAATACATAAATATTATTTACTAGAGGCCCGGTGCGGGGGAGGGGGGGTGTCCCCTGAGCCCAGCCTGCACCCTTTCCAATCCAGGACCCCTCGGGGGATGTCCAACTGCCGGTTTAGGTCCGATCCAGGCCTAAACTGGCAGTTGGATATCCCTCTCACAATCCTGGACCGCTGTCTCCTAATCACTCACCTGCCTGTCTGCCTGGTCACCCCTAACTGCTCCCCCTGCTGACCTGGTCGCCCCTAATTGCCCCTTCCCCTGCCAGACTGATCACCCCTCACTGCCTCTGCATACCAGCCTGATCACCCCTAACTGCCCCCACTGCCGGCCTGGTCGCACCCAACTGCCCTTGCCCTGCCAGCCTGGTCACCCCTTACTGTCCCCCCTGCCAGCCTGGTCACCCCTAACTGCCCCCCCCCCCCGCCTAGTTGCCTCTCACTGCCTCCCCTGCCAGCCTAATCGCCCCCAACTTCTCCCCCTATTGGCCTGGTCGCCTCTTACTGCCCCCCTTGCTGACCTGGTTGCCCCCAACTGCTCCCTCCCCCCGCCAGCCTGGTCACCCCACACAGTCTGCTGTTCAGTCGTTTGGTTGTTCCTCACTAGCCCCCCTGCCAGCCTGGTCTTAGGAAGCTATCTTGTGAGGGCGTGAAGGTTAATTTGCACATTACCTCTTTATTATATAAGATTCTTAAAGAGTTTTGTGGGATGTGGACAACAAAAGGGGCCCCACATGCTAACCTGACAAGTTCAGGGAAGTCTTGCAAACTCAAAGGCCTAAGGTAACCACAAAGGATGGTCTGAAATTAAAACTTTAACTAAAAGCAGTTTATAGTGGGTATCATGTCCTAGGCTAGTATCTTCCCTGACAAGGTCAATCTTTATGTTAACTGAGTCTATCATCTTTTTGCATCTAAGATAACACACCTATGAAATGTCAGGGTAACTTGTAATTTCCCTTTTTCAGGACCCCTCAGGGCACAACCAAATGCGCCTGGGCACCAGGAAGGAGATCATAAATGCTGTCATTGTTATTGTTGTCATGTTAATTGTTTACTGTTAACGATTCTGCACCCACCTACATAAAAGAAGTATGTGTCTATCATTTTACATTTTATCCAATCCCAGAAGTCCCCCCTTTGCTTTCTCTGGCCTCCCTAATCTATCACCAATGGATTTCCTGTAACCCACTTATGTCTCCTTTTTTGATTGTAATGTATAAAACAAGGTGAAGAACTGCCATTCTCCACAGCATTATCCCAATCTGTTGAGATTCTGCTTCCTGGCAATTGTCGACAACTTGGCTCAAATAAACTCACAAAAATTCTTTACAGGTTTGAATGTTTTTACGTTAACTGGGGGTAATGGAACATTTTAAAGTTGATAAATACTAGCACCTGTTAACAATTTACAGGACATGGAATTCGGATTCGTATGTAGTCTAGTGAGATTGTGAAGTTGTTTGCCTTTTGTATTCTCATCTTCTCAAGGCACATGGCACAGCTTTCTTTTCTAGTTCCTACCATCTAGGTTCTCTTCATACTTTTAGGTGGCTCCATCTAATTCCCACTTTAGGATTAGGAACCTAATGTTTGGTCACTTAGAATGGTATCCAGGTTTTAAGAAGTAGGTATTCTTCCAATACTTCCCGGCACTCAAAAGTCTGAGGCTGCCCAAATGTGCCTTTGTTAATGAGTTCAGAAAAGTGAGTAGAGTTTGGATTATCAATAAGGTTATTACTATTCTATCTAATAAAAGAGTGATATGCAAATTGACCATCACTCCAACACACAAGATGGCTGCCCCCATGTGGTCAAAGATGGCCACCCCCATGTGGACACAAGATGGCCAGCAGAGGAGGGCAGTTGGGAGGGACCAGGCCTGAAAGGGAGGGCAGTTGAGAGTAACCAGCCCTGCAGGGGAGGGCAGTTGTGGGCAACCAGGCCAGCAGGAGAGGGCAGTTAGGGGTGACCGGGCTGGCAAAGGAGGGAAGTTAGGAGTGACCGGTCCAGCAGGGGAGGGCAGTTGGGGGTGACCAGGCCTGCAGGGGAGGGCAGTTAGGGGTGATAGAGCCAGCAGGGGACCAGTTAGGGGGTGATCAGGCTGGTAGGCAGAAGCAGTTAGGGGCAATCAGGTAGGCAGGCAGGCGAGCAGTTGGGAGCCAGCAGTCCTGGATTGCGAGAGGGATGTCCGACTGCCCGTTTAGGCCCGATCCTACTAGTATCAGGCCTAAACGGGCAGTCGGACATCCCTAGAGGGGTCCCAGATTGGAGAGGGTGCAGGGTGAGGGACACCCCCTCCCCCCAGCCCCAGTGCATGAATTTCATGCACCGGGCCTCTAGTGTATAATATAAAAAGCTAATGACCAGTCTGGCAGAGACACCCACAGTCATTCCAGACTTGGGCCCCAGCTCTGGAGCTGAGCCTTAAAGTCTTACTGGCTTGTTGCTGGCTCATTGGGAGGGTGGGGGCCCTTTGGGGAAGGGTGAGAGAGGAGGAGGTGGGGAGTACGTCAGAGAGTGACTATTTGCATGAAAATACACAAATGTCAATATTTTTACAATCTGTGTGTTCAGCTGAATATTTACCCTAATTACCACCATCATCACCTCACATACCTTCCGTTAGTCACCCCTATTCACTTCCATTCCATCTTCCTTCCCATACTTCCCATACTTCTTCCGTATTTTCCACTTTATACATGAAAAGATACTGCTTTCTAGATTAAGACTTGCTTGATCACCTGATCCCTTCCTATTCCTGTCTTGGCTTGAATGCTCCACTGAAATCTTCCTTGGTTTGAGCCTTTCCATTTTGAGTATTTGAAATGATTTTTTAAAAAAGTATTTTCCTAAAAAAATAAACAACAATTTCTATATTTTAAAAATCTTTCTGATCAAGGTGGCTAAGAAAGTAGTCTTTTCATACTAGTTTTTTTTTTTTAAAGTTAGCTCTACTTTATAAATTTGTAAAGTGAAAAATATAATTTACATCTACCCAAGAGGGATGCTTTAAAGCACTAAAGATACTGCCTAGTTCATAACAGATAAGAATTAAGGGTACAAATTTCAGTTCACAGATTCAGTATTAGAATATATATATTTTACCTTAAAGTATTTTTATTGTAATATAGTTCACCATCTAAGAGAGCAAATAGTGTAAAGAACACCTGCCATCAAGCCTGATCAAATAATAAATTTGCTTTATTTGTTTCAGATTTTTTTTAAGGTAGAAAACATCATAGATACTATTGACGTTCCTTGTGGGATGCAACTTTCTCTTTTTCTGTAACTGAATTTAATTTCTTTCACAACCTTGCATTCCTTCAGGTGGCAGAACCTTCCTCTCAGGCAATTCCTAGTTTCTTCCATTTTGTTGAGGTTGCATCTCTACATGCCAGAGACTCCAAATTGCCAAGGAATCTCAGGATTGGTCTGTGCAGGATAGACTCTTTTTTGATTGTATATCTTGGATCTGCTGATAGGTACAGAATTCTGTCCTTGGTCATTGGTTCATTCACAACTCTGCTACTTATTCCATAGGACCCTTAGAGCTGGAGAAACTTTTGCTACTTCTGTCCTTCTCTTGGACTCTATGCAAGTCTGATGAATCTGAGTGGGTAGGCGGGGCACAGCATCATGGAGCCTCCCATGTGAATGCAGTGTAGAGAACAGAACAAACACTGGGCCATGGTGCCAAGAAACTCCAGGAGGTGGCTACCTCCATGGGCTCTACCCATAAGGAGGAGGCACAAATATCTCTGTTCTTAGATTCTTCCAACTTATCTCAGCCTGTGCTAGGGACACAGGTATGTCAAAAATTACTTTGCTTATTTTCCCAATTTCTTCTCCCTTGAGCAGGACCAGTCAGAAATTAAACATACACCAACTGAAATAAATAATAATTTACAGGCATTCAACAGTAGAGAGGATTCTGAGAATCAAATAAATGACTTGAAATATGAGAAAGCAAAAAACACCCAATCCGAAGAGCAAAAAGAAAAAAGAATCCAAAAATATGAAGATAGTGTAAGGAGCCTCTGGGACAACTTCAAGTGTACCAACATTCAAATTATGGGGGTGCCAGAAGGAGAAGAGAGTGCGCAAAATATTGAAAACCTATTTGAATAAATAATGACAGAAAAATTCCCCTACCTAGTGAAAGAATTAGATTTACAAGTCCAGGAAGCACAGAGAGTTCCAAACAAGAGGAATCCAAAGAGACCCACACCAAGACACATCATAAGTAAAATGCCAAGGGCTAAAGACAACGAGAGAATCTTAAAAGCAGCAAGAGAAAAGCAGTTAGACCTACAAGGGAATGCCCATACAACTTTCAGCTGATTTCTCAACAGGAAATTTGCAAGCCAGAAGGGAGTGGCAAGAAATATTCAAAGTGATGAATAGCAAGGACCTAAAACCAAGATTACTCTACCCAGCAAAGCTATCACTTAAAATTGAAGGTCAGATAAAGAGCTTCACAGACAATAAAAAACTAAAGAAGTTCATCACCACTAAACCAGTATTACATGAAATGTTGAAGGGTATTCTTTATGAAGAGGAAGAAGCAGAAAAGAAGAAGAAGAAGAAGAAGAAGAAGAAGAAGAAGAAGAAGAAGAAGAAGAAGAAGAAGAAGAAGAAAAAGGAGGAGGAGGAAGAGGAGGAGGAGGAGGAGGAGGAGGAGGAGGAGGAGGAGAAGGAGGAAGGAGAAGAAGGAGAAGGAGAATAAGAATAATAAAATGACAATAAGTACACATCTATCAACAATTGAATCTAAAAATCAAAATAAATGAATAAGAAATCTACCAAACAGAATAAACTGGTGAATAAAATCGAATCAGAGTCCTGGCTGGTTTGGCTCAGTGGATGGCGCATCAGCATGCAGACTGAAGGATCCTGGGTTCGATTCCAGTCAAGGGCACATGCCCAGGTTGCGGGCTCAATCCTCAGTGGGGGACATGCAAGAGGCAGCCAATCGATGATTCTCACTCAACATTGATGTTTCTATCTCTCTCTCCCTCTCCCTTCCTCTCTGAAATCAATAAAAATACATTAAAAAAAATAGAATCAGAGGCATGGAAATGGAACAGACTGATGATTCTCAGAGGGAAAGAGGTGAAGGGGTGGGAAGAGATTAAACAAAGATCGTATATGCATATATACATTAACTATGGACACAGACAATAGGGTTACGAAGGCCTGGGGTGAGGTGGGAACGGGCTGGAGGGGGACAATAGGGTGAAAAATGAGTGATATCTCTAATACTCTCAACAATAAGTATTTTAAAAATAAAAAAATAAAATAACATAAAATAAACAACAACAACAAAAAACTAAATTGGGGAACATTCACATGGAATTACCAACTGCATTCCAGCTGAGGAGACCTGTTATCGAGGAAGGACAGATAGGAGGCTGGTAGGAAGGGTGAGGTCATGAGAGGGGCTGACACAGCTTCCACACGGAGCAGGCTGAGCATGAAGAGGGATCTCTCTGCTACAAGAGGGTCTTTTCCCTGAGAAGATTGTGGCCTGGAACCCAGGCTGGGCTCCACCTCCTAGAGCAACACAGCTGAGAAAGGGGGCCCACGTAACATCCGGCCATGAAAGACAGCAGGGCTTCTGGCCTCTGAGGAGACCGGAGGTTGTCAGAGATAAAGATACAGTGGGGCCTTGACTTATGAGTTTAATTCCTTCCGAGACCGAGCTCGTTAAGGAGCTCGTTAACTCAAATTACTCTATCAACTCAATGCAAAAAATCTGCCAAGAGACAGCTGGTATCTCAGAAAACTTGCTAGTCGGGACACTCGTAAGTCAAGGCCCCACTGTAGTGTTTTTTTGTTTGCTTGTTTTTCTGTTGTTGTTTGTTTTTAAATCCAGAGCACAGGATTTTTGTTTGCAGCTACTCACCCAAGGCTCCAGTGGAGGGAGCGCGGTATGGCCTGAAGATGCCTAAGGAGAAGCTGGGGTAGGAAGCATTTGGGGGAGACATGGAAAAGAGGTGGCCAGGAGAACTGCATTTAGTCGCACCCTGCAAACCAAATGGCCATTTTTCCTGAGGCACTGGCCCCTCCCAGAAGCCATATCTCAGGAAAAGGAAAAAAAAATCCACCCTAGGTGATATAGCCTGACCCATCCTCCGGAGCCCCACCTGCCACACCATGCAACATGACCTTTACAAAGGAGACAGCAGCAGAGGCCAAGCCTACAGGTTTAAACAGTCTCAGGGAGCGTCAGTGACTGGACTGGGGGTGGTGCTGTCCACCCCTCTATCCAGAGAACTTGGCTGGAGAGCTGATAGAATCTCCCAGTATCCAACTGATCCCACTGGACTGCATACCGGGATCTCGGCCAAGCTGAGGGCAGGGATATATTCTGGAACACTCTCAGAGGAGTAGCTCTGGGATGGGGAAACACACCCAGTCACTTTCCCTGAAATCTGAACATCACCTCCCCCTCAGAGGAGACCCAGGGGTCTATGCTCCCAATTCCGCCTAAATCCCTTTCAGAAACAGTCTTTTGAGATTAAGATTGACAGCCAGCAGGCAGACAAAGACAGGTGGAGGCAAAGCATGGGGAACCTGGGGAAGTTTGCTGACCCACCCCTGGGCCCCGTGCTGCTAACAAATCTACCTTTACAGGTTGCCCCTCCCACACATGGCCAAGTCCTGTGAAGACAGACACAAACTGTGGATCACATGAAGTTACAAACTAGTTGCTGAAAGCCAAAGGAGGAGAGTTTCCAACAGTGGCTACTACCTAAGAACCTCCCAGGAAGCCAAGAACTGGCAGGCAAAATGTCAGCCACAGTCATCCGAAGAACACAATCCAAAGGGAGCTCTAAACTCTACCGAGATGAACAGCACTTCACTTCACTTTTCTTTTCCTTCCTTTTTTTTGGTCATCTTATTTATCTTTCTGCTTTATTGATTTGTTGTTATTTTAGTCTCAATTTTTTCTTTCATATATCTAATGTTTCTTTTCCCTTTTCTTACTCATTTTTTTCTTCTTTCTCTCTCTCTTTCTCTTTTCCTTTTCTTATTTTTGGACTATCTACTTTCTACTCTATTTTCCTTTACAATTTTTTTCTTACTCTTTTCTTTTATACCATTTCCTTCTCTTATTGTTTATTCTAATTTTCCTTATTTCATCTCTGCTTTTTCATATTTCATTTTTATGCTATTTTGTTTCTCTGCTCTTTCATATTCCATTTTCATGCTATTTTGTTTCTGCTTGTATTTTTTTTCTTTTTTTTTCTATCATTCTTGCTTTCTTTTCTCTTTCCTAATTCTCTCTTCTTTTGTGGTTGCTTTTATTGTTGTTCCTGTAGTGGCCTTGTGTATAATTTTGTTTTGTTTTTTGTTTTGTTCTGTTGTGGTTTGTTCTGTTCAGTCAGCACCTCCACAACAACTAGCACAATGTGGTCAGGGGTGAGCCTCATAATCAGCCAGCCTGAGAGGAGATTCCATCCATAAATGGAACAACATTCAAGACCAAATTACAGTAGGAGAGCCCAGATAACTCACACAAGGGACATTCCGAGAGCAACCAACTAAAGAGACCTAAGAGATAGCACCACTTGTCTAAAAAACCCACTTATTAGATAAGGCCCTCCATGAAGATTGGGAGGAATAACAGTTTGATATAAAACATAGAAACAAATATGAAGGAACATCAAAATTGGGGAGATAAAGAAACAATCCCAAAATGAAAGCAAAGGAGGAATCACCAGAAAAGGAACTAAATGAAATAGAGACAAACAATTTGTCAGATAAAGAATTCAAAGTAGCCTTAGCAGGTTTGACTCAGTGAATAGAGCATCGACCCATGAACTGAAGGTCCTGGGTTTGATTCTGGTATAGGGCATATATCTTGGTTGCAATCTCAATCCTCAGTCCTGGTCAGTGGGTATGCAGGAGGCAACCAATTGACGTAGCTCTCTCACACTGATGTTACTCTCTCTGTGTTTCTCCCCTTCCTTAAACTCTCTCTAAAAATCTTTGGGAAAATATCCTTGGATGAGGATTAACCAACAAACAAAAAAGATTTCGAGGTAATGGTTATAAGGGTGCTTAAACAACTTACTGATAATCAGAAGAAACTTTATGAAACTAAATGGAACTTAATGAGAACTATACCAGAATGAAAAAAAGTGGTAGAAACCATGAACAGGAAGCAATAAAAAATGAAGAATGACATAGCTGAAATAAAGAATACCCTGGGAGAACTCAGCAGTAGTGTAGAAGAAGTGAAGGGCTGAATCAGCCAATTAGAAGACAGGGTAGAAAAAAACAGCCATTTAGAGCAGCAACTGGAAAAAAATTAAAAATCAAGAGGAGAGTTTAAGTGAGCTGTGGACCATGAAACATAACAATATCCACATAATAGGGGGATTAGAAGGAGAACAATCTGAGTAAGAAATAGAGAACCTGTTTGAAGAAATAATGACAGAAAATTTCCTTAACCTGGTGAAGGAAAAATTCACTCAAGTTCAGGAAACACAGAGAGTTCCAATCAAGATGAACCCAAAAAGACCCACACCTAGACACATCAAATTAAAATGGCAAATTTTAAAGACAAAAGAAGAATTTCTTTTTGTTTGTTTATCCTCATCTGATGATATTTTTCCATTGATTTTTAGGGGGAAAGAGAGAAAGACAGAGAGAAACATCAGTGTGAGAGAAACACATGAATTGGTTCCCTCCTGCACAATGGCATGAAATTAAAAATCAACTACAGTAAAAATACTCAAAAACATTCAAACAAATGGAGGCTAAATAGAATGTTATTAAATAATGAATGGGTTACTAAAGAGATCAAGGAAGAAATAAAAAACTTTCTAGAATCAAATGAAAATGAACACACAACAACCCCAAATCTATGGGACACATCAAAAGCATTCTTAAGAGGGAAGTTCATAGCACTACAGGCCTACCTCAAGAAACAAGACAAATTTCTAATAAACTATCTAACCCTACAACTAAAGAATTAGGAAGAGATCAACAAGAAAAATAGGAAGATCAGAGCAGAAATAGATGACATAGAGACAAAAAAAAAAAATCTATGAAACCAAAAGCTGGTTCTTTGAAAGATAAACAAGATTGATGAACCTTTAGCCAGACTCATGAAGAACCAGAGAGGATCCAAATAAGTAAAATCAGAAATGAAAGAAATTGAGTAACAACCGACACTACAGAAATACAAAGGATTATAAGAAAACTAGAGGCTCAGTACACAAAATTCATGCTGGGGCGGGGGGAGGAGGAGGGGGGGTCCCTCATTCTAGAACCCCTCAAGGGATGTAGCAATGTGTCAAGTGGCAGGTGACCAGGGAGGAGCCCGAACCAGGGATGGGTGCCACGCTGCTCATGCTCATCCTGGCCCGCTGAGCCTGCTGCTGCTGCTCAATAGTGCTGCCTGAGTCGGGAGAGGCTCCTGCTATGACAGCTGTGCTCGCCAGTCGAGAGCCTGGCTTCTGGCTGAGTGGAGCTCCCCTTGTGGGAGAGCACTGACCACTAGGGGGCAGCTCTTGAATTGAGTGTCTGCCCCCTAGTGGTCAGTGTGCATCATAGTGACCGGTTGTTCCACAGTAATGGTCACTTAGGCTTTTATTATATAGACTAGAGGCCTGGTGCATGAAATTCATGCACTTTGGGGGGAAGACCCTTAGCCCGGCCTGTGCCCTCTTGCAATCAGGGAGCTCTCTGGGGATGTCCAACTGACGGCTTAAAGGGAGTGGGCCTAAGCATCAGTCAGACATCCTTAGCACTGCCACAGAGGCAGGAGAGGCTCTCACCACTGCCACTGCACTTGCCAGCTATGAGCCCGGCTTCTGGTGCACTGACCACCAGGGGGCAGCTCCTGCATTGAGTGTCTGTCCCCTGGTTGTCAGTGTGCATCATAGGGACCAGTCATTCTGCTGTTTGTTTGATTTGCATATTAGCCTTTTATAATATAGGATACTATGAAAAACATTATGCCAATAAGCTGGACAACCCATACAAATTGGACAAATTCCTGGAAAAATACAATCTTCTAAAATTGAATCAGGAAATCTGAATAGAAAAATAACAACAGATGAAATTGAAGCAGTAATAAAAAAAATTCCTAGCAAACAAAACCCTGGTCTAGAGGGCTTCACAGAGTTTTATCAAATATTCAAAGAAGAACTAACACCTATCATTTTCAAACTATTCCAAAAAATTAAAGAAAAAGGAATATTTCAAACATCTTTTCACAAAGCCAGCATTATCCTAATTCTAAAACCAGATAAAGACACTACAAAGAAAGAGAATTTCAGGCCAATATTCCTGATGAACATAGATGCTAAAATCCTCATCAAAATATTAGCAAATAGAATGCAACAATTTAAAAGATCATACACCATGATTACATGGGATTTATTCTGGGGATACAAGGCTGGTACAATATGAACAAATTAATAAATGTGATACATCACATAAACTAATTGAAAGACAAAAATCACATGACCATATCCATAGATGCAGAAAAAACATTAGATAAATTCCAACACCCACTTTTTATTCAAACACTCAGCAAAGTGGAAATAGAGTTATCTTACCTCAGCATAATAAAAGCCATATATGACGAACCTACAGCTGACATTATACTCAATGGGCAAAACCTAAAACCAATTCCCCTAAGAACAGGAACAAGACAGGGTTGGCTGCTTACACCATTTTTATCCAATATAATACTGGAAGGTTTAGCTACAATGATCATAAAATAAAAGGCATCCAAATTGGGAAGATGGGTATAAAACTGTCATTGTTCACAGATAACATGAGATTGTACATAGAAAACCCTGAAGACTGCACCAAAAAAACCCCTACTAGATTTAATAAATAAATTCGGCAATGTAGCAGGATACAAAATTAACACTCAGAAATCAATGACATTTTTATACCCCAATAATGAACTCTCAGAAAAAGTAACTAATAAAACAATCCCATTTACCATTGCAACAAAAAAATTAAGATACTTAGGAATAAATTTAATCAAAAAAGTAAAAGACTTGTACTCTTAAAAGTATAGAATGTTAAAAAAAGAGATAGAAGAAGATATAAACCCATGGAAGTATATACCATGTTCATGTATTGGTAGAATTAGCATCATTAAAATATCCATACTTCTCAAAGCAGTGCAATCCCTATTAAAATACCTTTGGCATCTTTCACAGATTTAAAACAAATACTCCAAAAATTTATAGGGAACCACAAAGACCCCAAATAGCCTCAACAATCTTGAGAAAGAAGAACAAAATTGGAGGGATCACAATACCAGATATTAAACTATACTACAAAGCCACTATAATAAAAACAGCCTGGTACAGGCAAAAGAACAGGCATTCAGATCAAAGGATCAGGACAGAGAACCCAGAAGTCAACCCAAATTATTATGCTGAATTAATATTTGACAAAGAAGGCAAGAGTATACAATGGAGTAAAGACAGTCTCTTCAATAAATGGTGTTGAGATAATTGAACAGGTACATGCAAAAAGAACTAGACCACCAACTTACACCATAAACAAGAATAAACTAAAAATGCATAAAATACTTACATAAATTGTGAATCCATAAAAACCCTAGAAGAATATGTAAGCAGCAAAATATCAGACATCTCATGTCAGAGAATTTTTACTGATACCATGCCTCAAGCAAGAGAAACAAAGGAAAATAAACAAATGGGACTACATCAAAATAAAATGTTTTGGCACAGCAAAAGAAACCAGCATTGAAATGAAAAGGGAACCCACAGACTGTATTGGAGAACATATTTGCGAATATATCTGACAAGGAGTTAACTTCCAACATATATAAAGTACTCATACAACTCAAAACATGGGAGACAAACAATTCAATTAAAGAAACGGGCAGAGGATCTAAATAGACACTTCTCCAAAGATGACATACAAATGGCCAAGAGACATATGAAAAAATGCTCAATGTCACTAATTATCAGAGAGACACAATTTAAAATGACAATGAAGTACTATCTCACACCTGCCAGAATAGCTACCATTAATAAATCAACATACAACAACTGCTGGCGAGGATGTGGAGAAAAAGGAACGCTAGTACACTGCTGAATGCAGATTAGTACAACCACTATGGAAAACAATGTGGAGTCTCCTCAAAATTTAAACATGGAGCCCTGACCGGTTTGGCTCAGTGGATAGAGTGTCGGCCTGCGGACTCAGGGGTCCTGGGTTCGATTCCAGTCTAAGGCATGTACCTTGGTTTCGGGCACATTCCCAGTGGGGAGTATGCAGGAGGCAACTGATCGATGTTTCTCTCTATCGATGTTTCTAACTCTCTATTCCTCTCCCTTCCTCTCTGTAAAAAAAAAAAAAAAAAAAAAAAATCAATAAAATATATTTTTTTAAAATGTCTTAAAATTCAAACATGGAACTGCCATTTGACCCAATGATCCCACTTAGGAATACATCAAAAGAAGCCAGAACACCAATCAGAAAGAAAATATGCACCCCTATATTCATAGCAGCGTTATTTATAATAGCTAAGACGTGGAAACAGCCCAAGTGCCCATAGATGAGTGCATAAAAAGTTGTGGTACATCTACACAATGGAATGTACCATTGTGTAAATGTATGCAGCTGTAAAAAAAAAGGATGTCTTACCCTTTGAGACAACATGGAGAGACCTGGAGACTATTATACTAAGTGTAATAAGCCAGTCAGAGAAAGACAAATATCACATGATCTCACTTATGTGTGGAATCTAATGAACAAAATTAACTGATGAACAAAATAGATCCAGAGACATGGAAGCATGCAACAGAATGATGATTCTCAGAGGGAAGGGGGGCATTGGGAAGAGCTTAACTAAAGAACTGATATGCATATATGTATTATCAATGGACACAGACAAAAGTGTGCTGAAGGCCTGGGAAGGGGGTTGGAGTAGAGAGGATGGGTTAATGGGGGATAAAAAGGACATCTGTAATACTTTCAACAATAAAGATAAATTTTCAAAAAGTACAATTCTTTTCAGTGTCTTAATTATAATTGGTGAAGGTACTGTAAGTACTAAATTAGTGCAGATAAATCTTTACAGCTAATTAAAAGTGAAAGATGCTGTGACAAACACATTTTGTCATCATATATCCGACACATTATAAGACTGAATTTTAATGCATATCAATCAATTATTGCTACAGTAATTTAGCACAATGAATTACTACAAAACTCAGTGGCTCTAATGTATTTATTCTCACAGATCTATGAATTGGGTAGGCTGGGGCGTGGCTGATCTAGACTGAGGTGGCTGGGCACTGCAGGTCTGGGCTGGTTCTGCTCCATACATCTCCTATCTTGTTTGAACCAGCAAGCTAGTCTGGGCAGGTTCTTCTCATGATCCAAGAAGTAGCAGGTACACAAGAGGACAAAGAAAAATAAACAAGGATCCTAGAAGTCTACATTTGGAAATGGCAACACCATCAATTCTGCTCCTTTCTATTGGCCAAGGCAAGTCATGTGACCCAGCAAAAGTAAAAAGTCAAAGGATTGGGAAGTGAATTCAATGATGAGGCCCTGGCAAGGGTGTGAAGAGCCCAAATCTACATAAAATGTGTTGGTCTTCAGGGACTGGTGTTTGGCCTGCAATTTTCTATGCTTTAATCTAATTTTTGAGATATACCCTTTTGCCATCTTTTATTTTATCCTCAGAAAGGTTTATATAGTATTAAAAACCTTTCAATTAAACTGTGGTAACAAAAAAAAAATCTCTTAATCGCGATACAAATGCAAACTTTCGTATGAGGATTCTCAAATATGATGTGTGACAAAGAGCCTTGTTTCGTCACAGATGTATTCTCTTGCCTTAAAATAAAATGTGATTTTTCAAAGTAGTTGACAATTTATCTTACTTTCAAAACTTTATACCATCATCATATGTCATTACAATTATTCTTTTTCTGAATTTAGAACTCAATCTGATGAAATTTGTGATTTTCTTTGTAAATAAAGCAAAATTTTATCTGTAAAAGTAGTATTCAAAATTTACAGTCTTGCTTTTTCTTTTATCTATGTTTTTTTCTTTGAGATTTCCCCCCACAAATTATATAAGAATAAATGTTATAACACATTCTGTTTTGTTAGCATATGTGTATTTAAATATTGGAAAAATATTAAATGATAAATAGAAATCACTTTGAGTTATTTTTTAATTGTGTGCAAAGTCCATATAAATTTCCAGGTCAATCCATTACCTCATTAAGCATACTGCCATAAAATTGAGTGATCTACCTACCTTGATTTTTTTTTTTAAATATATTTTTATTGATTTCAGAGATGAAGGGAGAGGGAGAGAGAGATAGAAACATCAATGATGAGAGACAATCATTGATTGATTGCCTCCTGCACACCCCCTACTGGGAAATCGAGCCCACAACTCCAGCATGTACCCTTGACTAGAATCGAACCCAAGACCCTTCAGTCTGCAGGCCAACACTCTATCCACTGAGCCAAACCAGCTAGGGCCATTGACTATTTTAATAACTGGATTGTAATAACCCTATCAAAATAATTGTTCTAGCAGTCTTTAAAAAGAAGTCTTACTCCAAACACTAATATAATGAAGAGATAATGTATTCAGAAAGCATGAAATGAGAGGTAAATAAATATTTTGCTTTTTTTTTTTTTAAAATCTGGGTAGGTTTTTCACAGTTCTATCTAATCCAAGAGTAAAAAAAAAAATAATGTAAGACTTGGGCATATCAATTTTCAGAAAAATTGGGATCAAGTGATGAACCAGATTACTACATTACATCTAGTTGAGAGAGAGAATATTTTAGATATGTGAACAATGACTATATTTCCTTCTAGTCAAGCAAAACAAAATTATGACCACCCTTTAGAAATAAGGAAACTCTATAAATCTTATCCCAAATGTGACTAACTCTCAGAAAACTCAATAAGACAACAAACTATAATATATAATATAATATGGTCTCATATAATGTACTATAATAAAGTCTGAGATATTTATCATTTTATGGTATACTAATAGAAGGTTTAAACAGCATATTAGAAGCATCACATTTTATTTTTATAAACAATTTAAACATTTCATTTTAACTATAATGAAATTATCAAGAATAAAAATGATTTTAGCCCCTGGAAGCTAACATGAAATTATATATAAAAGTTCTACTTTTTTCCTAAGTTAATGAATGTAAATATTTGGGAGGACTCCTCCACAAAAGCCTATTGTTTTGTACCAACCCATCTGGCTTTAAGTCAGAGCTCCATTATTTAACAAAGGAAATTGTCTTTCCTTTTGGCCCTTTCCCTATAAAATAAACTATTTATCAGGAGTTGCTTTGGCCTGGGGGACATTTATCTCTACAACCACTACCTTCAAGGCAATGATGCTTAATTATAAAGTATTTCACGTTGTAAAAAGTATATATAATTCTATATTGACGGGCCTTTAAGTGGTCTGGTCTTTATAGAGAACTTTACTTTCTTGTAATGAAATGAGTTTCTTCTTTTCTCTGCCTGCAACTGCTTTGTCTTCATCTCTCTCCATGTCTTGCTCAAGCTAGTTACTAATACTTGGGTCTTGGTACTCAAAGTATGGTCTGAGGACTGCAGCATCAGACCAGCATGCCTGGGAGCTTGTTAGAAAGCAGAACCTCAGGCCCAATTCCAGATTGACTGGACCTGAATCTGCATTTTTAAAAAACTTTTTAAAAATATATTTTATTGATTTTTTTTTTTTTTTTTTTTTTTTTTTGCAGAGAGGAAGGGAGAGTGATAGAGAGTTAGAAACATCGATCGGCTGCCTCCTGCACGCCTCCTACTGGGGATGTGGCCCCAACAAGGTACATACCCTTGACCAGAGTTTAACCTGGGACCCTTCAGTCCGCAGGCCAACTCTCTCTCCACTGAGCCAAATCGGTTAGGGCTGAATCTGCATTTTAACAACATCCCCAGGTTATTTGTGTGCACATTAAACTCTGAGAATCAGTGATGTAGGGGAATCTTGAAAAGGCACATTTTCTGAAGGCGTTTTAAAAGGCAGAAGTTATGCCAGCAAATACCACTGTCCTCTATAAGAACCATGAGTGAAGAAAAACTCCCCACAAATACATGCATCAAAGAGCCTTTACATCACGGGAAGAGCAGTAGAACTGTGGCCTGAACAATTTGCAGGGAATACCAACTCCACAAGAGGAAGTAACATACTATTAAAGAAATATTTGTAAGCAAATTGAAGGCAGCATCCTTTAAGGGGGAACCCTACAGGCTAAGTTGGCCAAGTTGCTTGCAGGGAACTGGCAGTTCTTTTCATTTCTATAAACTGAAGGCTTCTTGGAATGTGAAATCAAGAATTATGAACTGAGCAGCAGCCACGGAGGTTTCTCTATTCTCTGAAAGGGCCTGAGCTATATTAAACTCTCACACCCTTAAGGTATTGGCCCACAGCAAAAGTTGAGGGAAGCAGCAGTGGCCTATTACTTTTTAAGAAGACAGCGAAGTTCCTTAGGGACTGCTTCAAAGTAGCCAAGCCCATCCTGTGAAGCATTTCATGCTGGGCAGACTTCACTGCAAGATTTTAGGACTGGGGGGATTTTCGTTTCTATTTCCTCAACTCTTAGAATCATAAAGTCTTTCAATGAAACCTTAGTTCATGAATGCCGTATAGAACCTGCTTGCATTTGAACTGTCTCCAATAGATTAAGGCTCAACATTCTCAAAGTTCTTCCAGGCATATTTTACAATCTTATTTTGGCCATTTCCCCTTGCTTGAATATATTTCTTGTCACACGTTTTGTATGCTTACTCTAATAAAATGATCACTTAAGATAACGCCACTGAGGCTTTCTCTCAGAAAAAAAAAATAGTTTTCATAAAACTTTCTTGTACAATATTTGTCATGTCTCATGAGGCAGTATAATCACCTTTAGAACAAATAATACTTATAACCCTGGTTCTTTTTAATTATTATAGAATTTTCCTCTTGTCTAAATGAAATGGACATGTCAGCTGAGTGCTCACTTGTTTATTCCACATGATAAGATGTTTTGTGTTTATTTCTAATGCTTTATGGATGCCCCTTCCCCGACACTCCTTTCACCCCCTTATGACCTCTGCACACAGAGTCCATGAAATTGACTGAGTATGCTACATACCCTTGAGATTTTCACTTTGTTTATATTACGTAACTCTAATGTGTGCTATTCCGGTGACGGCCTCAGCAAAGTCATATCTAACCTGGATGGAAAGGTTGGTTGCATTTTGTGCTTCTTTTTATATATTTCAATGTCATGGCTTCTCAATATTTCTCCTTATTTTGGTATTTACTGCTGTCATTTTGTGAAAAACATGTACATAAAAAATATTTGCCATTGCAGACATTTCCATCTGGTGATTTCTTCATTTTGGTGCATTGCAGTTTATAAAGTTTCAATCAGAGACAATATTGAACTAGATAATTTAAGATAAAGTTCTCAAGATATCAAGATAATATTGTGTGGTGAAATCAGTTTTTCCTTGTCTCATAGCAAAATATTGTAAACCTTTACCCTTCAAAGCCACATAAAATATTAAATTATTGGCACTGCATGAGAGCAGTGAGGAGGAGAAAGAGGAAAGGGAGAAAAGAAAAGTGGGTGGATCTGTGATAGCCATTGCCAGTGATGGGAAGTATGAATCCACACCCTCTGGACTTTATCATGGTCCAACAGAACCATTATTACAAAGAACAGAGAGCATTACTATTTTAGATGTGAATGAAAAATTATAGAAAAAATGAGTATGGGCATCACAATAATGTAGAAAAATGTTTATTAAATTTTTATCACTATAGAAAAGTGTTTGTTAGATTTTAAATGTGTAAAATGGAATAAACTGAAGGCTTCTTGGAATGTGAAATAAATATTTACAACCTGGGCAGCAGACAAGGTGTTCTATAACCCCACCCAATACCTTAGTAAAAATTATATATGTCTATATAGACATGTGCATATATAAATTGTTACTGTTTTATATATATATACATATATATGTATGTGTGTGTGTGTGTGTGTGTGTGTGTGTATAGGGTGTCCCAAAATTCAATCAAGATGTGCAATTGAATTGAATTGCAGATCTTGCGTGAATTTTGGGACACCCTATATATACACAAATGCTGATAATGTGTAGACAAGCCATCACACTTACTATTGTGATTAAAAATTCTATAAACCTATGGCAATTTATTAATATAATTGTTTACTTTAGTCCAGTTTTTCTATTTTTGAAAATTTATTATGCACAAATTATCCTATAGGAGGAAAATAAATTTGTATATGGTTTTCCCTAGTATTTCCAAGATAAAATAACTGACAATATATTAAAAGATGTACAAACTGGCAATAAATTTTCAACTAAATGAAGAAAAATTCAAAACAAAATAAATACAAATACAAAATAAATAGAAATTATTACTATAATTATTAATATTTTATGTATGAAGATGTAGTATTGAGGAGAAATATCATCATTGTGTTTATGATACATATTAAAAAGTCTTTGCTAGAGGCAGTAAGTTTTATAAAATTTGTGAAACATGGCAATAACGGCATTTGAAGAAATATTTTTGACATTACCTGGAATGCAGGGTCTAGAGCACAGGCCATATAGGAAAGGAAAGGGGTGCCCAGGAAAGTGGGGTTTAGAGCTGGGGGAGGGCTCAGTATTAGAGGGGGGCCGAGTGAGGAGGGGAGCTCTCAGCACTGAGGGCTCAGAACTGACTCCATTGATGGAAGAAAGGGGAAACAAATGCTTCTCAGAGAGTGAAAGGGAACATGAATGAGGAGAGAAAAAGAAGGGAGAACCAGTCATTGGATTAGCCATACACATATTCTAGAAATAACCAATAATCTCTATAGTGATCAAGAGCCAGAACTCTGGTGTCAGATTCTCTTGGCTCAAATCCCCGAGGCCCAGTGTGATTTTGGGAAAATTCTTTAACTACATGGCATCAGTTTCTCCATCTGAAAAAGTGTGCATGATAATAGAACCCATGCCATAGAATTATTGTGAAGATTGAATAAATGCCCAGCAGGTAATAAATGTTCAACGATTTGTAAAAGCTATCTGTTATTTATTTTTTTGTACAGGAGATCAGGATTCCAACCGGTTTCCTTCTCTGTCAGAGAAGCATGTTAGCCCTTGCCGCTTGCCTCACTGGGGAAATGGTGTGTTTATCTCCGAAACTTTCCAAGTGACGCCTTGTTTCCCTGCCCCAGTTAGCGGAGCCAGCCGCTGGTGTGCCATCAGCCAGAGAGGCAGGGCTGCTCACTGCCTCTCTCTCCCCTTTTGTCACGGGCAGGTGCTCGATGACAAGCTACCCGGAGTCAGGGAGAGAAGAACGCTCCACCATGACCTGCGGCTTCAGCCTCTTCCTGAGCCATTTGTGTCTGGGGGAAATATTTGCCCTCGGCTACGCGCTGTTTCCCACTCTGAGTCATGTCCCTTCCCTTCTCTCATGATTCCCCACGCCCGCCTTTTCCGATAAGGGCGACGTGCCTTCTCGGCTTGTGCGGCCAGGCTGCGACCTAGCACGTCCTTGTGCAGGCAGCTAGGTGTCTGTCCTATTTTGGGGTAACTGCTGAAGTGGTGTCCTCTCACTCCTCTCACCGCTGCCACAGACACATTGCAACGGTCAGCAGCGCAAGGAAGGGAGGTGGAAGAGAGATGGGTGGTCACAGCCTGTGGTTCAGCTTTCATTTTAACTTTCGCTTTTCTGCCACTGTGTTTCAGACGCATGATTCTAGGAGAGCCCTCACACCTCTTCCCAGGCTGCTTTTTGTTCAGTCAGACATAGGCGACGTTCCTTTATGGAAAAGTCTTTAGCCGACTTCAGCTCCCTTCACCCTGTTGAATTTCCATTGCCCCCTTCACTAGGCGTTTGGGACAGGGGTGTCCAACAGCAAACCTGTGAAGGTGAAGTTTGTGTCACTGGAAACTCCCATGTCCCCTTTTCTGTCCTGATTTTGCTTGGTGGCCTCCCTTTTAATCAGTGCATCGTGCTCTCATATGGCTCGCAGCTCAAGGCCCTCATACTTGGATCCCTTCTGTAGTTTTTCAACATCCCTTTCTCAAGTAGTCCATTCACATTAAAGTAATGGATGACTGCTAATGGAGTGATATGTTACCTCACCCAAACGGTACCTTTTCCTTAAAAAAGCATCAAGGTATAAGGTCCCAATGGTGGCATTTCAGATATCAGTCCAAAGAAAGTAGCTAAGGAGTGGGTACAACATGTTTTTAAAAATACAACAGGTGCCATCTTTTGCTCATTTGGCTATTTGGGGATGGGGTGGGGAATGAGGTTGATTAAGTTATGGAAGCCCAAATTGTTTTTATTCCTAAAAAATATAACCTGTGCCCTCGCCAGTTTGGCTCACTGGATGGAACATTGGCCTGTGGACGGAAGGGTCCCAGGTTCAATTCCTGGCAAGGACACATGCCCGGGTTGCAGGCTCAATCCCCAGTAGGGGGTGTGCAGGAGGCAGCCGATCAATGATTCTCATCATTGATGTTTCTATCTCTCTCTCCCTCTCCCTTCCTCTCTGAAATCAATAAAAATATATTAAAAAATAACTTGAATATTTTGTGTATCCTTATCCTGCGCTCCCTCCTCCTTCAATTCCTTCCCTTGTCCTCCCTATATAATATATACCTTGAAGGAAAAAGATATATTTATTTATCCTGATTTGTGATAAATTGCATTAGCATGGTAATTTTTTTATTGCAGCACTACATAATTTTTAAAAAACAATTCTTAGAGTAATGTGTAACCTTCTAAAAATTCTTTAAGTTATTGTTATCTTAAATAAACATTCTAAAATGACAAAGTTTCAAGCTATAGAAATAGAGCTATTATTGTTATTTATATATATATGTATATTTATTGATTTTTTACAGGGAGGAAGGGAGAGGGGTAGAGAGTTAGAAACACTGATCAGCTGCCTCTTGCAGCTCTCTACTGGGGATCGAGCCCACAACCAAGGTACATGCCCTTGACCAGAATCAAACCCAGGACCCTTCATTCTTCGGGCTGATGCTCTATCCTCTGAGCCAAACCGGTTAGGGCTAGAGCTATTGTTTATTTGATTTCTCTGCTATGCTATTTAATTTGGTCTGGATTTAAATGAGACAATGTATGGGCCTGTGTTTTCTAAAGTGTAGAATGCTATAAATACAATGCTTTAGTATTATAAATTTGAAAATGGGAGATAGGATAATTAAAGAAATAGCAACATTCTAAAATGCTAGAACTATGCTTCCAAACTAGTTTCTAAGTGCTAGTGTTTTATATCCCTGAAGATGTGAAATAAATTTCAGATAAGAGAATTGGGAGTAATTACTAGAATTAGTACATTTCAAACCCCTCTTGCAAATGAAGAAATTTTTGAAGTCAAAACATGATTTCCACCCTAGCTCTGAAATCATCCCAAGTTTTCTTTAATTATTTATTCACATAGTCATTCATTCAAAAATATTGATTGAGCTCACTAAGTGTTGGGCACCATTTCAGAATCGCGGGAAACAAAGATGAAGTCATGCTTTTAAATCTAACTAGTAATCAAGTAGGGTTAGTCAACAAGGGTTAGTTTTACTGGGTGGTAAGTGATAATCGGAGTTTGTACAAGATTTTATATGAAGACACAGAGGAGGCACTTAATGTGGAGGAGTTTCAGAAACAGAGGGGTTAGACTGCCACGAGGAGAAGGGTGATCCCGGCATGGGGGCAGGAGAGAGCTGGGCACTTCAGTGAGGGCCGCAGAAGGGAGTTGCTGCAGGTGACAGTGGGGCAATAGGGAAAGCCTTGCATACATTGTTCAAGAGTCTGGAGTTTACTGTAAGGGCAAGCACATGCAATTGATAGTTTTGAGCAGGAAGTCTTGATGGGATCACTTTGTTTTGAGGGGAAGATAGATTGGAGAAGGTCATAGTGAAGGCTAGGAGTGAGGCCAGTTAACAGGCTGTAGCAACTAGCTGGGCAAAAGTTGAAGGTAGTAATGGTCATGGCAGTATAGCAGTGATCTTTCTTGGTAGAGAAACCTTCAAATAAAATAAATGTTAATTAATTTAAAATATAGAGTAACATTATTTTGGGGGAAAATGTCACAATGATAAAAACTTAAAATTGTTATAAATCTAGGAATCCCTGTCATGAAGAATCAAAGCCATATACACAGTTTCACAATCAACTGAAGAGTGAAAACGAATGCATTATTTATTATATTTATAGCACCCAGCCCTCTAATTGATAGAAAATCCATGATTTTTTTAAAATTCCTGGACTGAACAGATAGATTGGCTTTTGTATATGTAGCCAAGTCTTCATCTGACTGAGGCTACAGAAAACATGGAGCTAGAAAGCTCCTGAGAGATTTTTTTAGTTCAATCCTTCCCTTAAAGATAAGAAAATTGAGACCCCCGAGATTAAACCATTTGCAGTAGGTGACACACCTCAGTAAAGGCTGTGCTGAGACTGGAACCCGGATGCTTGATCTTTTTTCATTACATCCCAATAGCTTCCCAAGAAAGGCTTCTAAATAAATTCATGGGATGTGGATGACTGAAAAGAGGGACTTTCAAAGTTCTTTGAAACTATAAAGAGCATTTTTAAAAGCCAGACACCTGCTTTATTATTAGAAGTTGGTCAATTTTCCAGATAAACTGACAATAAAAATTCTATGCTAAATCAGCAAATACACGTCACATACTCACTTTCCAGAAATAATTTTAGACTCTAGTCTGGCTTCATGGTGCCAGTACCCAAGAACATGTGATTTATATTGTTTTACTTTCTCATTAAAAAAAAAAAATTGAAAACAGAAATATCAGTTTATTTAGGATTAGGAAGAGACTTTATTTCAGGAAGAAGATGAAATATAATGGGTTTATGAACAAGCTATTCCATACTTTTCATCCAATGATAGAAAAATTAATAGGACACCTCTGTAAGTGCTGGAAAAACAAAGAATTAAATCACCAATCTCATACTTTTCACCAACACATTCCTGAATAAGCAATAATTCATGTTTTTTAATGCATTATGAGTTTTTAAGAAGGTACTTAGAACAGAATCTTTATTGATCAGTTCTATATTTAATGTAAGAAAAGCAATGAATGTATCTATGGGTTTTTTAGAAAGTTTATTATGGATATTGAGAAAGTCTCCAAATCACCCACCTCTCACCCCCACCAGCTAAAGAACAAACATGTTTGCACATGTGACCTGGATCAACTTGGTACAAAATTTCAGTTTTTGAAAGAGTTAATGGCAAATCTCAATAAAAATTCACTGTGAAAGTATCCAATGCTATTAAGAAATACGGAGCTCATATTTATCATTTTTAAAAGTTACTTGATTTTTTATATGAATTTGTGTGTATATTTTGATTTTAAAACTTGCCAAATGAGTGGCAATGCTTTCAGGTAATGATCATAGGGATGCTATCATGGCATAAGGCAGTTTTAAAAGCCTCTTTTGAGGTTACTTTCAGAAAAACACAAGTCTCAGAATTTAATCATTAATTTGCCTTGGTCCCCAATAATATTCCAATAAATCATCCTTTATTTCACCAGTCCTGGAAATGTGGAAAAATAAAATTAATATTTGAATGAAGTTTTGTCATCTATGACAATATTTAAATGAATGTTAATTCAGGTTCTTATAGTAATCCTGAAATTTGAGCATTTCATACTTTTAAGATGTGTAAATTGTAGTAACTACTCACATCATAGACATCATTTGTGTAAGTTATTATTTTGGAATAATGAGATTTCTAAAACAAAAGCAATGCATAACATTAAAATAGGATTCTACAGTTCACAATGATAAGAATAATTCTATACTGTGTAACAATACTCATGTTAGACAACATATTGAAAGTTTATAGCTGTTAGTGTTTAATTTATAAATAATAGCTCAGTAGCATGGACCCAACAAATTGACAAATTTCTTGGAAGTCTCTCTACATGAATCACTGTGATACTTAAGTATAAGAAATAGGCTTTATTGTAAAATGTTATTAAATAGCACCAATATTACTTGAAGGTAAAGTGAAACATTAATAGGAATGCAGCATACTGGTTTAATTTCTAACCAAAAGAGAGAAAGCATATCCTAAACAAAATAAGAATTGGATACAGATTATTTTAAGATAAACATTACTTATAAAACATTTCAGGGTTTTGCTTGTAAAGTTAGAAAAAAAAAGCCAGTACATTGGTCTTTTACATTCTATTCCCAAAGAAGATATATATGCTTACATATTCACGACAGTGCAATCTCAGCAGTAAAATTCCGGCTCATTCTATATAGTTACTCATTCTATATATTAGCTCAACAAGAACACAAATATTATAAAAGTGCTTTAAAGCAATCTGATTAGAGCAACATTTACATTAAGTACAAAATATACAGTAAAATGAAATTTCTTGTTAAATAGGATTATAGATTAACAATACCTTATTTAAAGGAACACACTTGCATGAATCAATTTTCACATTTGTTTTATTATATTTGATAGCCCCTATCACTACTGTATGCTTTCATTTCTGCAATTTCTAGAATCTTTGTACATCTTATTGCTAAGAATCCCTCTGACTTTATCTGCAAAGGTAACTTAAAAGTATTACTCCCAAAGTAAGAAAAGAAGAAATCCCATATTTTTATGGCAGTTGTGCAAAAAAACCACTGTAGTATTTGAGAGAAATGTATCTTGATCATTATAAATTCATCATGATAAAAGATATACTTTTGTACTAAAGCAAAAAGTGTTTGCCTTTAAAAATAGTGTTGTCAACCTATTGTGTAATTCTGGATATAAAGTTAGGTATGAAATCCATGGTTAATAATTACAAAAGCATTATTTGAAAAAAAATTTGCCAAAAAACATTTCTAAATGTGGCTGTCCATCTTAATGAGCACAGTTGCGGAATGAACAGAACAGTAGTCGCTTTATGCTGTAACAACAAAGAAGTAGGACAGTATCCAAATCTGCAGACCTGGGGCCACGTGTTCAGTCGCGGCTCAGCTGCACGCTGACAGAAGAGAGGAGGCGCCCTGCGCTCACACACAATGGGGCAATGACAACGTCTGTCACGCTCTTCCATATTGTCTGCACCGAAGGCTGGACCATTAGGCAGGTCTTTACGAAAGGCATTATAATCCTGGAATGGAGGAGGAGAGATGTGTGAGGGTTATTGGTGTTACCAAATAAGGCCACTGGCTCCTGCACATGCGTGAAAAGATATAACAGTGGCCTAACTCACCTAACATTGGCTGAACTTTTGAAACAAAATACAGTGGCCCACATAGTGACAAGATGCACAGAAGATAAGTTGCTTAAAAACTAGACAGGCAGGGAGATGACAAACAGTAATCTTATTCCTTTGGGTGGTATGCTATCTGAATCAGTAAAACAAAAAATAAACCAAACTGTAAATTTATCTGACCTTCACCCCTAAACATTAACCTGCCCAACTCTTCACATTTCTCTGCGGTTCTAATTCCTGGTAGCCTTTCTTGCTGCCTTATTCCACTTCACTTCCCCTTAGGACAGGCTGGGCTGAATGCCTGTGTGTGTGTTTGTGCTTCTAACATATTGAAACAAACTTCTTAATCCTCAAATTTATAAAAAAGCATCACAAACAGATGCTTATATTTCTGTCTTTCCTACTAGAATCCAAGTTCTTTAAGTGAGGACATTCTTGATCCTTAGTATGAGATGAAGTGAATTTAGCCATCTGTTAACATTTATATTTTTAATTTTTCATAATAATTACATGTACTGAAAAGGGTTGTGTGGTATAGTTAAAAGAGCCCTGCAATTTCTTAGGTGAGAAAAACTAGACGATATTGAAATTATTTTATTCATGTGCCTTTTCTTGAAATAACTGCATATTCTCATATTCCTCTGAATATGGCTTCTCTCTGTCACCCTCTGAAGATTGTTTCCTGCTGCAGTGGTGCTCTTAGAGCACAGGGGTGTTCGTGAATTCTCAGGCCTTGACGGCAGCCTCAATGGAATTTTTATTATTACCTGGGTGGGCACAGGAAGTGGGATTGATTTTCTTGGCTTGCTTTTAAAATGTGACTTAAGTAAAGGCCTATGGTACTTATTCCAAAGAGAAGGAAAGATCAGGCAACTGTCTGGTTGCAATATTTTTAGAATACTGAATTATTCATATTGACTGTTTACTATACAGATTATACTTACCTTGTGTTTTGTTCTAAGTACTAAAGACTTGAAGCAATCTCGAAAGAAAATTAATTACTAGGTGTTTCAGAGCTAAAGAGTTGAATACAAACTTGAATGATGGCAACGTTTGGCTTCTTATTCCATTAGTTTCTCATTTTACATGTGGCTTTGGGTAAATTACTACAAATTGAAGTATGACTTGGAAATCTTAGAGACTGGCTATCAGGATTATGTGCCCTTGAAATGTCCAAATGGTGCTGTCATTATAATAAATATAACTATTTTGAAGTCAGAATGAAAACAATTATAACAAAATAATCTCAAATCGACATACTACAAGGCTTAAGTTTAGATCAGAAAACTTCTTAATCAAATCCACTTCATTCAACATATAATTAGCTTGTCTTTCTTCCTCAGGCTAAGATATTTATCATCTTCATAACTTGTTAGATTTCCATGTCTTAAGAGGGAATTACGCTCGGGACAAAAGTGGATTTTCCAGTTCAGCAGACTGCAGTAGCCCACACTTGAGGACGTTAGTTCATAGGACGTGCTGAACTCATTTTAATGTTATTTTCTTTAAGTTGTTGTTCTCTCACTTTGGATCAAAGAATCCAAAGATCCTCTGATATCAAACAGTTTCCTCAACGTCCTAGATAGTACCCCTTCAGAAGCTCCAGGCAATTTGGAATAACCCAAAACTTGGTTGAGGCTCAATGTGGCCAACCTAAATACTTCTTCCATTTTTTAAAAAAAATTGATTTAGAGAGAAGAAGGGAGAGAGAGAGAGATGAGACTAGGGATCAAACTCTCAACCTGGGTATGTACCCTGATGGGAAATGGAATCCAGCACCTTTTGGTGTATGGGATGAAAGTTCCAACCAACTAACCCACACTGGCCAGGGCCAAAAACTTCTTAAATAAATCTTATAATTTATAAGAGTATATATTCCTCCATTGGATAATAAAGCTCTCAGGGCAGAGACTTTTATTTAGCTTTGTATTAACAATAGTGTCATGCAGATTGAATTGTCATAGCAATTTGCTTTATTAAAAAATCTTCCGGACTGGAGAGCATTATGCTAAGTGAAATAAGCCAGTCAGAGAAAGATAAATACCACATGATCTCACTCATTTGTGGATTATAGAGAACAACATAGACTGATGAAAAAGGACAGACCCAAAGACTGAGAAACAGCAATCAGGCTATCAATCCCCAGAAGGGAAGTAGGGGAGGGCAGGGGTAAGGGGAAGAGATCAACAGAAGGACTTGTATACATGTATATAAGCCAAACCAATGGACATGGACAACGGGGGGATGGGAGCATGAGTTTGTGTGTGTGTGTGGGGGGGGAGGTTGGGGGTTAAAGGGGGGGATGAGGACACATTTGTAATACCTTAACTAATAATAATAATAATAAAAAATAAAGTATTTCTTAAAAAGCAAAAAAAAAAAAAAAAAAAAAAATCTTCCGGAAAATGAGATTGATACTGCTGCATTCCCATCAGAGGAACCAGGTATTTGAATTGTATTCCAGCAAATATAAGGGGTAAGAGAGCTCCAGCCAACATTTCTTGGTATGATTTACTTGTGATCAATAATTTGCAATCGCCAAATGGTGGCTACCTCAGCCTGAGCGTGGTGTGGAATCAAACCAATTCCCTGGATCCTAATGACCTGAACTCTGGCCTGGGATACATCACCAGACTGAGTTCAGGGTTGTTGTTTTTTTGTTTGTTTGTTTGTTGTTATTATTTTCACTTGTTTCTTTAAAGAATTTAAAAATCAGACCTGTTGTGATGATGTGTTGTTTTCATAGCTTTGTTCACATACTCCCCATCAAAAGAAAAAAAAGAGAAAGAGCGAGGCGAGAGAGAGAGTTAGAGAGAGAGAGTGCACAAGCTTACTCAAATAGGTTTGATATTCTCTAAGGTCTCTAAAGATTAATCTACTAGTATTTTATCCAGGTATAAACTAACTTTTAAGCATTTTTGTTTGAAGTGACTTCTCTACTTGCAATCAAAGCTGTCTGATGACACATGTATGATGGTTAAATATTAATGTCCCACATGAGTGCAATCTGAGAAGAAAGCTGAAGTTAAATAATACATTTCATGTGGCTGAAAAGGAACTGGTTTGATGATACATCATATACAAAAACCCCTATGGTGCTCAGGACAGCCAGGTGGAGAGAAGCATCATTTGGTTAATTGTAGTTTTACTAATATCTTTCCACCATTTAGAAAATGAAAACCTTTTTGTTTTCAAGTCTTCCGCAAGTGCTTCAGGAAAACCTGGCTTTGTTGTATAAACATGGCACTCTACATTTCCAAATAGCTTCACAGTCAATGTTTCACAATATGCGGTGGCTTCCCAGTTTTTCACATTTTTGAAAGTGAGAAAACTAACACAGAGGTTAGATGACTGGTTTTAGTTAACTAGAAATCCGAAATTTTATATGTTGAATTTTAAAAAATCCATGTATTGCCCCGGCTGGGTGGCTGTTCGTTTCAGCATCATCCTTTACACCAAAAGGTTATGGGTTTGATCCCTGGTTGGGGTGAGTGTGGGAGGCAACCCATCGATGTTTCATTCTCTCATTGATGTTTCTCTTTCTCTACAAAATAATAATAATGACAATAAAACAACAACCACAAACATATCCTTGAGCAAAGATTAAAAACAATCCATGTGCTAATGTCAGAATATGAACTAACTATACATCTGGCCTTTGTGGATCTGCTGATATATAAAGGCAAAGGTTTTCATTCCTTTAGCAGTCTTCCGGCATTTTCAACATAGTTCAGCTGTTTACAATCTTTAGTGATCAAACAGAATTGATGTTCATTCGTTATCCTTTGCCTATTTGGTGAGTTTTTATTCACCATTTTTAGACCCTTTTCTCTGCTCACATAGCCTTCCCTGTGCCTCCTGCCTCCTCCACAGATTTAAGTGAGTTTTCTCAGCATCCACCTCTGTACCCAGCCAGCTGCCCTGCTGTGCTGTCAAGAAGCTGAAGGCTGACCCTGCATCTTTCTCATGCCAGGCCCCGTGCCTGGCACAGGCTAAGCATTCAGTAAAGTTTCTTGGTTGAACTAAACAGCTAGCTAACTGACTGAAGAACTTGATTCGGACGGTAAAGGGGAATGGAGACTAATTTTGTAACTTCTAACAAGGAATACACTATTATCGAGGGTGCAGCAATACCAAGTGATTAGGCAGGCATGGTGGCACCTGGGGTTACATATTTGACCTGGAGGGACCTAAAGCACAAGCTTGGCAACTGTTGCCTCTCAAATAAAGTGGATATCTTTTAAAACAACAACAACAAAACACCTTGGTAAAATGTGGCATTGTCCCTTAAAACTTTTTGATACTTAAAACTGTTCTCCAAAGCTTTATGATGCATTTTGACTGTGAATAAAGTTACTCAAAGTATCCTATCAATGTCCAGTAGATTTGCTGTATGTATTTTCCCTTTAACGGAGTTGTTGTTTAGAAGTGAAAAGGGAATCTGGAGGCCTTCTCATTTCATTATCCTGCAGTTCGGATTTTCATTCATCTGGTCTCATTCTTGCCATTTGCCCCTGGCAGGAAGCAGGTTTTACATCCTTTTCCAGTGATCCTGTCACTGGCATTCTGCTCAGAGATCACTGTTGCTTTACCCCAAGCATAGGTGGTGACTGCATGCGAAGTGATGAAAAAAACCTAAGAGGCCTGCCCCAAACCAGAGGTACAAGTCCCAGCACAGCCAGAGACAGAGCAGCCTGTGGCAGGGAGCTCGGCCTCCAGGTTTCCACCTCCACAGGCTGCTGGGGGACATCCCCTCTGTTTAAACTCCTAACCCAGCCCATGCCTCTCCTCACCCCCACCCCCACCCCCACCCTAGGATTCTAAAGAAAGCACAGGCTTTGAAGACCCCCCCTTCTCGCTAGGGTGTCAGGAGCTGCTGTGAGTCCCGTCCCGCCCTCCCCCTTCCCTCACCACCCCCCCCGCCCCCTCCGCATGCCAGCCTGGGAGAAGGGGCGGGCAGGGGTCAGGGGGCAAAGAACATTCCCACGTTTCAAAAAGCTGGTCCACACCCCCACCCCCACCCCCCACCCCCCCTACCCCCCGCCCCACACACACCCGGGCTGCCCCTTCTCACCAGATGTGCAGACAGCTGAGGGTGGCAAAGAGAATCCCCGCGGCAAAGGCCAGGGGGATCGCCAGGAACAGGGTCAGGAACTTGTAAACCACGAATTTGCTGACCTCGAAGAGGGCATGGCTGCAGATCCACACGTTGTCGAAGGAGTGCGTGGACTCGGGCTCTGCGATCACATCCTGGAAGTCCAGCTGCGGGACGGGGCGCGGGGATGCGGAATTGTCACCAAACCTGCGCCCCCGGGACCCAGGAGCCCTCAGGGCGGGGGGAGCAAAACGGGAGGGCTTGGCAGGGGTGCCCCACCTTCTCCTGGGGCCAAGGTCGGCGCCCAGAAATGTGGCGAAGAATTCCTGGCTACGCAGGCGGCCCCGCGGCTGGTGGTTCTGGGTCCCTGGACCCCGCGGGGCTGACCCAGTGGCGAGGGGCGGGGAGGGGGCAGAGGTAAGGGGAGTGGGGGGTCCCGCACCCCCTCGGCCGGGTGGGGGCTGGGGCGAGCCTCAGGCCCAGGTTTTGATCCCCCCTCCCCCGGGCTTCACCTTGAGATGCTCGTTGAGCTGGTTTGGATCCCGATCCGGGTCCGAGTCCGCGCACTTGGCAGGGTGGGCGTAGTCGAGGCCGCTGTGGTGGCTGTAGGCGTCCTCGTCCATGAAGAGCTGGACGTCCGCCTTCTCGGTCTCCAGCCCCATCGTGGCGCTCGCTCGGCGCGCGGCGGCTGCACCCGGCTGGCGAGGCGCGGCTCCGGCCCGGCCGCCCTTCCCTTCCCTTCCCTTCCCTGCCCTGCCCTGCCCGCCGCCGGCCCCGCCCCGCCCGCGCGCCCTTCCCGCCGCCGCTCCTCCGGCTCCCGCCCCGGCCCCGCGGCCGCCCGAGCGCCGCCCCGCGGATGCCCGGAGGGCGGGGCCGGACGCCGGCACGGTGGCTCCCGCCTCGCGCGCCCCCGCCCTCCGCCCTCCGCCCACCCCGTCTCCCCGCCCGGACGCGGGGAGCCGCTCCGCCCGGCACATCTGGGCCGCCCAGGCGGCGAGGCGCGCCTCGGGGACAGGGATGGGGCCGGAGGCCTGGGCCGCCGCGGGTGCTGGAACCGGGGCGCGTCGGGCCCGCAGGCTTTCCAGGGGTGATGGGCTCGCAGAGGGCTCAGCTGGAGGTTAAGAGCGGGGATGGCACCCGAGGGTCTGGCTTCGTCTCTGCTGCTCACGGTGTGAGCTTTGCCCGGCTCGGAACCTCAGCTGCCTCCGTAAGACATGGAAGCAATGATACCTGCTCACGGAGCCTTCGCGTGAGACTAAATGAGGCAATTCATGTGAAACTCGTACAGGGTCCCTGGCACACAGTAGGCTCCCCAACCGCGGTGTTCGTTGTCGTCGCACTGGGAGAGAAGGAGCCATCCACCTGGTTGCAGGCAGCCCCGCAAGTGCCAGGGGACCCTGCAAGCCCATCAGCTACTCAGCCAGTCCGTGCCCACAGTGTGTGAGGGTATGGAGTTGGGTAGGTGAGCCTCCTGCCCCTAGGGGTTTGCACCTTCAGATCCGGAGGGAAGGTCTGATTTCCCCCCCCCACCCCCATCCTCTAAATTATAACTCAAGTTTCCTTTGAATCAGAAAACCCTGTAAAAAATTCCTGGCAGTCGCTTCTGGAACTGCTTCGTGGGAATCCTGCAAACCACCCCTAGTATAAAAGCCACACTGCAATGGATGGACCAGTCTGCTGACTACTCCCTCAAAAGCTGGTAGAAGGGAGGGGATGGAATGTTCATAAAGGGTCTAAAGGTCTGGTGGGCTTAGATGTGTGTTTGGAGAGGAAAAGGAGTAGTAAAAACTTGCCAAAAGCTTAATAATGGGTTCTAGACTTGAGGGGGTGCCTGCAGCTTGCTCAGAGCCGAAGACGTAGTGGGAACCCGCTAAAGTGTTGATGAATACAGTGCATTTGGAACTTGCTGTACGTTCCAAATCCTCTTGTGTGAACTGGATTTGAAGAATGACCTCTTCTGAAAGAAAAAGTCTATTTTTGAAACAATAACAATAACAATTATAAAAAAAGAACACGACTTGAACTGGAAAACTATTTTGGAGTCAAACCTTAGAATTTCTAATAATTAAGTAAGACGTTGACCTACCACTACGGCTGCGTATGGAGGGCGGTGTTGAACTCTGCAGAGTGGTACACTTGGATCTCATGCTTTTCTGGCCCCTTCTTTTCCAGGGGTGGTCCTGCTTACCCTTTCCCTTCTTTCTTACTTTTCTTCCCCAGTTTTATTTATGTTTGGTCAATTCCAAAGTGATGAGTTAGGCATTCTATTTATAGCCTTTTTGTCCCTCTCTACGTCCTCCATTCACCCAAGAGGCAGATTCTGAGCGTTGGGGATGTTCTAGAGATTTTTTTCCCCCTCCAACATCTATTTAGCAACGTGAATAGAAGACTTTAATCCATAAGGAAAGCTGTAATATCAATTACCAAGACACGGAAAAGAAGTGAGATTACAGCTAACTAATATTTTGTTAAAATTTAGTTTTCTTTAAATTACAATATCAGATTTTAAGATGTTTCATCCAAAGAAGAAAGTCGTTCCTGAATGCTAGAGTGGTCTTAGGCAGTGGCTGAGAATCTGGCGCTAGGGCTTCTTTCCTTATTGTTTTTTGTCCTCTGATCACATTTTCATTCTAATGGGATTAGTCAGACCTTTGCAATCATTTTCACAAGTAATTGAATTATTATTATTATTATTGTTATTTCAGGTGATGGGTTAGGAGGACAAAGGTGAAATAACATGGTTTTAATGACAGTTTAGATTACAGGTTTATTTGTAAAATGATAGCTATCTATGAAAGTGTCTCTAAAACTTAAGTTAAAAGAAACCCATGTAGGTTTGTTGCATGTTGCATAGAATTTAAAAGAGTAGGATGCATGCATGAATTCATTCATTTACCAATTTTTATTGGTAAATGAGCACCCTGCCCCCACTCAGTGGGTTTAGTCTGTGTGAGGTTCTTATTTTGATGAAATTCTTGTCCATTTCACCATTTTAATACATAAGATTTTCGAGAGGAGCTATCAAAGTGATTTTTCTTATCCTATTAGTAAACGCTTAAAAAATGTTAGCTACTGTTGCTCTCAAGGAGTTTAAACCAATGATTACTACAGCAAAGGGTATCCTATCTTCACTAACTGGAGGAGAGATCTACAGGAAAGGGAGAAGAGAGGAGGTGGGAGCTACATGTCTGAGCACACTCTAGTATCTCTCTCCAAATAACTCCTCTTTAATTAAAAAAAAAAAATGCCCAAGACCAAGAGAACTGTCAACGTAAAGAAACATTCAAACCTGTGAAGAACTTTTGTGAGTTTATTTGAGCCCAAACTGTCAACAATTGCGGAGAAGCAAAATCTTAATGGATTGAGATAATACTCCAGAGAGTGGCTGTTTCGCACCTTATTTTATACATTATAATCAAAATAGAAGATGTATATTGATTACATAAAATCCATTGGTGATAGATTAGGGAAGTGGGAGAAAGCAAAGCAGGGAAACCTCTGGGATTGGATAAAAAATAAAATGATAGACACTTATTTAGGTGAGTGCAGGATAGTTAACAGTCAACAACTCAATAACAATGAGGAGATTAGTGATCTCCGCCACAGAGTGGTGCCTGTGTTCTGAGGGCTCCAGAAAAAGGGAAATTACTATGACATTCCAATGAGATGCTATCATAGATGCAAAAAGACAATAGACAGGCGCAGGTAAGGTAAAGACTGACCTTTGTCAGGGAAGATGCCGGCTGAGGACATGACTACCCACCATAAACTGCTTTTAGTTTAAAAAAAAAGCTTTAATTTCCACCCTTTGTGATTACTTTAGATTTCTGAGTTTGCAAAGCCACCATGCAGGTCTTCCCTGAGCTAGTCAGGTTAGCATGTATCCTCTTTTCGTTCACAGAAATAAAAAAATTTGTAATAAATCAATACCAGTGCATTCATCTTCTGGCTGTCATCATAGATTTGGCAAGATGGCTGTTTTTCAGATGATTTATTAATATAGTTGAAGATTAACAACTTGATATAGGCAGTTAGACAGACATGAGCAGAGCAAGGACGATGAGCCAGGTACAGAAACTCACCGGGGCGGAAAGCCCCAGATGCCTGGCAAAACTGGGAAAACGAGAACCTCACCCCCAGGGAGACCTATCCTCCCCTAGCATATTCCTGGTCATGTGATTTGGACCCCCTGTCTTTTCATATCACGAGTCATGCAGTTTAGACCTGCTTACCTTTTCCTCCCTGAAGATAATATCTAGGCCTCAGTTGTATTTCAGCTCCAGCCCAGGAAAGCAGGAAAACCAGACAAGTGATGCCATGGCTACCTCAGGATCAGCTACATTGATTAATAACTAGCTGCTTTGGCACCGACCAATCAGTGGAGACCACGTCCCTGAAAGAGCACACCCGATAAACTGTTGAATATTCTATGGAGCCCCTCCCCTGAGATCTCCACTGTGATTTCCACCTGCAAGAGAGATAAAGACGCTCAGGATGAAGGACCCAGGGCACACTCTCCCCCACGGGAGCACACCCTTGCCATTCCCTTCCCCCTTCTTTCCTCTAAGGCAGCAGTTCTCAACCTGTGGGTCACGACCCCTTTGGGGGTCGAACGACCCTTTCACAGGGGTCGCCTAAGATCATCGGAAAACACATATATAATTACACATTGTTTTTGTGATTAATCACTATGCTTTCATTATGTTCAATTTGTAACAATGAAATTGGGGTCACCACAACATGAGGAACTGTATGAAAGGGTCGCAGCATTAGGAAGGTTGAGAACCACTGCTCTAAGGGACCCCACCAAAACTGCAACCAGGGGAGCAGCAGGCAGCTGCAGCTTGTCCTGAGTTAACCTCCTGAACCTGTCTCCAAGGCCCCCTTTTCTCTGACTTCTCAGTGAGCCAAGCAGCCCAGCCCAGGCTCTCCTGTTGCTTCTTCTATGCCCTTGTGTTACTATCCTAAATATATTTTTGCTGTGGCCAATGAATTCTCACTTATTTTGCTACACTTTGTCTCTTGATTGAAATCTTTCCTTCAAAAAGACAAGAACAGTGATCTTATCATCTCCTTGGTACATGCATTTGGTGCCGTGACTCATATAGCAAGCAGCCATACAGCTCCAAATGGCACTGTCTGAAGGGCACCAAGCCCTCGCTCCCACAGGACAGATTCCTTATTTGGGGCCACTGGACAGGCATCAGCAGCCACCTCCCTCAGCCGACAGCTAGCAAGTATGGGAACCCAAAGGCCACAGTGACCCAATCAGCTTGAAGCAGCCAGAGCAGCCTATCCTCCAAGGCCTTCAAAGAATTGGGTTCCCACAGTTTGAGGAAGTTAGATAGGAATGGCTGGGGTGGGGCCTGCCCTGGGGTCCCGAACAGGGGTCAGGCCAACCTTGCCTTCAGACTGCCTCCCTATGGGTGGCACAGCAGCCAGCAGAGTGCCAGTGGGCAGGTTTGGAACCAGGGGGTTCTTGGCGAAAGCTCGGAGGAAAACGACATGACTCAATGCCACCTTACTAGGGTCCTGGATGAATTTAATAAAAGCCGCATTGCAGTTTTGGCCCTCCCATGGTTTTTTCTGTATGCATTATGGGTAAGGGCATGCTAAGAAGAAATATAGTTATACTAGGGGCCCAGTGCACAAATTCATGCACCTTGGAAGGAACTGTGGGCCGAGAGGCTGGGGTGGGCACAGGGTTGGGTCTTGGCCCATCCTCTGCGCACCTGCCCGGCCCCTCCTGCTGTGGCTCCTAATCCCCTGTCTGACAGCAGCCCCACTCCCGCCACCGCTGGTACCTGCTGATGGCGCAGAGCAATTGGGGCCAGTGCCAGCAGCAGGTGTGAGTGGGGCCTGCACTGTCAGTGGGTGCGAGTGGCAGCTACTGCCCTGATAGCCCTGCAGGAGCAGGGGGAGGTGGAGAAGCCCTCAGGGGCGATTGGGGCCCGCAGCCGCCACTTGCACCTGCTGACGGCTCCAAGTGATCGGGACCGGCGCTGGGCACCAGCAGCGGGTACAAGCGACTGCTCCAGCACCAACTGCAGGTGCAAGCGGGGCCAGTGCCAGCATTGGGTGTGAGCGGCGACCCTGGAACCTCCAGCGGGTGTGAGCAGGGCCAGCACCAGCAGCAGGCGAGCGCCAGACAGGACTGTGGTGTGCGGGAACAAAGAATTTTCAGTAACCACCAGAGGCTCACCCCGATGACAGCGACCAGTGCCCCACCTTGGTCTGGCACCCCTGCTCATCTGCTCCACCATCCCGCTGCTACCAGCGCCTGCTATGTTTCACGCTCTGCCGCCTGCTGCCAACACCCGCCTTGGTCTGCGTGCGTCCCCTGGTGGTCAGTGCACATCATAGCAACTGGTTGTTGGGTTGTTCTGTCTATTTGCATATTAGGGTTTTATATATATATATATAGATAGATAACCCCTTTCTGTCAACCATCCCTGAATGCAAATGAAAGTCTCCACCCAGAAAAACCCTCATTTAAACCATATAACCCAGGAGTTTGGGCCCATTGTCTCTCTCAGTTGGCCCACTCTTTGATTTGAGTGTATCTTCAATAAGTCCCACTTTGCTTTACTTCCATCTTCGTTGACCTTAAAATCTTTTCTGCATCAACAAGAAGAACTGAGGCCCTAGCTGGTAACCCCAATTGCTAACAATAATAGATTAGTATTTATGGGTAGGATAGTTTATAATTATTTTGTTACTCGCTGTTCTCACTATAATATCTAAGAAAGAGGAGTATTTTTCTGGTTCATTGAAAACTGTATGTGAATGCTTTTATGAATAAAATATCTAAATTTTCTCTTTTTTCCCCCCAGTTTATAGATGTGTCATTTCTTTTTCTTGTATAGTTTACATACAATACCTGGTATTAGGCAGGGTCTGTTTTCAAGCTGCTTGTTGCAAATTTGTTATTACTTGAAATAATACTGACTTCTTGATTTCACCATTATAATTTAATGATAATTAAAGCATTGGGATTAGACAGGGTTTCTCAGCCTTGATACTATTAGTATTTTGGACCAGATCATTCTTTATTTTGGGAAGCAATCCTGTGCATTGCAGGATGTTTATCAGCATCCCTGACTTCTACCCACTAGATCAGCGATTCTCAAACTGTGGGTCGCGACCCCTTTGGGGATCGAACGACCCTTTCACAGAGGTCGCCTAAGACCATTGGAAAACACATATATAATTACATATTGTTTTTGTGATTAATCACTATTAATTATGTTCAATTTGTAACAATGAAAATACATCCTGCATATCAGATATTTACATTATGATTCATAACAGTAGCAAAATTACAGTTATGAAGTAGCAACGAAAATAATTTTATGGTTGTGCACAACGTGAGGAACTGTATTAAAGGGTCGCCGCATTAGGAAGGTTGAGAACTACTGCACTAGATGCAGATAGCACTCCCCAGTCATAACAACTAAAAATGCTTCCAGCGCTTGCCAGATGTCACCTGGGGGCCAAAATCACCTTCCCCTCCTTTCCCGGGCTGAGAATTATTGCACAAGACATTGTTGAAATTACTAAATGTGAATGGGAAAAGTCAAGGTCCAGTTGTTCATTTACAAAACCCATGCTGAAATCTCGGAATGGTAATACCAATTTGTCAGAAACTCCAGGGATTTTTGATATTTTTTTTGCCAGGTAATAATTTTAGAAGAACCAGTTACCATCGCTTAATAGCATTTTTTCAATATGAGGTTATTATGTGAGGGATACATACATCTCATTGAAATATCATCAAGAAATAGCTGCTAGGCCCTGGCTACCTTGCAGCCTCCTACAGGTCCCTCACAAAGGCCAGGATGGTTTGAATAATTATAGCTGGAAAAACAGAGATTTGGGACTTCTTGATTCCATCTCAGGACTGTAAAATTTAGTAAGTTTTGGCAGTCTTTGGCAACTAAATATCTTTTGCAAGGTTAGGTGATCTCAACTGAGAAGTCCATGGGCTGGTTAGTGGAACAGCTAGGTAGTTGCTTACCATGTCCTTTAAGCATCCTTCACCGACATGCTTGCTTCCAGCAAAGACACAGATGGAGAATCTGGAAAAACCTGCAGTACCCTATAGGATCCATTTTCTCCGGAGAGTGGGCTTTGCATAAACTACTACTCTTTCTTCATCAATATGTATTTTCGTCTTCTCGCCTCTCCACCCTCACCCGATAATTGTCCACTACCCAATGTACAGGATAAACATGCTTAAAGGAACAGGTAAAAAAGAGCCTGTTATTAAAGTTATTCGGTAATCAGACTTTTGTGGGATTGTGCCAGGGAGTTTAATGTCACTTAATTAAAGCCTATTCATTTATTTTTTTCTTGCCTACCACTTATCTTTTTGTCCACATTCTGGGTAAAATTAGCCCTGTACCGGTGAACCAGGGAATTTTTAATTTAATATTAAGGCACAGTAGCTTTTTTTTTGTAATTGGTGCCAGTTTAATCTTTTGGCTGTTTCAAATAGCACTTCCTCTCAAAAACCTCTTTTCATACACAAGGATTTTCAGAATTAACTGTTATTTGGGAATATTTCACTCTTAAAATTAGATGGGGAAGAAGGTACACTTTTAAAAAGTCTGTATTCATGATTAGAGCTGATATGAGAGGTCATTTCATTCTATTTGAAACAATGTATGACAATTAATTTTAGATTTATTTTTTCTTATTTTCCAAAAGTAAAGGATGTTCCTATTTCATAGTTTGAATATCCCATTGATTTCTAGAATTCTGTATATATAAATAAAACATATCCATAGGACATTGATATTTTATCTTTCCAGATCATGAAATAGGCACTAGTTAACTTTCGGTGAGCATTACTTTCAAGTTAAACTCTTAAATATATATGTATATATATATATATATATTAGAGGAAAGGAGAGAAAGAGAGAGAGATAGAAACATCAATAATGACAGATAATCATAGATCAGCTGCCTGCTACATGCCGCCTACTGAGGATTGAGCCCACAACCCTGCTCATGTGCCCTTGACCGGAAGTGAACCCGGGACCCGTTAGTCCGCAGGCTAACGCTCTATGCACCAAGCCAAACCGGCTAAGGCTCAAGTTAACCTCTTAATAAGCACAACTTCCTCTATATTCAAATGGGAACATTTTCTGCAAAGCTGCATAGTTAAATGATTTCCAAAGACCCACTGAAATGTTCAAAATAAGATTACGACTTACTAAAACCATAGAGCTGGAGGGTGATTTCTTGATTAAAGGTTTTATTTTGGACAAAAATTTTATCATGGCTCAGTTTGAAGTCTTTGTTTTCTCTAGTCATTCTTTTCACAAAGTTATTCTACTTTCATTTAGAGTAAATTTCAATTTTTAAAAAAGAACATAGCTAATTTATATTAGTCAAGAGAAAAGGATGGGAATTATTTTTTTTATTGCATATTTCCATAGAAGAATAAAGACAAAAATGTAGAATGCTCTCCACCCGGTTCTTGTAAATTGCTTTTTTGGTGTCTATTAGGTGACCTCGAATGCTGGAGACAGTAACCTGGGGTGCAGAGCAAAGGGAATCCACCGCACAGAGCAGACTGAGGGCTGGATGCTGCCATGGGGCTTCGCAGAAGAACTTTGGGATTATACTTTCCTATCCATAAACACCTAGGAAAAATTTTGTTTCCAGAAAGTTTACTAAAAGAATGTTTGTCTATTTTTGCTCCGTGGTTATATGAAACTGCAAGGCAGATTTTTACATTACATAAGAGCATTAAATAGGTTAGACGACTTAGATGCCTGTGTCCACTCATTCTGGGCCACTGAAGCCCAGATAGGCCCTCACTCTCTGTCAACTGCTTAGTAACTTCTGGGTTCCTTGTTTAGAACAGCGAGGTTTGGATCTAAACGCAGATATTTAAAAGGTTACCCTACTAAATACATTGTAAGTCAGACTATTGACATTCTTGTGTGCCTGAAGAAGACATTTCTTCTTTAAATAAATAATTAGGAAGCAAATAAATGTCTGTGTCAAAAGCAATTTTATTAGATGTTTGAATTTATTTTAAAAAAAATAGGATTCCTTCAGAGCATTCAGAAAACTCTCATTTTGCTAACCTCAAGAGAAACAACAAAGTTTTCTTTGAAATATGCACTAATTCCCATAACATCTGTATTCATGTCACTATCTAACTTTTGGGAAATGATAGCAATTATTTGCCAAATAGACAGAGTGTCTATTTTCCCCTTATTAAGGGATGTAGATAAAATTCTGCAGGTCACTTGTCATCACTCTGTTTATATTCACAGTTTACCAACAAGTATGCATTTTTCCTTTCTAAAAATGATTGTGGTCATTGGATAAACAAGTCACTGAAAACAAACTTAGAGAGTAAAACACTCTGGTTCTAAAAAGCTGCAAACTACTTTATTTGGAAATAGTAGAATTTGCAGAATGTTGCCGTAAAGGGCATGGTACTCAAATTACTTGGTTCTAAAGAATTTTACTTTGAAAGCAAAGTATTTTCTGAAGGAGTGGAGTACAAAATAGCTACATGTTTGAGCAAAAAATAGTTATTATTTTATCATTATGTAAAAACCTATCCCATTTTCTATGTATATATTGCCAGTCTCTATCATTAAAAATATAAAAGAAGAAATAATGAAAGACAAATGAATGACTGTTAGGTTTAAATTATTTATAACTACAGGATGCCAATTATCAGAGTTGGGCTGTCCTTTAGGAAAAGATTAAAATGTAGTTAAGTTTCTTTCAGGTTTAGGGATGTGTTTTAGGATATGAAACCTACTTTAGAAGCTCTCACTCCCATCAAGGATCTTATTTCCCCCTAAGTTTCTTCAGTGTTTTCTTGTTGGTTTGTTTTTTCTTGCCAGCAAAAGTGTTTCCATGATAGAACTGTTACCCTTTCCCTCACTGCCCCCCCCCCCCCCCACACACACACACTTCCTTTCTCTCTTGCTTTCTTATTCTCTTCTTTTCCAAAATGTTATTGTTCCCAGTCTTGCTCATTAACAATATCTCTCAGTTGGGAAGAATTTTGGAGGTTCTAGATCAGTGATCATCAATCAATTACTCTTCATTAAGTGGCCATTCAGGCTGTGTTGGAATATTTAGCAAAGGGAGATTAATTTATAAAGCAACCCAAATATGTCTGTTATAAAATTCTTCATTATTTGTGCCAATATCATCTATTTGGAATTTCTTTCTCTTTTCCCTCCCTCCCTCCCTCCCTCCCTCCCTCCCTCCCTCCCTCCCTCCCTCCCTCCCTCCCTTCTTCCTTCCTTCCTTCCTTCCTTCCTTCCTTCCTTCCTTCCTTCCTTCCTTCCTCCTCCCTTCCTTCCTTCCTCCCTCATTCCTTCCTTTCCTTTTCTTTCTCTCTCCCTCCCACCCCCATTAGTCATCTTCTGCATTCGACAGTTTATTTAAAAGTGTAAAATGTCAGCCCTTGATGTGTTTGAAGCTCGCTTTTCAACACCAACCCCTGACCCTATTGAGATTAACTTCTAGCCAGATTAATTTCTTCCAGTTGTTCTTCACATTTCACTATTTTCAAATACTTAATATAATTTTTCTCACTGAACTTGTTTCGTGTCTCAAAAATCACACTTAAGGTATAATATATGGTCTGGGTTCTGACCAGTACAGCGTAAGGCAAGGATACTTCGTTACCTTCTTCTTTTTTAGTGTACCCATGAGTGGGATTACTAGATCATTATATTTGTAGATTTTAAACCTAGTATTTTTTCCCCTCTATGGCACCTGTTCATTCATCTTTTAGTGCTCTGTTGTATTGACATTTCTGAGCACCAACCTTTATTTCAAGTGCTCAATAAATCTTTTTTGAACTGAACTACAGCCCCTGCTAGCCACCATCGAGCTCCAGGCCTGTTTAACATGTATGTTGGCTTGTCCCACAGACACCTGAATCTCAACATGTCAAGTAAGTAGTGTATCATCATCTTGCCCTGATCTCTTCTTCCTCCTACATTCCTTATATTAGAAAATGTACTTCATTGAGCTGCTCAGGGCAGGAATTTGGGGATAGCCCTTTTTCTTAACCCCATATTCATTTTGTCACCAAGCCTTGTCAATCCTACTTCCACATACCTAATTTTCTTCTTCCTTCCTCTCTCTACTTAGTTCAGGCTCTTATTAGTTCATGAATTCCTACAGCAGCCTCCAAATTGATTTCCTTATCTCCAACCTGTACACACACGGTAGCTATCCTTTCTCCACACTATAGCCAGAGAGTGCTTTTCAACGTCACTCTCCTCCTTAAATCCTTTGATGCTCTCCATTCCCTTATCAAATGACCTTTGTTGGTTGTAGGACCCTTTAAGTCTGCTTCTTATTTCTTTAGCTCTCTCTCTCTTTGTTTTTAAATCATTTTTTAATTTTTCAATTACAGTTGACAGGTGTACACCTTAGTTATTAGACTTTACATAACTTACTAAGTGATCATCCTGATAAATCGTACACCCATCTGACATCATACATAGTTATTACAATATTATTGACTATATTCCCTATGCTGTACTTTATATTCCCATGACTATTCTGTAACAACCAATTTGTACTTCTTAATCCCTTCACCTTTTTCACCCATACCCCCAAACACCCTCCTCTTTGGCAACTATCAAAATGTTCTCTGTATCTAAAGTCTGTTTCTGTTCTGCTTGTTGTTTATTTTAGATTCAATCCTTGATGTGTATTTTTTGCCTCCTCCTCCTCCTCCTCCTCCTCCTCCTCCTCCTCCTCCTCCTCCTCCTCCTCCTCTTCCTCTTCCTCTTCCTCTTCCTCTTCTTCTTCCTTCTCATCCTCATCCTCCTTCTTCTTTGTCCTCTTCTTCTTCTAGAAGACCCTTTAACATTTCATATACTACTGGTTTGGAGGTGATGAACTCCTTTAGCCTTTTCTCATCTGAGAAGCTGGTTCAAGGGTCAACATTCAATCACTGACCCACACTACCCAGGCACAAATTTACAATTTTGATGTCTATTGCTGACAGTTGAGAAGTACAGATCTAATCTCTTGATGGTTCTGATCAATCTTCATGATATAAAGCCAGTGTTAGCATTTTAGGTTCAAATAAAAAGATTTTTGAGAGTGAAAGGAGGCTTCTGTTGATATTACATCAAGACAACCAGCAAAGACAAAGATTGTCCTGGGAAAATTTGGACCTGTTACCATCAAGCCTGACAACAGTCCTCAGAACATCTTTCCTTATTTTCAGGGACTACGCATGATGGACACTGTAACTTGTTTACCTTAAAGAAATGGAGAATTATAATCAACACCTCAGTTGTGTCAAAAGAAATGGTTGTTAAAGAGACTGAGGAAAGAAGAATCACCCCTCCAAAGTATCACGTAGTAGAAAAAACATGAGTTTAGAGTTAAGTTTTAATTCCTGTCCTGAAAATCACTAACTGTTACTCAACCTCTCTTATCTTTGGGTTCTTCTTTGTAAAATGGTAATGACATAAGAATGAAATAGAATGCAGGATAAAATGTTTAGCTCTGCTATTACCAGAAAAGATACTCAACATTTTACCCTCCTCAGATAAGAAGATAACTGAAGGAAGGGGGTGTGACCTCATACTGATGAAGGTCCAATTCTCTGATCCAACTCATAATTCTTAATATTGTATACTTCTTTTATATTTTCTCCATACCTTTTTTCTCAATACATTTACATTGGTTGCTAAGAGCTGTCCTGTGAGTTAGGCAGGGCAATTATTATTATACCCATATTAGAGACAGAGAAAGTGAGGCTCAGAGAACCTTTCCCTGGTTAAATGTTAGGTCCAGGATGTAAATCCAAGTCTCTTGAGTCTTGGTTCAGGGTTTTTTCTAATATGTCAAGTTCTGCCTGTCTCTTTCTGGTGAATAACTTTGGTCTCCAGTCTTGAGATAATACCCTGATTTGAATAAAAATGTAAACAAATTTTTGATAAAATATTTAAGGTGTATTTGTGTGACATGCTTTACTTATTTTTTTGACACAACTGAGGTGTTGATTATAATTCTGGAAGTAGCTAAAGGATAAAACCATAATCCTTTCAGAATCTGCATTTCTGTAGTTGCTTTTCCCTGAATGCTAGATATACCTCATATAGTTTTCCTTCAACCGTGTATTCAGTCAGAGCAGTTATGCTCTGAGAATTCTGATATTACATCCAAAATAGAATTAATAATTTCAATCTGTGATAAAAAGCACGTAAATTATTTCAAAGGAAAATAGAAGGCAACTCATGGGTCAACTATTGTTTAGGATTATTTCTCAGTGCCTTCTTCAATTGATAGCAGGAAAAAGTGAGAATTAATCCTAAAACCTCCGGGGCTTAGCAGTCAGGACTTTGCTAGTTCTTCAACAACAAAGCAAAGAAGGAGAAGCAGGTGGACAATGTTCCAAGTCAACGGGAGTGGCTCATGCCTCTCTAAGGTGGTGGACTGACCCTGAGCACAGAGAGGGAAGGGACCACCCACAGTGTTGCAGGTTCAGCCCAAATAGCTTTGAAGTGCCTCAGAAAATACTGGACTAAAAGGAGAGAAGAAAATACATGTACTTTCCAGGATTTGGGAGAATAGTCTAAATGAATATGGAATTCATCTGGAAAAAATGTAGACATATTTTTTGGTTTATTTTTTAAAAGTTACAGCTATATTGAGCTATAATGCACATACCATACAATTTAAAAATTTAAAGTTTATAATTCAGTGTTTTTGGTATATTCACAGAGTTGTGCAACCATCACCACAATAAATTGTAGAATATTTTCATCACCCTGAAAGAAACTCTTTGCACATTAGCTATCATCCCACAATATTTTCATCTCCCCAGCCCTAGGAAACCACTGATTTACATTGTCTCTGTAAATTTGTCTATTCGGGGTGTTTCATATAGTGAATTTATACAATCTCTGTTTTGTGTGTGTGTGTGTGTGTGTGTGTGTGTGTGTGTCTGGCTTCTTTTACTTAGAATAATATTTCTAAGGTTATCTATGTTGCAACACAAATCAGTATTTTTTTTCCCTTTTTATTGCTGAGTAATATTTCCTTTTAGTAATGTTATTTATTCATCAGTTGTGGACTTTGGGGCTGTTTCCACTATTTGATTATAATGAATAATGCTGCTATGAACATTATGCACAGGGTTTATAAAATAGTGTCATCATTGTTCTTGCATAGGTACCTAGGGGTAGAATTGGTGAGTCCCATCATAAATCTATGTTTGGTCTTTGGGGGAGCTGCCAAACTTTCCCAAAGTGGCTGCACATTGTACATTCCCACCTGCAGTGTCTGAGTATTCCAGCTTCTCCATATCCTCATCAGTGCTTGTTATTTATATTTTTGAATAGTGGATGGTAAGTGGTATCTCATTGTCTTGGCCCTTTTGGAATGCTGTAACAAAATACCATACACTGGTGGCTTATAAACAACACAATTTATTTCTCACATTGCTGGAAGCTGGGAAGTCCAGGATCACCGGTATGTTCAATGTTTACTGAGGGCTCCCTGGCTCATAGACATGCTTCTTTTTGCTTTATCTTCCATGGTGGAAGGGGTTAGGGAGCTCTATGGGGCCTCTTTATAGAAGCACTAATCCCATTCATGAAGGCTCCACTCTCATGACCTAAGGATCTCCCCAAATTCCAGTTACTACCAGCACATTGAGCATTAGGATTCCAATATATGAATTTTCAGGGGACACAAACATTTAGACAATAGCACTCATTAATTATAATTTTTCTGATCTCTGATTATAGATGTCATTTTTTTTGTCCAGAATGTTAGCCAACATATATGCCCTTCAGGTGCAATATTGGATTTCTAAATTACAAATTTGAATAATATTATTCCAAAATATTTTTTCAACTGAACTGTGAAAGTTCTTTGTTTATTTCATATGATTCATATTTATAATTATGCCTTTCCCCTGGATCTGTCATGTAGCAATTAAGTTGTAGTGTATTTATTATATTGCAATAGATTGTATTGTATTTATATATAGGGTTGGGCAAAAGTAAGTTTACAGTTGTTTGTACGGAAAATAATACAATAATTAATAAATAATAATACAAGAATAAACCCTGTGTTTTGCATACTCACAACTGTAAACCTACTTTTGTCCCACCCTGTATACTATATTAAGTTATAGTGCATTATCTTATTAGTTACATGTTTTCTGGGGGCAATATATTATTTTTTGAAGAAGACTGCAACTCTCAGAGGACAAGGATTTTGCTTTGTATTTACTTTGAGATCCTTTAAGACCAAATAAAAGCTGAGCATGTGATTGGGTCTAACTAAAAATTTGTTCATTGACTAGCGCAGTTGATTGCTCATTTTTGCCAGGCTGGTTTAAATTGTTGTAAAGTTCAAAAGAAAATAACTGAATCAATATCCACAAAAAAAAGTCATCAACTATTGGGTAATTGGGATTTTTCTAAATTAATTTTTTAAATCCATAGCTTAACAGAGCTAGATGATTACATAAAACGGCACCCGTCTGATAAGGAGATTGGGGTGAGTCCCTGCAAGGGAGGGCGTGCACAGGTTTTCATAGAGGTAAGTGGGGAGTTTTTCTCATCTCTCTCATAGGACAATATAATCACATTCATGGTTGTACTGGGGATATTTGGAGGCTTACCAAGGGGGACATGAGCAAAAGTAGTTTTAAGGGAATCAGTTTTCATTTGTTCCACCTTCATATGCCCTCTAACAAAATCAATTTGCTTGATAACTCATCTGTCATCTTCCTTTCCCACCACCCCTTTCAAAGTGCCCCCTTTCCATTTTATAGCAAAAAAAAAAATGAAGACTTCTCACCCATCCTGAACTCATTATGCTGCTGAGTTCAGTACTTTTAAACCTCTGGGGAAGAGAGAATGGAGAAAGGATGCCTCTTAGAAAATAAGGGAAGGAAGCCTAGAGGTGGTGGGGAGAGTGGTCAGATCACAGCGCAATATGAAGGGAATAGGGTGGGAAGAAGAGTTGGCCAGGAAGTCTCAGGCTGCAGCAGAGTTATAAGAAAACTGGTTAGCCCCAGTATCCCCACGTTATTGCCTGGGGACAATCAGTGGAAAGTGTGGTCTCAGATTCAGAAAGCAGCCATCTGTTACTGATAGCAGATCTGAGTGGTGTATTTTTGTGGCCACAGTGAGCTTTTGGTGTGGATCCGGTTAGAGGCGGTATTCCAAATTCCATTGTCAATGGGATGAAGCCAACCTGGTGTCTATCAGCCGATCATGAGAAGTGGAGTAGAGAAATCCAGAACAGGGGAGTTCGTACTTGTGTTCTTGTCCTCCCAGTTCTTCAGAGATCTTAGAGTAATTGTGCAATGACCTTTCTTGTCACAACCTGATTGTATCAATTAAATTATTTTGTTTTTCTGTATGAATGTACTAAGCTTGCTTATATTTAAGATAATACACATTATCATAAATTCCCATTTTCTTGATTTACTTAAATCTGTGGGTGAATAAATGAATATAGTTTTTATGGAGTTTCTATTTATTAAATTGTGGCTAACTAGCAGTAATATAACACTAACATTATGTGTACATTTGTATATATGTGTGTGTAACGTAAAAATTAACATTTTTGGAAAAATACATTTATTATAAAATAACTTTAATTTAATTAAACTTTATTAAAAAGATTCTTATGAATTATAAATTTTCTGTAAGCAGTGTAAATGCTTTGCAAAACAAATGTTAGATGTTCTCCATCTTTTACATAGAATGATAAATTTTGGTATTTATTTACTTTAATTATGGCACTGTAGAACTTATTATAGGGTTCTCCAAAAGTTATTTTCCCTGATGTATTTTTCAGATTTTTGCTGTCTTCTAACTTGTGCATTCTGTAATCCATTATAATCCTTTGTATTAAGATGACATCTTAGTGAGCAGATTTTTCCTCTAAATAATGTCTTAAAATGATAATTATTTTAGGGTCCTTGGGATTTTGACAATGTTAAAGGGATTTGAAAAGAAAATGTATACATTATAAAATGTAAAATATGTAGGCACCATTTTGATGGTCTCTGAAATCTCAAAAGAGTATTTAATGCACTATAAATGTTATTTTTCACTGCCTGGATTGGAATGCAGATATTTCTGCAGTATAAAACATCCGTAACACTCCTTCAACTCCTCAGTCAACACACACACACACACACACACACACACACACACACACACACGTGCACACACACACACTGACACACCAGTGTGTCTATGATCTGCTGGCATTCATGGAGCTTCTATTTTGCTGCCAAGCTCTAAGTTTGGTTGAAGGAAGGGATCATAGAAATAGAGCAAGCAGGAGGATGGCAGGATGGCACAGCTTGGCTTCTTGGACTAGAATTGGGCCCTTGGGATGAGAAGGGAAGAACTAGAAGTTGGACAAGTTGTTTTCATGAAAATCTTTATACAATTCTGGACATATTAGACCTATTTGGGGAACCATTCTCCTTGACTTTTTGTGAAGTTCAGTCCTGCTTGGCAACCCAAAGTTTAATGTCTTTGAGAACTGCAGAAATCAGCACATTTTGCATAGATTTAGGGTTGGTGGGCCTCGCCAGTAGGAATAATTTTAAGATTCTTCAGTAAGGTTCATTGAAATGATGGAGAAGAGGACGTTGCCACGAGATGACTATAACGAATGAAGATTGTCCAAGTGAAAATATTGGTGCCATCTATTTGGGAGTATTAGAAATAATCAGATAACACTTTTGAATGGGTTAACATTCTTTATGGAGCCAGCACAATTTGGGTACATACATATACACGCTGATGGAACAAAGTGACAATTCATTTGTACCATAATAATAAATAATACTCCCTCTGTCCCATAAGAATAGTAGCAGTTGATGAATGTAATTTGTCCCATAATAATAGTAGCAAAAGAAAATAAATATAGAACGCAACATTTATTATAAAAAAACTAGATTAATTAAACAATAAATTAAAAATAGCACTCCTAATTTTTATTTTGAGTGTTCAGATAGTTTCTGGATTTTTTCAATAATTTCGTTACTGCATTTTGAAGTTGTAGGTAGGATCCCTTGGCTGCGAAGCTTTGCTTTCCCTATATGCGTGAGCTTAAAATTATTGGAGCCATCATTCTTCATTGCTTCCAACATAACTTGTTGAAGTGACAGAAGCGTATTATCCAGAATTTCGGGAGAAATATTATCAAAGGCTAATATGGTGCCTCTTCTGCTGAGAGGAATATGTCCAAGTTTTTCAAGTTTTCCTCCATAATCTTTGCATTTACGTCCACAGTTTTGTTTTTTTCAAAGAATCAACATTAGCATAAGATTCTCCTTGACAATTATTTTCGGAAGCACGTTTCCAAATTCTTGATACGGTCATTCTGTTGCACTTAAATTGTTTTGCAGCTAACGTAGTTGCACCTTTCTGCAACTTTTCCTTTTCCTTTTGATGCATCAAGAACTGGACAATTGCAACTGGACTTTTGCTTGAAAACTCTCTTTTTTTCATCTTACTTTTAGAATGGGTTGATATTCAATTGAAATAAAACAATTGATTTTGATCAGCGGATGAAATTAGAAAAATAGTTATAATTCGTAATAATTAGATTAACCTAAAAATTGAAAGATGTGTCAAAACAAATGACAGATGTCATGAAACATTGATTTTGATTGAAGGCTTCGCAATTTTGCGCTACAACATAACTTACAGCTGCATTCGCCAATAATTCCCGTTTAAATATTCACTTGCTACTGTTATTATGGGACAGAGGGAGTCTGTTACCTAAAATTATGAATTTCTTTGGAATAATACATTTCTTTTTTTTTTATTAATTAAATCTTTATTGTTCAGATTATTACATTTGTTCCTCTTTTTTCCCCCCATAACCCCCCTCCTCCCAGTTCCCGCCCCACCATCCGCAATCACTCCCCACCCACTGTCCTCATCCATAGGTGCACGATTTTTGTCCAGTCTCTTCCCGCATCTCCGACACCCCTTTCCCCCCCAAGAATAGTCAGTCCATTCCCTTTCTATGTCCCTCATTCTATTATAATCACCAGTTCATTCTGTTCATCAGATTATTTATTCACTTGATTCTTAGATTCACTTGTTGATAGATGCATATTTGTTGTTCATAATTTGTATCTTTACCTTTTTCTTCCTCTTCCTCTTCTTAAAGGATACCTTTCAGCATTTCATATAATCCTGATTTGGTGGTGATGAACTCCTTTAGCTTTTCCTTATCTGTGAAGCTCTTTATCTGACCTTCAATTCTGAATGGTAGCTTTGCTGGATAAAGTAATCTTGGTTGTAGGTTCTTGGTATTCATCACTTTGAATATTTCTTGCCACTCCCTTCTGGCCTGCAAAGTTTCTGTTGAGAAATCAGCTGACAGTCGTATGGGTATTCCCTTGTAGGTAACTGAGTTTCTTTCTCTTGCTGTTTTTAAGATTCTCTCTTTATCTTTTGCTCTTGGCATTTTAATTATGATGTGTCTTGGTGTGGTCCTTTTGGATTCCTTTTGTTTGGGGTTCTCCGCGCTTCTTGGACCTGTAAGTCCATTTCTTTCACCAGGTGAGGGAAGTTTTCTGTCATTATTTCTTCAAATAGGTTTTTAATATCTTGCTCTCTCTCATCTTCTGGCACCCCTATAATTCTGATGTTGGTACGCCTGAAGCTGTCCCAGAGGCTCCTTACACTATCCTCGCATTTTTGGATTCTTTTTTCATTTTGCTTTTCCGGTTGGGTGTTTTTTGCTTCCTCGCATTTCAAATCATTGACTTGATTCTTGCGCTCCTCTGTTCTGCTGTCGGGAGTCTGTATAATATTCTTTATTTCAGTCAGTGTATGCTTAATTTCTAGTTGATTCCCCAATATAACATCGAGGGTCTCATTAGTTTTCTTGTAGATCTCATTAAGTTTATCGGCGGCTTCTAAACAGTTCTTGAGAGACCTTAAAAGTGTGGTTCTGAACTCTAGATCTTCCATTGACAATTTTGTCCTGTTTCTTTGTCTCTGCATTTTGTTATGCTTCCTTGGTGCACCCCCTAGTGGTCTTTGTTCGTGGTTTTATAGTTAAATCTTGATTGTTGTAGCTAATTCCAGGGAGGGTTTGACCTCCAGGCCAAGTGGCTATGAGAATCAGCTGTGTCAGCAGTGAGAGAACTTCTGTCCTCTAGGGAGGTGCTAATCTGGCGTTTGCCTGAGGCTATCCGGCAAATGCCTGTGTGCAGGGCTTGGGCGGGGCGGGTCGCACAGGATCAATAGGGTGGGCCTGAGAGAGCAGTGATGGCGGCTCTCAGTCCTGTCCCCAGGGGCTCTGCCTCTCTGAGTCCCAGCACCCGCTGCAAAGCTCGGAGAGAAAGCTGCACTCGCTCTGACCGAAGCCAGGCAGTCCCGCTTCTCCCGTTTGAGTCTGGGTCCCTAAAGACTTGCCGGATCTGGAGCTCAGAGTCTGTGACTCCCTCCCGATTGAAAACGCCAACTGCGCCCTCCGCCGCCAGCCCGCTCCGCGCGCGCACTCCGCACCTCAGAATTTGACTTCAGCACTGCGCCTCCTCTGAGTGTCCGTATGCGTTTCTCTTTCCTCCTAGTTGTAGGACTTCCATTCAGCCAGCGTTCCAGTGGTTTTGGGTGATGTCCGTTCTGTCTTTTAGTTTCACTTTTGAAGTAGTTGTTCAAAGCAGCAAACTCCGGCGTTAACCTATGCTGCCATCTTGGTTCTCCATAATACATTTCTTATAAAATGACTTTTAAATTAATTGAATTAATTTTAAATGGTCATATTTGTTGTTTAGGATGTATGGGACCTTTGAGCTTAGTGTTTAGTTGGAGGTGATTGCTGACAACAAGTTATGACATGACAGTAAAAGTCTGTGTTGAGTCATTCAAGTTGTAATTACAACACATTGCTTCAGGGAGCAATTTCTGGAAGAAGTTGCCACATAAACTCCATCTAGTATGAGTCTATTCTCACCATACAGTCCCTCCCAGGAATAAATCCTGTATCAGAACTATAATAAAAAACAAATTGTCAAAGACCAGCTCTAACCTCCCATACATAGTAAATAATAAGGCTACTGAACAAAATAGTGACACAACTCTTTTTAGCGGTTGGAGAACAAGGAGCACAGAACTGTGATCCTTGTGAGAAAGGAAGCAACTATAAATCTTATGATCTTCTTGGCTTTCTACCCAGAGTCAGTTTCCAACTGTGGCACAGAAAGCTTCTGGAAGCCTTGCTGACTTGAGGAGATGGAAATCAGTCTGGGGAGGCTGAGGGTGCTGCAAGCTACAGGGCAGAGTTTTGGAAAGGGAGGCACTCCATAAGAAAAGAGTTCCATAAAAACGCATGGGATCCAGTCTTTATTCAGTGCTAGGCTGTCCATGTGTAGAATAGAGCTTCAAAAGATGGACAAAGAATGGCCATGGACTATAAATGGAAATATTCCCAGAGCTCATAAAGGACAGGAAGACTTTTGAGTTCTGACCACCCAGTATGGAGAGCTCTTGATGACCATCTGGAAAATGTAATGAAGACCCCAGGAGTTCTGCCTTAGAAGCAGGGGTGAACTAACACCCTGAAGGGAGGCTATTTTACACCCACTCTAGCAAAATGTATAAATAGCCCTGACCAGGTGCTAAGTGGTTAGAATATTGGCTCAAGGACCAAAGGGTCACTGGTTCAATTCCCAGCCAAGGGCTTGGTAACTTGGTTGTAGGTTTAATCCCCAGACCCAGTCAGGGCAGGAGGCAAGCAATTGATGTATCTCATATCGATGTTTCTCTTTCTCTCTGCCCCTCCTCTTCCTTCATCCACTCTGTCTAAAAAAATCAATGGGGAAAATTTCCTCAGTGAGGATTAATAAAAAATATAAATACACCTCAAAGGTAATGAAACTGATCTCTAACTTGAATTATTTAACTCTTTAAAGGAAGAAAACAACATACAAACACTTAACATAACTTTCACAATATCTAGAATACAAGAAAAAATTAATAAAAAAGCCCAAAAGAAGGAAAATGGGGTCCAATACAGAGAAAAAATGAACAAAAAAGATCCAGAAATACTGAAACATGAAAAATAATATTTGAAAGGCAACCAAAAAGAAGACATGATATACAAAGAAGCAAGGACAGAAATTATAGCAGATTTCTCATCTATAATTATATAATCCAGAGGACAGTGGAAAGACATTTTTAAAGTGCTGAAAGAAAACACAAAGCTTTTGATCTAAAAGCTTATAAACAGCAGCATTGCTCCCCCAAATAAAGCCAAATAATGACATTTTCAGAAAAAAACAGAACATTTGTTTTCCACAGACCTGAATGCAATAAAAATTAAAGGAAGTTCTTCAGGTGGAAAAGAAATGATACCAGATGGAAATATGGATCAATAGAAAGAAATGAAGAGCAGTAGTAAATTTAAATATATACTTAAACATAAAGAACTTTCCCTTTAATTTTCATATTTTAAAAGTATTTAATTGCTTAAAGTAAAAATAATACAATGTATTTTGGGGGAGGATCCATATGTAGAAATAAAATTTATAACAATATCAGCACAAAGGAGAGGAGGAAGGAGAAGCAAAAGAAGGTATACAAATGAACAATACACACATGAAAATATGTTCAACATCATTAATCAATATGGAAGTACAAATTAAACTATTATGAAATGCCACCACATGCCTACTCAATTATCTACATTTAAAAAAGACTGACCATGCCAAGTACTGGCCAGGATGCAGAACAATTGGCAGTATCATGCATTACTTTGGGCAATTAAAATGGTACAATAACTTTGGAAAATAGTTTGACAGTTTCTTATAAAGTTAAACATACAATGTGATTTAAGAATTTTACTCCTAGGTTTTTACCCAAGAAAAATGAAAAGTTAAGTTCACATAAGACTTGCACATGAATGTACTGAGCAACATTATTTACAATAGCTTGAAAATAACCCTGGTGCCCATGAAAATGTGATAAATAAATAAGTGATACTATAGTTATAACATAGAATGTTACTCATTAATAATAAGGAAATGAAGTACTGGTGCATGCAACAACATTGATAAATCTCAAAAATATTAAGCGGTGTTACAAGAACAAAGCCCCAAGAGTACATACTGTAAGATTCCATTTATATAAACTACAGAAAAGACATTAATTTACTAGTAAAGTGACAAGATAAAGATCAATGAGTACCTAGAACAAGAGAGGGGGAGTGGCCTGCTTGGGTGGCCTGGGGTCCAGCACTTAGGACCCGAGGCCAGAAAGAATTGCACTCATTCGCTAATTGTGTTCTTGATCTTGAATATACTAATAGTATTTATTTCTGGTTTGAAGTGAAAGCACCCTTGAATTAATTTGGCATGGTCCTTCTTGCTCATCTTGGAAACAGGTCCAGTCTTTTGCAGTTTGTTATAACTTAAGCAATCATCTGAATTAAAACAATTATTCTGTGAAATAAAAATAGTATGTGAACATAAGCATAGATATAGTAGGATAATTAAGTAACAAAATCATAGAACACTAAACACCTAGAAATTACTTTTCTTAGTATCTGAGGCCACAGAAGATGAAATCACTGTCCAAAGTCATAAAACTAGTGAAAGGCAAAGCCTTGATTTTTAAGCTAAAACGTCTGCTTTTAATTAATATTGAATTTAAGAGTATAATCCTTTATTCCTGCTTCTTCTTCTCTGTCCTTGTCCATTCTGCTCTTGTCTAGATGGGGCTTCTTACCTTTCTTTTGCCTGTTTGCCCTGCTCTCACCTCCTCCTTTGTTTATATTACTCCCTCATCTGGAATACCCTTTTGATTCTCAGCAAATACAGATGGTGAAGAAAAGTTGCCATAATGTTAGAGAACCACCATATATTTCTCTTTCTTAAGAAAAATATATCGACATATTTAATAAAATATATTCACCTGTATTATTTTCATCTAAATCTTTATGTCCATTTTTCATGTTATGGACTAAATTGTGTTCCTCCAACATGTATATGTTAAAGCCCTACACTTCAATGTGATTGAATATGGATATAGGAACTTGAACGAGGTGATTGAGTCAAATTAAATCATGAGGAGGGGGCCCTAATCCAGTAGAACTAGTGCCCTTATAAGAAGAGGAAGGCACCAGGAGCGTGCATGCATGGAGAAAAGGCCATCTGCAAGCCAAGGAGAGAGACCATAGGAGAACCAACCTTTCTAGGACCTTGATCTTTGATTCCCAGCCTTCAGAACTGTAAGAGAATAAATTTCTGTTTAAGTCACGCAGTCTGTGATATTTTGTTATGATAGCCCTACTGGACTAATACAATTCTTTTTGAGCACTTTCTTAGAATTCATCTACTTCAAGAAAAATATACGTAACCCATACTTAGTGGTTTCTTTATCTTTAGTATCTATTTTGCAATTTATTATGTTTTATCTGCTTTTGTTTTTTTTATGGGCAGTTATAAACTGTATATAAAATAATGCTTTTAGAAGTCCATTGTTTATTGTCCATTGACACTTCTAGTATAAATTGGAATTATTTGTTGGTTTGACCTGAGATTTATGAAACCTGAGTTTAGGCATTGCTCTATGATTATAAGACAAATGTACTTAAATTGAATAGCTGTATTTGAATTGTACAATTGACTTAATTATCAAAATCTCCTCCTCAGTCAATTCATTCATTAAAAAATTATCCAGTAAAACACAAGGTCTTAAAATAACTTGTTACTTTTCATAGTACAATGGAAACAAGATCCCAATTAGTATACTTTCCCCCTCCTTTAGATGTCTTTTGTACAAAAATTATTTTAGAATTCTTTAGATTTATATAGGCATGTCTCATCTCCTGTGAAGACACAACAGCACATCTTTTATTTCTTTTGCATTACATTATATTACATTACTTACTGAAGATTGAGTGTGAATGGCCAAAAAAAGGTTCTGCATGAGGAAAACTGAGAGAGAAAAGTATTGAAGAAAAAGACACCAGCAGTGAGAAGGAATGGTTGATGGGAAAAATGAATGGAGAGAGAGGGCGGGAGGTGTTTGGGGAGGATAGGAAACTGAGATTGAGAAAAGTATTAGCTGCTGATAGTTGAAGGGCATGGGAAAAGAGATATGTCTAACAACTAATATTTGAGTGAATTTCAGTGCATTTCTCTGTCTCTGAAATATCACTAAAATGTACATTGCTGTCTAAAGTTTTTGGACATATAGAGTTGCTTTGTTAAACATTGAGGAGGACATGAAGAAAACCTGTGCCGCATAAGTAAAAAGAATGCCTAAATATAGAAATCTCCACAGTGTTCCTGATGGTAATGAAAATCAAGAGCTATCTAATATGTTTAAAATAGCAACATGAGGGTGTTGTCATATATACTGCACTATCTGATTCCTTGATTTGTTGTTTAGAAAAGTATTCAGAAAGACAATAAGATTGGAGGTAAACTCTGGGATAAAATTTAAGTAACTAGAGAGAACGTCAAATATTTGTTAGTCACCAACATGGAAACTGCTTTCAAATAATATGAAGGACAGCATATTTTTATTGTTCTGAATCTAGTGGAAATTATAATTATTAAATAAGGGTAAATTTACAGAAGTGTTTGAGAAACTGTATAATGTCTCTGAAGTATTCATTTTATGACTATATCACAATTTGTTTATTCATTCTCTTTTTAAATATATATATGTGCATATCCTATCTAATAAAAGAGAAACATGGCAATTGGCGTAGGACCGCTACCCTTCCCATTGGCTAATCAGGGCGATATGCAAATTAACTGTCAGCCAAGATGGCGGCCGGCAGCCAGGCAGCTTGAAACTAACATGAGGCTTGCTTACTTCAGTGACGGAGGACTGCAACGTTCCCCGCCTGCCTTGCTGGCCTCTGAGCTGGCAGTCTGAAACATAGTTACAAAAATAGAAGCTAAACAAAACCCCAGAAACCAGCTTTCAGCTAGCCAGGATCTCAGACCTGGAGTTGATACAGAGTTTCGATTGTAGAACCTAAACAAACCAGATACCTGCTTTCAGGAGTGGAGGCCTAAGAGCTAGAACCTCAGAGCTAAAGCTGGCTCAGAATAAAAAAAGAAAAAAGAAAAAAAGGAGCAGTTGGGAGCTTCAGTCCCAGCCTGAAAACAGCCCTCAGCCCCTCACCCAGACTGGCCAGGCACCCCAGTGGGGACCCCCACCCTGAAGGGTGTGTGACCAGCTGCAAACAGCCATCAGCCCCTCATCCAGGCTGGCCAGGCACCCCAGTGGGGACCCCCACCCTGATCCGGGACACCCTTCAGGGCAAACCAGCCAGCCCCCACCCATTCACCAGGCCTCTATTCTATATAGTAAAAGGGTAATATGCCTCCTGGCACCGGGATCAGCATGACAGGGGGCAGTGCCCAAACCCCCTGATAGCCCTGCGGCTCTGTGTGTGACAGGGGAAGGCGCCCCAACCCCCTGATCGGCCCTGCTCTGTGCCTGATAGGGGGAGCTCCCCAACCTGATCGCCCTACAGCTCTGTGTGTGACAGGGTGAGGTGCCCCCACCCCCCACCCCATGGGCCCTGCTCTGTGTGTGATGGGGTAGAGCCATAACCTCCCCATCGGTCTGCCTTGAGTGTGACAGTGGCGGAGCCCCAACCCCCTGACTGGCCCTGCTCTGTGCGTGACAGGTTGTGGCTCCGCAACCTCCCCATCGACCCTGCCTTGAGTGTGACAGGGGGCAGTGCCCCAACCCCCCAATTGGTCCTACCCTGAGTGTGACTGAGGGTGGCATCGCAACCTCCCAATCCACCCTGCTCTGTGCATGACAGTGGGCGGCGCCCCAACTCCCCAATCGGCCCTGCTCTGAGCCCGACCAGGGCCTGCACCTAGGGATTAGGCCTGCCCTCTGACATCCGGGAGCAGGCCTAAGCCAGCAGGTCGTTATCTCCCGAGGGGTCCCAGACTGCGAGAAGGCACAGGCCAGGCTGAGGGACCCCGCCCCCCCCCGGAGTGCACAAATTTTTGTGCACCGGGCCTCTAGTATATATGTATTTATTATTTCAGAGAGGAAGGGAGAAGGAGAGAGAGATGATAGCAACATCAATGATGAGAGAGAATAATTGATTGGCTGCTTCCCACTCCTCACTGGAGATTGAGCCCTCAACCTGGGCATGTGCCCGGATCTGGAATAGAACTGTGACCTCCTGGTTCCTGGGTTTATCCTCACACACTGAGATACGCTGGCTGGGCCTGTTTGTTCATTCTCATATTGACGGAAACCAAGGTTATATCCAGTATTTATTTGAAATGAATAAAATTCCTATGAACCTTCATGTATAAATTCTCTTGTAGATGTATGTTTTCATTTTTGTTGTATAAATGCATGGGAAGGATTAGTAAGGTTGTATGGTAAATAGATGTTTCACACACACACACACACACACACACACACACACACACACACACACATATATATATATATATAAAAGCCTAAGCAACTGAACAAGCAAATGACCGGTTGACCAGTTGCTATGACATGCACTGACCACCAGGGGGCAGATGCTCAATGCACAGGATCAGGCTCCCTCCTGTCTGGATTGGGCCTGTGGGGATCAGGCTGAAACCACTTATCTGACATCCCCCGAGGGGTCCTGAATCGCGAGAGGGCTCAGGCCAGGCCAAGGGACCCCACTGGTGCATGAATCTGTGCATGAGGCCTCTAGTAAGTATCACGCCCCCACACACCCGATTTTGTCCCCTTGAGAATTTTTGCCCATTGAGTATGATGTTGGCTGCTGATTTGTCCTATATGGCCTTTATTATGTTGAGGTATATTCCCACATTGCTGACAGTTTTGATCATGAATGGGTACTGGATTTTATCAAATGCTTCTGCATTTATTAATATAATCATGTGTTTTTTATTCTTCATTATTTTTATGTAGTGTATCATGTTTATTGATTTGAGGATGTTGGCCCAACCTTGCATCCCCATAATAAATCCCACTTGATCATGGTGTTTGATCTTTTTAATGTATTCCTGGATTCGGTTTGCTAATATTTTGCTGAGGATTTTAGCACCTATGTTCATCAGGGATATTTGCTTAAAATTTTATTTCTTCGTAGTGTCCTTGTCTGGTCTTGGAGTTAGGATAATGCTGACCTCATAAAAAGAGCTTGAAAGTGTTCCTCCCTCTTGAATTTTTTGGAATAGTTTGAAAAGGATAGGTGTTAGTTTGAATGTTTGGTGGAATTTGCCTGTGAAGCCATTTGGTCCAGGACTTGTTTGCTGGGAGTTTTTTGATGACTGCTTCAATTTCATCAGTTGTGATTGGCCTATTCAGGTTTTCTGATTCGTCCTGATTCAGTTTTGGAAGATTGTATGTTTCTAGGAATTGATTCATTTTACTGAGGTTGTTCAATTTGTTAGCATTTAGTTGTTAATAATATTTTCTTACATTCCTTTGTATTTCTGTGATGTCTGTTTATCTTTTCTTTATTTTCTGATTTTATTTATTTGGGTCCTCTCTCTTTTTTCTGTATGAGTCTGGTTCAAGTTTTGTCAATCTCATTTTTCTTTTCAGAAAAACAGCTCTTGGTTTTATTGATCTTGTGTATTTTTTTGTTAGTTTCTATGTCATTCATTTCTGCTCTGCTGTTTATTACTTCCCTCTATTTACTCTGTTGTTTGTTTATTGTTCTTTTTCTAGTTCTTTTAGGTGTGGGGTTAGATTTTTTATTTGAGATTTTTCTTACTTCTTAAATTAGGACTGTAATGTTATGAACTTCTCTCTCAGGACCATTTTCACTCTGTCCCATAGATTTTTAGTTGTTGCATGTCCTTTTTTCATTTGTTTTCAGGTGTCTTGATTTCTTCCTTGACTATTATGGTCAGAGAAGATGCTTGATATGATATCAGTTTTTTAAATTTGTTGAGACTTGTTTTGTGTCCCAACATGTGGTATATCCTACGAAAAGTTCCATGTGCAGTTGAAAAGGATATCTATTCTGCTGTTTTGGAGTAGAATGCTGAAGATATCAATTAAATCCATCTGATCTAGTGTGTCATTTAAGGCTGCTGGGTGGAGAAAATTTTAATGAATTTGAATTACATTTTGCATATGGCTAGCATATTTTTTAAAAATTACTTTCTCTTTAATCTTGGATATAAGAAAGGCATCATTAAATAAAAATCTTAAGTGATTCATGATCTTCACATGTGGTTTATGAGCACAGACCTCAAATGACTAACACTGGCTTGTTTATTATTTCCATCCCTGGTGGAAACTTTGAAGAATAGAAAATTAGATTATGAACAAATTGCAGCATTACTGAAAATAAGCAATTTGTATTATGGTACAAGAAACAAATATGCAAATTGATTTAAGGCACATCTTTATACTAGCTTTGTCTTGAAATTGTTGTCTGTTTACATCAGAATTATTTTTTATGGAATCAATTGTTAATTCAAGTAAAATGGAACCACTAGCACATGCTAATTTGGCATTTTAATACAGAGTATATTAACATTTAGAGACACCTCTGTTATATTTGTCATATTGTGGTTTTATATCTTTTTGTATGGATACATTTATTTACTGAATAATTTTGGAAAAGTCTTTACATTGTTTCTGAGTCTATATTTTTTACCTGTGAAATATAAAAATATATCTGCCTCACCTACTTTAGTTAATCGAGTAAATATTTATTTAACTCCTATTATGCGACGTACACTGTTTTAAGCATTTATGTTACTTTTCATTTATCTCTTCTGGAGAATTCCCTTGTTCTTTCATTTGGGGGTTATTTCTTTGTCTCCTCATTTTGGCTGCCTGTTTGGTTTGTGACTATGTATTAGATAGATCTGCCACGCCTCTCAGTCTCTAGTGCAGGACAGTGTCAAAAGCTGTTTCTGACTAATTATATCAGGCAAAGACTCAAAGCCTTCAGAGACTACCTCTATCTACAAACTGATAGGATTCAAACTTGAATTGCCCTCAGGCAATCATCCTCAGGTGTGGTGAGTTTTTTTTTTTTTCCAACAGGGTGGGGCAGTTGCTTCTGACTGGAGGTTAATTGTTATTTTTAGTTTCTTAAGTGGCCTCAGAAACTCTGCAGTGTGGGGCAAGGTGTTTTCCAATAGGGTGGGTCAACTGTCTTCCCCCCAGGCAGGGTCACCTGTGTAGTAAATGTCTGTGCGGGAAAGATATCCTCTGCTGCATGAGGAAATGACTCAGCACAGGGTTCTGGGGGTTTCTGCCTTCTGAGCTCTAACTCTGGAGTCCCCAATCCTGGCTTCTGCTCACATAGCTCCAGTCCACTCTGCCCTCTCTCTGCCAGAGCACAAGGTGGGTGGCTCCACAGGGAATTTTGTGCATTGGCCCTTTAAAAGGGTGCCTGAATTTCCAGCTGTCTCTCCTTGGCAGACAGCAACCCTGCTGCTTTTCAAAGCCAGCTGTTATGTGGGTACCCTTCTCAGTTTCGGTGCTCTCTGCTGGGGGACCCAGCTTGAGGACTAGATCCCAGAATTCTCAGTGACAACCCCCCACAGCTGAGATATCTCTCTGGAACTTTAGTTGCTGTCTGTGGGCGTTTGGCCAGCCCCTTTGCTCCTCTGCCTCTCCTACCAGTCTCTATGCAGTCTCCACTTTTGGTTCTTGGACATCAGGGTTCTCTCTAGTGAGTCATCCGTTGATTATTCAGAAAGTTTTTCTATATTTTAGTTGTAATTCCAGTTTGTTCCTGGGAGTGTCAAGCATTTATGTTACTTAATAAGAGAGTCAGAAATGAGTAAGAGGCACACAATAACCACAATAAATAAACAAACCATTTGGCAAGTCAGCAGATGGGAAACAATATGGAAAAAATTAGAGCAGGGTAACGGCAGAAAGTTCCCGGTGGGAGGGATGGGCTCACTAATTTAAAATAGAGTTTTCAGGGTAGGCTTCATTGAGAAGGTGGCGTCTGAGAAGACCCAAATGGTATAAGGGAGTCAGTCATCAGGGAACAATTCCAGCCTGGGGGATTCACTAGGGCCAAGGCAGTAAGGTATATGTGGTGAGTTGGCAGAATAGCAAGGAGCACACTGTGGCTAGAATGGAGAACAAAGTAGTAGAAATCAGAGAGATAAGGAGGATCAGAGTATAGATTGATCATGTAAAGTCTTATAGGATTTTGCTTTGATTCTAATGGGACATGACAAGAATTGGAAGGGTTTGATAATGAATGATATGATTTAAATTAGGTTTTAAAAGGATCATTTTAACTACTCTCTTAGAGCATATTATAGAGGGGAAGAATGGGAGAAAGGAGACCATTAGAAGGCTTACTATAGTGATTTGAGAGAGATAATGCTAACCAACAGACTGGAATGCTAGGACTTGGCGGGGCTGTAAAGTGCTTGAATCATAGATATGTTTTGAAAGCAGAACCAATAGAATTTCCTGATAGATTGGATGTGAGAGGAAGTGAAGAGTCAGGATGGCTCAAGTAATTTCACCTGAGCAACTAGGATGATGGAGCTGACATTAACTCACATGGCAAACCTACAGATGGAGTAAGTTTTAAGGAGGAACATCAAAAATTGAGTATTGTTTATGTTAAGATTGAGATGTCTATGTGACATCTTATTTAGGACAATATAAATTATGTTAAAGTTGAAACTAAGACTCAAAATGTCAGTGGCCTAACACATTAAAGGGTTACTTCTTACTCATGTTACACATCAAACATGGGTAGTGAAGTCTCTGCTTCAAATATAATACTCAGGGACCAATGCTTATGGAAGCACTGCCATATTGTAACTGAATTAGAAATATGTGGCTTCCAAAGTCATAGAACAGGGGAAGAGAAGAACTAGAGAGTCATGCTTTGGCTCCTAATATATTATCCCAATGACACCATTCACTTCTTCTAATTGCCAATTGATCAAAGCCAGTCACATGGTATTACCTAACTGCAAGGGGATAAAAAATATGGACTTTGATGTAAGAGCAGAAATTCAGGCCAGAGATCTGTGCTTGTGATATGAACTTGAGAGCGGTTGGTTATATGTAGAGTGTTTAAATCCAGGAGATTGTGAAGTTACCAGGGATTAAACAGAGGTAGAGGAGAGAAGAGGAAGGAGGATGGGCCCCAGGGTGCTATAATGTTGATAGGCTTGGGAAAGGAAGACAGGACAGCAAAGGATACTAATAAGTGAGGTAGGAGGAAAGCCAAGAGACTGAGCTGCATTGGAATTCAAGAGAGGAAAGGGTTTCAAGGAGAATAGAAGGTGATGGACTATGACAAAAGCTGCTGGTAGTTTCCCTAGGATGAGAACTGAGAATCGACCATTGCATTTTCAGATGGAACTCACTGGTGTGCTTCATGTTTTGGAGGTGTGATGAAAACCTGAGTAAGGGAGAATGAAAGGAGAGGAATCAGAGTTAGTAAGTTTAGCAACTCTCTTTGAGAAAATTTAATATAAATGACGAGAGAAATAGGGTGGTATCTAAAGAAGGAAGAGTTATTTATTAAGAACATTTTTTTGTAAATGGAAAAATAAAAGCTCGTGTGCATGCTAATAAATAGAATGAGAAAGATTGATGATGCAAGAGAGAGGGAAAAATTGCTGAAGTGATGCTTTTGAGCAAAGGGGAGTAGGTGTGTCTGCTGCAGAAGTAGAGAACTGACTGGCTTTAGTTAGGGGTCTGGGGAGCTTATCTCTAGTGGTAAGCAGGAAAGAAACATTGAAGACTGAAATAATGGGAGTCTCTGTAAATTTGGTGAAACTTGTGTAACGGTGTTTATGAAAGGTGTGTCTTAGATTTATCATGAGCACCAAATGAAATGAGCTCAAAGTAATAGATAAATATGTGATTATTAATTTGCTATCAGCTTTTAATAGTTTAGCATTAGAAACAAATCAAAGTTGGCAGACCAGGCTCATCTGGAGGAAGACACAGTCTACCTAGAGGCTCTGGGCACTAGGAAAGCACGTGGTCTTCTGCACCAATCACCTCTGCCGAGATGCTGTTTGCCAGGGGAACACGAGGAGAGAGAGGATGACCCTAAATGAGTCCTATAGAAAGAGGAACTAGGAATTGCATGCTATAGACCTATGCATCTGTTGCTAGACCGTGTTTACATAGTCATGTTAACTCCTAAATTAATCTCCAGCCAGTAGTTACGGTAATTTGTTGACTCAGTCACATGGGTATCCTTTGGAAGTGTCACACACAAGAGAGGCCTTTGTCATTCACAAAGGTCAATACCTTGGGAACAAGCGGACTTCATTTAGGAGAACTGCACCTTCTAAAGTATATCATTTAAATATTTATTTTAACTATTTATCTGACAACGTCTACATCCTGTTCTGTAATAATAATTAATACTTTCCTAATATGGGATAAATTTTACTTTTTCAGGCCCAGAGTTCTTTCCTGGATCATGACAGGCTGTTGACACTTCTGTTGCCTTATGCATTATCCTTCTTTTTGGGTGGGAAGAGGACACAAAACTAAATAATACAGACATTCGTTCCGGTGTGTATGCCTGTGTGTGGTTTTCTGATTCATTCAAGGTGACCACAATTGACCAATTAAATCCAGGAATCATTGGAACTTTTCTAGCTTTTTGGACCCATTAAAATAATTTTCTCTTAAACTAGTAGATGCTATATCATGAAACTATCATGTTCTGGAAAAATCAAGCTACTTTTGCTGCCACAATTCTAAACATGTCCACATGTTTAGAATTCTAAACATGTCCAAAATACTACAAAATTCTAAACACAATTCTAAACATGTCCAAAATACTACTAATCACAGAATTACAGGGTTAGCCAGAGTGTTCCTACACTGTAGAGATTTGCACCTGGAGAGGTGAAGGAAGGATTCTGGAGGCCATGATCTGCATTGCCAAAGAAGGGAAAGATTGTGAAATAGAGCTTCCAGTGGGGCCTCTCTCTGGTCTTTTCAGCAAGTCTTTTATGAAAAACTCAATTCATGAATTTTCTACTCCAGACCTTTGAACATGATAACAGTTGACAAACTGCCAGGCTGTATTGGCCAGAACAGAAACAGACATCACTATGTCATAACACTTAGTCCTAAACAGGAACTTCTATATGCAGCATTTGGAAGTCCTGAATTTTTGATGCATTTTCTTTACTTTTCCACCTTACTTATTATCAGGCTTAAATTGATATACTAAACATCTAGGGATATTAAAACCTTTTCTTTTTTTCAGACATACATTTAAAATTTTTATATACGTAATGCATGCCATGTCTAAAAATAACATATAGAAGAGTTTGTAGTTAAGAGCATCAGCTCTCTGCCCCATCTGTTCCTACACATAATTCTTTCTCCAGAGGAAACTGTTTTTTCTCTTTTAAATGTTCCATATTAAAAATTATTTTCTAGTTAACTCCATATATCTACATTCAATGTTACTATGCCACTATTTCTGAATTCTCCACAGAGACATTGTTCATTGACTTTCTGATAGATGCAGATTTGACTAGGTTGACTCTTTCACACCCTTGCCAATTCCACCTTCTGGTTTTCTTACAGAGCTATTTTATGACTTCGATTGGTGATATGTGTTATCTATTGATTACAGACAATATCTCTAGACTCCTCATTTTATGAGAGGACATTAGTGCCCTAACCTTGATTTAAACTCTCTTTCTTGTTTCCATCTCCCAAATTACATCATTTATACTTTCACTTATACATGTCAAGTTGAAAGCATTTACATTACGTTCTGCACCCATAATAAACACCTTCCTGACGTATAGATAGGTAGATCCTAAAGTTGAAAATCAACATATTCTGGGCTGTGACTTTTTTCTAATCAATTTTTCAAGTTATCCCATCATTCTACTTTTTGTATCCTCATTGAAAACTTTTTGTACACTCATTGAAAACTCTTATTTGCTGATGGTCCATCTTCAGTTTCTTTTATTTTTGTGTTTATAGTTTTATACCTTCTTTATTTCTTTAATTTTAATAAAATCTAGAGAAGAAAGGAGGACAAACAAGTGTGCTCAGTCCATCATCTTGTACCAAGGCCCCCTTTTTCTTTATTTTTTAAAATTGAATTTACTGGGTGATGTTGGTTAATAAAATTCAGAGTCTCCTTTTAAATTTGTGGTTTTCTCTCTCTTTGATACTTATGCAACAAAATAAAAGTGTTGTGCCAACAAATCTAGCTAAGCTCTAATATTTCTAGTAATGCACTATTGGAATATATTTTATTCATACTATTTTTTTTTTTACTTCTGCAGTTTAACAGTTCATTATGGCTTCAAATTTAGCAAAGAGAATCTTCTAATCCAAAACACTGAGATAGCACATTGGAAAAGCAAACACATAGTTTGGAAAGCTTAACAAAGCACATGAAAACTGACCATCAATTTTAATTGTCTTTTTGCACTCTGACATTCTTAAAAAATATTGAAAACAAAAATGTTTTCTTTTAAAGTATTGGCATGCTATCTTGATTCCTTATTTAGTATCCTCCAATTACAGTTTATAATATCCTGGCAGGCGATCGCCCGATTTGATATCTTCATCTACACTGCAGGATAAGATAGTAGCATGCTTTCCTCTTGTCCCTGACTTCTGTACAGTCTGGCTTACAGTTTTAATAACTCCTTGGAACAAGTAACTGTACAGCATAAACATATATTCCTGTTTATTCAGAGGGACAGTTCTGTTATTGCTATATTATGAAAACAATTGTGATTCTAAATAAAATAGACTCACAAGTGAACACCAAGAGCTCAACTTAACTACAATGTATACGCAACTTGAAGTTTCAAGAGTTTTGTTTTATAGAATTCATCTAGCCTGGACGCTCACCTACAGTGTCTTCGTGATTCAGTTTTTGAAGTCTGTCGAGTCTGTGTCTCCCTGGATTCTTACTGCCCTAACAGTGCAACCTTTCTGATATTTTCATTACCACTTTGTGAGGCTCAGGGCATGTCTTGATGTGCCAGCAGGAGGGACTTCTTTATCCTGGACTGAAGGTAAAGCTGACTTTAAAAACACAGAAATAGTATGGCTTAGTGGTGAGGGGGCCTGGCTTGGGTGCCTGTACTGGCTCAGCCTCTTACTGCCTAGGTGACTTTGGACATTTGACTTACACTCTTGAAACTTGTGAAATGGGAATGGTAATAGTATTTACCTTAGAGAGCTGTCAAGAGGCTAAAACAAGACAATGCATGTAAAATATAGCAAAATGCCCATACTTTGCACATTGGGTGTTAGTTATTTTTATTCTTACCAATGTGATTTGTTAATTATTCACCTGTTAATCTTGTTTAAGAACACAGAATTGCTTACACATGAATTTCTCCTTAAGTTTTGAGAACCTAGAACACATTCTGTGGGTAGCTTTTCAGTATCAAGAATGTTTCTTGTTTCTCTTTGTGGGCATAATTTGCATTTGGAGAATTACTTGTACAATGTGCAGAGAGAAATATTAAGTTCATTTTCTCACACGTAGGAGATCAAGTTGGTATATAGCTTATTTATATCTACACCCGTCTTTTAATTAAGGTCACTTTAGTGGCTTAACATGGAGATTAGTGTCATAAACATTAACTTTTACTTGTTAAAGTCAACTGTTAAACTCTCACTTCACATAGCAAACAAATCCCAAGATGTCTACGAGGGACGTCTGTGTTTCCTAAAGGAATTAAAGGAGGAATAGTAAACACTCAATGATTCTAGCTCTACCACTAACTTTCTTTGTGATTTAAATCAGGACACTTTATTTATTCATGTATGTTTTTCCTGTACTATGTCCCAGGAACTAGAGTAAACAGACAAATAAAATCCTTTTCCTTAGGAAACACACAGTTTGGTTTGGAAGGCAGACTAAGTACAATATAATGTATGTGACAATGCATACACAATGTGGTAATGCACACACCACTACATAGTATGTATACATATATGATGTGTTAATGTATAAAGTATAAAGTGTGTGCTATGAAATTTATCTTACTATATTTTATTATTTTTTTTCATTTATTAGTTTGTGTTTTTTGATGTGTGTGTGTGTGTGTGTGTGTGTGTGTGTGTGTACTACATCCTACATGACATTTGCTGAGTTTCTGGAGTCTTTAAATTTATATCTTTGACAAAATTTGGGATGTTTTTATTCATTATTTCTTTAAATATTTTTTTTTCTGCCCCGTTATCTTTCTGCTCTCCCTTCTGGGTTGTGGGGGAGAGAACCTTACAAGTATAAGGAAAACTTGCTATTTTCTCACAGATCCTAAGGCTTTATTTAATTTTTAAAATATGTTTTCTCTTTTTCTTCACATTAAGTAATTTCTATTATTCTATTTCTGAACTCTGTTATTTAAAAATATTAATAAATATTAAAATTCATTTGTCTTCTCAAATCTGCTTAGTAGGTGATCCAGTGAAGTTTTCTTTTAGATATGTAGTAATCCTTTCTAGAATTTTCATTTGGTACTTTCTTATAGTTTCAATTTACCTGCTGACATTTATTACACTCACTCATTCATCATGAGCATATTTTCCTTTATTGAGTATAGTTCTAACACCTGCTTTAAAATACTTGTTTTTAACTCCAAAAGCTGGGTTATCTGAGGGTCTCTGTTCATGGATATTTTTCTTGAGTATGGGTCATGCTCTCCTATTCCTGTATATGTCTAGGAGTTTTGTATATCCTGGGCTTTACCAATGATGTGATCAGGAGACTCTGGGATTCTCGTATATTCCTCAAAAGAGTGTTCTTTTTTTTTTTAAGCTGGCAATAAACTTGGCTAGACACACACTTTCTGCTGCCTCTCCCTATAATGGACAACGGCTAACGTGCACATTTAGTTCTTTTGCCTTAGCTGGCCCCTTGCAGTCGGCCCTATGTGTGGACAGTGCCGTGTGCAGCCAGACGTTTGGACAGCATTTGTGCACAGGATTTGGAGCTGCCCTCCCCTGCTCTCTCCTTTTCAGGGCTTACCATTCACTTGCCAGCAGCTGTGCTCACTGGATCTCTGTTCACTCATTCTTTGCACAAGAAAGAATGTTGGATTCTAACTGTGTTCTAGACACGCAGCACTGAGTCACACTAACTCCCGCCTTCAGACAAAGGTCTGCAAGAATGAGAAACTCACCCAGTGGATTCCTTCTTTGTGTAAATTCCCCCCAGGTTCAGATTCTGCCTGCTTTGACTAATTCTCTAGTATTTTTAGTTAGTTTTGTGTGTGTGTGTGTGTGTGTGTGTGTGTGTGTGTGTTGTGTGTATAGAGTTGTTATGTATAGGGGGATTGATCCAATAGGAGCTCTTTAGTCATTACCAGAAAGAGAACCCTTGATTTATATTACGATGCATAGAGCTAGAGGAATTTATTTGCTTCTGTAATTGGCACTGTATCTCAACAAGTAAATAGTGTATTCTACGTGTTCAGTTTATCTTTTTTTATAAGTACTAAGTCAATCCTTCAGGATTAGTCTGTTACTATAGACCTAGGGAGTGCAGCTATGCTAAGGTTTAGGTTAGCTGATTTAAACATATGCATACTATTAGCTCTGATCAAATAATTGAATCAATGCCCTCTCTCCTGGGAACTGACCTTTAGGCCACTCAACAGTGGACATTCTTTTCACTTAGACCACATTCCAGTTGCTGAGACCATTATCCTTCCGCTCCGGACCTTCCCAGGATCTGGACCGGCCCAGAGAATGCTCTGCCCAGAAAAAGCTCACCTAGAGTCCTTTACAATCTCTGACTCCCCATCCCTGGGTGCTGGCACCATTTTGGGGCTCAGCCCAGCTGGTACCCAGATGACCTAATACATTTATAATCCCTGACCACTTTGGCCTCGTATGTTAACACATATATCTATGCTGGCTTGTAGAATGTTGTCACTTAAGGGTGATGCAAGATAATTTGAAATCCCTTTTTAAAAGTTTATTTATTTTTAGATAATGTAGAGTGAGGGCAGGAAAAGTTTGTTTTAGATATATGGCTTCAGCATGCTGTTTGTTTATATTTCTCTGTGGGATGCCGTCCAGAATGGTAGTCATGCCACATGTGGCTACTTATATTTAAAATAAAGTAAAATAGAAGTTTAGCTTCTCAATTATACTACCCACATTCCAATTACGCAATGACAACATGTAGCTAGAGGCAACTATATTGGACACGTAGGATAGAGTATTTCTATCATCAGAGAAAGTTCTACTAGATAACACAGTTCAACAGGATGCTGCTGTGTACAGCAGACACGTGCATTTATTGGGAATGAGGTTTGTTCAGGATCATCTGAATTCCACAGGTATAGAATCTATTACCAACTAGAGCCACACCTTAATGGAAGCTAATGTTTATCTCCTTTTTTTCATGTTGGCTATATTGTCCCTTCATGGGTTGACAAACTACACAGGTCACTGCTTTGTTCCTGTGAAGCATCTGGGTAACCTTAAAGGCAGCAATAGATTGAAATTATTGAAATTATTAAAACTATATTCCAGACACTGGGCTCAGAACTTTATCTGCATTATTTCACTTAATCCTTATGATGACTTTTTGTCATAGCTGTTATTAGTCCTTGTTTTTACAGGTAGGGAATCTAAGACAGAGAAGCTGGGTAATTTGCTCATAGTTCTATAATAGGGGAAGAAAGCCAGGGCTTAATTGTGAACAAATAAGGGAAGTGGAAGAATATGTATTTTTTGATATTCCCTGTGGAAACTTTCCAATTATTAAAACTTGGTGACAAAGCTGTTCTCCTTCCATGAACAGAAATATAGCACAAAAGAAAGAATTACAAATATATTAGTCATCACTTTTTAGACTCATATAAAAACTTCAGCTATGTATCATGCCTTAGTCACATAAATTCCTGATCTAGGAGTGTTTGTTGAAAAATGTTTATCTTTCCTTCCCTCTTTCACCTCCCTCAGATGCCAAATTTCCTTTCAAATGACCTGCTTCTAAATCGCAGAACATCTTTCTAATTCTGACCCCCATCTCTCTCTAGGCCTAGGACCCCTCAACCTGTTTCATACTCTTTTAACTCTATAATCTTTTGTGTTTTTTTTTAACTTTTCTATTTAAAAATAACTTATATTTTAATATTGCATACCAAATATGCATCTTCATGTTTTAAATGTCTTTATTTTACATGAAATAATTTTTAAAAAATGTTTTTATTTATTTCAGAGAGAAAGGGAGAGAGAGAGATTAAAAAAAATCAATGATGAGAGAGAAACATTGATTGGCTGCCTCCTGTATGCCCCCTACTGGGGATTGAGCCCATGACCCAGACATGTGCCCTAACTGGGAATTGAGTTATGACCTCCTGGTTCATAGGCAGATGCTCAACCACTGAGCAACACCATCTGGGCACATGAAATAATGTTTTTGCTAAATTAATTTACTTTCACTCAGAAAGTTTCATCTTTTTATTAGCATTTATTGATTTTATTTATTCATTTGTTGTTCCCCACTGTTACCCTTCCTTATACTCCTTAACATTATATGAAAAATGTCCAATGGTTTGGAATTTTTAAATTTAACGCTGTGGTAAATGTTTATTTTTCTAAGGAAGTGACCGATCCAAAAGAGAAAGCATGGTGGTCACAGTGCTGAAGCCAGAGCACACAGCCACTTTCTCATACTGTTTTTAATGTCTCAAAGACTGTGTTCTCTCTTGCCACTGTAAAATGTATCTTGGTAAGGTCACCGGCTCAAGCCTCCTCAGTCCTCTGTGGAATCAGAATAGCCTGGACTGGCTGCCTAAGCTTCTTTAAATCTATGCAGGGTGAGGTAAAAGTAGGTTTACAGTTGTGAGTATGTGATACAGTTTATTCTTGTATTATTATTATTATTTTAAAAATGTTTTTATTGGTTTTAGAGAGAGGAAGGTAGATGGGGAGAGAGATAGAAACATAGATGAGAGAGAAACATCGATTGGCTGCCTTCTGCATGCCCCCTACTGGGGATTAAGCCCGCAATCCAAGCATGTGCCCTGACTGGGAATCGAATCAGAGACCTCTTGGTACATGGGACAACACTCAATCCACTGAGACACACTATCCTGGAGATTCTTGTATTATTATTTATTAATTATTGTATTATTTTCTATACAAATAACTGTAAACCTACATTTGCCCCACCCTATATGTGTAATACAAGAGTAACTGTAAAATATATTTTGCTCAGCAAAGGAAAGTATGACATTATTATGGTGACATACTTTTTCTTTGATGTGAATAGGAGAAAAAAGTTCTAGAGGATTAAAAAATATATGAATAAAGAGTAAATAATAAAATCTGACAAAACACTAAAAAACAAGTAGAACAAAGATTTTACAGTTACCCTTGGCCTCAAGTACTGAGGTAAACTTATCCTCATCAAAGCACCTTTTGCTTATGATATGGCCATCGTATAAAGGAGGAAAAGTCTGCAGGGAGAGTCTGTAGGTTCAAATCACTGAACTCTATCTGTACTTAGAGACAAAAACGGGAGAGCCCTCATAACTCCATCATGAGCCACAAGAACAATAGTTTCAGAAACATGCAAATTTCCTTTGATATTCAGCTACAAGGAACTCTTTGAAAGAATTTTCCAGCATTCTTATTTTGGAGATGCAGCTGGATAATCATCTACATGTGGAAGAAACAGGAAGGTCTCATTTCCTCAACATTTTCCCAGTGGGCTTTTCAAAGGAACTGAAAATATTTTTGTAAAAAAAATGGATTCCCTGGGTTTCCTAATAAATGAAATTAGCTATTCTTCATTGAAGTGTTACATTTCCCCCCCATGGGTGGAGAGCCTCTGTTTCTGCTGACTTGGTTTCCCCCGCCCCAACCTTTTAATTAAACAATCATTTGATTAATGAGTATATTAATATGTAAATTTGTGGATTTTTGTGAAGATCACAGATTATTTTATTACTTATTGAAAGAGTCAAGGAAAATAGTACCTTAAGCAAAAAATTGGAAGAATCAATCATTACTCTATTTGGAAATGAATTTCACCCTCAAGGTAGCATCACTTAATTTAGGATGATTTATAATTTACTTATTTTTCTTTTTCACTTCTTTGTATTTTAACTTTTCAGTAATGAATATTATTTGTGTGATGAAAAAAGAAAGAACCTCCCTTGAGACAAGGAAGGTAAGGTTTAACAACCTAAAGGACTTTAGGATGGTCTTGGGCACATCATTCTCACTGATAAATATATTTCACCATCATTAGCACCATTAGATCAGTGTTGTCCAGTATAACTTTTTGTGATGCTGAGAACATGCTGCTGAATACTCTAGCCACATGTGGCTAGTGGCTACTGGCCACCTACAATGTATCCATTGTGACTGAGGAACTTGCCGGGAGCCAGTCCATCCTTGCTGTTTCAAGGGACCTGGCATATATGGCATACTGTTCTTAATATGTTTGCTCACCTTCTAGGCACTATGTGTTTTAACCAAGGTCTCTGAGAAAGGTTGTTTCCCCAGGTAGGGATTTTCCCCTGAAGTTAGGGAGGGAATAAAACCTCTTAACTAAGTGTCAGGTGGGTAATTAATCACTTTAACTACGAACAATCATGCTTAAGCTACATAATCTTTACTCCCTGGAATGGAGATAGGAAACGCCCTAGCCTTTGAAATAGAGATTGATAGGATTGGAATCAACTGGTATAAATACAGATGTAAGAAGACAGAACGAAGAGAGACAGAAATTGGCACAGAACCTACACAGAACGTTCTCTAGAGACAGAAGAACTTCGCTAAAGAGAACATGGCAAAAGATCCTGGACTGAACCTGACTACAGAAATTGGCAAGAGAACCTGACTAGAACCTGGTGACTGAACCTGGCTGGAGAACCTGGACAGAACCTGGCTGGAGAACCTAGCGAGGGAACATGGCTACAGAACCTGGCTGAAGAACCTGGAGAACCTATCAAGAGAACATGGACACAGAACCTGACTGGAGATCCTAAGCAGAACCTCTCTGGAGATCCAGACCAGAACTTGGCTGGAGATCCTGGCTGGAGATCCTGGCTAGGCTGCTGATCAACTGAACGCTGTCTCCGTGTCATTCCTTCTGCGCCGACTCCGTCCACACCTTTGGGGACTCCTGGACCTGCTGGAGTTGGACCCCAGCAGGAACTGAATATTAAATTTATTTAATTTTAATTAATTGATATTGGTATAGCCATGTATGGCTAGTGGCTTCCATATTGAACAATTTCAACTTAGATATATCCAAAAAATATCAGCCACAAGCACCTAAAAAGTATTTTAGCACTATTTGTGACTACACATAGTTTTTATTTTTTCTATGAATAATCATATGATAATCAGCAGAGAACAAGATTGCCAATTATGTGTGTGTGTGTCCAGAATAATCTACTTTGGAAAGCAAGGATTTTGTTAAATTTATGTCAGCAATGCTGTTAGGATTAGATTAAATTTAGGCATTTTATTTATTATTTTTTAATGTATTTTATTGATTTTTTTACAGAGAGGAAGGGAGAGGGATAGAGAGTTAGAAACATTGATGAGAGAGAAACATTGATCAGCTGCCTCCTGCACACCTCCTACTGGGGATGTGCCTGCAACCAAGGTACATGCCCTTGACCGGAATCGAACCTGGGACCTTTCAGTCCGCAGGCCGATGCTCTATCTACTGAACCAAACCGGTTAGGGCTAAATTTAGGCATTTTAAAGGTGCATATTTATAAAACTGTATTTGGCATAGCTTAGACAGTTATCTCTTTTCTTTTCCCATGTTCCTGTTGAATTATGAGAGGGTTGTTTCAAAGCAATGCTTTCTTTGGTAATGAAGGATAACGAGCAAATATGTTGGGCCAGATGAGAGACAGAGAGAGAGATAGAGAAAGGGAGACAGAGAATCCCTGAAGCAGCAGGAAACCCCCAACCCAGAAGATATGCTGCTAGCTCCTGCACGCGGCCTGGCAGCATAGGCAATGCGTGCTCCATGACGACAGGCTGTAAAATCCTATAGTGAATGCCTGCAATCGTGGAGAAGCCAACAAGGGATTCTCAGACACACCGAGTCACCAAATAATTGAGAGAAATCAAATTGGGGAAATGGAACTAATAGAGAAAACAGAACATTAAAAAAATATTCAGAGACATTCAAAAGATGGCATATAAATAAAGTAAGAACAGAGATTTCAAGAAATTAACAAAAATTTAAAAAATGAAAAATATCATAGTTATAATAAGTATCAGTCAATGGCTACCAACATAAAGTGTAGGAATGTTAATATCAGGTAAAATATAATCTAAGGAGTATATTAATTTAACATTGCTATTTCATCTTTGTTCTAAATTAATTCTTTACCAATTATTGTTCACCATGGGACAGAATCTGTCTTGTTCACTCTAACATCCTATACACTTAATATGTACAGTAAATATATTTTTAATTGAATTGAGCCTAAATCATGTGGTTTCTTTTATTAACAAGATAGACTGAGGGGAATGGCATATTATTTAGCTGTGTGTGTGTGTGTGTGTGTGAGAGAGAGAGAGAGAGAGAGAGAGAGAGAGAGAGAGAGAAAGAGAGAGAGAGATAAGGGGATAAGTATTAGTGAAAATTTCAACCTCTTTGATAGCAACTTCATGTATATAGTGATGTCATTTTTAAGTTTTATTATCCATCCATATTTATGTACTTTATAATAGATGTCAGCTACCATGCAATGCTATTTTAAATGTATCTTCATGATTATATTCCTGAAGTCACATGACTCATGGCTATGCTGGGTCTGTTAAGGCAATGGTGACATTTATATATTTAAAAGCTTTGTCTTCCCATGAGTGGAATTTCTGAGTCACACATCCTTGCCCTGCTTCTTTGCAGATGCATCCTTAGAAGATGAGAGCCTTTCTTTTTTTCCTATTCTGAATGTGCTTACCTCTCCCTGCCCTCCCCCACCTTCCCCCCAATAATCTGGTACTGGAGGGCACTGGAGGGTGGACTGCTCCCTGCCTGGGGGGCGGGGTGGGGTTGTGAATCCCTTTGCAGGGATAATGCTGCTATCCCTGGAGTGTGTGAAGCAGCAGTTTCCTTGTTCAACAGGCTTATGCTCCCTAGTTGATTATGCTTAATAATGTCTGATTCCCTTTGCTCCTTTTCTTTTTTTAAAAAAATATATTTTATTGATTTTTTACAGAGAGGAAGGGAGAGGGATAGAGAGTTAGAAACATCGATGAGAGAGAAACATTGATCAGCTGCCTCCTGCACACCTCCTACTGGGGATGTGCCTGCAACCAAGGTACATGACCTTGGCCGGAATTGAACCTGGGACCTTTCAGTCCGCAGGCCGACGCTCTATCCATTGAGCCAAACCGGTTTGGCGCTCCCTTTCTTTATTACTATCCAGCCTCCTACACTAACATTTTGAAGGGGTTAAGAGTTTGGGTTTTAGAGTTAAGCTTCTTCAAGCTCAGATCTCGGCTCTATGATTCATCTTTGGCAAGTGAATTCATTTCTTCCTGCTTTAGTTCCCTCATCTTAAAAATGGGGATAAGAGTAGTGCATCTCTCACTACAGAGTTGTTTTAAGGACCAAATAAGATAATATATAAAAAAACACGTAGCATAGGGCCAAATATAATACCCAAAATGTCAGCTAGTACCCAGAATCCTTGAGAAATTTCCACTGGCTATGGGGCCAAAAAAAGAAGTCAGCAGAGACCACAATGAAATGATGCTTTGGCACGTTTCCTTTATTTAGAGAAATAATACCACACTGCCCGTGTGAAACCAGGGAAATAAACATGGAGAGGTCACAATATGAGAGAAGATGAGATTAGCGAACATCTGAGTACATAAGCAAGCAATCTCAGAAACACCATTTTCTGTGCCTCTAAGGGACTATTTTAAACTAAAATAAATTTGGGGGGAGGGTAAGTAGAAGGTGGCATTTTGAGAATAGATGTGGAAGGTGGAGAAAGAATGAGATTTAGAGGTGTTTAATTCTTATCCATTATTTGGCTCCACACTCAGCCACTCACTTAGTGGAAGCCCAAGGAGAGTCTAATCCTATATAATAAAAGTCTAATATGCTAAGTGTCCGGTTGTCTGGTTGTCTGTTCAACCAACCAAAGTGTAATGCTAATGATAAAAGGCCACTCAACTGCTCACTATGATGTGCACTGATCACCAGGGGGCAGACAGTTGACTGGTCGACCAGTCACTATGATGTGCACTGACTACCAGGGTGCAGATGCTCCGACTGGTAGGTTAGCTTGCTGCTGGGGTCTGGCTGATGGGGACTGAGTGAGACAGGCCGGATATGCCCTGGAGCCCTCTTGCAGTTCCTCCCCACCTGGCCAACCTCCTGAACCTCTCCCCAGTCCCGATCATGCACCGGTGGGGTCCCTCAGTCTGGCCTGTGCCCTCTCGCAATCTGGGACTCCTCAGGGGATGTCAGAGAGCTGGTTTTGGCCTGATCCTGCTCAATGCAGGAGCTGCCCCTGGTGGTCAGTGCACTTCCACAGGGAGAGTGCTGCTCAGCCAGAAGCTGGGCTCAACTGGTAAGTGAAGTGGCAGTGGAGGGAGCCTCTTCCACCTCTGCGGCAGTGCTACGAATGTCCAACTGCCAGCTTAGGCCCGCTCCCTATGGGCTCCTGGGCTGTGAGAGGGCACAGGCTGGGCTGACGGGGCCCTCCAGCCCCCCATCTGAGTGCATGAATTTTGTGCACTGGGCCTCTAATAGAATATAAAACGAAGTAGCTACATTCACAGGCAACTCCTTTTATTTTCTTTTTTTAAATATATTTTACTGATTTTTCACAGAGAGGAAAAGAGAGGGATAGAGAGTTAGAAACATCCATGAGAGAGAAACATCGATCAGCTGCCTCTTGCACACCTCCTACTGGGGATGTGCCCGCAACCAAGGTACATGCCCTTGGCCGGAATCGAACCTGGGACCTTTCAGTCCACAGGTCGACGCTCTATCCACTGAGCCAACCGGTCAGGGCTCCTTTTCTTTTTTTAGATTGAGTTCATTGGGGTGACATTGGTTAATAAAATTATACCGGTTTCAGATATACAATTCTGCAATACATTATCTGTGTATTATATTGTGTTTTTATCACCCAAGGCAAGTCTCCTTCCATCACCGTTTATCCCTCCTTTACCTTCTACTTTCCCTCATACCCCTTCCCTCTGGCAATCACCATAGGTTGGCAGATAACTTCTTTAGCATTTATGTTGTTTCTCACCATTGGCTGTGCTCAACTATCTTCTATTGCTTGATCTCCTACCCACACACTCTTAAACTAAAATGAACTTTTTATATTAATACAAGTGTTTTCTCCATGAAATAATTTCTGGTGAAGACTTTAAAAGGTGAGGCTGCATTCCTTACATTTCTTTTGTCTACACCCTGATTTCTTTGGCATAGCATCAGTTCTTATGTTTTGGACATTAAAACACATGTTCATAATCATTGATTAGATTAATCGACACATACACCAAAAGATGGCTAACTTTTCCGCAATGGGATGATAATGAACAAATATAGGAAATGCCTAGCATCTTTCTTTCTAATGTGAAATAAAATGTTTTGACAGTTATTCAGATATTTTCCAGTGATAGGATATTATTATTAGAGTTTTTATAGTTCTTCCTCCCCCATTTCATATTTACATTTTTTTATATTCAATTGATTTGGGTTTGAGACCTCTCTGAATTATTCTCTCTTCAGAGAACTATTTGGATAACAGTGTTTGTTCCCTGCTATGATATTTTTCTTGTCTGCCTATGTCATAGCTAAATGTGGACAGTTCAAGTTAGTCCTTTCATTTGAACACAAGGATTATTTCATTTCCATGAGTACTTATAATGTGCCATGGGTAAAATATGTTATCTTTTGATTTTTTTTTCTTTTCTATGGGCCTGTCAGCAGCATCTGATTTGAAGGGTGTTTTTCTAAATGGATATTTGCTTCCTGGATGATAGTGTTTCTAGTGACACTGTTCCCCAAAACCTGGTATGATAAATCAGGAAATCTTGTATCAGGCTGTAGAAGTAGTTTTGGGAGAGGGAGGGGAATGGATTGGGCAATAGGATCCATTGGGGACTCTGTAAAACCTACTTTCCCAGGCTTCATATGGCTTGTGGCTTAAGGGATATTTAGCAACCTTTATTGAAAGCACACTGGAAGGCAAAACAATAACTAAAATATGTACTAAATGCATTTGCAATTGTATATGCAATTTAATCATTAAGTTAATTTGTATGTAAGCTAATTATACATGTAACTCTATGGTGACTTATGGCTTTATTCTCTACTGTGACTCCCCATCATCTGGTATGATGGAATATAACTTTATTAACAAAATAAAATAGCAGTTTCAAGTGAAGCCACATGGCAGTAATATTTACAAGAGGAAAATCTGTTTCCTATCCATGTGGTCCTCAAACCCCTTCCAAGGATCTGTAGGATCTGCAGAATATGGTTCTATTCCTTCAAGATAAGAGCCAGGACCCTGGGAGGGGAGCAGAGTGGAGTAACTCAGGCATTTCTTCTAATAGGAAATGACTATTGCACATGGAGACACATATTAAAATACTTCATTGCCAAAACCGGTTTGGCTCAGTGGATAGAGCGTCGGCCTGCGGACTGAAAGGTCCCAGGTTCGATTCCGGTCAAGGGCATGTACCTGGGTTGCGGGCACATCCCCAGTAGGAGATGTGCTGGAGGCAGCTGATCGATGTTTCTCTCTCATCGATGTTTCTAACTCTCTATCTCTCCCTCTTCCTCTCTGTAAAAAATCAATAAAAATATATTAAAAAAAATAATAATAAAATAAAATAAAATACTTCATGTGTTCTTTTGTATGTGTAGTATGCTAACAAAGTCTCTTCCTCTTTAATGTATATTATTGATGTTCTAGTCCTTCTAATTAATGTACATAAAATATCTATATCCAAGATGACAAGGAAATGACTATGAAGTTTAAAACAATATATTTATTAATGCCACCATTAATGCTGCCATTTATTTGTACTGTACTTAATTGGGAATAGGCTTTACATAACATGAATCCATGGTTCCAGTAAGTGCACCCCCTCTGAGCTGGTATACACTGAATTCACACCATTATTTCATGGCCAGCTCTTTTAAGAGTGTGTTTTCCTATATGAGACATTGGAACTGTTTGCTCTGAACACAAACACAATAAACTTATTTCAAATTGGCAGAATGCATATTTACTTTAAAAGAAGGATTTTGTTTTCCAAGCCTTCATCACATGAGAGAAAAGCCATTTATTTATTGCCTATGTTGACAATGATTAAGTTGTTTGGTATATATTGGGTAGTTCCTGAATTGGATGACTAAACGGATGAGTAAATAGGAACATAGAAACGGTAGGAAGCCAACTAAATAGGAAAAGGATTCTCTTTCAGAGTAAGCGTGCTCCTAACACGGCCATTAGCTCTGCCGCTGGTACAACGCTTCCCTCTGAAAATGCTTCCCAAGGGAAGTTGCTATAGGAATGTTTTCCTTTCCAAATCACCACACATTTAAACTAAAATGATTGGAAAATCAATTGATTCACCTGTTTAAACAAGTTAATGAGGAAACAATGTGCTCACTACAACTAACCTCTCCCAGGTAATGCTTGGGGAGATTGATCTTTGAAAGGGATTCCCTCTGTCATTCTTTTGGACATGCAGCCTTTCTCCTCCCCGCCTTGTTCCAATCTGGCTCAGTGAATGTGGGCAACATAGGTGCCAGTGAACCATAATCCCCAGTGTAGCAGGTCCGCATTCCTGGTCTCATCTCTACTCCTTCTTTCCATTCCTGGCCCACCACCTTATCCTTAGTCTCTTATACAGCCCTGCCAAGTAGCCACTTCTGTTGTCTGGGCTTTTTACCACATGACACAAGAGACCCTGGGATATTTTTAGTTGCTTATCATAGGGTGAGCCCTTGAGATGTAAGTGATTATAAAAGAGTCCAGAATTTGGTGTCAGGAACCTGGTTTACAGTCCTGACTTTGCCACTCACAAACCATAAACACGTGGGTGGATTATCCAGCTTCTGTGGCTTCCATATCCTCGTCTGTAACATAAGATTTAATGCTGTGTAGCTGCTAAACTCTCTTTTGGGCCAAATATTCTCAGTTAACATAAAACAGCCATTTCAACAATGAAAAATGTAATTGGAAATTTAAAAAATATATTTATTAATTTTAGAGAGAGAGAGGAAGGGAAAGAGAGAGACATTGATTTGTAGTTCCACTTATGTATGCATTCATTGGTTGATTCTTATAAGTGCCTTGACCAGGGATCAAACCCGCAGCCTTGGTGTGTCACGACAATGCTCTAACCAACTGGGCTGCCCAGTCAGAGCTATAATTAGAAATTTTTTGATTCATGGTTGGGTAGAACTTTTACTTGTGTTCATTTTGCATAAATATCATAAAAACTGTTCTGTGAAAAGTAAGCTATTGTTAAATGGTACTATAATCTTGCTTTTAAAAAACTTTTTTTAAACAACAAACTTATGCCTTTAAGCTTGTCTAGTATAGTCTATGATTTTCTGTAAAGAGGTTTAAGAACATTGTATAATTAACAAATCATTTCAGATTAATGAAAAAACCACCTCAATATAAATTTAGATAAATGAATGTCCTGATTCATTTTGTTCCAGATTAAAGACTCGAGTCTGAAGAATGCATAAATAAGCGAGCAAAATAGAAGCCATTGGAAAATCATCACACAAAAAAGCATACTGTGTGGTCTTGAGAAAGATTGCACAGCTTCCATGGGAGGCAGCGTTAAGGGAGAGATGAATAAGTAGAAAAGCAAAAAAAATTCTGTGAGAAAAATCAAAAGACTGGTTCTGTAGAGCAAGAATTAGGGGACAACTTGAGGCAAGAGGAGAACCCAAGGACAAATAGAGATTTAAGTGGCCACTCGGGCTTGCAGGAGCTATCTGAAATCCCAAAGGAAGAAAATTGAGGCTGGGATGTAATTATGATAGTCACATTGTGTACATAATGAAAGAATGAACACAATGATTTAAGAAGGAACATACATACCTATTTTTTGTCAGTTTCCTTATCTGAAATGTAGCATTTGAGTTAAGCCTGGAATCCTTTGAGTGGCAGACACTGCTTTTTCTTCCCCTTAATCCCAATTATAGAGGAAAAAGTGGAAATAGTGGAAAAAGTGAAATATTTGCTTTCTCAGCCTCCCTCAGAATGGAGCTTGGCCATGTGGCTAATGAGAGATACGCAGACATCTATTGGGATCTCCCTCATCCACCTGCTCTTTCTGCTCAAGTGAGACATACTGTTCATAGCTGTGGCAGCTGTCTGGTGGCCGTGAGGGAAAGGGTAAATGCCAGACAGCAGAGATCACACCACTGAGCCACCGCAGCCATGCCACCAGCCTTTAAACTTGTTATCTAATAAAATAATTTCCCATTTGTTTAAACGCAGTTTAACCAGTGTTACTATTTCTTGTAGATGAGCGCATCCTCAGGAAAGCAGGTTCTATGTCAGTGATGGCAAACCTATGACATGCGTGTCAGAGGTGACACACGAACTCATTTTTTTTTGGTTGATTTTTCTTTGTTAAATGGCATTTAAATATATAAAATAAATATCAAAAATATAAGTCTTTGTTTTACTATGGTTGCAAAGATCAAAAACTTTTTATATGTGGCACAGCACCAGAGTTAAGTTAGGGTTTTTCAAAATGCTGACACGCCGAGCTCAAAAGGTTCGCCGCCACTGTTCTATGCTATGCTTCCACATCATGCACTCTGTTTGCACAGTCGGGTGACACTTATTATGCTTCAGCTCTCTCATCCTCTTTCCATGAACAGATAGAGGCCCTTCCCAGGACATCTTGGCAGACTCACCTTGGCGAGATCACTCTGGCATTCCGTGTGATGAAAGGAGTAGGAGTGCAGGCTGATCTCAGAACATAAGCTCTGAGCAGAAGCAGACTAGGATCCCAGACCCTAGTGGTTCTTTCTCTGCACCTCCCTTCCTCCCCATCCATAGGACAATCAGAAAGACAAGTAGCTCAAGGTCTCTGTGTCTAAGGAACTGTGCTGTGTTGTGTGTGTGTGTGTGTGTGTGTGTGTGTGTGTGTTAGTCATCTCTATACTTCCCCCACTCCCAGTTAAGATAGGGAAAGGTGGGAATGCAGTTTAGTTCACACCTAGAAGGACAAAACTGACCTCGATATCAGCAGTAGAAAGGGGAATCCCAGCTTTCTGTGAACAGCGGTAGTAAAGGGCTTGATGTGGCTTAAGCGAGCTGCAGAATGGCTTCAATGTAGTGGGTGAGCCATAAAAAATGTTGAGAAAATGTCTACAGAATAATCATTTTGGGTGGGAAAACAGGGAATGTTCACAAAAGAGAAGAAAGTGTGGAAAGGTTATTCGAACCTCATTTTCTTTTCTAGTAGCTCAGATTCTATTAGTAAGGAAAAGTAATTGGTCATGCAAATGAAATGCGTATAAGTGAAATCTGAGCCACATTGATATGTAGCAACTCATGGAGACATCCCATGGAAGGCCTAATGGGTACAATATCCAAATTGGCAAGAGACCTTGCAAATACTAATGGAAAATATCTGGACTATTAGTCCAGCCTGCAAAAGAGAGGAAATGGGTGTATCTGTCCTCCATAAAATCCACACATAGTCTTAACAGGGATAAGAAAACCTTTGTCCAAGTCTTCTAAAGTGTTGCTTAATAAAATTATGAAATATGTGACAGAGATCACTGTCACCATAGAACAAGCAGAGCTATTTCATAGCAAGCCATTAATAATTAGTGATATTAATATTAAACTGTAACCTTATTTATGCTGAAATAAGATGGCATCTAATGATAGAACATCTGGTATATTTTAACTCTTAAACAGATTTAAGGTGAACTTTTTGTTGTTGTTGTTAATCCTCACCTGACGATATTTTTTAAAAATATTTTTTTTATTGATTTCAGAAAGGAAGGGAGGAGAGAGAGATAGAACCTTCAATGATGAGAGAGAGTCATTCATCGGCTGCCTCTTGCATGCCCTACACTGGGGATCAAGCCCACAACCCGGGCATATGCCCTGACTAAGAATCAAACCGTGACCTCCTGGTTCAAAGGTTGACGCTCAACCACTGAGCCATGCCAGCAGGGATGAGGAGATATTTTTCCATTGATTTGAGACCAAAAGAAACATTGATGTGAGAGAGACACATCAATTGGTTGCCTCCTACATGTGCTCCAACCAGGGACTGGGATCAAGCCTGCAACCGAGTTACATGACCTTGGCTAGAAACAAACCTGCGACCTTCAGTCCACGGGCCAATGCTCTACCAGTGGTCAGCAAACTCAATAGTCAACAGAGCCAAACATCAACAGTACAACGATTGAAATTTCTTTTAAGAGCCAAATTTTTTAAACTTACACTGTATAGGTAGGTACATTGTTATTAACTTAATTAGGGTACTCCTAAGGCTTAGGAAGAGCCACACTCAAGGGGCCAAAGAGCTGCCTGTGGCTCGAGAGCCTCCGTTTGCAGACCACAGCTCTAACCACTGAGCACCAGCTAGGGCTAAGATGAACTTTTTTAATCATAAAGGAAATGTCACTTCACTTGTCAAGAAATGAGTCTGTAAGATTTGAATTGGAGATCAGATTTCCCCTGTTAATTATGAAAATTTAAAACTAATCAATACACTTTAGAGTATCAAGACAGTTACAGGTATGGATTTTGACTTTTTGCTGTAGAAATTATAGCTTCAATACTATCTTGGGAATTATTTACACATCATTTATTAACCATCAATATCCTTTTCTGAGAAAATTAGGTAGATTAATATATCCACTGATATTGGGGGTAAGAGTTGGGTACTTTTGTTTCCATTTTGGCGACTTGTCGTTGTTAGTAATGCTTCCTGGTTACTAATGAAAAGAGTTGTGAACAAACAAAAACAAAACAAAACCTCAAGAACTCTTGCTGTTGGGGACAGCACAATACTTTTTCAGATACACAGTTGAGGATTGGAAATACAAAACTTGGTTAATTTTCTACACAGTGCAGTTTGAAGTGACTTAACTGATGGATTTTCCATTGACTCCCTAGAGATTAAAAAAGTTTGACTGTCAGGAAACTTTTCTTGTGTTTATTCTTCAATTTTCCTTTTCATAATTTCCAATCACCACTCCTTGTTAACATCCCTCCATGGGCCACCTTACGTGCTTCCTCATTTTAATAGCATTTATGCTCTTTAAAAAATATTTTTTTCCGATTAATTGCTATCATGCCAAATAATACATTTTCTCAATCTTCATTTATAGTTTAAGTCCTCTGACATTTCAATGCTCATCAAACATTTCTTTAAATATAACTCTTACTTTAAAATACCCGATATGAATATCGCACTGTCACCAGCATTGTATAGAGAGTTCTAATTTTATAAAAATTATACTACAGTGATAAAAACTAGCATTGCATATGCATGTTCACTGTCTTTATTGTTGACCCTATTACATCCGTCCCCATTTTCTTCCCCTTTGCCCACCTACACTCAGCCCTGGAAACCCCACCCCCTTTCCCTCTGGCTGTCCCTGCAGTGTTGTCTATGGGTTGTGCATATATGTTCATTTTAAATGATAGCCATGCTGGTTACAGTTGTCTTAGTTGCAGGTCTTTGTGTTTCATCACTTTGAATACTTCATGCCAATCCCTTCTGTTTCTATTGAGAAATCAGCTGACAGCCTGCTGGGAATGTTCTTGTAGGTAACTGTCTCTGACTTGCTGCCTTTAAGATTCCCTTTGTGTCTTTAAACTTAGCCATTTTAATTATGATGTTCTTGGCGTGGCTCTCTTAGGATTCATCTTTATTGGGACTTTATGTGCTTCCTGAAAGTGTATAACTTTTTCCTTCACCAGATTACGGAAGTTTTCTGCCATGATTTCTTCAAACATTCTTAATCTCTTGGTCACTCGTTTTTTCTTCTAGTTTCCTTATGATGAGGATGTTGTTATGCTTAATGTTGTTTCACATTAGACTTTTCCCTTAGACTTTTCCAATTTCTATGAATTCTCTCTCTGTCTCTCTTTTTTTCTTTTTTTTTGGATGCTCTGCTTGGATGCTTACCATTATCTTCTCTAATTTGCTGATTCGATCCTCTGCTTCATCTAAACTGCTGTTGATTTCTTTGGGTGTATTATTCATTTCAGATATTGTATTCTTCATTACTGATTGGTTCCTTTTTATGGTTTCTATATGCTTTTTAATGCTTACTATTTCTTGTTTAAGTTCTCACTGAGAATGTTCATTCTTTCCCTAAGGTCCTTGAGCATTCTTACAACCATTGTTTTAAACTCTGCATTTGGTATTTGGTTACTTACATTTTATTTAATTCTTTTTCTGGGGATTGATCTTGTTCTTTTGTTTGGGGTATTTTTTTCTTTGTCTCCCCATTTTGTCTCTGTGTATTAGGTAGATCTATTATGGACCCCAAACTTTTTATGATGGCTTTACCATGAAGGTGTCTTGTTAAGCTCAGTGGCACAATCTTTCAGAACTCTTTTGAGCTTCATGATCTAGGGTATTTCTTGTGGGCTATGTCACCCCCTGTTGTAGTCGAGTATTGAATGCTGTGGGTCCTTCCATGGATGGAGTAACTGTTCATACTGGGTGATTATAAGGGTAAACCTCAACCACTGTGTATGAGACTCTGCCCCCTGAGTCATGGTTGTTCCCAGAAGGTTCTGATGCCCACCAGAATCTCCATTTGGGTGTGCCCCTGGTGTGGCTAGCTGGATTGAGCTCTGGTGTGATCTGAAGCCAAGCACTGGTTGTGTTGGTCTGGTCCACTTGGGTGGGTTCAGGTACAGGTCTCTGTCAGACGCTGTGTATAACCGGACTTGGACTACCTGTCTGTAGCTACCATGCTTTTCACGATTATTGTCTGCATCTACTGGACTTGTGTGCGGGAGGGGTAAATCTATGTAAAAGGGCCATCTTCCTCCAGCTTAAAGCTGGGGGAGATTTATAAAAGGACTAAGGGTCCCTGAGGTCTGCTCCCCTGTCAACTACTCCTCCTCCCCCCTGAGGTTGTCTGGTCTTCCTCCAGAGCCTCCAAATAAAGACTGCAGGATGAGCCCAGGCTGGCCAAAATCCACAGTGCTGTCCACAGATTTAGAGTTTGGTGGGACAGGGTAACCAGGGTGGGGAGGATAGGGCTGGTGTTTCCCTTCGTTAGGGATCAAGCAGTCGGGCACTCAGTGAGGGGAAAGTAGCCCATGCTTCAAAGCCAAACCCCTCTACTTCCCCCTAAGGGGGCTCACCGCAAGTTCAGGTTGGTACAGCCTGCCACCCCCTATTCAGGCACCACTTGAGCTGCCCTGGGTGCAGGGGAACAGATCAAAAGTGCCTCTTGTTGAGGATGATGCTGGCCCAGACTGCAGAAAGGGCCTGAACACTTTGTTGGGGTCCAAGACAATAGCCTCTGAGGGTCTCACTCTTTGACTGTCCCGCTACCAGCCACTCTCCTGTCTTCCCAGGGAACTGTGCCCAGTATGGGTATCTGGGACTTGGCAGGGGCTGATCCAAACAGTCTCCCACTGGGGGGGGGGGGGGTAGTGCCCACAAGCCTGTAGGAGGAGGGCAGGCACTTCTTCCCCAGGTAGCCGGGGCTGAACTCACAGGGAAGATTGGATTTGCCTCCTCACCATGTAGTCACACAGCCCAACACTTGCCCATCTGGCTCCTGACAAGCCTTCTGGGAAGCTTCTGACCTCTGTGTGGGTTTCCAGTTGCCCCCACCCCACACACATACCACCAAACCCAGCAGGGTGGCGGGGAAGGTCCCAGCCTTGCACAGTACTCTTATCTCTCTGCACCTGAGCTCAGCAGGGCTGAGCTGAAAGTCCCACCTCTGTGCAGCTCCCCTGCATCGCAGAACCCAGCGTGGCTCCACAGGTGAGGGGAGGGGCACTGGTTGTGAGCTTGAGGTGGGGAAGACCAGTCCTCTTTCCCAAGTCACACAGTTGAGTCACTGCCTGGGCCTTCCCCCAAAGCTTCCCCAGAAAATAGAGGGCCCCTTAAAGTCAGCAGAACCCTCCACATTATCTGAATATGGCAGCATGGCCTCACCAGCAGTGGGAGTCCAGATACTGAACCCTCCGGGCTGGTGCTGTAATAAGAGGGGCGCCCTTCTCTGGGAGGGTGTGGCCAGAGTCTCCCAGGCAGACCGAATTCCCACTGATTTTCACCACCAGATGCGAGGCAGGTTCCTCCTCCTGTTTCTGCTGCTCTGGGTTGGGGAATCCCTGCATGGGGTTGAGACCCCCAAGCTCCAATGGGGAGGGAGTTTTGCATCTGCAATATCTCTCCAGGGTCTCTGTAGCTGCTGCACCTGCGTGTGGGGGCTATTCTTTTCCATGTCTTCTCCCTTCTTACCAGTCTCTATGTGGCTTCTTCTGTAATCCTTGGCTGTTATATTTCAGTTTAGCTAGCCTTCAGTTGGTTGTTTAGGTGGATTGCTCTGCAGTTTAGCTGTAAATCTGGTTTGGAGCCAGGAGCAAATGGGTGCAGCATCCACCTGCTCTGAAGACACCTTGGAATCTCCATTTTTTGTTATATTTTATACTGTTGCTGGCACTGTGTTCTGCGATTTCTCCTGACCTATGCAGGTATAGTCCTGGGGCAGTTCTTTGGGAAGCGCTTGTTATTCTTCTTTATAGATGAGAGTCTCCTATACCAGAGAAACCTCTGTTGGAGGAACAATTTGACTATTTGCTTTAGTGACTAATTTCTGATCGGAGAACAAATATTTGATATTATTAGATCATTTATCAGAGAAATATGGGCCTCCTCAAATAGCCAGAGGGGGATCCCTTCAGTCATCCGTTATATTAAGACACACTGTGACTCATTTTGAAAGACGTTTGGCAATAATAGTGTTATGGTCAAGGAATTTGAGTAAAATTTACAAATATACATGATCTCTTATCTTCTTGTTCTAGGCAGAATAATCTTAGTTTTGTACTTCAATATTTTAGGTTGATAGCCATAAGATTTGGGGAAGAAAAAAAAAAAGATTAGGACAAAACAGGACATATTCCATTTAGGAAGCATAGATTTTGTTTTCTTTGCAGGGACTTGTTACCCCTCTTCTCCTTAGCCCACAATGTGGTGAGTGAGCCATCCAGCTGCAGTGAGGAAGGCATTGATGTGCCGCTGTCCACGGGGCGCCTCCAGGCCTACAGCTAGCACAGGAGTGGCTGCCCATTGTAGGGGCTTTCGAGGTCCCATTGAAGATGCCACACTGAACCTGCTGACTTTAAGCATCTTTCACGATCCCTTGTAAGATACTAACTCCTTTGTTCTATAGTTGGTGAGAAAAAAGCACATATATGAAAATGAGATAACACCTAAGTTACATAACTCCATAATTTATAGAAAAAAAAATAAAGTAACAGAGATTAAAACAAAAACTGTAATGTGGTACAAGTGGACTATTTTACTACAGCTGACAGTTCTACAGAATTATACTTTGTTGTCCTGAAATAAAAATAAAAAATGATCAAAGCCGCTGGAAAAGCTTTCTTTGGCTTCTAAGCATGTTACAAATCTGGGGAGTCTCTGTGTAAACTATCATTTGTTTCATTATTGAGTGCTTCCCTAAGTGACTAGCGTTATCTCCCAATAGTCATTAATATTCTCCTTCCAGGGTATTCCATCTGACAGAAATGGTGAAATGTGATCCAGTATAAATAGGATGAGGAATTTTCATTGGTTCCTGTGGTCTACCATGGCTTCCTGCCGCTCCCAAGGGGAGACAGAAGTTCTGCTGGACACAGTAGGGGAATTTCTAGGCTCCAAATTTCAAACCAGGAGTAGAGACACAACAGTTTTCAAAGGAAAACAAAACAAACAGCTGATAGATCTACGTCCTTTTCTCTTCTAGTGCAGATTCCACCACTCCCCATTTGAATTTCACTCTCTCACCTTTGTTTGAACTAAAGCTCCTGTTCAGTTAGAGCCAATAAAAACTACAAAAAGGAAACATCTGTACTGTTAAGTAACTAATGCTGCTCTGATTGTCCAGCAAAGTCAAAATCTAATTAAAGATCACATGGGCAAACTTTCAGTGGATAGTATTTTCAAGGCAGAAAAACATGTTGGACTACAACTATCAATTTTACATGTATAAAATTAACTTTATATCTAATTTGTATTTGTATTATATTTTGTAACTTTTAGAAATATATTATTTCATGACATTTGGTCCTTGAAATAAATGAAGGGTAGGTGTGTTACACAGATTTATTTTACAATATATAAATAATTACTGGAAGAGCCAACATAAGATCCGAGCAAATTCCTTATAAAGTCACCTGCTTGGCCCTACCCAGTTTGGCTCAGCGGATAAAGCATTGGACTGTGGACTGAAGGGTTCCAGGTTTGATTCCCATCAAGGGCATGTGCCTCACTTGTAGGCCTGATCCTGGGCCCCAGTTGGAGTACCTGGGTGAGGCAACTAATTGATGTATCTCTCTCACATTGATGTTTCTCTCTCTCTGTCTCTCCCACTCCCTTCCACTCTCTCTAAAAATCAATGGAAAAATATCCTCCAGTGAGTACGAACAAAACAAGCCAAAAACATCATCTGCCTGTGTTAGAAAACACTGTTGCATTGGAATAAAGTAAATTATTTAGGAAATTGTCATTGATTGGCTGCTAGGAATTTAAAAAACATTTTTTTGTACTCTTTCACCCAGAAATTTTACTTATAGGAATATATTCTAACTAAGTAATTAGATGTTTGCTCATAACTGAGCTACAACAAAGTCTTCCTAAGCATTGCTCATGTATTTTTCAGTATAAGTAACAATAGCACTAATTGCTATAAAAAATTCAAAAACTTTATGACTCAACATACAGAAAAGCATATTTTTTTGCTCACACAAATTCTAAAGTGATGTCTTTGGTGAGTGCACATCTATATGGTTATTCAAAGACTCAAACCCCTTCCATCTGCTGATTCCTCCATGTCCTGAGACCGAGGAGTCCCCTGATGGAGAGCCTGCCCTTGGCTGGTTTGGGAACATGAAGGTCACCTGGAAGATGCTTTATGCTGAGCCTTCAAGTGGCATAGATCACTTTTGCTCGTGTTCATTGGCCAGACACAGTCTATGCTTCCTTGACACTATGGGAGGCTGTGTTCCTAGGTAGCAGATGAACTAGATTTTGGTGAACATGTAATAGTTTCTCTGCAACTTGTAATTGTGAATAAACTTTAAAATAAATTACACCCACATAGCAGAATACTGAATGCAGTGAAAAGATGTTTTTCTATTGAGGGAAACGTGTTGATTACAAAAAGTGCTTCTGGCACAAATGTTATCATTGCTCACATGGTTATCATGACTTGTAATAATCTTTTAGTTATTAAAGGCTGACAGAGCAAGACTTATGGAATGATATCACTGCAGTGACATCATAAGCCTTATTTTTCTTTTGTTTTTTCTTTCTAAAACCACATGTGTTTTGTAATGAGACCATAATATGTTAGAAAGATTTCACACTGTGGAATCTGATTGATTTATATACATTTGAAGATGGATTTTGTCATTCATTACCTGGGTTAACTCAAATATGAGGTTACATTTCTTTTTTAAAAATGAGGAAAATAATAATCCAAGTGAATATTCACATGGAAAACACTCAGCAAAGTGTGTAGTACTTAGAAGGGGCTTTAACAATCCTACAAATAATGAAGTGATGTCAATCGCTGTAATTTGATGTCATGTGGCAAGTCAGATCATTCCAACTAGATAGTAATTTTGTAGAAAATATATTCAAATGGACTGCATTTATCCTGTTATTTTCCTTAGCTCCCAATAGTTTAATATAATTTTAATGCAAGTTTCCTTATCTTAAAACCCAGCATCTTATCATAAGCCTTCCAAAGTACACATCGTAGGGTAAGAATATTCCTACATCTGGAACATTTTCTTTTGACTACATTTGACACTGGGGAGTCCTGTTAAGTAACTAATATTAAGAACTGCCTAAATACTAAGAACTGCCTTCTCACGTTGAGTTAAGACTGCACATTTTGGCAGACACTGTGGGTTGCCTACTAATCAGCCACTTTCTCCCTCAATGCTGGCAAAGTCTGATTGTCACTATGGCCCTGGAAATGTCAGACTCTGGCTCTCCCAGTCTTTCATGCAGCGAGGGCAGGGGCACGCGCTCCAGTCCTGTGTGGGCCAGAGGAGAAGTCTGCTGGGAACATTTCAGAGGGCTGTTTCTCCCAGTGAAGTGACTGTGTTCAGCTACTAAACTTCCTTCTATCTATACCCTGTGCTTTGGGATTCTCCCATCTGGAGGTGGAGTCTCTTTATTCACTTTTTTGAATTTAAGGCTGATCTCATGACCTAATTTTGACAACAGAATATAGCGAAGTGATTGTGCACCTTTTTGAAGCCTAGTCCAAAGAAACCTTGAAAGGTGGGGCTTCCGGTATAGCTAAATAAGGAAATTAGCCCACACTTTCCCCAGAAAAACAACCATTTCACTGGTAAAAAATTTATAAACAAGTATTTAAAGCCCCCGGACATTCTCCTAAGAGCATAAAGCAAAGGGAGAAACCTTTATTCACTAAAATCTACTGAGCTGGTAAGAGTAGTAGCTGCTGCAGCCATTTTGGACTCTCAGGGGAAACATTGGTGACACCCTGAAGAGAAAAATGGATCCCTGATAACATCATCGAATCCCGGAACTGATGAACTGTCTACTTACTGCTTGCTTTTTATGTGAGAAAATACATTTCCTATTGTTTAAAAAATTTCAGTCTAAATATTTTATTTTTGCAATGAATTATATTTATGTGATTCTCCTAATAGAACTAATCCATGGCAAAATCATGTATAGTGTAAAGTTTGTACTTGGCTGTGCTATTTCTTCTTCTTTTTTAAAAAAATATATTTTTATTGATTTCAGAGAGGATGGGAGAGGGATAGAGAGAGAGAAACATCAATGATGAGAGAGAGTCATTGACTGGCTGCCTCCTGTAGTCCACAACCTCGGCATGTGCCCTTGGCTGGAATTGAACCTGGGACCCTTCAGTCCACAGACTGACGCTCTATCCACTGAGCCAAACCAGCTAGGGCATTGGCTGTGCTATTTCTAAAGCACTGTTCCTTAACTAATTATGTCCACCTGCTTCAAAGTGCTTTATCCTCCAAAGGCTGCTTTTCCTGGTCCAGTATTCATGCATGCCTACATGCTCTCACCATTTATGGCTCATTCAGATCCAAGGTGTTGAATGACAAGTCCTTGCTAATTCCAGTAAGATTACTTGTACTTAACATATTCATTTTAGGTTTTGCATCCTGGACTCTACCAAAACGTTTAGTCAGGGATCATGAGACAAACATGAGCTCATTAGAGATCCTTAGATAAATAGTGAATGCTGGCTTATTTTCAGAGCTCATTTTTATTGACCTAGGTGTGTACATGTTGGATCTCTGAAAAAGACTCTTAAAAGCATTGCATGGCCTGTATAAAAGTGAATAACCTAATATAAGAATCCCAATTGTCTGACTCCAAAATTAGTACTGCCTTCACAGGCACACGTGTGGCCTGCAGGTCGGCCACCTGGAGCCCACCAGGAAGCATTTTTAAAGTCTTGCCTTTACATGGTTATATTACTTCAAACATTATTATGTTTTACTGTGCCTATCTTCTCTTTGCAAGAGCAATCACCATCAAAAGAATATAGATGATAATAGATAATTAATCTTTGGTAATTGTGTTTTTATCTTTAGTTTTAGAAATCTTATCAGTTTATTTTTGGTATTCGAAATATAGTTGAAAGGGAACTCTACACATGAAATAAAACAGCTGCCTTGAAAAAGAAACATTGACATACCGGCTATACATTTTTAGTAAGTTTAGATTTCCCTGGGTGCTTTTTCAGTTTGCTTCTCAATTAGTAAGAAAATAGAATATGATTATATCTAATAGCAAACCAGAGACCTGAAAGGAAATAGAGCTTCCTACTAATGTAGCTTGCGGGAAGCCACCGCTTTCCACTACTATTATGAGAGTGCACCAAGGAACACGGAAGGCTGATGGACCTTGAGCATTAGCAGGACTAACACTAAGCACCGATTGTTTGTGCTGAAATAGTGGTGGCTTGAAACAATTTCCTGACCTGATAGCCTCCAAGTAAATGTTTACTGGACCTTACTAATCTTTACTGATCTTTACTGACCTTCGAGACAGTCTATCTGTTTGCCATGCTTTACTGAGGGCAAGATATATATCTAAAACTGAATAAAAAGTGGATAAGCCCAGGTTTCAGTGTGTCTCTCTTCAAGAAAGAGGCTCCACCTGGCCCCCACCCCTTAATAATTCATATTTGTGTCTAGTATTTTGTGTGTTGGCCCCTCCTTCAGATCCTGAACCCAGCCATGCAGGTTTCAACAGTAGTGAATAAGCTTGAAAATCCATTACAATTAGTATTCCTTTTCTGGGCTTCTTGCTCATAGTTGATCACTTCTCTTGTGTTAACTACTGTGAAGTATCTGGTTTCAGAGACTGCCTTCTGAAGGCGTTGCAGTTGTCTGTTGGCCTTTCATTTGATGATAACGCAGTGCTCTCTGTGGCTGGCCTCAGATTCAGGCAATCTTAAATCTTCACTGCTATTGTTTCCTGGGGGAATTTGCTCTTAATGGGCTGTATTTCACTAATAAAAATATCCTGACAGCAAAGTAGTTGCAGGGTGGGAGAAAACTAGGAGCCAGCTATTTCACAAGCAACTTACAAAACAAAATTAAGGGTATAATACTTCATAGATCTCTACTTATAGGAAAAGAGATCATTTGCAAATTGAAAGTGCCTTGCATTCTTTTTGTGCACTATTATTCCTCTATCCATGTCTAAATGGCTGGCACACTGTCCATACAATATTTTAAAAGTCAACACTAACTTCGGGTCCAAAAATCCCAGGCTCAAGTCTTTTCTGCATTTGGTGTGATGTAGGGACTGATTAGAAAGGGCAGGAAAAGTGATTGAGAACCCTCTCTAGAAATCCATGGGAGAGTCTTATCCAATAAAGAACTGTTTCTCATGATTTTTCTTTATGGCTTTGAAAAATAAACCTTGTTTCGTGAGATTTTACTAACGCCAGGAAGAATTGGTAAACGAATGTACAAAAGATTTGCTTCATTTGACTAAATGTGCATTTGGATGACTAAGTTTCTAACTTTGCATGGCACACTTGCAACTTTTCCACAGGAATAAGAAAGTGCTGAGCTTCTGCTTCTCATTTAACTAAATATGCTTGGCACTTAAAGGCTGCCCTTGACCTGAACAACCCACTGTTGTTTAGAATTTAGCCTTACTGTGATATTGTCATTTCCCAAGTGATGATAGCCATCTATGGCTAACAAAGGATTTAATTTCGAGTATCTGATCTTGTCACAGGGACAGAGGAAAACACTGGAAAAAAAGAGCGAGTTCCTGGTTATTCTTTGCAAGGGGAGGAATAGCCTTCATTATAGCCAAGGCCCAAGGCATAAACAGTCTTGCTTTGAAGAATTTCATCTATAAACCAATTCCCTATACCTTCATCAAGATTTAAAGTTATGATTTTACTAATTGTTAATATAGCTATAGAACAATACTAACTAAAGGCATTTGTTAGACTAAACAGAGAAGGATAATATGAGCTAATAAAACTTAAAAAGTTGTCTTTCAGGCCAATGATAACAAAAACTAGGTTTTTAGTCCATGATAGATGGCTAGATGTGTACAAGAGCAGAGGAAACGGCAAGCTATAAAGAAATGGATGTTTGGTTAAAATCCAAGCAAAGTGCACATAGGATTTAAAAGTATCTATTGTTACTTCATTGAGTAGCACAACAATATAGGCTTTTCGAAGAGAAATGTGGTGCAGATTTTTAAAAAATGACCATATCAGTCTTTGATGTTTGTCTACCTGATAATGAGTTTCTCCTTTATCCCTTCTCTGCCATCACCCCTGCTTCTTTGTTAGTGAATACCAATTTGCTCACATCATCAATAGTTTCTGATCCATTCCCTTCCTCAGGATTATAAATCTTGATTAATCTAAACCAGCGGATGGTAACCAACTGCCTTCAGACTGGCCGCCTATTTTATAAATAAAATTTATTGGAACATACAATGCCTTGTTATTTAGTGTCACCTATGGAAGCTTTCCTACTACAACTTAAAAGAGGTTGCTTCTTGTTTTAAAGTTTATTTTTTATTGTTGACATTATTTTTTAAAATATGTTTTATTGATTTTTTACAGAGAGGAAGGGAGAGGGATAGACAGAAATATCGATGAGAGAGAAACATCGATCAGCTGCCTTTCTGCACATCCCCAACTGTGGATGTGCCTGCAACCAAGGTACATGACCTTGACCGGAATCGAACCTGGGACCTTTCAGATCACAGGTCGACGCTCTATCCACTGAGCCAAACCGGTTAGAGCTATTGTTGACATTATTACAGATATTCCCTATTTCCCCACCCCCACACTTCACCCCTCCATCCAGTCCCTGCTCCACCTAGTCCTTCGCCATACTATTGTATGTATCCTTGGGCTATGCCTAGATGCATATAAATTCTTTGATTAATCTCTTCCTGTCCTGCACACCTTCATGCCCTCTGAGATTTGTCAGCCTGTTCTGTGCATTCACACCTCTGGACCCATTTTGTTTATCAGTGTATTTTATTCATCAGATCCCACATATAAGTGAGATTATATGATGTTTGTCTTTTTCTGACTGGCTTATTTCACTTGGTCTCCAGGTTCATCATGCCGTTGCAAAAGGTAAGATATATTCCCTTTTTAAAGCTGTATACTGTTCCATTATGCAAATATTCCACAGCTTTTTTATCCACTCATTCACTGCTGGGCACTTGCGCTGTTTCCAGATCTCAGCTATGGTAAATAATGCTCCTTTGAACATAGCGGTACATATATTTTTTTCTGATTGGTGTTTTGAGTTTCTTAGGATATATTCCCACAAGTGGGATTTCTGGGTCAAAGGCAGTTTCATTTTTAATATTTTAAGGAAACTCCATGCTGTTTTCCACAGTGGCTATACCAGTCTGCATTCCCACCAGCATGTACTAGGGTTCCCTTTTCTCCACCTCCTTGCCAGCACTTGTTATTTGTTGATTTTTTAAATGGTAGCCATTCAGTTTTGGGTAGTACAGGCATTTTAATGATTTAATTCTTTCAATCCATGAAAATGGTATGTGCTTCCACTTGTTTGTATCTTCCTCTATTCCTTTTTTTCAATGTCTTACAATTTTCTGAGTATAGGCCTTTTACCTCCTTGGCTAAATTTATTCCTATGTATCTGCTGTTTTTTGTTGAAATGGTAAAATGGGATTATGCTTTTTAGTTTCTCTTTCTTATAGTTCATTATCAGTACATAAAAATGCCATTGATTTCGGGATGTTAATTTTGTATCCTGCTACTTTGCTGAATTCATTTATTAAATCTAGTAGCTTTTTGGTGGAGTCTTTAGGATTTTCTATGTATAATATCATGTCACCTGCAAATAACAACAGTTTTATTTTCTCCTTCCCAGTTTGGATGTCTTTTATTTTTTCTTCTTGTCTGATCACTGTGGCTAGGACTTCCAGTGTTCTGTTGAATACAAGTGGTGAAAGCAGACATCCCTGCTTTTCCTGTTCTTAAGAGAAATGCTTTTCGTTTTGCCCATTGAATATGATGCTGGCTGTAGGTTTGTCATACATGGTCTTAATTAAGCTGAGGTTTGATCCCTCTATTCTACTTTTCAGAGAGTTTTGCAGAGAATTTTTATTAAAAATAGGTGCTGCATTTTGTTGAATGCTTTTTCTGCATCTATTAATATTATTATGCAATTTTAACCTTCATTTTGTTTATGTAGTGTATCACATTCATGGAATGTTTTTAGTATATTGCTGAATATTGGCCTGTAATTTTCTTTCTTTGTAGTGTCTTTATCTGGTTTTGGAATTAGGATAATGCTGGCCTCATAAAAAGAGTTTGGAAGTCTTCCCTCCTCTTGAATTTCTTGGAATAGTTTGAGAAGGATAGGTGTTAGTTCTTTTTTGAATGTTTGGTAAAAGTGGCCTGTGAAGCTGTCCAGACCAGGGCTTTTGTTTGTAAGGAATTTTTTTTCTTAAATATATTTTATTGATTTTTTACAGAGAAGAAGGGAGAGGGAATAGAGAGTTAGAAACATCCATCAGCTGCCTCCTGCACACCCCCTACTGGGGATGTGCCTGCAACCAAGGTACATGCCCTTGACCAGAATCAAACCCGGGACCCTTCAGTCCACAGGCTGACGCTCTATCCACTGAGCCAAACCGGTCAGGGCTGTAAGGAATTTTTTGATTATTGCTTCAATTTCATTAGTTGTAATGTCTATTCGGGTTTTCTTATTCTTCCTGATTTAGTTTTGGAAGATTGTATGTTTCCAAAAATTTATCCATTTAACCTAGGTTTTTCAATATGTTGGCATATCATCGTTTATAGTATTTTTTTTTTTTTTTTTAGAATCCTTTGTATTTCTGTGATGTCAGTTTTTACTTCTCCTCTTTCATTTCTTGTTTTATTTATTTGGGTCCTCTCTCTTTTGTTTCTTGATGAGTCTGGTTAAAGGCTTGTCAATCTCGTATTTCTTTTCAAAGAACCAGGTCTTGGTTTCACTTATCTTTTGTATTTTTTTTTAGTCTAGCTGCCATTTATTTCCACTCTATTATTTTTTTTCCTTCTGCTTACTCTTGACATTATTTGTTGTTCTTTTGGGTGTAGGATTAGACTGTTTGATGTTTTTCTTGCTTCTTGAGGTAGGCCTGTATTGCTATGAACTTCCTTCTCATGATTGCTTTCGCTGTGCCCCACGGATTTGGGTTTGTTATGCATTCATTTTTATTTGTTTCCAGATAACTTTTGATTTCTTCCTTGATTTCACTGTTATCCCATTTATTATTTTATAACATGTTATTTAGCTTCTGTGTGCTTGAATGTTTTGCAGTTCTTTTTATTATAGTTGATTTCTAGTTTCATATTATGTGGTCAGAGAAGATGCTTGATATAATTTCAATCTTCTTGAATTTATTAAGACTTATTTTGCATCCTAACATGTGGTTTATCTTTGAGGATGTTCCATGTGCACTTGAGAAGAATGTATATTCTACTGCTTTGGGATGAAATGTCCTGTAAATATCAGTTCAGTCCATCTGGCTCAGTGTGTCATTTAAGGTCACTGTTGCCTTGTTGATATTTTGTCTGGAAGATCTATCCATTGATGACAGTGGAGTGTTAAGATCCCCTACTATGACTGTATTGCTGTAAATCTCTCTTCTAACGTCCACCAAAATTTTCTTTATGTTTTTAGATACTCCTGTTTTTGGTGCCAATATGTTTACAAAGGTTATACAGTCTTGTTGGGTTGATCCCGGTATGTGGTGTCCTTCTTTGTCTTTTTTATGGCCTTTGTTTTGAAGTCTATTTTGTCTGACATAAATATTGCTACCCCAGCTTCATTTTTCTTTCCATTTGCATGGACTATTTTTTTTCCATCTCTCCACTTTCAGTCTGTATCTTTTTTTCTGAGGTGGGAGTTATGTAGACAGCATATATGGGTCATATTTTCTTATTTATTCTGCTACCCTATTTTGATTAGAACATTTAAGCCATTTTCATATAAAATGATTATTGATAGGTACATATTTATAGCCATTTTATTCTTTTAATGGTATACATATATTATATAATAATAATAATAATAATTATTATTATTATTATTATTATTTATAAAGCAGGCCCTTTAACATTTCTTGCAATATGAGTTTGGTGGTGATGAACTCCTTTGGCAATTTGTTGTCTGGAATGCTCTTTTATTTTGATTTCAATGTTAAATGATAGCTTAAATGGATAGAGTACTCTTGGTCTTAGGTTCTTGGTCTTCATCACTCTTAATATTTCATGCCAATCTCTTCTAGTCTGAAATGTTTATGTTGAGAAATCAACTGACAGTCTAATGAGAGCTCCCTTGTAGGAAACTAACTGTCTTACTCCTGCTGCTTTTTAGATTCACTCTTTGTCTTTAACCGTTGGTATTTTAATTATGATCTGTCTTGGTGTTGGCCTTTTTGTATCCAGTTTGATTGGAACTCACTGTGCTACCTGAACTTTATTTTCCAATTATAGTTGATGTACAATATTATATTAGCTTCAGGTATACAACTCAATGCTTAAACGTTATACAATTTACATTTGATCATCCCAATAAATCTCATACCCATCTAATACCATACATAGTTATTATAATACTAGTGGCCCAATGCACAAATTCGTGCACATTGAAAGGAATTAATTAGAAGAAACATTTTAATATAGCTATTCGCCCTTTCTTTATAATAGAAACGTCAACCAAATTCATAATCGACAATGACAGATCAAAACACATGTGTGCCGGCGAGAGCTTTATGTGTGTAGCGCATGCGCGAGTCAACTTAGCCTTTTATAGATATAGAATAAACTTGCTTAATTAGATCTGCTTTCTGATTTAGCTAAACTTTTTTCAGCCCAGTGAAGCACCCCAACTTCTCTTTCAGGTAATTGTCAGCAACATAGCAGTAAATGTCAACATGAAGCAGGTTATTCTTGTAGATCATGCAGGGAGAACAAAGGGTAAAATATTTAACTGCAGCAGTGTTTGACTATATTCTTCACAGTGAGAAAACCTGAAGTCATTTTCAAGGTCCACCATTTCTTACTTCTTCTCAGTTGGGTCAAGTTTCTAAACTTTCTAAATCTCCATTTTCTGGCTAATGAAAAGAAAATAGGATTCCACTGAGTCTCCTATCTACCTACTCCAGGACTTCTGTGAGGATCAAATGAGACGAGACACAGGAAAACTCTTCATAAACATTTGGTTAAAGTGTAAAATGTTTCCACCTGGCTATAAAGCAAGTTGTGTTCCTGGGCTGAAGAAACTGCAAGGAGGCTAGTCACTAGGGAGAGGAAGCCAGGCATTGCTACATGACATCATTACCCAGTGCCCACAGCAACTGTTTCCAGGCTGGTCTGGGCTAAGGGCCGCACTTTGTGCCTTAGAGTCTTGGCAGCATTGGCTGTGATTTGGTGGGGTGTCGTTCTGGGGTGGTGGCAGGGCCTGTGTCCCACTTGAGGGAAGCTGATTGTTGCTTTGTGGGTGTCAGGTCGGTGGCACCGTTTACTGTTAAATGGCCAGTACACATCATGGCAGCTCCTGCATTGAGCACCTGCCCCCTGGTGGTCAGAGTGCATCATAGCTACCTGTTGAAGGGTCACTTAGCATATTAGTCTATATATATATATATATATATATATATATATATATATATATATATAGTATTGATTATACTCCCTATGCTGTATTTTACATCCCCAATATGTACTTCTTATCCCTTCACCTTTTTCACCCATTTCCCCCCCCCACCCCCCCGCCCAATCTGGCAACCCTTAAAATGTTCTCTGTATCTATGAGTCTGTTTCTGCTCTGCCTGTTTGTTTATTTTGATTTTTAGATATGTATTTATTGCCATTTTATCGTTCCTATCTTGATTCTTTTTTTTCTTCTTCTTCCTCCTCCTCCTTCTTCTTCTTCTTCTTCTTCTTCTTCTTCTTCTTCTTCTTCTTCTTCTTCTTCTTCTTGCAGACCCTTTAACATTTCCTATAATACTAGTTTGGTGTTGATGAACTCCTTTAGCTTTTTCTTATCTGGGAAGCTCTTTATCTGACCTTTGATTCTAAATGATAGCTTTACTGGATGGAGTAATCTTGGTTGTAGGTCCTTGCTCTTCATCACTTTTAATGTTTCTTGCCACTCCCTTCTGGCCTGCAAAATTTCTGTTGAGAAATCAGCTGACAGTTGTATGGACACTCCTTTGTAGGTAACCAACTGTCTTTCTTTTACCACTTTTAAGATTCTCTCTTTGTCTTTAACCTTTTGCATTTTAATTATGATGTTGCTTGGTGTGGGACTATTTGTGTTAATCTTGTTTGGTACTCTGTGCTTTCTGGACTTATACGTCTATTTCCTTCACCAGGTTAGGGAAGTTTTCCATCATTATTTTTTCAAATAGGTTTTCCATTTTTTGCTCTCTCTATCTTCTACTTTTGGCACCCCCATGATGCAAATGTTGGTATGCTTTAAGTTGTCCCAGAAGCTTCTTATACTATCATCATTTTCTTAGAATTTTGTTTCTTTTTGCTATTCTGATTGGATGTTTTCTGCTTCTGTTTCTTCCAAGTCTCTGATTTGCTCTTCTGCTTCATCTACTCCACTGTTGATTTCCTATAATATATTTTTCATTTTAGTTAATGTATTATTCATTTCTGACTGGTTCTTTATTATGTTTGCTGATTCTATGTTTGCTTCCTATCTCTTGGTTCAAATTCTCACTAATAGAACTCAGTGTATTTGGCAACATTGGAAACTTGATGGCTCCATGAAAAAAATAAAAGAAAAATGTAACAAAGAGGTTTCATCTCAAATATATCATAAGGAAGAGAACATTTCTGTTTTTAATTAATTATCCATTTTCTTTGTGGAATATGGCTTCAGGAAATCAAATAAATTATTTGAAACAATGTTTATGGGCTACTAATTTATTTCATTAAAGCATCAAGTTAATGAGTTGAAGTTTCAGATGCACCAGTGAACCAGTAAATTTACTCTGGCTTGGAACCAACAACTCTACAAATTCAACCAATCATCTTGAAAAATTGTCCCTAGAGGCTGGTTGAGTTTGGGTGGATGGTTCAGGGCAAATTCATTCTCACCACCCTCTGGGAAATCCACTCAATGTTGTGTCAAGAGTGGTTCCTTCATAAAGGGACAGCAGCCTCTTGGTATAAATGTAGCAAAGCCTTGTGGTTGAGCATATGGACATCCCAGAGAAGCTATCTGAGTTTTTATCCTGGTTCCAAGCTTACTAAATGTCCGACTGTGAGCAAATTACTTAACCCCTCTGCTTCAATTTCTCCATCTGAGAAGTAGGTCAGATGGTAGGATATAATTCATAGCATAATTGAAAGGATGAATTCAGGTGACATATTTAAAGTTTTTAGTGTAGCCTCTGGCACATCAGTAACTGCTCAGAAAATATTACTAAATAAGGTATCTTGTTTTATAAAGTGGCTTCTTGACTGTCATGATGGTGCCAGAACTCAAAGGATCCTGCACATATTTCTTGTCACTCTGTTTGGTTTCAGTAGAAAGGGTTATTATTATGAATTCAACATACATAGTATTCTCTGGCAGGCCTGGATCTCCATTCTTTATGGAATGTGTTAAGTTGGATGTGACCTGCCAACAGCTAATTGCCATTTAAATGAGTGCCAATGGAAGCCCAGATTTCTATCCCTCAGCTGAGTGAGTCAGGGATTTTAACCCAGCAAAATGTCTGTTTATGGAATAAATCATTGAAAGAAAGCTCTCTTTGTGTGGCATTTTCTAGTTTTACCTGATCTCTGTTACTGAATCCAATGGTGCTCTGTGTGAGAGGTTGTGTGTGAGGAATTTAACCATGAAAAATCTCCATCTTTTGCAAGTATTCTATGTCTTGACGATCTCAGGAATTTCATTGGCAAGTTGTCATGAGTCTTCTGTTGCAGAGATTGGAATGCAACACTAGATATGAGATAAACAGATGGTGATCAGAGACTTTCCATTTTCTACTGAGAAAGTTAAAAATATTGAGGAAAATTAGAATCACCATTCAAGGAACAAAAATGTCCAGACTCTTTATCAGTTAAAATCATTACCTGAAGCAAAAGTTTCTCCCCAAACACAAACTTTATTTTTTATGTAAAATAATTTCTTTTCACTTTCTGTAGTGTTCAAGCCATTCTTCCAAAGATAAAAGTGAAAATTATATAGTATTTGAGGCAACTATGATTTTGTGATGTGGGCGATAGCATTTTCCTTATAGTCATCATTAGACCTACCTCTAAATACTTTGCCTGGTATTTAATAATATTTTCAAACCTTTCTAAACTTATATAAAGGCTTGAAGCCCCCATGCTTTGGTCAAACTAGTTGAGTCCCAGAATTTCTAGGACCTTTTTTATTCTGTTATCATAGAAATGATGCATTTGGGAAAATACAGCATCATGCTTATATTTATTTGCTAGAAATGCTGTGTCATTTTTCTCAGGTTGATATCATTCGAGTCTTTACTGGAGCTTTCAGTGGAGTGATTCCCGAGTGATCTGCACTTAACTGGTGCAGGAGGGACTGCCGGGTGCTCCACTCCTTGGGCCTTTCTTTCTTTTTGGTGAGAAAGTGTAAGCAGGAGGCTGGCCCACAGGTCTAGGTTCAGTGCTTTTCTAGATAAATAATTGGTTAAATGGGAACCAGTAAGGGTTATATTGTGTGGTAGGTAAAATAATGGTGTCCCCAAAGATGTTCTTACTGTAATCTCCAGAATTTGTCAATATTTTACCTTGTACCACAAAAGGGACTTTACAGATGTAATTTATTTTATCTTTTAGCTTTATTGAGGTATAAATGACAAATAAAATTTTAATGTATTTAAAGTATTCAATGTGATGATTGTGTATATGTATACATTGTGAAAGAATTCCAACCATTGAGTTAATTAACACATCCATCACCTCACATATTTACCTTTTCTTAATTTCTTTCTTCTCATTTTTGTTTGTTTTGTGTGGGTTGTTGTTGTTGTTTTGAGGCCTCTTAAGTTCTATTTTCTTAACAAATTAAAATAATACAATATACAGTATTACCAACTATAGTCTGTTTAAATTCTTTCCAGCCAGCAGGTTCATGTGTTTTAATAGATACACTATTGTCTCTTTGTCCTGCATTACAGTCATTTAGCTGAGAGAAAAAAAATCACTCATCTTGGTTTAGTTATAGAAAACTACACACCTTTTCTGTGAACAAATATTTAAGCATAAATGATTCCCAAATTTAGTTACTGCATATAGCTAAGATGGGAAAGTTCAATTTCAATTCAATAAACATTCAGTGAAAAGCCACTATCTTCAAGTCATAAAAATTGTATGAGAGGAAATTTGAAGAATGAAGCTTGTCCATAAAGAGCTGACAGTCCTATGGGTACAACAAGTACGAACATAAGTAAGCATACAAGGCAGTGTGTGATAAAGGTTGCAGATGATGAGAGTGAAAAGAGCAGGGTTTTGCCATCAGAAGGACCTGTATTATTTATGTCACCCATTAATAGGTTTTCCATTATTCTTGATTTCCTTATACTAAGTTTTTATCTCAAAAATGGGCAAAATAATTTCTACTTCACAAATTGATTAAATGAAAAGATTGACTGCTTGTTTTACTGATTATTTCAAGAAATAGCAGATGCCTAGTGCCTACTATGCCTTGGCCACTATTCCAAGTTCTGGGAATATATTTATAAATGAAATAAAGTCCCAGTGTTTACGGACCTTATATTGTGATTGAAAGAGACATATAATAAACACATAAATGGATAAATATAAGTTAATGAAAAAATACAAAGTAAAGTATAGATCAGGAATATCTCAGATCATCTCACAATTCCTGACATCGTGTGCCAACCAAATAGATGTAAGTTCCTATCAATGGATGGAAGAATTCTAAGGTATGAATTTTGCAAAATTGAATGAAATAGCCATTGGTTTTTAAGTTTGGGGAAGGTGTCAGCAGGAAGGGAAAGGACTTGATGCTGAGAGAAGAGAATGCACATGGATCTGGAAATGGTAACATGTGTGTTATTTTGGAGAAAGTGCATTATTTCCCACAGCCATCAGACCTCACCAAACACCGTGTTTGAGTTTAACTTTTGAGTAAAGGCCATTGTAAGCACTAGGGGCTTTGGCTTAAACCTGGGAAGCATTCTTTCCTCCAGCGATTTAACGGATTGCCTCTGTAGCTTCCTACACTTCAGCCAGCTCTGCAAGTTTGGGCCAACTTCTTGACCCAGGAAACTGGACCACCAGGCAGGCTCTCCATACTCAAGTTTTATCTCCATTCTCTCAGTAATTTTCCTTCTCCTTCTCTTTCTAAATCTGGCTGCTGTTTCCAGTAGAAGAAGTCCCTCCTTGCTTGCCAGAGATATTTTCCTAGCTTGTTTTAATAATCTTAATTTGCTGGGTTAGGATTTCCAAGACAAACTTATCTTGAGATATAAAAAAGGAGAGGCTGGGTGCGAGTGTGGGATGCTGGAGGGAAGCGAGGGCAGGGATGCCTTCGGTTTACCACAGGATGTTCAGACTCTCCCACGGAAGGCAAAGCAAACAAACAGCAAACTGCCTGGATCTTGGGCTTATGCCCACAAGGGCTGCTGCAGAAGGGCAGGGAATTCCTAAATGCTGACTGCTGTGGGCTACATGAGTGTGCCAAATGACGGCCCAACATCAACTTTCAGTTCTTTGGATTTTTAAATTTTCAAGTTTTGTTTCCTTGAGGATAAAGGGTCCGTATCCTTCCTCATCTTTGCTCAAATTTCTACCACTTGAGCTTTCTTTCTTCAAGAGCAAGAAGCTGCTCCCAGCCCCCAGCTTTCTCCCTTCTTGAGGTTTTGTGTCTTCCTTTTCTCTACAAGTTTGTTTGGGGTTTTTTTTGAAAGAATCATCCATTCATACTTTCTCTATTGCAGTTCCGTTCTTCTGTTAACTTAGTTTCTGCTCTCGTCAGTCTACTGAAATAGTGTTCTCAAATGTCCAAACTATGCCAATTTGGTAATTTTGATGGTCCACTCAGAGTTCTTTTCCTGTTTGACCTCTGCATCATCTGAGTCCTGGTCACCTCTTGGCCTCTAGGTTTATTATATTCTTTTGGTTTTTCTTTTTATCTGGGTAGATATTCAGTAAAATTATTTGTTTTTCTTTTTGTCCCTCAAATGTAGGTATTTTTGGAGGGCTTCATTTTCAGCTCCTTTATCTTTCCTATCTTTTGGCATGTTTTCGGTAGCCTCAACCTGTCTCTCAAAATCTAGGTCCAAGTTCCCAACTGTCTGATAAATATTTTCACACATGTTCTTTCACCAGCTTCTCAATTTAAGCTCTTCAAAGATATGGTTCATTTTCTTCTTCCAATGTCTCCAACCAGGTATCTAAAAAAGAATCATAATTAATGCATTTCTTTCAAGAAATATAGCTGAAAAATAATACATGAGAACTGCATGGTCCGTTCTTCAATTGCTAGTGCTTTTCACGTTGTGTTCCCCTGGTAATGGTTTTAAGATAGTTTGGTACACATTTTTAAGAACAATTTTCAGCATCGGATCCAATACACTTTTTAAAAACTAAACATAAGAATTCTCGCGTTTGAAACCCATTTCTAGAAGATGCTTTAGAAGAGCTACTCCATTTTAATACACGTATCATTGTTACTGAAGCTTACCACAGCTCTTTACAAGCTAAGCTTCTAAGTTCCAAGTTGTTTTAGACTGAACATTATTTTATTTTCTATTTTATATAAGTTCTTTTGTGAATATCGTAATTCTCTATACAGCTTGGAGAAGCCCACGGTGATATGAGCGTTGTTTCAAATTCTCACAGCCACCTGCTACTTTATTGCACAAATGCGAGGTTTAGACATTGTTTTTCTTCCCAAGTCTCCAGCAGCTGCCTGCTCAGGCACCGAGGGAGGCTTGTGCAGCTCATCATAGGCAGGGCTTCCTGTCAATAGGAAAGAGGAAGCAGTGCTTTTGGATGAACCCTCATTGTCCCGGCTGGAACAGTGATCATCGGGCAGTGATAAGGGCCTTTTTCTCCCTGCGTGATCTACGTGCGTCTGACTAACCTCGTTAAGGAGAAGAGGAAGCGCGGGGTGGGCACAGACAGTGTTGGGAACGCTTTCTTTCTTTGGCCTCTCCTATCCCAGCCACAGACAGAATCTAAGAGGCCTGAAGGAAGATGATTCTTTTAAGTAGTCAGAATGCTTATCTTGCCATGGTTTTGAATTTCCTTGCTTTAGAGAGTAAATATAAAATTACATCATCACATCAGTTAAATGAAAAAGTAATTAATAGACTATCTTTGTAATTAAGATGGGCTACTGTAATGTGTTCTACACTGGGTTTGATTTTTTTTATTGTTATCATTTTTTTGTTTGTAGTAATTCATGAGTTTAGCATCTTCTACTTAAGAAGGCTATGCCTCAGGATAGCCTTGTGTTTCATCTTTATATATTCCTCACTGTTTCCATCTCATTCTTGTTTCCTTCAATGGGCCTTATACCTAAAATATGCTTCTTAAATATTTGTTGAATAAATGCTTGCTATAATGAAAGGCACCATCAGCTTGCTTTTCCTGTACCCAAAACTTGAGGTAAGTATATTTTCTATTACATTAAAAATTACTTTTAATATGTTAAGCCAAAACCATCATTCCCATTTTCCAGATGACAAAACTGGACCCACAAGATTAAATGATTATTTGTGTGTGTGTGTGTGTGTGTGTGTGTGTGTGTGTGTGTGTGATGGTAAATCAAAGATCTGGGAAGTGAATTGGCTTGTAGATAACAAGTACATTAACAATAGTCTCTGATTTTAGCTGTTCTTCCCAGAGGCCTATGAGCCTAAAATAGAATGAAAAGACTCCCATAATTTAAATAACTTTTTTGTAAGGGATATTACCTTAGTGATAAAGCTAAGAGGGAAATTGAAGGACAGCTAACAGATGATTCTGGTGTGACTCCCTTACCCAGAGGTCAAGAGTAGCATGGTTCCATTGTTCAAAAGCATTTCTATTGAAACTGGCATTTTGTGAAATTCCATCCCAAATGCTCCCCATCATAAAATTCTATTTAAAAGTAGTAAGGGCCAGAATGGGCTCCCACACCCCAGCAAACTGCGATTGAAATGTATTTTCCAGTCAAGTTTAGGAAACAAAAAATAAAACAAAGTAAAAACAAAAGTTTTATTTATTTATTATCACTATATTGTAAAATAAAATATTTTTAGTTCTTTCTATATACAGTAGCGTGCAGGTTCGAGCCTTTGAATTCAGATAATTTGGGTTTGAGCCCCAGATTCAATATCTTGAAATTTTATTAAATCACTGTGAGCTAAATGACATTATTTTTACAATGTTAAAATATAAATGAGCAAGAGTGTGAGATAAAGTGTTTAACACAGCAATAGTATTAGATGAGGTGATGGTTGGGGGGCCAGGGGGTAGATAGAGGGGATAAGTGGTGATGGAAAAACAAAATAAAATAAAAATACTAGTTGTTGCAATTGTTCATAATTAATTTAAATTTTACTGTCATTATTAACTTAAATATACTCTTACTTTTAGTCACCAATTGTATCTGTATTTGTAATGCTACCAATTCAAGTACTAACCTTTTCTTAACCAATGAATGACATGCTTTCTGAGTGAATATATTAGGTGCAATTCATATTGATTATGTGTGCGAATAGTGTCTATTTGCAAAAGAACATTTTTCTGAAAAAGCATAGAAATATGTGATAGATGTGTGGTATTATTTACTTCTCTTATTAGCTGAGCATTCTTTACTTGAATTTATACCATAAAATAGCATATTACTTTACAGAATTCAAGAGTCATAATGTGTGTGTGTGTGTGTGTGTGTGTGTGTGTGTGTGTGTGTGTGTGTGTGTTAAACTAAACAGATATATGTCCTGGTCAACATGGAAATGACAGGTTTGACTTGTTTAGGTAAGATGCTTGAGTTGAATTTTAGAGTTTCCAGAAATACAAATACATGATCTAATATAACAAATATGGTGTGATACCAGCATGACAGATTTTTTAAGGCAGAAATCCTTCCTAAAATGTTACAAAAAATAAGTAGAATAGCACATAAGGCAGGATTTCCAGTATGCATCTGGAGAACATTCTGAATGTGCTCTATGGATGTTCCATACTTTAGAGACATGTAACTTCAAATTTACTTAAATCTAAGAAATTAAAATGTTAATATGAAATCCTTTAGTTTTAAATGACTTTATAATGATGTTAACACAATGCTATGGAATGTGACATGAAATGGTAAGTATGGTACTTGGAGGTATACATTTGAAAACTATACTAGGAATTTACACCTACCTCCAAATCCCTGTATGTTTATAGTTCCAGATTAAGGGCTCAAGTCAAGGGTGCTGGGTTGTGTTTGTCTATTGGCCATCTTCCTCTCATACATCATTCTGGCCTCCATCACAAGCCTTTTGCATCTCACTCCCCTCTCTTACACACAGAATAGGGCTACTATGTAAGGCAACTTCAAAGGATGGATGTAAATGGTGTCCCCTGGAGTCATGCAATACTAAGCCTCTTGACCATAGGCAACAACCCTGTCCAAAATATGTCAAAAATACATATCTAAAGAAATAGCAGCTTAGAAGTTCAAATTGATGATGCAAATCCTCCCTTATTAACAAATCTATTTTTTTGTTATTAATCTTTATCCTCTTATCCCAGCTCCGCCTACCTGTACCTCCAAGTATAAGTATAAACAATTACATCACTGACTACTTAACGTCTTAAACTATTGCCTTATTTTGTGACATGTTTTTTGAAACCTATTTGGATTTTTCTTTCTACTTCTCTTTGATCTTGGATGGAGAGGCATATCCTACCTAAACCTCTTAATATGCAATAAAAAGAATCACCATTCTTCTTTTGGTTTGGTCAAGACAATGTTTTATCACTGACAGAACTGGGGCTTGTAGAAGGGCCTGATTAAACTCCACAGCACCGCTCTCAAAAACTAAGTGATATAAGCTGACGTTTTACTTTCTGTTAAATAGCCCAATTATCACTTGTTATTTATAAGTTGCCTAGAGTCTTCTTATGTTGATGGTTATTTTTCAAAAAGTACAGCCAGCTAGAGAAATGGATTCTATAGATTCCATAAGTTTGGGTTCATTTCATAAAGTACACTAATAATACAACTATCTTGTGGTGTGGGAGCTGTAAAGAATTTTTTTTTTATTTTCTTGTTTTTACTGTATTTGAAACTGATAAGTATTCATTCCTCCAGATAAGCAACCTATTTTTAGCCAGGAACTAGTTAAGGTCAGGGATTCTGCCTTATTATCTGTTTCCTTAATGTACACCTCACTCAGTGTTTGGCAGGAGTGGGCACTGAATGGGTGTGTGTGTGTGTGTAAGTTTAATATCCTTTTTTGGATCTACTCTAATCTCATTATATCTTTGAGGTACAAGCAACGAGATGTACAAAAACGAATTTAGATATCAATTGTTTTTGTTTGTTATTTTATAGCTAATAGAATACGATGGTACCATTTTTGTTTATTTTTGAGCCATAGAAATAAATTGAGATAAACCATTAGTAATTTCTTCAATATGATAATCCATTGCTACTGAGGTATTTTTAATCTTGTTATTTGAAATAGTGCACCTGTAGAGAGTTAAAAAATTGAATGGGCTAGTTATGCAGAAGTTACAACATTAATGCTTACATTTGGATGATGCCTTTCAATTTCATGCCTAGTACCTCAGTTTACTCATATAACAACACAGTGAGATAGATACCTTTTTATCTCCCTGTTACATAAGAAATTGAGATACAGAGAAAGTAAGTCATTTGTTCGCTTTACACAAATCACATCATTATAACTCAGATTATCTGTTTCCAAACTCAGCGCTCCTTCTTAGACTTGGGCAAGTTATTTATCTTTCTGAACCTCCGCTTCTACACATATAAAATGGGAATCATAATATTCACCTTTCAGGGTTTTTATAAGAAATAAAAATAATAATTGTTAAGTGCTTGGCACTCAATGAATAGTGACTATGCTCTGACTTTGAACATAAAGGGCATATGTAGCTCAGTTAACGACAATAAAACCAGCCAATCTGAAGTATTTATGTTCCCACATATGATAGGAATGAAACTGCTAAAACGAAAAACAGGAGTAGTCTTATAGTCGGAGGTCAGAGGTGACACATACTCAAATGAATGTCCTACAAAATAACAAACGGTCATTGCTAATGAGTTACCCAGAAGGAACACACAGCACTGAATGCTGATGACCATAACCACACCCCTGAGTCCTGGAGAGCTAGAGGACTGTGTCTGGATATCTCAAAATCCCCCAGAGAGGGAGACTGCCAACACCCAATAAACATTGATGGAATGAATAAAATAACCTCTCTCATAATGTTGTCTTATGTTGGGTTACTAAATCAGTTTTGTCTTCATAAAGCTTATTCTGTGATCACACTTTGTCTTCCATGTCGTTTTTAAGTGCTTCCATTCCATGAAATACCAAATATATTCCCTTGAGCATAACAGATGCTTAACAGATATTACTTACAGGAGTGATTGTAAGAGTATGTGATAGATGTATTCTTGCATCGCTCGCTTTGGATTGTCCTAGATTGCTTGGTGTATGGAAAAGAGCATTTAGTAGCCCATGTTTTCATTCAGTGTAGGTGATTTCATCACAGAATTTAGAAATTTTAGTTAGTATCTGCCCTATATATGTTCATTTTCCATTGGTTTAAAACTTGGGAAAGTATTTAATTTGCCCACTATTTTACTAGTAGGATGCTGTGTTACTAAATTACTTAATAGCCTACTATGTTCTTAGTATAGTGTTTTGGGCATTGGACTGGCCAACACAAGGTCTGAAAATGATGCCAAGTGGGAAAAAGGAGGTGCAAGCAGTGGTAAAAAAACAAAACAAACAAAAAAAAAAACCTGGACATTTCACTCTTTTATTTCCTATGTGGAAATAGATAAGAAAATGAGGTTCTATGGCCTACTTTTGCCATCATTATAATTCATCACTAAATATGGGATTTTTTAAGTTAGAAAGACCAAGAACTTTTAAAGGGATACTTTTTTAGTAAGTTATTCATAATCACAGTCTAAAACTGGAAGAGATTGACTGACATGGGAGCTGTGAGTCCCCTATGAACAGAAACTTTCAAACATATACTTTAGAGACAAGATCCATAAATGAAATAACGGGGTCATTTATTGAATGAAGTCTATGATTTTATCTCTATGATTCTAAGCATGGACTCTCACTTTATGTTTTTATGAAAAAAATGACCTAATATCTTTACTTAGGATGTTCTGAGAAATTGACCCCAAGAGAAAAATCTCTTGAGAAGTAGAAAACTGTAAGTCACATTTTTAAAAAGCCTGTTGAATGCTGGAGAAGAATGAGCATCTACAGTCTGGCCTAAGCCATAGATGGCTTTTCTTTTTGGTGAAATGTGTGGTGCTCATTTTCAGAGATTTAATTTTACATTGTTTTAGCTGAGGAAAATCAGTTTTTCAAAGGGAGACATTTGAAGTGTCTTACTCCCTCCCTACCTCATTAGGCAAAATAATAGGATCAACAGTTAAACTTTTAAGAGAAAACAATTTGGGAGGAGCTACTTTAAGTGAATTTATATTTGGGATTAGGAAGTGACTTTAGAGACTGCATCAAGAGACAAATAGTTCAATTTGCCAGGGAGCTGAAGAAATTTAAAGAATCTCTATATTGTTCTTTCTGCCATGGTAAGCATAAAAAATTTATTTAGTAAAGGTGGCTTACTATGACATAAACTACCTATTAAAGGTCAACTAAAACATTTATACAGAACAAACCGAAGAACATCATGTACCCAAAAGAACAGTGTATTCAGACCCTGTATTAGTTTCCTACTGATGCCTAAGCAATTATTGCAACTTTAGTGGCTAAAAGCAACACAAGTTTCTTATCTCTCAGTTTCTGTGGTTAGGAGTCCAGGTGTGGCCAGACCCTGTTCTCAGGGTCACGAGGCTGCAAAGAAGGTTTTAGCTGGAGTTAGATTTCATCTGGGGTTCAGGGTCCTCTTCTAAGCTCAACGCTCTTTGGCAGAATTCAGTTTCTTGAAGACTGAAGCCCTCATCTCAGAGGCTTTCTGCCAATCTCTCGTAAGTGGTTCTATCTACAACATAGCAGTTCGCTTATTCCAGGCCAACCTGAAAGCATCTGCTTTGGATCTCTAACTTCTTCTGACTCTGACGTCCAGATTTTTTAAAATGCTCATATGATTAGGTCAGGTGCACACAGGATGGCCATCCCTTTTGATGAACTTAAATTCAGTGGATTAGGGACTTCAATGACATCTGCAAAATCCCTTCATCTTTGTCATATAAGCTCACATAATCTTAGGAGTGAATGCACAGAGTAGATTGCCTCAGGCCTTATGTGCAAAGAAGCAGAAGTCACAGAGAACAGTTGAATGTCAACCACACTTAAATACCTCATGAACAATCTTCTAGTGAAGAATACAGTTACTTACTAATTGGTGATTGGCTTTGCCTCCCTAAAGAAAGGAAATAGCAGACAAGTCATGACAACTTATTTTCATTCTTAGGATAACTGGTAGATACTCTACAGGACCACTGTGTTGAGAATGCGTCTAAGGCCACAGCTGGGCTTATTAGGAAGCAATGCTGTGACTGATGAGAAATGTCTGATATGGCAAAGGGAGTTGTATATTGATATAGCTATTTGTCATCTCTTATCTGTATCTTGAACTATTTTCTCCTTGAAAATTTTAGTCTTATTTTATAGTTGTAAAGGCATTACAGGTTTAATTGTTTTCAATTGTGATGCTTTTTTAATGCCTTGAAAGCAAACTTTCAGAGATTTATTTCAGGTAAGTTCAAAATTAAGTTGATTGTTAAAGAAAAATATTTAGGAAATTAGTATTTTTGTTTATTAATTTGCAAAATATTTATAGTGTACCTATTATAGTGTACCTATTATAGTGCACCTATGTGCCAGACAAGTTTTAAGTGCTTTACAGGTATAAACTGATCTAATCTGTGTAAACAATCCCATGAAGTAGATTGTATTATTTCCATTTTACAGATGAGAAAGCCAAAGCACTGTGGGGATATGTAATTTACCCATACTCACATAGCTTTTAAGTGGAGGAGCTGAAATTATGAGATATTGACAATGAGGATGGATAGAAGGGGTGGATATAAGAGATAGCTTAAGACATGGAGCCAGGCCAGTGTTGCTCAGTGGCTGAACGTCAAACCATGAACCCAGAGGTCACTGTTTGATTACTGGTCAAGGCACATACCCAGGTTGCAGGCTCAATCCCCAGTTGAGGCCACACAGGAGGCAGCCAATTGATAATTCTCTCTCATTGATGTTTCTATTTCTCCCTCTCCTTTCCTCACTGAAAAGAACATGGACATAAAAGATTATTTAAGATTATTAGTGACTAGTTGAAAGCAGGGGTGGGAGATAGGTAGGGTTATGTTTAACTTTCAGTCTTGAGAACTTTTCAGGTAGGTCCATTCTCCAGAATAGACAACACAAAGATGGGGTGAGATTTGGATAAGCTTGGTTTGAGCTGCTATGGGATAATCCAGGTGGAGATTCTGCTAGGAAATTAGGAGAAATATCTAAATTGGTTGTAAATATCTGGGGAATTATTACCATTGGCTTGGGCCCCTGAAGTAGAAAAATGCCATCATCCAGGAAAGACATTGGTGAGAAGAATGTTGTGGTTGGATTTCTGGGAAATAACCAACAGCTAAGGAGATGGAAGAAGATAACTGATAATAAAGAGCCAGAGTGAAAAAATGAAAAGTTTGGTGTCACAGGAGTCAATGGGGAGGATTTCAAGGTTATAATTGTCAACATTCTGCCAATTAGATAAGGCCAAACAGGAGGTGTCTGGTGATTTTTTCACTTCCTCTGGACTAGTGGGAATTGAGCTTTGAGACCTTGAGCAAGTAGTTTAATAATAATACCTACTCACAGAGTTGTTGTAAAAGTAAATGTAATTTCTGTCCACCTAAGAAAGGCTTCTCTCTCTCTCTCTCTTTTTCTCTCTCTGAAATTTATTTCCTTTAGACTTGTTTGCATTCACAGTGCTCTAATATGTTTTAAAAATATATGACCTTGAAGCAATTGGACACCCACATGCAAAAAAATGAATTTAGACACAGACCTTACGCCCTTCACAAAAATTACCTCAAAATAATTTGAAGACCTAAATGTAAAACTCAAAACTATAAACATCTTAGAAAATAGTATAAGAGACAATCTAGGCAACTGTGGTGATGACTTTTTAGATAAAACACCTTTGCACAATCTGTGAAAGAAATAATTGATAAGCTGGATTTCATTAAAATTAAAAACTCTGCTCTACAAAAGACACTGTCAAGAGAATAAGACAGGCCACAGACCGGAGAAAATACTTGTAAAAGACACATCTGAAAAAGGAATGTTATTCAAAATATACAAAGAACTCTTAAAACTGAACAATAAGAAAACAAAAACCTGATTTTAAAAATGGGTCAAAGACCTTAACAGATTGCAGGATATTACCAAAGAAGATATACAAACAGTAACTAAGAATATGAAAAGATGCTCAACCTCATATGTCATCAGGAAAATGAAAATTAAAACAATAGTGAGATACCACTACACACCTATTAGAATGGCCAGAATCCAAAACACTGGCAACAGAAGTTCTTACCAGGATGTTAAATCATTCCAGCACTCATAACAATATACTCTTCCCCATCAAACCTTATATTCAGATTCTCTGCATAGCTTCAAGTTACATTCCCAGGCATGCTGTCCTGAAACATCCCATATAATAAAAGCCTAATATGCTAAGTGTCCGGTCGTCTGGTCACCATTCAATCAAAACGTAATATGCTAATGATATGCTAAGGCCACTCAACCGCTTGCTATGACGTGCACTGACCACCAGAAGGCAGACAGTTGATTGGTCAGACAGTCACTATGATGTGCACTGACCGCCAGGGTAAAGACACTCAAACTGGTAGGTGAGCTTGCTGCTGGAGTCTGGCCAATTGGGACTGAACGAGATGGGTTGGACACGCCCTGGAGCCCTCCCGCATCCCTCCCCGGCCCCTGTCGTGCACCAATAGGGTCCCTCGACCTGGCCTGCACCCTCTTGCAATCTGGGACTCCTCAGGGGATGTCAGAGAGCTGGTTTCAGCCCGATCCCGCAGACCAGGCCAAGGGACCCCAATGGTGCATGAATTTGTGCTCCAGGCCTCTAGTGTTGGTATAAATAAGCTTCTTGGTAACAATAAATTCTCTTTCCATTCATAGCATGGACTTCTTTCAGTGCTTCCTTCTTGCACCATTCTAAGACCTAAGCCTAGTTTTTGTTATAGACCAGGGATTGGCAAAATAAGGCCCATGGGCTGGACACCTAAAACTGTTGTAAGATTAAGAAGCACAGACACACCCATTTGTTTTATATATTGTCTATGGCTGCTTTCATGCTACAGTGGCAGAGTTGTTAGTAGAAAGAGACTTCAGATGGCCTACAAAGCCTAAAATAATTACTAACTGACCCTGTAAAAGGAAGTTTGCCAACCTCTGGTTGAGGTCAGCCCTGGCCAATAGACCTTTTGGCAATGATGGGAATGCATATCTGCACTGTCCAACATGGTAACTACCAGCAACACATGGTTACTGAGCACTTGAAATATGGCTAGTGTGACTGAGGAAGAGAATTTTTGACTTAATTCCATCTTAATTGGTTTATAGTTATGGGTGGCAAGTGGCTGTTAGGTTGGACAACACAGGTGTAGAAGCAATGAAGGGAGGTGGGGAAAGGTAGAAGTTTTTAGGGGACAAGCACATCTTGAAGTCATTCATTGCAGTAAGAATTTTGCATAATCTTTAAAAATGGAAGGTTGCTTCCTTTAGGAGAGAGGTCCACCTCAGTGGGTTCAGGGATCACAGAAATTGGGGGTTGAGGGAGGGCTATTTGTTGACAGTCCTCATACTAGGTCTCAGGGTTCTGACTTCAGTGAAGGAGACACTGGACCTGTGAATTCACCCTCTTTTAAGTCCCATCATTCCTAAATTTCAATCTTGGGTCTGATCATTAGCATAGCCTCCTGAATGCAGGAAATGATGTTCTCTCTAAACACTGCCACTGAGGCATTCTGGTGTTTATACCATGCCTTAAGTTGATAGATTTTTCACCTGAGTCTTTTTCTTCCTTTCTGTGATGCTAACAATAGCCAACTAATTCTCCAACCCTCATAATTACCGGTGCCCCATATCTCTCAAGCATTGGACCTATTATATAATCCAGTACATACCTTTCCAGTTTCCTCCTCTCAATCCACTGTAGGTAAAATTTAAGAAACTGATGTTATGCAATGCCAGAGGTAATCAATGTCTCACTTATCAGTAATAGAGATTATTTCATCTATCCCATCAGTATCCCATTCTGAGTGTCTATTTCCTGTAATTACTGTTATCAACTTTCTTAGTCTGGGATCCCCCATGAGACAAGGATTTGTGTGCATGTGTTTTATGGGGAATGTTCCAGGGAAGAGGGGCCAGGGAGTGGGAAAGCAAGACAAGAAAGAGTAGAAAGCCAGTATACGGTCTGTTAATGAGTAGGTTATTGTGGAGGAATTCTGGGCCTCAACCCTGCTGGGACCCCTGGGAAACAGTGTGGAACACACTTTAGACTTGTTCTCCTACATCACTGACTGGTTAGTACTCCCACCATGTAAGTTTTTTGGTCCTCCTGCCTTCCCTGTTCCTAAGATGAGATAAAGCTCTCAAGTGGAGAGTTGCAGATGCTTGCCACCTTCATGTTCAGGAATGGTGAGTGTTGGGATAGTATGGGCAGGGCACCATCAACATCTGCTACAAAATTAAATACATTAAAAAAAGCCATGAGCCCTCAAAAACCTCTGGTCAAGGCAATAAAAGCAAAAACAAAACAAAACAACACACACACACACACACACACACACACACACACACACACACACACTGTGTATGTGTGCTCTTAACCCCTTCTAACCTTCCCTAGGGGGCTCAGAAGACTGTCAGGGCCTGACATGAGATGCCGAGGGTCAGGGTCAGGTGGGCGGGGATAGTACTTTTCTGTTTCAGGTTCACACTGCCCAGACCTACCCTGGTCATGTCTACCTGATGGCCGCCACTCCCACTGGAGCAGATAGCATCTCTAAAGTCTTCATTATCTCCTTGGGCTTTACCTCTCCTCTCCAATAGCCTGAAACATGCCTGGCTGGATTATTGAAAATTGTCCCCCATAACCAACCTATTGTTCTCAGCCTCAGGCTACTGGGTATTAGGCCTTGTCTCAGGAGTTCAGAGGTTTCTAATCTGTCTTCCCTTTATCCCACAAGTCACCTTTATTTTGTTTGCAGGGGTCGGGTTAATGTAGTTTTCTTCTTATTTTCTTCTTTTCAGTCTATTTGTTAAATGATATCAAATTTATGTTAGGCTTTGTCTTCTCTAAAGATTCATCTTTTGAGTTTCAAAATACTCAGATCTTCTGAATTAGAATACTTCACTTTCACAACAATGACCCTGCGATGAGTTGCAAGAAGTTATTTGGAGCTAAAGCCAAGAACTTCCTCATGCAGCTGTGTTAGTCTTTCTCAAGCCAATGTGTGCCATCCATGTCAAAGGCAATGGTCACAGAAAGAGTGTGTGTTGGGGGGTGGGGGGACGGGGAGAGCCAGGATGGCAGTGCTGTTGGTGAAACAGGGTGGCGATGTCAAGGAGTGGAAAAACTAACATCGAAGATTCTTATTCTTTAACCCATTGATGAATTGTATGACATCAAAATGTCTGTTAATCTGTAAGAAAGCTCTCCTTTGACGCCTCTTATGAGGAACTTTAAAAATCACGGAGCCTTCTAACCTAGAGAAAATTAGTCTCTGGGGGTTATTGGTTGGTGTTTCCAAGAGTTCACTGAGCTTGGTGAGTGAGGAGCCATTAAAAAAGAAGGAGGAAGGGAAATCTCATGAATTAAGTCCCGGTTTTGTGCCAGTACTTTTAGGCATGTTGCTTCTGTTATTAGATTTATTCTTTACAGAAACCATGTGAAAGTAAGTATTATCAGCCTGTTTCCACAGTAAAGAAACAGAAACTCAGAAAAGTTTAGCAACGTGTCTTATAGAAACAGTGACACAAAGCGGCCATAAGCACATTGTCGGGAGCCAGACCGCCTGGTGTTAAACCTGGCCCTGCCACTTCCTGGCTGTGTGACCCTGGACAGTTTGCTTAACCTCTTTGTGCCTCGGCTTTTATAGCGGAAAATGGTGGAAATGGTAATGTCTACTCTTAGATTGTTATGAAGACTAATGTGCTAATTTATACAAAGTAATTAGAAGTGTGCCTGGTACTTAGTGAATGCTATAGAGAGGTTTTTATGCTATAAATATTATTTTAAATAATCCTAGCCTTAAAGCTATAAAGTAACAGAGCATGAATTTGAACTTAGGCCTGGGTGTTTTTAAGCAAACATTATATATTATCATGGGTAATGTAACACCATATATTCATATGTGGTAAATTTTATAATTTCTTCAAGTATTTTCTTCCATAAATACTTTTTAAGTTTCTGTATGTAATAGGCACTGTGCTACACAGCTCAAAGAAAATGATATGTATACATACAATATGTTGAGTGCTATCTCATCAAGAACATGGCCAGCCGGATTGTCTCAAATTAGATGGTTGATTTAATACATGGGCTTCATCGGGGATATTGGGAGATCTCCAAGCGTTTAATCTTTCCAAGAAGCTGTGACTACCAATTGGGAGAAACACATCAAACATATTTAGAAACTTGAAGAACGACCCTACATCAAATGTCACAGGCGTACAGCATTCAGAGTGCAGGGATTGATTTATAACCAAGTCACCTTTTACATGGGAAATGCCATATAACAGTATGGATTGATCTATTCAACGATGGTACCGTGGGCCAATTACAAATGCAATAAATGTCAGATATACCAAAAGAATCACAATTTCAAATATTTTGTAACTGAGGTAATGTTGCCCTCAAGCCCCTGTCCCTCTGGCTAATTGGGTGGGGAGTGGAGGAAGTGGGGCAGGGGATTTAAACTTACTCATTAACATGATCTTAGTCTCTTCTAGTTTAAAATAATTTACACAGTCTCTTTGTGGTAAATACCTCATCTTTCAGGGTTTATCCATTTCTTTTTCAGATGATGGCATCTTATGTCAAGCAGAAGGATGCTTATATGTCTGTATGTCATATAGGAAAGGGCCTTTGGTCCAGCTACTGTCTCCTGGGACAGCAAATCCATTATTTAATGTATTAAAACAGGGAAGATAATGGTGCAATTAGTTAATACCTAAAGTTCACAAGAGCTTTTTGAAAAATGTTAGTACATTGTTCTGACACTCTTGAAATTTCAGATTGTGGTTGCTTCTGTATTTATAAGGCCTTAAAATATAACAATGAAAACAAATCCCCTGTTCTACTTTCATAACATTGACTGTAGCCTTAAGACCATATATGTGTGTGTGTGTATATATATATATATATATATATATATATATATATATATTCATGTTCACACATCTCATTATTTTAAGCATATTATTAAACCTAAATACTTTTGCTTGATACCCAAATTACCTTTGGGATAGGAAGTAAAACAAAATGTTTTGTGACCTATAAAAACATGTCAAGCCAATTGTCACAGCAGCATTTTGCTGAATTTTGCAATTGCTTAGAATAATTAAATATGAAATACTGTAGAATAAGTGGAAATTTTCAGTTTCTGCATTTACATTTAAGTTAATGGATGCCCCGAATAGTGAGATATACCATTTCTAAATAATCTAATCCTATAGTGAGCAATGGAGAAAGACGTCAACTCATAGCATTCCAGAAGAAAATTTAGAAAATATTGCTAAATTTACTTAGTCATCTGAAAGAGTTAATAATTTTTTCAAAGAGTGTTTTTCAATAGAAGACAAATGTTCCTTTGTGCTAGAATTTTCTCTTTTATGTTATATTTAGAGCTGAACTACATGTCATCGAGATTTTCCTCAAATGCTTTGTTTAAAAAATCCATTTAGAAGTATTTTCACTTACTCTCTGAATGTAAATGTATTTTGTAAAATTGAATAATTGCAAATGTTCTTTTGTGAAGAAAAGGATTACAAAAGCAGATCTGAGATGTCTATTTTTTAGAAAGTTCTGCTTGCCAGGTTGGCCCTTGGCTTATATGTGAGAATTTGAATTTGGGGAGTTTATTCACCATTCCCTAATTGATAAGAGTGGTTCCCTATGCCCAGACTGCAACACAACGTAGTTCATGCTGAAAACCTGCTTTTCTTCTGGGGGTCTGACATTTTGGTACATGCGAGGCAGAGGGTACCTACATGACCAGCCCCCAGTGCAGACCTTGGACCCTTAGTCTCTAGCGGGCTCTCTTGGGTAGAAACAGCACACACATGTTGCTGTAATTTTTTGTTGTTGCTGCTGCGGGGGAAAAGCATGCTCTTTGTGACTTCCCATGGGAGGAGGTGAACATAAAGAAACCTAACATGGATTCTTATAGACTCTGCCTGTGCCTTTCCTCCTACGATCTGCTTGCTGACTACCCTTACTACATTGCTGTTTTAAGTTCTAGCAGTGAGTACAACTGTATACTGAATCCTGTGAATCTTTGTTTTTATTGATGACAGGATTATAGGTGTTTCTCATTTTCTCTCTTTTTTTCCCCTACACCCAACCCCCACCCCATCCCAGGCCGTCTCCATACTATTGTCTGTGTCCATGGGTTATGCATATATGCATATATGTCCTTTGGTTCATCTCTCCTTGCCCCTGCTCCCCTCCAAATGAGATATGTTATTCTGTCCATGCATCCATACTTCTGGGCCTATTTTGTTCATCGATTTTTTTTGTTGTTGTTCTTTAGATTTCACATATAAGTGAGATCATGTGATATTTGCCTTTCTCTAATTGGCTTATTTCACTTTCATAATAGTCCACAGATCCATCCATGCTGTCTCAGAAGGTAAGAGCTCTTTCTTTTTGACAGCTGCGTAGTATTCCATTGTATAAATGTCCCATAGCTTTTTATCCATTCATCTACTGATGGGAAGTTGGGCTGTTTCCAGATATTACTATTGCAAATAATGCTGCTATGAACACAGGGATGCATATATTCTTTCTGATTGGAGTTTTAGGATTCTTAGGGTATATTCCCAGGAGGAGGACTGCTGGTCATAAAGCAGTTCCATTTTTAATATTTTGAGGAACCTCCCTACTGTTTTCCACAGTGGCAGCACCACTCTGCATTTCCACCAGCAGTGTAGCAGAGTTCCCTGTTCTCCACATCCTCCCCAGCACTTGTCATTTGTTGATCGTAACCATTCTGGCAGGTGTGAGGTGGTATTTCATTGTCATTTTAATTTGTATATCTCTGATATATAGTGACATTCAGCATTTTTTTCATAAGTCTCTTGGCTATTTGTATGTCCTCTTTGGAGAAGTGTCTATTTAGGTTTTCTGCCCTATGGGGCGTTGCTACAGGGTTTGGACAGGTTCAAGCTTCGGACTAATGAGAGGGCACAGTCCCCTCGTGGCCACGTGCAAGTCCCAGCTGGAGGGCAGAGCCTTCCCAGCACAATTATAGCCAACAGCTATAGTTGTAAGTTTGAACCTATGGTCTGAACACGTGGCCCCACGTACCTGTGTGATAGAGTTCAGGTGCATGTAGTTGAGTAGGATTGAAACTCAGGAGAGTGCTGTAAACAACTTGATCACACCTCTACTTTGCCTCATGGCATCTGCTATAAAATAAAAACACGGCTTGTGGGCTCTGGCGCTGGCTCCTCATCAGGGAGCAGCGTCCCACCGAGACCCAGCTTTCATTCTCTTGTCTGTCTTTTCTCAATCCTTTCACCCCCCCACTCAGGATCACCCTTGGCTGTGCTGGCACGGCACACTGCCCATGTTTTAATTGGGTTGTTTGTCTTCCTTTGTTGTGTTGTGTGAGTACTTTATATATTTTGGAAAATTGCCCCTTATAAGATGTATCATTGGCAAATATGTTCTCCCATTCAGTGGGTTCCCCTTTCAATTTGATACTGGTTTCTTTTGCTGTGCAGAAACTTTTTAGTTTGATGTAGTCCCATTTGTTTATTTTTTTTCCTTTGTTTCCCTTTCCTTACATGATGTGTCTGTGAAAATTCTGCTCCATGAGATATCTGATAATTTGCTGTTCACATTATCTTCTAGGATGTTTATGGTTTCATGACTTATATTTAAGTCTTTTATCCATTTTGAGTAGATTCTTGGATATGGTGTAAGTTGATAGTCTAGTTTCTTTTTTTTTATGTACCTGTTTAATTTCCCCAACACCATTTATTAAAGAGACTATCTTCACTGAATTGTATGCTCTTGCCTCCTTTGTCAAATATTAGTTTAGCATAATGGCTTGGGTCGATTTCTGGGTTCTTTGTTCTGTTCCACTTGTCTATAAGCCTGTTCTTGTGCCAGTAGCAGGCTGTTTTTATTACAGTAGCTTTGTAGTATAACTTGATATTCAGTATTGTGATCCCTCCAACTTTGTTCTTTCTCAAGATTGCTGCAGGTATTCGAGGTCTTTTTTGGTTCCATATGAAATTAGAGTATTTTTCTAAATCTTTGAAATATGCTATTGGTATTTCAATGGGGAATGTATTCAGTCTTTAGATTGCTTTGGCTATTTTAATGATGTTAATTCTACCAGTCCATGAACATGGTATAGTCTTCCACTTGTTTATATATTCTATTTCTTTTTTCAACAACCTGTAGTTTTCTGAGTATAGATCTTTTACCTCCTTGGTTATGTTTATTTCTAAATATCTTAATTTCTTTTGTTTCAATGGTAAATGAAATTATTTGTTAAGTTTCTCTTTCTGAGACTTCATTATTGGTGTATAAAAATGCCATAGATTTCTGGGTGTTAAATTTGTAATCCTGCTACATTTCTGAATTGATTTATTAAATCTAGCAGGTTTTTGTGTGTGGAGTTTTTAGGTTTTTGATGTCCAATATTATGCTATCTGCCAATAATGACAGTTTTACTTCCGTCTTTCCAATTTGGATGCCTTTTATGTTATCTTCTTATCTGATCGCTGTGGCTAGGACTTCCAGTACTATGTTGAATCAGAGTGGTGAAAGTGGACACCCCTGTCTTGTTCCTGTTCTTAGTGGGAATGCTTTTTAGTTTTTACCCATTGAGTATGATGTTGGCTGTAGGTTTGTCATATATGGCCTTTATTATGTTGAGGTATGATCCCTGTATTCCCATTTTGCTGAGAGTCTTTATCAAAATATGGGTGTTGGATTTTGTCAAATGCTCTTTCTACATCTATTGATATGGACATTTGATTTTTGTCTTTCAATTGGTTTATATGATGAATCACATTTATTGGTTTGTGAATATTGTGCCAGCCTTGCACCCTGGAATAAATCCTACTTGGTCATGGTATTAATTTTCTTTCTTTGTGGTGTCTTTATTTGGTTTTGGAACTAGGATAATGCTGGCTTCATAAAAGAGCTTGGATGTCTAACCTCTGGTGGAATTTTTTGGAATATTTTGAGGAGGATTTGTGTTATTTCTTCTTTGAATGTTTGGTAAAACTCACCTGCAAACCCATCGAGTCCAGGGCTTTTGTTTGTTAGTAGTTTTTTTTAATTACTGCTTTAATGCAATTAGTTGTTGTCAGCCTATTCAGGTTTTCTGATTCTTCCTGATTGAGGTTTGCCAGATTGTACGCTTCTAGGAATTTGTCCATTTCACCCATCTTTCCCAGTTGGTTGGTATATAGTGGTTCAAAATATGTTCTTACAATACTTTGTATTTCTGTGATGTAAGATGTTACTGTGCCTTTTTCATTTCTGATTTTATTTATTTGGTTTCTCTCTTTGTTTCTTGATAATTCTGGCTAAGGATTCATCAATCTTGTTTATCTTTTCAGAGAATCAGCTTTCGGTTTCATAGGTCTTTTGTATTGTTTTCTTTAGTCTCTATGTCACTTATTTCCACCCTGATCTTTATTATTTCCTTCCCTCTATAAACTCTGGGCTTTTCCTTTTAATTCTTTTAGTTGTAAAATTAGATTATTTATTTGAGCTTTTGGGGGGGACTGTTTTCACAGTGTCCCATAGATTGTGGGTTATTGTGTGACCATTTTCTTTTGTTTTCCTGATGTTTTTTTATTTCTGCCTTGATCTCATTGGTAATCCATTCATTCTTTGATAACAACCTATTTAGTCTCCATGTCTTTGAATGTTTTTGAGGGTTTTTATTGCAGTTGATTTATAGTTTTATGCCATTGTGATCTAAGAAGATGCTTGATATGATTTCAATTTTCTTGAGCTTGTTAAGACTTATTTTGTGTCCTAACATGTCTATCTTTGAAAATGATTCATATGCACTTGAGGAGAATGAGTATTCTTCCACTTTTCTGATAAAACATTCTGTAAATATCAATTAAACCCATCTGATCTAGTATGTCACTTACGGTCACTGATTTCTTGTTGATTTCTTGTCTGGATGATCTATCCAATACTGTCAGTGGGCTGTTAAAATCCCCTACAATGACTGTATTGCTATCAATCTCTTCCTTAAAGCTTTCCAAGAGTGTTTTTTTAAAAATATGTTCAGGTTCTCCTATGTTGGGTGCATATATGTTTACAAAGGTTATGTTTTCTTCTTGGATTGATTTCTTTAATATTATGTACTGTGCTTTTTGTCTCTTTTATGGTTGTGTTTTGAAGTCTATTTTGTCATATATGAATATGGCTACCACAGCTTTTTTCCCCATTTCCATTTATGTAGAATATTTTTTTCCATCCTTTTACTTTCAGTCTGTGTGAATCATTTGTTCTGAGGTGGGTCTCTTGTGGACAGAATGTATATGGGTCAGGTTTTCTTTTTTCTTTTAAATAGATTTTTATTGATTTTTTACAGAGAGGAAGGGAGAGGGATAGACAGTTAGAAACATCAATGAGAGAGAAACATCGACCAGCTGCCTCATGCACACCCCCCACTGGGGATGTGCCCGCAACCAAAGTATATGTCCTTGACCGGAATCAAACCTGGGACTTCCCAGCCCGCAGGCCGACGCTCTATCCACCGAGCCAAACCGGTTTTGGCTGGGTCAGGTTTTCTTATCCATTCAGCACCTTATGTCTTTTGATTGGAGTATTTAGTCCATTTATATTTAAAGTTATTATTGATAGGTACTTATTTATTGCAATTTTTTCTTTGTACCTATGTTCCTGTCTCTCCCGGTTCCTTATTCTTAAAGCCCTCCCTTTAACATTTCTTGCAAGGCTGCTTTGTTGATAGTTTACTGCTTTAGCCTTTCATTTCTTTGTCTGTGAACCTCTTAATTTCGCCTTCTATTGTAAGTGATAGCCTTGCTAGAAGGAGCAGTCTTGGGTTCAGGTCCTTGCTTTTCATTACATTGAATACTTCATCCCAATCTCATCTGGCCTGAAGTGTTTCTCTGGAGAAATAAGCTGACATTCAAATAGGTACTACTTTATAGGCAATTTTCTGACTTTCTTGCTGCCTTTAAGATTCTTTGTTTGTCTTTTATATTTGTCCTTTTAATTATGATGTCTTGGAGTGGGTCACTTTGGGTTCATCTTAATTGGAACTCTCTGTGCTTCTGAAACTAGCATGGCTTTTTCCTTCACCAGGTTAGGGAAGTTTTCTGTCATTATTTTTTAAACAGATTTTCTTTCCTTGCTCACTTTCTTCTCCTTCTGATACCCCTAAACCCTATTATGTGGATGTTGTTGCCTTTTATGTTGTTCCAATATTCCCTTCACCTATCCTCCTGCTTTTTATTTTATTTTTTATTTTTGCTGCTCTAATGGGGTGTTTTTTCTACCTTATCTTTCAAATCACTGTTTCAGTATTCTGCTGTTTTCAATCTGCTTTTAACTCTTATCAGCATATTCTTGATGTCAGATATGTTATTCTTCATTTTGGATAAGCAAGAACATTTCCTGTTCATAGTTTCTATTTCTTGTTTCATGTTCTTGTAGTTCCCACTTAGTTTCTTATAATTCTCACTAAGTTCCTTATGGATCCTTATAACTGTTCCTTTGAAATCTATATTTGATAAATTGCTTACCTCCATTTTATTTAGCTTTTTCTGGAGTTTCATCCTTTCCTTTGTTTTTTTTCTCTGTCTCCCCAGTTTTACTGTCCAGTTGTATTTGTTTCTATTTATTAGATCAAATCACTCTGCTTCCCAGTCTTCATGGGGTGTCCTATGTAGTGAGTGTTCTGTGGGACCCAGTGGTGTAGTCTCTTTGATCTCCTGAGTTGGGTGCTTTAGGACTGTCTTTTGTGTGGGTTATCTGGGCTCTCTTGTAATTGGGTCTTGATTGTTGTTGTCCAGTTCATGGATGGGATCTCCTCTCAGGCTGGCTGACTGTAAGTCTCACCCCCAACCAGGTTGTGTAGGTTGTTGTGAAGTTGTTAACAGAACAAAACAAAACAATAAACAAAACAAAAGCAAACAAAAGACCCTACAACAACAACAACCACAAAAGAGAATTGGGAAAGAGAAAAGAGAACAAGAATAACAAAAGGAAATAAAAAATATATAAGAAGAAAAAAGGGAAAGAAAAGGGAATATAAAGGGCATATTGAAAAGAAAGACAATAGGATTAAAGTATAGGATAAGGAAAACTGTATAAAATAAAAGAGGAAAAAAATATGAAGCGGAAAATAGAGAAAGACAAAAATAAGGAAAAAAGGGAAAACAGGAGAAAGAAGGAAAAATTGAGTAAGAAAAGGAAAAAGCAAGAGATATATAGAAAAGACAGAGAGAAGCCCAATAACAAAGCAATGAAAAGGAAAAATAAAGAAGATAATGCAAAAGAGAAAAAAGCGAAGTGGAGTTTGTCTGAGGCAGGTTCGGTGCCTCCTGGGAGCTCCCTTTGGATCCTGCTCTTCTGACTGAGGCCGACTGTTTTGTCTGTCATTTCTGGGCCTCGCAGGAGGGACTTTGGTGCGAGCCACTGTCAGAAACTGCCCTCCTCTGGCTCTCAGCGACCTGTGCCAAGTTTCATGCAAACCACCCTTTGTGTCTCTCTCCACAGGAATGGGCTGTGTGCCGGAGGGGCCAAGTTGCCCTCTAAAGCCGGTTTGTTAGTAGCATGGGATCCTGGGACAGGTCCGCAAATTTCCCCTGGTTCCCTGGTCTCTCTCTGCCCAACTCCACCTGCAGGACAGCTGTCAGTTTTAAGCCCTGGAAAGGCTGTTTCTGCAAGGGCTTTTGGCAGAATTGGGAGGATGAGACCCCTGGGTCTCCCTTGAGTGAAGGGGCCATTCAGATCTCAGGGAGAATGTTGGATGTGTTTCCCCTTCCCCGAGCTACTCCCCTGAGAGTGTGCCAGAATATTCCCCTGTCCTCAGCTGAACGGAGATTCTTGGGATCTCCTGGAAAACAGGAGTTTCTGTCAGCTCTCCTGTGAGGGGGAAGCATCACTCAGGCTCCTGGGACAGCGAGGTGGATGACCCCACCCCCAAGTCAGTCTCTGACGCTCTCTGAGGCTGTTCAAACCCACAGCTTAGCCTTTGCTGCTGTTTCCTCTGCAGGGCTCAGGATGCAGGGTGTGACCATGGGGATTCTGAGGGTGGGAGGGCTGTATTCCCTAGGGTGGGGCATTTGCCTTTCCCCAGCTGTGGCTGCTGGGAGGGCCTGCACCTCTCAGGAAAAGTGGCTGCGTTGGTATTGGGGTGGGGGGTAACTGATGGCGGGTCTCCTGGCCGCTGCTTTTCCACGTCTTACCCCAGAGCTTCCCACCCTAGCCTCTCCTCAGGCACCTCCAGTCTGCACCACCCTCCCTCCATCAAAGCCTCAGGCAAGTAGCTGCAAAGAAAATCCTATGTTCTGGGTTTAAAAACAAACAAACAAATGAACAAAAAACTGTCTTTATGTCTGACCCGCTCCAGAAGCCCCACCGCATTTCACAGCTGGATGGTACGTGGTCCGCTGTCTCTGCTCTAGTGCTCCAGACTGCGGTGGCCTGCCTGAGAGCCAGGCTTCAGTCCTCCCAGGGAACACCCGCCCCCCTTGTTGAGCCACGAGATCCCTCCTCACTCTCCGCCTGCTGCCTGAGAAAGATGGGCTAGCTAGCCTCTCTCATGACCTCACCCTTCCTACCAGGCTCCGATGGTTTCTGCCCTTCCTGTTATAAGTCTGCTTCTGAGTGGGACATCAGTTGCTCCTGTGAATCATTTTAAAGAATACACAAACATGGAGTGATCTTGGAGATCCCAACACACCTTTGCAATATTTGACAATTTTTTAAGAAACAGAAACTTGACATGATAGAAAATTGCAAGTGTGCCATTACTGCTGATTTATAGGTTTTTCCATCACAAAGACGGATTAATTAATTAATTAATTAATTTTTTATTGATTTCAGAGAGGAAGGGAGAGGGAAAGAGGGATAGAAACATCAATGAGGAGAGAGAGGGTCATTGATTGGCTGCCTCCTGCACGCCCCACACTGGGGATCAAGCCCACAACCCAGGCATGTACCCTGACTGGGAATCGAACCGTGACCTCCTGGTTCATAGGTCCACGCTCAACCACTGAGCCACGCCGGCCAGGCAAGACTGATTAAGTTTTATCTCATCTTTCTGAAAGCAAATAGGTCAGATTTTATTTCAATAATCTCTAAAATATAAAAGGACATCAGAGATATCTGGTTACAATATAAATACCAAATAAAGAAAGTGAACATGCAAAACTTAAAAAGAAACCCTGTTGTGGGAATGGTATAAGTTTTAATCCAAATACGGTTAAGAGTGGCTCCTTATAACTATTTGACCCAGAGGGAGGAAAAATGTAGTTGGGCTGGTAGATGTGTAACAGCTGGCAAGCCCTCTTGCCAGCTCTTATTTTAGATTGCTCAAGTCCTGGCTCGGCGACTTGTAACTCTGAATCTCAAAGAACCTTCAGAGGGGATTTTTGAAACTTCATTTCCTTTTCATTTTCTTGAGCTCATTAAGTTAGTAAATGAAACAAGAAGTGTGACTTAAAAGAACCTGTGGTGGGGGTGATGATGAATAACAAGTCAGGAAAGCAGACAGCTGTAGCTCTTGGTGTAATGAGTTTGAAACTGATGCCTGCATGTTGCCAGTTAAGCTATTGTGAAAAGTTGCCATTGACTAATTGCATGCTGGCTTATTTAGACGGGGAAGTCTAAAGCCAATTAAATAACTACGAAATGGTTGTATTCCCCGAGCTGTCTCAACATACCTATTTATAGCCATTCTGGGCTTGAGGATACATTTTTTAAAATGTTAAGAACAAATTTCAAAATCCTATGAATTTTGTTATTATTTCATTGAACAGAACGCACTGAAGTACAGATTTTGCTATAATAGAAAACAGAAAAGCTCAGTTTGTATAATGCGAAGGGCTGTCTCTAGTTGCAGATTGCTTGCTTTCCCAGGCTTTCTGCTTCATATTCCTATTCCACCCCATATAGATATTAATTACTACAGTATCAAAGGACTAGACTGATGCTGCTCCACTAATTTAACTTGACCTGATGTGAATGGGAATGTTATTGTTGTCTTTAGTGTAAAGCATCTATATTACTTTTCTTAGTGTTTTGGAATGTTATGTATAATTGTAAGAACTTATTTTATTGTTCTTGTACAATTAATTCAATCAATTAAAATGTGCCTACTGATTATTACCCACCATTTATGATCAATAATTTCTCCATGAATGCATAGGATTCCACACATTTTTATATCCAATAAGAAATCTCACTTTTATTGTATTGCCTTCTTGCATTAAAATTCCCTCCCTTATCCCAGGTCATCTCCCCTTTAAACATATATCTCCTTGGTCTCTACCTAAGCATCATCTTGTGCTTTTCTCCAGCTGTTGACAGAGGTGAGTTGTGGGTAGGCTAGATTGAAGGTCCATATTTTATTGAAATAATAGTTTGTCCTTACTGTCTCCCTTCCCTAATTTCCTGCTTACTGTGAGAAAAACCACCAGAGCATTAAACCCTTGGCCACTCTGATTTGTAAGTGTTGTGTGATTCATCCACCATATCCAAATCTCTCCTAGAAGTTCATCTGCAGGAGAATGTACTTCAACCTTCCAATAACTTCATGGACCTTTCCTTTACCCAGCTTCTTTCTCATCAACTGATTATATATCTATCCTATCTAATAAAAGAGAAACATGGTAATTGGCATACGACCGCTACCCTTTCCATTGGCTAATCAGGGCAATATGCAAATTAACTGCCAGCCAAGATGGCAGCCGGCAGCCAGGCAGCTTGAAACTAACATGAGGCTTGCTTGCTTCAGTGACGGAGGACTCCAACGTTCCCCGCCTGCTGCTGCAGGCCTCTGAGCTGCAACTCTAAGCAACTATGTAACAAATATAGAAGCTCAACAAAACCCCAGAAACCTGCTTTAGTCCGCCGGGCTTCAGCCAGCAGGATCGCAACATTGTAAGCAAAGGCCAGAAACCTGCTTTCAGCAGCGGAGGCCTAAGAGCTGTAGCCAAGCCTCAAAGCTAAAGCTGGCCCAGAATAAAAAAAGAAAAAAAAAGAAAAAAAGGAGCGGTTGGGAGCTTCAGTCACCCTGAGCTTGAAAACAGCCCTCAGCCCCTCACCCAGACTGGCCAGGCACCCCAGTGGGGACCCCCACCCTGAAGGGTGTGTGACCAGCTGCAAACAGCCATCATCCCCTCACCCAGGCTGGCCAGGAACCCTAGTGGGGCCCCCCACCCTGAAAGATGTGTGACCAGCTGCAAACAGCCATCATCCCCTTACCCAGGCTGGCCAGGCTCCCCAGTGGGGACCCCCACCCTGATCCAGGACACCCTTCAGGGCAAACCAGCTGGCACCGACCCATGCACCAGGCCTCTACTCTATATAGTAAAAGGGTAATATGCCTCCCAGCACTGGGATCAGCGTGACAGGGGGCAGCGCCCAAACCCCCTGATCGCCCTGCGGCTCTGTGTGTGACAGGGGGCGGGGCCACAACCTCCCTATCTACCCTGCTCTGTTTGTGACAGGGGAAGGCGCCCCAACCCCCTGATCAGCCCTGCTCTGTGCCTGATAGGGGGGAGCTCACTAACCCCCTGATCACCTGCAACTCTGTATGTGACAGGGTAGAGCCATAACCTCCCCATTGGCCCTGCCCTGAGTGTGAGAGTGGCTGCGCCCCAACCCCCTGATTGGCCCTGCTCTGTGGGTGATAGAGGGCGGTGCCCCAACCCTCTGATTGGCCCTGCTCTGTGCCTGACAGGGTACAGAGCCCCAACCCCCCTGATGGGCCCTGCTCTGTGAGTGACAGGGGGCAGCGCTCCAACCCCCTGATTGGCCCTGCTCTGTGCATGACAGGGGGTGGTGCCACAACCTCCCCATCGACCCTGCCTTGAGTGTGACAGGGGATTGTGCCCCAACCCCCCAATCGGCCCTACCCTGAGCGTGACTGAGGGTGGCATCACAACCTCCCAATCGCCCTGCTCTGTGCATGACAGGGGGCGGCGCCCCAACTCCCCAATTGGCCCTGCTCTGAGCCCGACCAGGGGCTGCACCTAGGGATTGGGCCTGCCCTCTGCCACCCGGGAGCAGGCCTAAGCCAGCAGGTCGTTATCTCCCGAGGGGTCCCAGACTGCAAGAGGGCACAGGCCGGGCTGAGGGACCCCCTCTCTCCCCCGAGTGCACAAATTTTTGTGCACCGGGCCTCTAGTTTATATATAAAAGTGTAATATGCAAATCAACCAGTCGCTATGATGTGCAATGACCACCAGGGGGCAGATGCTCAATGCAGGAGCTGCCCCCAGCCTGCAGGCCCCAATCACCCAATGGGGAATGGGGATCCAGGAGTGGGCTGTGGCTGAGGCAGGTGGCACTGGGGTCCCTATCACCCCACCTGTCACCCCGCACACAGAGGGTGACCATCAGTGGTGGGGGTTTGGGCCGGAGTGTGGGCAGGAATGGCCAACCTCTTGGTTCCTCCTCCGGCTAGCAGGCCCTGATCGCCCGATGGGAAACCGGGAACCAGGGGTGGGTGGTGGCTGACATGGGCAGCACCAGAGCCTGATCGCTCCGTGGGTCACCCCACACACAGAGGGTGACCAATGGCAGAGGGGAGCAGGGCTGGCGAGCGGGCTGGAACAGCCAACCTCTCGGTATCCCCCCCCCCACCGCCCCCCGCCAGTAGACTCTGATTGCCCAATAGGGAACCGCTAACCAGAGATGAGTAGCAGCAGATGAAGATGGTGCTGGGGTCTGATCACCTGCCGGTCGCCCCACACACAGAGGGCAACTGGCAGTAGCGGTGGTGGCAGGGAGTGGGGCCAGCGGCTGGCAGCCAGGGAAGATCGGCCCTGATTGCAGGCCAGGCCTAGGGACCCTACCTGTGCATGAATTTTGTGCTCTGGGCCTCTAATATATATATATATCTTGCTATAAGAATTATTTCACATAAAATAACATTCTTTCCTTTTACTGCTCAGAAACTAAGAAAATCAAAACCAAATAACATACAGGTATATGTCCTCTAATTTCCCCCTTCTTTCTCACTTTATCATCCATAGACCTTTAGATAAGGCCTAATGCTAGGTTAGTGAGGACCAATCTTCAGTCATCAGAGTGGGCTGTCATAATTGTTTTTCTATGTGCATTCTTCCTTTATTATTTGATTTAATAGTTTAAATCACCTTACTAGCTGGCATGGCCTATTTCTAATTTGCATGAGCTCACTACCCTATAGCCTTTGATGATATTTGTGCAATCATGAAGTTAATGTCCTAGTTATAATTTTCTAATATACATGGAATTGAATGACATTTAAAGTATAAAACCATCTTGAGCATCTCTGACCACACTACAGCTTATTGAACTTTGTGTGTAGATTACTTACTTCTAAGGTTTAGTTTTCTTTTCTTTATTAGATTCTTCTTCTCCATCTCCCTATCACAGGTGCTCGTTTATGCCCCTTCCTGCTTTCATGATATGACATAAGGCAACTCCATTGACTCATTTTGTTGATTTTCAGTCTTTTTTCTTCTGCACTTCATACTCGCACATTGTAATCTAAATTTCACTGGAAAATACCTTTATTTTCCAGTAGTTTAAAGTTTGCACAGTATTCATGGATTTTCTCTGCCCATTCCCCCAGGCATATAATATTCTTTTCCAAATATCTAAGCTTCCAGACAGCAGAGATAATTATCCTTCAGTGCTATATTATCTCTCCTCTACCTAATGCAAAGATATGTACTCCCATAAACTTCCAATAATGCTGATAGGTTAATAGTTGTATAATGGTTAGGTGAATAAGACCATAATGTTTCATCTTTAAGTTTTCATAGCTTTAGCTGGGGAAATAGAGCCATTTCTATGGTATGCCATTTAGGACTCTGATGTTTCATGGCAGAGTAACAACATGTGTAAAGGCTTAAAGGTATAAGGGAAAACATGGAATATTGGGCAAATGGAAAGAAGCTCAGAGCATCTGGAACACAGAATGTGATGATGAATGGGGAAAGAAAACGCCGGGGAGGGAAGCAGGGACCATGTCAGATAAGCTATGTTAAAGAGTCTGGATTCCGTGGTGAGCAATTGGAGAGTGACATGTTGTACAGGGGATGGATAGAAGGTGGCCATGTCTAAGAGAAAGAATGAAAAACAAGTTCTGAGCCTCTGCAACCATCCAAGCAAGAGATGTGGCTGGACTGAGTAGTGGATCTTGGGAGAAATGATCTGGGCATATTTGAGGACTGTTTAGGAGCTGGAATCAACAGGACTTGCCAATTAGCTAGATGGCATATGGAGGAGTCTAGGGCAGGGATTTTTAATCAGTGTGCTGCGGCATGATGGTTGGCTGCAAGGATTTTTAAAGCATGCAGTAACTTGAATGTGTAGCCGGAGGCACTGCCTTCCTTTACTTTGGATTGTCAAATAAAAAAATGACAACAGGCAACACAGCTGTCTTGTGTGAATGAATAAAACCTTTACCTATCTTTTTTTTTGTCAGATTGGCAAAAGTGGAATATAGTTTTTGGTGTGCCAAAGAATTTTAGTAATTACTTTATGTGTGCCCTGAGATGAAAAACCTTGAAAATCGCTGGTCTAGGGAAACTGCCAAATATCTGGTTTTGGCAACGGGTAGATCATTGTACCATTTATGAGCAGAGAACAGTCAGATCTGCAGACTTGGGCCAGGACAATAAGTTCAGTATTGCGCATGTCAACGTTTATTTGCTGGTGAATTATTCAAGGGGCAGTTTGAAGCTCAGAAGGGAGATCTTGATTTGAGATAAAGATTCAGGAATTGTCAGCATAGAGAGGTATTCAAAGCTAAGGTACAGGAGTAAATTTCCTAGGGAGAGTAGGAGGAGGTGTACAGAAAGGGTTTAGACCAGGCACTGAGGGATGGGCAGAAAAGGCGGAGATTGCCAAAAAGACAGACAGAGCAGCAACAGCCAGAGTTTGTGATTGGCATGGTGGATATGGAAACACAGAGTCCAAAGGGTCATTTCAGGAGGCAATCCTCCACAGGAAGTTCAAATAATATAGTGACTCAGAAGAGAGCAGCTTTGGGAATGAAGCTCACAGCACAGGAAAGCATCTAAGGAGACTGTATTAGTCAAGGTTCTCCAGAGAAACAGAACCAATAGGACGTGTGTGTGTGTATTATGTACGTATATACATATATGTGTGTATATTGTATATAAAATACATAACTGATTATAAGAAATTAGCTAATGCAATTATGAAGGCCAGCAAGACACAAGATCTTCAGTATGATCCAGCAATCTGAGACCCAGGAAGAGCCAGTGTCTCAGTGTAAGCCCAAAGGCAGGAAAAAAATTAGTATCCTAGTTCAAAGGCTGTCAGGAAAGATTTCTCTCTTACTCAGGTGGGGTTCAGCCTTTGTCCTATTCAGATCATCAACTGATTGGATGAGGCTCCCCCACATTAGGGAGGGTAATCTGTGTTACTGGGTCTACTAATTTAAATGTTAATCTCATCCAAAAACATTCTCACAGAAACAGAATAGTGTTTGATCAAATATCTGAAAACCTGGGTGACCCAATCAAGTTGATACATAAAATTAACCATCACAGGTACCTTCATCATTTTTATGAGATGCCCGCACTTTGAACATCAGAAACAGCTAAGGGGCTTTTTAAAAATGTGGAGAGCTGTATTTTCAGAATTCAGTCCACTTGGCATAAGGCTATTTTATTACTCTCCTAGGGTTGTTACCACAAACTCCCACAAACTGGGGGACTTGAAACACCAGAAATTTGTTCTCTCAAAGTCTGAAGGTTAAAGTCTGAAATCAAGTGTCATCAGGGCCATGTTCCCTCTGAAGGCTCTAGGATAGAACACTTTCTTGCTTCTTGCTAGCTTCTGGTGGCTCCTAATAATCCTCAGCATTCCTTGGATGGTAGCTGCATCTCTTTTTCTTTTTAGGGCCCCAGTCATTGGATTTACTCCTACTCCAGTATGACCTCATCTTAACTAATTACATCTGTGTAGACCAGCCGTGGGCAAACTACGGCCCGCGGGCCGAATCCGGCCCATTTGAAATGAATAAAACTATTGAAAAAAAAGACCGTACCCTTTTATGTAATGATGTTTACTTTGAATTTATATTAGTTCACACAAACACTCCATCCATGCTTTTGTTCCGGCCCTCCGGTCCAGTTTAAGAACCCATTGTGGCCCTCGAGTCAAAAAGTTTGCCCACCCCTGGTGTAGACCCTATTTTCAAATAAGATCATATTTTGAGGTTCTGGGTAGACATGAATTGGGTGGAGGAAGACGGGCACTATTCATCCCACTACAGCCTCCAAACAAGCATCTTAATAAGTAATGCAATGGGTAGTTACATTTATTATTATTATTTTTTGCTTTCAGTTACAGTTGACATACATCATTGTATGAGTTTCAGGTGTACAACCTAGTGACCAGACATGACATAACTCAATAAGTGATCATCCCCATACCACTCCTAGTCATTAGAATATTATTGACTATAGCCCCTACGCTGTACTTTATATTCCCATGACTATGCCATGGTTCTGATGCCGGTGGGTCACAGATCACACTTTGAAACTGCTGAGTCCACACAAATTGCTTTTAATGCAAAGATGGGGGCCGGTTCAAGTAGGTGGGACTCCCCAAAAGCTTAAATCCCACCATGACTGATCTTTTTTTTTTTTTAATATTTTTTATTGATTAAGATATTACATATGTGTACCCTCTACCCCCCCTCCCCCCGCTCATCCCCTCACCTCCCCGTTGTCCGTGTCCATTGGTTAGGCCTATATTCTTGCATATAAGTCCTTTGGTTGATCTTTCCCCCTTGCCCCCACCCTCCCCTACCTTCCCTCCAAGGCCCGACAGTCCAATCAAAGCCTCTCCGTCTCTGGATCAGTCCTTGTTCATCAGTTTATGTTGTTCATTATATTCCACAAATAAGTGAGATCTTGTGGTATTTATCCGCTCTCCAGTTCCATCCATGCTGTGGCAAATGGTAAGAGTTCCTTTTTCTTCTTCCTCTTCTTAAAGAATACCTTTCAGCATTTCATATAATGCTGGTTTGGTGGTGATGAACTCCTTTAGCTTTTTCTTATCCGTGAAGCTCTTTATCTGACCTTCCATTCTGAATGATAGCTTTGCTGGATAAAGTAATCTTGGTTGCAGGTTCTTGCTATTCATCTCTTTGAATATTTCTTGCCACTCTCTTCTGGCCTGCATGGTTTCTGTTGAGAAATCAGCTGACAGTCGTATGGGTACTCCCTTGTAGGTAACTGACTGTCTTTCTCTTGCTGCTTTTAAGATTCTCTCTTTATCTTTTGCTCTTGGCATTTTAATTATGATGTGTCTTGGTGTGGTCCTCTTTGGATTCCTTTTGTTTGGGGTTCTCTGCGCTTCTTGGACTTGTAAGTCCATTTCTTTCACCAGGTGGGGGAAGTTTTCTGTCATTATTTCTTCAAAAAGGTTTTCAATATCTTGCCCTCTCTCTCCTTCTGGTACCCCTATAATTCTGATGTTGGTACGCTTGAAGTTGTCCCAGAGGTTCCTTACACTATCTTCGTATTTTTTGAATCTCTTTTCTTTTTTCTTTTTCGGTTGGGTATTTTTTGTTTCTTTGCATTTCAAATCTTTGTCTTGATTCTTGGGATCCTCTTGTCTGCTGTTGGATCTCTGTAAATTATTCTTTATTTCAGTCAGTGTATGCTTAATTTCTAGTTGGTCCTTTTTCATGACCTCCATGGTCTCACTATACTCCTTGAGGGATTTATTAAATTTATCGGCGGTTTCCATAAAATTCTTGAAAAACCTTATAAACGTGGCCTTGAACTCTATATCCAGTCGTCTGGCCTCCTCCGTTTCTGCCAATTGTGACCTGTTTCTTTGTCTCCGCATTTTGGCTGCTTCCCTGTGTTGATAGAGTGGCCTGCGCGCCAGGTGTCCTGTAGGGCCCAGTGGCTCAGCCTCCCCAGTTACCCGGGGTGGACACTCTTGGTGCACTCTTGGTGCCTTGGTTGTTGTAGGATCACTGGGAGGAATTGACCTCCAGTCCAATTGGCTGTGGGAAGCAGCTGTGTCTGAAGTGGGAGAATGGTCCCCCTCTGACCACTGGGTACAGTGGCTCCTGGTTCTAAGGAGGTGCTAAGTCAGCCCCTGCCTGAGGCCACAGAGCAGGAACCACGAAGAGGCTCAGCTGTGAAGCAATGCAAGCCGCTGCGGGGCCTTGGGCCTTCTCTTGGAAGTTCCGGGTCTGCTTGGCTGGGCTATAGTTAGGTACATTCACATGCAAAAGCCTCTGCCGCAGCCTGGGTGGGGCGGGGTCTCAGGGAGTCAAAAGGGGCGGAGAAAGACGCTATGGCTGATTCTCCGCGCCCGGAGTCGCGCGTCTCAGTGTCCCGGTAACGGCTGCAAGCACCTCTGAGGGAAATCCGCCCTCAAGTTCACCCGCTGCCGCCTGACAGAGTCGCCTCTCCCCGTATGAGACCTGGGTCCCCAGAGACTTCCCGGAACAGGAGTTCAGAGCAGTCGGGAGCTTGTGATTCAAAAAGACAGCCGCGTCCTCAGGTGCCACCCCCTTTCTGCGCGCGCGAGCCGCCGCCGCTGCTGCTGCCGCCGCCGCTGCTGCTGCCGCCGCCGTACCTCTGCACTCAGCCTCCGCAGCTCCTCTGGCTCTCAGCATGCTTTTCTTTTCTTCTAGTTGTAGAAATTACACTCAGCCAGCCTTCCTGTTGTTTTGGACGATGTTTGCTCCGTCCTTTGGGATAATTTTCAATTGTTGTGTGGGGCCACTATTTCCCGGTGTTTATCTATGCCGCCATCTTGGTTTCTCCTCCCCACCATGACTGATCTTAAGGGACAGGCATTGGTGAAGCCATCATTTAATCTGGACTTTAAAAGGGTATTAACTCTCTAATGGTAAGAAATCTTAAGTGAAGACAGATTTCAACCTGATTTAGAGTTTCACGTTGTTGCCAGGACTGAAAACGGAGAGGGCCTTCGTTGTCCTGAGCCCGGGGGTGTGGTAAATGTTTCCCTCCACGTCCCGCGTGGGTCAGGGTTCAGGATCTGGAAGAGGAGCCGCACACAAATGAAAGAGAAGAGACAAGAGATAATGTGGAAATATTGGGGGGCCAGGCGGGTAAGTCCAACTCAAGAGGAAGGACTTCCACCGGTGCTCAGGCCACACCAACCTTTTATTTGGTTTGGGATCCACCCATAGTATAGCCCTTAGGCAGGGAGGTTCCAGTGACACACAGACTATTCTTATCAATAAGGATTTACATGATTAAAGGTGGGGAGGTTGCTTCAGCTACCATTATCTGGATTAACAGAGGTGGTACACAGCCCTGACCTTTGCTAGGGCTTCAAAGGTCACCAGCCTTCCGGGTTCTCTGTCTACACCTCTCTGCTAGTGAAGACAATAGGCGGTTTCCCACACTGGGGTGCCATCTATGCAATAACGCAAAGGCACAAGCACTTGCAACTCCTTTAGTAAGAAACTGAAAGGAAAGGTTATTAAAAAGTAAAACTAAGAACATTGAAGTCTATTCTCCCATCTCAGTCTCGCCAGAAACCTCAGATAATCAGGGAGATACATCTTTATTGGAAAATTTGTCATATTTGGCAGATATATGCCAAAATAGCTTATGGACAGTACTATTACAAACACACGTTTTATTCAATTTTGTTGTTGCAATGATGTGCAAGAAGTCATTTAGTAGTGAACATGATATTAAGGAGCAAAGTGCTGTGTCTATTCAGAAACTGATTATTTTATTTATTTATTTTTATTGTCTAAAGTTTTACATATGCAGAAACTGAATTATTAAAAAAAAACACAACATAAACTGATGAACAAAAACAGATCCAGAGACAGAGAAGCATCAATCAGACTATCAAACCTCAGAGGGAAGGCAGGGGAGGGTGGGGGTTAGGGGGAGAGATCAACCAAAGGACTTGTATGCATACATATAAGCCTAACTAATGGACAAAGACAACAGGGGGGAGAGGGCATGAGTGGAGGGGCAGGTAGGGGGTAATGGGGGGGATAAGGACACATATGTAATACCTAAATCAATAAAGAAAAAAAACCAAAAGAAAAAAGAAAGCAGAAAAGTTACCTGCGAAATCTAATGAAAATAGAATGGTTGAAAAGTAGCCCCCAGTGTAGCTGGGATGTTTCATAGAAAGTCTTTATTTGGAAAGCATTATGAAAATTTTGTGAAGGCACATGTAATGAATTGATAATTTACATAGAACTAACACTATTATTATTGTAAAAATCTTACCATATAAGTTGCTTTTCTGAACTAAATATACCTGTATATAATTTTATTAATCATATGTAAATAAAAGGTTAAGTCAGATATTCTTTTAAGCTCTCTCCTAGACATAAGATTTTATGATCTTTTTAAAAATAATTCTTTATCTGAAACAGAGATAACATGGCACTCAGATTGTACTCATGAAGGAAGGGAGACACGACAGAGGGAGGTGCTGTTTATTGTTTCCTCCCTTGGTCAAGGGCTCTCACCCACTGAGAACGCGAAGGACGAAGTCAGGACAAAGGAAGGCTTCCTCCCCCAGCAGGCACAAGGCTGAATGGAGACAGCTGTGACCTTTCTCACCACAGAGTCAAAAAGTGTCCCCGCTACATCTACTTTCCAAGGGTGGCTGGTGATGGCTAACCTTGCATTCGTCATAACCAAGGGTAGCATTGCTTTGCTCAAGTTTATAATATCTCACTCACTTGGTATGAGGCTTTGAAATGATCACATTCAGAAATAGTTGCATCTGTTTGAAATACCAATAAATGTTTTATTGAAGGAAAACTTAAAAAATAAGAAATTAACCAAGACAGTACAAAACCATTGAACTACTCACATTTATAGATTTGTACTAACTGGAGTTTCCCAGCAAAGACTTCTGGGCATTTGGTAGGTACCCAGTATGTACAACGAATAAACAGTCTTAAGGGCATAATGAAAACCCACAACTCAGAAATCTACTTTATATCTTGTTCATAAATTTCTTTGTATTGTATATTTTCAATATGTCACATAAATTTTAAAAAAAGTAATTTTAGCCAAAACTGGTTTGGCTCAGTGGATAGAGCGTCAGCCTGCGGACTGAAAGGTCCCAGGTTCGATTCCTGTCAAGGGCATGTACCTGGGTTGCGGGCACATCCCCAGGGGGTGTGCAGGAGGCAGCTGATCGATGTTTCTAACTCTCTATCTCTCTCCCTTCCCCTCTGTAAGAAATCAATAAAATATATTTAAAAAAATAATAATAAAAAATAAAAAAGAAATTTTTACTTCTTGCCAACTTCAGAAGAATTCAAGTCCAAACTTTGCATAAAAATAAATAATTCAACTGAATTAAATTCAACTGAAAGTGTTTACATGCTGTAACCTTGAAGTCATATTAATGAGGGCATAATGCCTCCTTATTATACCTTCTTCTGGCATCTAAGGATGCCAAATAGTTAATCCTGTGTATGGTTATTTATTGAATATATGCAGCCCCTTTTGGCTAGCTAATTCCTTTCAGTAAGATTAAAAGGTGCAACCTTGGTGTCTAGCATTATACACAGTGGTTCTCAATAAATATTCAGTAAATGAATGAATAAAAAGGAAAGGGAGAGGAAATGTGTTGATATTCCTTGAGGATGCACTGTATGCCAAACCCATCATATTCTAAACATAATTCAGGTTTTAAACTAAAAATGAAAAAAGGAGGCTTCCTTACCATCTACTTATATAAAAACTCTGGGTGGCGTTCATCATGACCAGAACCGTGACCAAGCAGAAGGAAGTCAGTCCTAAAGGGGTTGTCTTGGCAACGGCTGCACCCTCCCCCAAGCTGTTTCCAGGAGCTGTTTCCTCTAAGGGTGGGGTTTGAGTCAGGAACCCTCCCTGGGAGTGTGCAGGCATATCTTTATAAAGTGTGCTGCACCAGCATGGCCAAGGGTGAACCTGAGTGGGGGCGGCTGAAAGGCTTAGAAAAGACAGACAAGAGAATGAAAGCCAGGTCTTGGTGGGACACTGCTTCTCTGAGAGACAGCAACCACGCCCACAGCCATGCCTTTATTTTATAGCAGATGCTACGAGGCAAAGTAAGGGCGTGACCAAAATGTTTACCACATTCTCCTGGGTTTCAATCCTACTCAACTACATGCACCTGAACTCTATCAATCCCACATCACTCAGGCACATGGGGCCATGTGTTCGGACCATAGGTTCAAGCTTACAACTACAGCTGTTGGCTATAATTGTGCTGGGAGGGCCCTGCCCTCCAAGCTGGGACTTGCACATGGCAATGAGAGGACTGTGCCCTCTCATAAGTCCAAGGCTTGAACCTGTCCAAAACACTGTAGTGGCTCCCCACAATAAAGTTTTAATTCTGTTTCTTTGTTACTAATACTGTGGCCCCATCCCATAACAAAGAAACAATTTCCTGAGGATGAGGCCCAGGAATCAGGATTTTAGAAAGATTCCCAGGTGATTCTAATGTGCAGCCAAGGTTGAGAACCACTGCTATAGATAATATTAAAAATATATCTAAACGTGCAATTCTTTGTCTAAAAGATGAGCATGTTCAAAAATTAAATGAAGAAAATTTGGATATACTCAATGGAGATTTTCACACATATTTGAGTGATGATTTCATTGATTCCACAGATGATGCTGAAAAGGAAAATTTTCCCATCAAATTTCTTAATAGTATTACTCCTTTGGGAATGCCATGTCATAAATTAAAATTGAAAGTGGGTGCAATCATCATGCTATTGAGAAATCTCAATAGTAAATGAGGTCTTTGTAATAGTACCAGGTTTATTATCAAAAGATTATGACCTAACATTATTGGAGCTGAAGTATTAACAGGATCTGCAGAGGGAGGGGTTGTTCTGATTCCAAGAATTAATTTGTCCCCATCTGACACTGGCCTCCCATTTAAATTGATTCGATGATGGTTTCCCGTGTTGCCAGCATTTGTGGTGACTATTGATAAATCACAAGGACAAATTCTAGACAAAGTAGGCATATTCCTACCTGAACCTGTTTTTGCACATGGTCAGTTATATGTTGCTTTCTCTCGAGTTTGAAGAGCATGTGATGTTACAGTTAAAGTTCTAAGTATTTCATCACAAGGGAAATTAGTCAAGCACTCTGAAAGTTTTTCACGCTTAATGTGGTCTACAGGGAGATATTAGAATAAGTTGAATCAATTTATCAGTCATTGTTTGCATCATGTTGTTTTTATATCATGTTTTTGTTGTTTTCATATCATGTTTTTGTTGTTTTCATATCATGTTTTTGTTGTTTTTATATCATGCCTCTGTTGTTATATCCTTTTGTTACTGTTTATTTATTAATAAATTTATATATTACTTTCATATACATTTTACTAATTTCCTTTCATCTCTCACACTTCTATTATAGAGAAAGGGAAAATAGCAATATTAAAATATCTCCACTAATTAATTCCCTTTTTTTAAAAAAAATATATTTTATTGATTTTTTATAGAGAGGAGGGAGAGGGATAGAGAGTTAGAAACATCGATGTGAGAGAAACATCAATCAGCTGCCTCCTGCATACTCCCCACTGGGGATGTGTCTGCAACCAAGGTACATGCCCTTGACCAGAATCGAACCTGGGACTCTTGAGTCCGCATGCTGATGCTCTATCCATTGAGCCAAACCGTTTAGGGCAATTAATTCCCTTTTAACGTGCACTAACTTCGTGCACCGGGCTACTAGTTTTAGTAATAATTTGAATAGATTTGTTTTCACAATGAAATAAGAGAAGACTATAGTAAAATAAAACTAATAAAGGTAGTAAAGAATTTCTTAGATTTTACTATTGGTTTAAATTTATATAATTTTGTAAATTTGTAAACTATAATAACCACATTCTCTAGTTTCAGTATTTGATGCTTTGATATTTTAGGCCTTTGCTAACTCTGTAGGGACTATTCATTTCAAGGCTGGCTAATTCTTAGAGATAGACAGCCATTCACTTTCCAGTGTGTCTTTCATATGCAAACTGACCAATCCAGAGCCCACACACACCCCAACCATCACTTTTATTGAGGTCTCACATTCTGAGTCACTACCTACCTGCCCTAATCACTTCAGGGCCAGGTACCATATTGATTCTATCAATCCATGAACATGGTATATTCTTTCACTTGTATATATCTTCCTCTACCCCTTTTTTTCAACAACATGCAGTTTTCCAGGTACAGGTCTTTTACCTCCTTGGTTAAGTTTATTCCTAAGTATATTAAACTTTTTGTTGCAATGGTAAATGGGATTGTTTGCTTAGTTTCACTTTCTGATGATTCATTATTGGTGTGTAAAAATGTCATTGATTTCTGGGTGTTAATTTTGTATCCTACTGCATTGCCAAATTCTTTTATTAAATCTATGCCCTAACCGGTTTGGCTCAGTGGATAGAGCTTTGGCCTGTGGACTGAAGGGTCCCAGGTTCAAATCCGGTCAAGGGCATGTACCTTGGTTGTGGGCACATCCTCAGTAGGGGGTGTGCAAGAGGCAGCTGATCAATGTTTCTCTCTCATCGATGTTTCTAACTCTCTATTCCCTCTCCCTTCTTCTCTGTAAAAAATCAATAAAATATATTTTTTTAAAAATCTAGTAGTTTTTTGTGGAGTCTTTAGGGTTTTCTATGTACAATATCATGTCACCTGTGAGTAATGAGAGTTTTACTTCCTCTTTTCCAATTTGGATGCCTTTTATTTCTTCTTCTTCTGTGATCACTATGTCTAGGACTCCCAGTACTATGTCAAACAGGTATAGTAAAAGTCGGCATCCTGTCTTGTTCCTGTTCTTAGGGGAAATGGTTTTTGTTTTTGCCCACTGAGTATGATGTTGGCTGTAGGTCTGTCATATACTAGTATGACCTGTATTATTTTCAGGTATGATTCCTCTATTCCCACATTGCTGAGAATTTTTTATCAAAAATGAGTGTTGGATTTTTGTGGAATGCTTTTTCTGCATCAAATTTATATGATCTTGTAATTTTAGTCTTCCAATTTGTTTATGTGATAAATAACATTTATTGATTTGTGAATATAGTAGTCCCAGCCTTGCATCCCTTGAAAAAAATCCCACTTGGTCATGGTGTATGATTTTTTAATGTATTTCTGCACCTGATTTGCTAATATTATGTTGAAGATTTTAGTGTCTTTGTTCATTAGAGATATTGGCCTATAATTCTCTTTCATTGTAGTGTCTTTATCTGGTTTTGGAATTAGGATATGCTAGCTTTGTAAAAAGAGCTTGGAAGTCTTTTTTTCTCTTGGATTTTTGGAATGGTTTGAGGAGGATAGATGCTAGTTCTTCTTTGAATGTTTGGTAAAACTCGCTGTGATTCCATCTGGTCCAGGGCTTTTGTTCACTGGGAGTTTATTTTTTTATTTTATTTATTTTATTTTATTTTATTTTATTTTATTTTATTTTATTTTATTTTATTTTATGATTACGTTAATCTTATCATTCTATCCAGGTTTTTCTGATTTTTTCTGAATCCGTGTTTGAAAATTGTATTTTTCTAAGAATTTGTCCATTTCATTTACATTGTCCAGCATGTTGGCATATAGTTGTACATAGTATTTTCTTACAATCATTTATATTTCTGTGATGTCAGTTGTTACTTCACCACTTTTGTTTCTGATTTTAATTATTTGGGGCCTCTCTGTTTCTTGATGAGTCTGACTAAAGGTTCATTAATCTTGTTTATCTTTTCAAGGAACCAGTCATTGATTTCATTGATCTTTTGTATTTTTTTTAAGTCTCTATGTCATTTATTTCTGCTCCAATTTTTATTATTTCCTTCCTTCTACTTACTCTAGGCTTTTCTTATTGCTCTCTTTCTATTCTTTAATTGTCATTATTATTAATTTTTTAAGTTTATTATTATTTTTTCTTGTGTTTTTTGTGTGTTGTGTTGTGTGTGTGTGTGTGTGTGTGTAGTGAGCCTTTAATGCTATGAACTTCCCTCCCAGTACTGCTGTCTATTCACTTTCTTGTATTTCCTGATAACCCATTCATTGTTTAATAACATGCTATTTAGCTTACAGGTTTTTGAGTGTTTTTAGTGTAGTTGATTTCTAATTTCATTCCATTATGATCTGAGAAGATGCTTGATATGATTTCTGTGCCATGCTCAGCATGGCCAGGGGTGAACCTGGCGGGGGGGGGGGGGTGGTGGTGGTGGTGGTGGTGGTGAAGGATTAAAGAAGACAGATGAAAGAATAAAGCTGGAGCAAGGTGGGACACTACTCTCAGATGGAGAGACAGTGCCACAGCCTGCAAGCTGAGTCTTTATTTCATAGCCAGATTCCACGAGGCAAAGTAAGGGCGTGGTCAAGATGTTTACAATGTTCTCATGGGGTTTGAATCTACTCAATTACATGCACCTGAACTCTATCAAGCTTTGTTTTGGCAGCACTTGCTGCACCTCCCACAGCCTACCTCACTTAGCCACCTGGGACCACAGGTTTGGACCAATTATAGCCTTTGGCTATAATTGTGCTGGGAGGGCTTTGCCCTCCAAGCTGGGACTTGCACGTGGCTTTGCCATGAGAGGACTGAGCCCTCTCATTAGACCGAGGCTTGAACCTGTCCAAACGCTGTAGCTGCTCTACACAGATTTCAATCTTCTTGAACTTGTGGAGACTTGTATTGTGTCCTAACATGTGTTCTATCTTCGAGAATGGCCCATGTGCACTTGAAAATAATGTATATTTTGCATCTTTGGGTGAAATGTTCTATATATATCAATTAAATCCATCTGATCCAGTGTTTCATTTAGAGTCACCATGTCCTTGTTAAATTTTTGTCTGGAAGATGTATCCAGTGAAGTCAATGGGGTGTTTAATTTCCACATATTTGGGAGTTTCTTTGCTTTCTTTTTTGCGGTTGATTTCTAATTTCAAGGCATTGTGGTCAGAGAATATGCTTGGTATAATTTCAATCTTCTTGAATTTGTTGAGGCTAGTTTTGTGATCCAACATATTATCTATCCTTGAGAATGTTCTATGTGTACCGGATAGTAATAGAATATGATGTTCTGGGATGAAAGTCTCTGTAAATGTCATTTATATCCATTAGCTCTAGTGTATCATTTAAGACTGACATTTCTTTATTGATTTCATGTTTGAATTATCTATTTGAGCTGTCAATGGAGAATTAAGGTCCTCAACTACAATTGTGTTTTCATCTGTTTATACTTTTACTTTGGTGAGTAGTTTCTTTATATATTTTGGTGCTTTCTTATTGGGTACATGCATACTAAAAAGTGTTATATTTTCTTGATATAATGTTCCCTTTATCTTATAAAGTACCTCTCTTTGTCTCTTTTTATCTTGAATTCCATTTTGTCATATGTAAGTATGGCTACACTTTCTCTTTGAATTTACCCTTGTCTTTGCAGCTTAGATATATCTCTAAGAACGCATATGGTTGAGTTTATTTGTTTGTTTTTTTAATCCAATATGCTACTCTATGCCTCTTTATTGGTGAATTTAGACCATTTAAATTTGGGGTAATTATTGATTTATGAGGATTTTCTATGGCCATTTTATCTTTTGTTTTCTGGTACCTCTGTGCCTCCATTGGTTCTTTGCCTTTGTGTTTCTGTCTGTTGTTTTTGTTTAGTGGTATTCCATACTACTTTCCTCTGTTTTCTCTTATTTTCAGCTATCTATCTCAATATTGGGGGTTTTGTATGTGGTTACTATTTGATTTATGAAAAATAAAGTTTCAAATATATGGTAGTGCTTTTTTTTTTTTCTTTTGAGTGCATCTGAGCTCCATCCTCTTTTGTCAGTTCAGACCTTTTACCTCTCCACTTTTATATTTTCATTGTTACAAATCACCCCTGTTTATGCTAAGTTTTTGGTAATCTCACTCATATTGTTGTGACCTTATGCCCTTTGTTTTGGGTAGAATAATTTCCTTGAGTATTTCCTGCAATGGAGGTTTTCTTGTGATAAAATCCCTCAGCTTATTTCTGTCTGGGAACATCTTTATTTCTCCTTCATATTTAACGGATAGCTTTGCTGGATATATCATTCTTGGTTAGTAATTTTTTCTCTTTCAGTGATTTGAATATTTGGTTCCACTCTCTTCTGACTTGTAGAGTTTCTACTGAGAAGTTGGATGATATTCTGGTGGGTTTTCCTTTGTAAGTCACTTCCTTCTTTTCCCTGGCTGTTTTGAGAATTTTTTTCTTTGTCATTAGTTTATGAAGGTTTTAATACAATGTGCCTTGGATAGGGCCTCTTTGATTTGAGATAATTAGGTGTTCTGTTAGCTTTTTAGATTTGAGGATCTAGTTCTTTCCATCAGTTTGGGAAGTTCTCATCCACTATTTGTTTGAATTGACTCACTGTTACCTTCTCTCTCTCTTCTTCTTCTGGAATGCCTATTATTCTTATATTACTTTTCTGATGGCTTCAGGTAGTTCTCATAGAGCTTTTTTCTTTTCTTTTCTTTCTTTCTCTCTTTCTTTCTTTCTTTCTTTCTTTCTTTCTTTCTTTCTTTCTTTCTTTCTTTCTCCTCTCTCTTCTTTCCTCTGCATCATTTCTAGATTCCTATCTTCAATGCTACTATTTCTTCCCTCCATCTGGTTGGCTCTATTTCCTATGCTCAGTAGTTTACTCCTAATCTCCTTAATTGCATGCTTTATTTCCAACATTTCTGACTGGTTTTTTTTTTTTTTAAGTTTCAATCTCTTTGGTAAATTATTAATTTTGTTCATTGATTTGTTTTTTGAATGCATTGAATTGTCTGTCTGTATTTGCTCACATCTCATTGAGTATTTTCAGAACTGCAGTCTTGAATTCTCTGTCATTTATATCACAGATTTCCATGTGTTCCAGATTGCTTTCTGGAGGTTTATTCATTTTCTTTCTAAACTTCCTCATTACTGTGGTTATTCATGGTATTTGCTAGTCTCCTTTGTCTAGGCATCTATTGTATTGTTATCTTTCTCTTGCAGCTTTCTCTGAAAAGATTTTTCTTCTATTTCCCAGTAGGTGGAACTGAGTCACAAGATTTTTACTCTGTGACCTCCCAGAGCTGACCCTCTTGTCTTCCATCAGATAGTACACCTGCGCTGCTTGGGGGCATGTTTGTTTTGTCCTCACTGTAATGGCAACCCTGGACCTCCAAACCCCCTCCCCACCCATATGCACCCCACCTGGGGATCAATCATAGGGGGAAACAGTGATTCTACTGTAATAGCTCTTGATTTGCAGCTAATGTGCTCCTTATTACAACACCAAGAGGAACTCAAAACAAGTTTTGGGAGTCCAAGGAGCTTCAGGGCTCTGCAGCTCTGTTTTTTTGTCTGAAACACTACCACTCACAGCAGAAATCTTATGCTATGTTTTTGCCCGGGCATCTCTGCTGGCTTAGCTGCTGTTCACACCACTTGCATTGCTGGAGATCCTACCAAGACTCTCTGTTCCTCCTGGCCCACAGAATTGCCTGCTACCACCAGCTTCCTCCCCTCTCTTGGCTAAGCTGGTCACCAGTTCCTAGCTACAAGGAAAACTTCGTAAGTTTGTGGTAAACTCATTTGGTGGCAAAGCCTAATATGAATTAATAAGGACATTTCTTCTTCTTTATTCATTCATTCTTCTTTATACTTACGCTACAGAAATATTAATGCGTTTATAAAAATATGTTTTAAAAATTAGAAAAAGAAATATTAATGTGTTTTACCTGGGGAATATTAGTAATGTGGCATTTACAGGCTTTCATATTCTAATATTCATTAAAAATTTGGAATTTTGAAATACAGCTACCCCCAAGAATTTCAGATGAGGAATTTTAGACCTAATTCAGTGTATACATGAGTTCACATGTTTGGATTGTAGGGGCATGCACTGTTACCTGTCCTTTATTTAATATTTTATTTTATTCACTTTTGTGACTACTGTATTAATTTTACTTTAATTTAAAGGAATGCAATAAAGCTTGTGGATCAATAGTTCAAGGCAGATCTTGATGGTTCCTTTTATATGGAGCATGATTGATATAAAGATGACTAAGACTCAGTGAGTACAAATGTACTAGTAAAATAAGTAATAGTGACACAGTGTGACAAATACTGTTAAAATGGTGTTCAATGTACTTTCAGTTCAGAAAGAAGGGAACTACTAATTTCCTGGGAGACTTTGGGAAGGCTGCAGGGAAGAGGGGATTTTTAAAAATTATATTTATTGAGGTGACACTGATTAATAGGATGATACAGATTTCAAGTAAGCACTTCTTTTTTTTTTTCAACTTTAAAAAAATCTTTATTGTTGAAAGTATTATATATGTCCCTCTCTTTTCCCCATTAAGCCCTTGTAGCCTGCCCCTGCCACCCACCCCAGGCCTTCAACACTATTGTCTATCTGTGGGTTATGCATATATGCATATGATTTCTTAGGGTGGATGGGAAGAGACCAGTCAAGAATACATTTCTATGATTTTTTAAAAGGTAGGGCAGTTCACCAGGACTGCTAAATCCCAATACCTTTGGTTCTCAAAACAAAAGGTAAATATTAATGTGATCCTTTATTTATTTATTTTTTAAAAAAATATATTTTATTGATTTCTTACAGAGAGGAAGGGAGAGAGATAGAGAGTTAGAAACATCAGTGAGAGAGAAACATCGATCAGCTGCCTCCTGCACATCTCCTACTAGGGATGTGCCTGCAACCAAGGTACATGCCCTTGACTGGAATCGAACCTGGGACCTTTCAGTCCGCAGGCCAACGCTCTATCCACTGAGCCAAACCAGTTTCAGCAATGTGATCCTTTAAATACATGACATACTGTAACTTTTGCCAGTGCTCAAACACTTTTCATTAGTATTGTGCTGTAATCTGTGAGAGACATTTTTTAAGCTTTTCAACATCAATAGAAGTTCCTGCATTGAAGCAGAACATAATGCTATTTGAAGGATTTAATAAAATGCCAGGGCAGTTTGGATTATCTTCAAAGAGCCATCCTCAATCAAGCACCAAATATCCTTGTCCCACAAAGCAGTTCCTGGGACAAAACTACTGTGAGACACTGAATGCATTTTATTCATCCATAAAAAAAATCACAATAGCAAGATAAATATAGGAACCACTTTCTTCCTTACAAATGTACACAATTTGCCTGTAGCGCCATGATATTTAAAGATCAGGGTAGAATTGACAGAGCTGAAGTTCAACCTGGCATTTTCAAATGCTGAACTCCAAGAAGTGCCAATAGCAGAGATATGATCTGTTGGATCTGTTCCAAGAAAGGAAGATGAAAACAACAGTGCCAAAAGAAAGGTTCCAGGCAAAAATAAATAAATTTTTTAAAATCCTCACTCCCATTTCCATTTTGCTAAATTATTATGGGGGAAAACTTCAGCATTGTTACTAATGGTCTCGGTAACTTTGCATCTGAGTCCCTTTTTACTTTGCATAGCTGCTGACACAAATCATTGAGAACCTCTGCACAATAAGTCATTTGAAAATACATGGAAGCAACGAACCAAGAAAGATATTTAGCATTTAATCAATGGTGACCTAACATTTCTTCCTACCATCTATAAAATAAAACATATCATTCAATTTAATCAACAAGCAATATAGATCCAGAACCTTGCAACAAGGAGGTGGTTTGGAATAGATTAAAAGAAAAAAACTCCTGAATTGAGAGTTTAGGTGACTGGTTTCTTATTGGGATTCTGTAACTTCATAGCTGATTCCCCTGGTTAACTTATTATGCTCACTACTGGGGATTCGACGTTACTCAAATGTAAAAGCTAGGAGTTATTCTAAGGTCTGGCTTATTATGTTATACTGTAGGCTATGGCTGTGTATGAATCTAATAGTGTTGGTACTTGGCCTTTAAGCTGAATTATTTTGCCTCATTGCTTCATCATTTATGCATTAGTTGTTAATTAACTAATAAAATCCAATAGTTCATAAGTGATACCATTTAATACAGATGACATATGTGATCATCCAAGTTCTTTACAATTTTTGCAGTGAGTGCCTAGCTTTCTGCCAGATGCAATGTATGACCTAAGGGTAACTGGAGAATACATTGTATATCAAAAGAGGCCCTTACATCTGATAAAGGGAACCCTTGTGCACTGCTGGTGGGAATGCAGACTGGTGCAGCCACTGTGGAAAACAGTATGGCATTTTCTCAAAAAATTAAAAATGGAACTTCCATTTGATCCAGTAATCCCACTCATAGGAATATATCCCCCCAAAAAACAGAAATACCAATCAGAAAAAAACATATACATCCCTATGTTCATAGCAGCACAATTTACAATTGCTAAGATTTGGAAACAGCCTAAGTGCCCATTAGCTGATGAGTGAATTAAAATACCGTGGTACATCTACACAATGGAAGACTACACTGCTATAAAAAAGAAAGAACTCTTACCATTTGCAACAGCATGGATGGACCTGGAGAGCATTATGCTAAGTGAAATAAGCCAGTCAGAGAAAGATAAGTATCACATGATCTCACTCATTTATGGAATCTAATATAAACTGGTGAACAAAAACAGATCCAGAGACACAGAAAGGTCCAGACACAAAATCATTGAACAGACCGTTAAACCTCAGAGGGAAGGCAGGTGGGTGGAGAGGAGGTGGGCTGGGGGGAAGATAAGAGATCAACCAAAGAACTTGTGTGCATATAAACATACTGGTAAACAATGGACACAGATAGTGGAGGGGAGTGAAGGCTGGGGCTGGGGGTGGGGGCAGGCTGAGAGAGGACAATGGGGGGTGGGAAGGGACATATGTAATGCTTTCAACAATAAAGAATTTTCAAAAGATTATAAAGCCTTTTTAATACTTCTTTTGAGAAATTATTGTGGTGGTTAAAAAAACTCTTTGGTAGCAGTTTTAAGAAAAAATGCCTGAACCGAGAGTTTAAGTGACTGGTTTCTTATTGGGATTCTATAACTTCATAGCTGATTCCCCTAGTTAATTTGTTATGCTCACTACTGGGGATTTGACATTACTCAAATGTAAAAGCTGGGAGGTATTCTAAGAAAATTTGTCATCTAGCTATGCCCCTTAACAGGCTCTCATGAGATCAATCCTGTGAAAACAAGAGAGGCCTTAAAATGTGCTAGTCTTAATGCAGCATATGAGACATTACTACAGAAAAACCAGGTGAAGCAAAAGAATGTGAATTTTCAACACTACACACCTGGTTATGTCTTTTTCCAGTTTTAGAAAATTGCTTTAATATTAATTCATGCTCTTAAATACAACTGCCTATTCCCCAAAACTTCTGGCATCATTTTTTCCCTAATTATTAAGTGAAGTTCATTTTGCACTTGAACTTATTCTGTTTTACAGGTACTTATTCATTTAATTTTCACACCATTTTCTGAGTAGGCACTATTAATACCCTCATCTTCTATATGAGGATACTCAGAACAGAGATGTTTAAGTAACTTGTACTGGGTCACACAGCTAGATAGTTGTCAAGCTGGGATTCAAGGTTAGGACCTGGAGGGGAATGCCATAAATGTAACCAGCATGCTATACTGCAGTGATGCTCCGATATATTTCTACCTGGTTTTCATGGTCTCATGTTTAATGTAGAACTGTCATGGGTTTCCTACACATACCACATCTTTTGCAGCAGATAACAGCCCCCTTATTCGTGGTTTCTCTTCCTGTGATTTCAGTTCCCCATGAGCAACCATGGTCTGAAAATAGTAAATGGAAAAATTCCAGAAATAAGAAATTTATATCTACACTAATAAAAGAGAAACATGGTAATTGGCGTACGACCGCTACCCTTTTCATTGGCTAATCAGCGAGATATGCAAATTAACTGTCAGCCAAGATGGCGGCCGGCAGCCAGGCAGCTTGAAACTAACATGAGGCTTGCTTGCCTCAGTGACGGAGGATCGTTGGAGGAAACCAATGTTCCCCGCCTGTGGCTGCAGGCCTCTGAGCGGGCAGTTTAAGAAACATTGTAACAAATACCGCCGGACTTCAGCCAGCAGATTCGCAACATTGTAAGCAAAGGCCAGAAACCTACTTTCAGCCGTGGAGGCCTAAGAGCTGGAGCCAAGCCTCAAGGTAAAGCTGGCCCAGAATAAAAAAAGAAAAAAAGAAAAAAAGGAGCAGTTGGGAACTTCAGTCACTCCCAGCCTGAAAACAGCCCTCAGCCCCTCACCCAGACTGGCCAGGCACCCCAGTGGGGACCCCCACCCTGATCCAGGACACCCTTCAGGGCAAACCAGCCGGCCCCACCCATGCACCAGACCTCTACCCTATATAGTAAAAGGGTAATATGCCTCCCAGCATTGGGATCAGCGTGACAGGGGGCAGCGCTCAAACCCCCTGATCGCCCTGCGGCTCTGTGTGTGACAGGGGGAGGGGCCACAACCCCCTGAGCAGCCCTGCTCTGTGCCTGATAGGGGGGAGCTCCCCAACCCCCCCCCCCCCCACGGGCCCTGCTCTGTGTGTGACAGGGTAGAGCCATAACCTCCCCATCGGCCCTGCCCTGAGTGTGAGAGTGGCGGCGCCCCAACCCCCTGATGGGCCCTGCTCTGTGCGTGATGGGGTGGCACCGCAACCTGCCCATCGACCCTGCCTTGAGTGTGACAGGGGACGGTGCCCCAACCCCCCAATTGGCCGTACCCTGAGCGTGACTGAGGGTGGCATCGCAACCTCCCAATCTGCCCTGCTCTGTGCATGACAGGGGGCAGCGCCCCAACTCCCTAATTGGCCCTGCTCTGAGCCCGACCAGGGGCTGCATCTAGGGATTGGGCCTGCCCTCTGCCACCCGGGAGCAGGCCTAAGCCAGCACGTTGTTATCTTCCGAGGGGTCCCAGACTACGAGAGGGCACAGGCCGGGCTGAGGGACCCCCCCTCCCCCCCGAGTGCACAAATTTTTGTGCACCGGGCCTCTAGTGTTTTAAATAATATGATGAAATCTTTGTGCCATCTAGCTTCATCCCAACCTAAAGTGGATCATCCCTTTGTCCAGTGTATCCATGTTGTATACGCTCCCCACCTGGTAGTCATGTAGTAGCCCTTTTGGTTATCAGTTCAACTGTCCCATTATCACAGTGCTTATGCTCAAGTAACCCTTATTTTAATTAACGATGGTTCCAAAGTGCAAGAATATGGATGCTGGCCAATGCGATATGCCAAGGAGAAGCCATAAGGTGCTTCCTTTTTTATAATATAGTTTTATTGATTTCAGGGAGAAAGAGATAGAAACATCAATGATGAGAGAGAATCATTGATTGGCTGCTTCTTGCCCACCTCCTGTTGGGGATCAAACCTGCAACCTGGCATGTGTCCTGACTGGAATTGAACCATGACCTCCTGGTTTATAGGTTGATGCTCAACTACTGAGGAACACTGTCTGGGCTCCTTTTTTTTTTTTTTAATCCTCACCTGTATGCACCCCAACAGAAGATCAAACCCACAAGCTAGGTATGTGCCTTGACTGGGAATCGAACCTGCAACTTTTTAGTGCACAGGATGATGCTACGACCAAGTCACTTGGCCAGGCCATACAGTGCTTCTTTTAAGTGAAAAGGTGAGTGTTTCACATAAGTTTTGTGACAGACTATTGCTATCATTGCTCTATTTTATTGTCAGTTACTGTTGTTAATCTCTTACTGTGTCTGATTTATCAATTAAACTTTATCACAGGGTTTTGTATATAGGAACAAACAGTATATCTACAGTTTGGTGCTATCCATGGTTTCAGGAATTCACTGAGTGTCTTAGAATGTATCCTCCATGGTGAGAGGGGACTACTGTATTTTAAACTACTGGTACTTTTGAAAACAAAAATTGTAGCAAAATAAAAATAAGGAATTTCTTTACGTCTAAAGTTTTTAATTCCTACAATGTTTTTTTTTTATTTGTTAGTGATCAAAATGCAACATAAGTTAAAAGAAGAACTGGTTCTCTAGACACTCCAAAGACATTGTCTCTAATGAATAAATGTAAAATTGTACATTCATGATGTTGTATCACTATATGAACTTCAACGTATTTCTTATATTTCTGAATATTGGTACACTTCAGGACATAGTAAAAGATATAGGTATCACTAAGCATATACTTATCCTAATGAGATATGACAAGACTTGCAACCTTTTATAAATGATGTTTGGCTAGATTGTAAAAACAATTATTTATCATAATTTAAAAATTAAATTTGTTAATCTAAGCAGAAATCTCTCTTTACAGTCAATGGGTTAGGTCCTTAGAGGTGTGAGCCTCAATGAGATATTGGCCAATGGTAAATAAGTCACACAAAGTCTACAAACTCATTATTTTTTAACCCATTTATTTATAATGGTCATGTTGTTAAGTATTTAGTGGAAACAATGATAGGGATATTGTCACTAGAGAGAAGTAGCACCAAATTTCATGGAAATACATTTTCAAACGGCCATTTGACATAGTTTAAAAATCTGGAAAGTTAATAAAAACATAGTATCAATATAAGTGTTTATTTTGTAGCCCAAATTTCAATGTGAACTTCTGTGGAGAAATCTTAATGGTTTGTGGAATTGGATTGGTAGGATGATGGTCAGCTAATTTTCCAAGTGAATGCCCACTTCTCTCTGCTTATGCAATATTTCTAATGTAATAGACAAGTTGAGTCACAGTAGTGAGACATTAGAAGGAATGATTTCTTATCTGTAAAAAATGTAAAACGTTAGAATATGTGGATATGGAAAAACAGTGATTTACATTCTTATGACATCATATCCCAAACCACAGCTGAACATTTTTAAAAAAATAAACTATAGTCACTACCAGGTTTTTCAGATAATACCACCTTGATGAACAGATTTGTGAACCTCCACTGTACATCATTATTTTCTTGAATGCTTCTCAAATATTTTTCACAATCTTACTTCTAGGTTGTGTTGCTCATTCAATTACACAAAACATAAGACTCATCTTTGGTAAAAATCAATGACATTCACATTATTTCCTCAGCCCTTAGCCTCTTGGCATGTTTAAGTTGTGAAAATAAAGTACTCTATTTATATTTGAAAATATCTGGCCCTTAAATTATTGACAATCTTAGATGCCACCCAATATTATACCAAGTTGGATTTTGAAAGTTATGATTACAAGTAATACTATCACTCCACTACTATTAATGATAGTAAGGAAAATCACTGTGATGTCATATAGTTTACATACATTACATAGAATGTAGTATTTTGGCTTGAGGTTTATTTTGGGTATATATGTATATACTCAGTGTTTAGCATTAAGGCTTCTTAAGTTTAAGAGCACTTAACTCTTTGTTGATCCAAGTTAAAAAAGTAAAACAATATTTTTCTGTTTATGTGTATGATAGCTACAAATGATTAAAACTTTCAAGGTTATATAACTAAGCTCACCAACAAAAATCCAATTATATTCAAAGATGGAAAATGTTTGGCGGGCATCCCACCACTTACCCTCTCATGCTTATGGCAGACATTGCTCATTCATCATGGCCAGAGGCAGCCTCAGACCTCTCCTTGAAACAGTAGTCTAGGAAGCCACAATCAGTGAGTCAGGGATGGCTAGGGGAGCAATCAATCACAGATCCAGAGAGATAAAGATAGAACGTGACATTTTACCATACATAAATCTCTCCTCTCTCTATCTATGAACTAAAATGGATCCCCTATCTGCAAATTAGGTTGAAGGAAATGAGCCCTTCAAGTGTAGGAAAGAAAATGGACAGAGAAGCTCACTCAAAAGCTGTTTACACATCCTTTTGGACCTCCCAAGCCAGAGGAAGCACATGTCCCTGTATCAGGTTGGAAAGGGAAGTTAGCAAGCATTCCGGCCTCAGGAATTTCTTCCTACAGGAAACGTGGCCTTGCAAGCTGAAGGGTGGGCTACTCACAGGAACTCGGCTGCAGTGTTTCCATGTGTCAGAGAAACAAACTGTGACCCAGAGAGTGTTCTCCTATGGAAGACCCAGGCTGACTAAGAATAGAAATGGACTGTGCGACACCAAAGCTGGAAATGATTTCCTCTTGTCCTTATTTATTTAACTTTAGGGATGCTTTCCCTTGATTGTAAATTTCACTGGTGGTCTAACAAGCACTAGAAGTTGAAAACAGCTAGTAAGTGTGATAATCTTTTCATGTGTGTGTGTGGGAGGAGTAGAATAAACCTACTAGGAAAAGAATATAATACTTGACCTATACCAAAATATCTAAACAAACAAACAAACAAGCCATATGTCAAAGTATTAAACTGATAATTTTCAAATCACAGACAAGAGTTACATGTGTCCTCACAGGGGTCCCAGTAACATCTCCACTAAGCCTAGCATAATGTAAGCTGTCTGACTTAGCTTGGACTGCAATAAAAAAATACTATGGACTCAATGGCTTAAGAACAGAAATTTATTTTCTCACTGTTCTGGAGGCTGGAAATCTGAGATTAGGATGCCAGCATGGTTAGGTTCTGATGAGAGCTCTTCTCCTGGCTTGTTTATGGCCGCCTGCTTACTGTGTCCTCATATGTACTTTCCTTGGTATATCCATTAGGAAAGAGAGAGAAATCTTTTTCTCTTCCCCTATTTATAAGACCACAAATCCTATTATGAGAGCCCCATCCTCATGATGTCATCTAACCCTAATTACCCAAAGACTCCCATCTCCAAATACCATCACATTAGGAGTTGACTTCAATATATGAATTTTGAGGGGGACATAGACTTTCAGTTTATAACACTTTCAAAGGATGAATGTTGATTCACTGATCTTAAAAAACTTGAGTTTGAAGTGTTATTAAAATCCCAACAACTAATTTGAGAAATATATAGAAAGGTTTTCTGTTAGGAGAAATAAGAGGATGATAAGAAAAATCATTTAGAATTTAAGAGAGTACTTTAAGAATATAGTAAGGTGTTTGGATATAAAAGTCAATACACAAAAATCAATAGCTTTTTTAACATTAACAATAATCAATTAAAAAACATAATAATAAAAGGGATCTCATTTACAATAACAACAAAATTCACTTTACATTTAGGAATAAGTAGGAAATGTGCAAGATTTTTTTTGAAAAGGGTATTTAAAATATCTTACCTAATAATAGACAAACATGTAAATTGACCATACCTTCGCTATGCTCACCAGCCAATCAGGAGAGTATGCAAATTAACACAACAAAGATAGCAGTTAATTTGCATACATAGCCGCGAAGCAGCTGAGCGAAGACTGAAGGCGGCTCCACCTGGAGCAGCAAAGACTGAAGGCAGCTCTGGCTGGAGGAAAACCAGTGCCGGCAGCTAGGGGAAGGGAAGGCCCATTGCACGAATCTCTTTGTGCAACAGGCCTCTAGTACATAAATAAAGTGCTATTCTATATTTCTCTATGGAAAGACTCAGCATTGTAAAGTACTTAAATACTTGTGAAAAAGAACAGCAATGCTTAGCAAGTTAATTTTTTTTTAAAAGAATAATGATGGGTTTAATTTCCTAATAGGTAGAACAAAATATCAAGCAATTTAAACAGTGTATTTTGGTACAGGAATAAGTAGACACATTAATTGAAAAAAATAGAATGAAAAGCCAGAAATATTTAGGAATATACTTATGTAGTAAAAGTGTCATCTCTAGCAAAAGTATACAAGATTTCTCAGTAAATTGCATTTATGACATAGGTTATCCTTTGGGGAGAAAAACAAATTTATAAGTTTATATCATATTAACAAATACATTTTGGAGTTATTAAAGAGAATAAATGCTAAGACAAATAATAAAAAGTATTTGAAGAAAATATAAAAAAATTAAACCTTTTCAGATAGGCAAAGCTTTCCTAAGCAATACACAAAACTCATAAATCATATAAGGAAGTACTTATAACTTTGACCTCTTAACAAAAAGCCTTCTTTGAGACAATAATAATATCAATTAAACAATAAGCTATAGACTAGGGGGGACATTTACAACATATTTTAAAGATTCACAATGTACAAAGCCTGCCTCCACTTGAATAAGCAAAATGCAGGGAACCAAATAGAAGGTGGACAAAGGACACATGGGCCATTTACAGAAAATACATAAATATGACTGACACATAAAATAGGCAATGTTTACCAAAACATAAAGGAAGTCTAATCTTTGACCGTGTAATCTACTTCTAGGAATCTCTCCCACAGAAATACCCACTCATAGCAGTAAAACAGGTTTACAAGGATATTCTCTTTTATAATAGTAACCAGAGGCCTGTTGCACGAAGAGATTCGTGCAATACGCCTTCCCTTCCCCTGCCTGCTGACATCAATTTTCCTCTGGCACCCGGGACCCAGGCCTTCGCTCCGACTGGAGCCGCCTTCCGCCTTCAGTCTTCACTCTGCCACTTGGAGCCTATGTATGCAAATTAACCGCCATCTTTGTTGGGTTAATTTGCATACTCTCCTGATTGGCTGTGAGCATAGCGAAGTTACCGTTAATTTACATGTTTGTCTATTATTAGGTAAGATTAAGTAGAACAGACTAAATATCATCAACAAAAGAGTGAGTAAATAAATTAGAAAACTTTGACTATTATAAAGAAAAAATAAGACTTTAAATTAGAAAGATCTTTAGGACGCAAGTAAAACATTGTCATAGCATAAGAGAATCATGTACATACAAAGTGGGGGAAAAGTAGGTTTTCAGTTGTTTATATGGAAAATAATTCAATAATTAATAACTAATAATATAAGAATAAACTCTGTGTTTTGTAAACTCACAACTATAGTTACATACAGTCCCTGTCCTGTATGTAACTGTGACCCATATATTTAATAATAAACTTGTGTTTATATTTTTTTCATTCCATATGCTTTTGTGTGGATTAACGCTTTTATTGTGAGGACATATTTTTGTATTCCTTGTTTAACTAATAATTTCTTTTTAATCAGTGAGAGGAGTGTTCAGGGAAAGCCAGGCATGGCAGCTCAAGTTTTTCTTCACATGACAAGAGAACTGCTTCAGGGAGCATGTGAGAATCACATCTGTCACTAACATGGTTTGGGCCTCTCTGTACATACATTTTTCTCTTGACCTTGGGCTTTGCTGCCAATTTTCCTTTTTTTGGAGGTGTTGAACTGGTCATAAAAAAAGTTATTTAAGAATATTCAGATCCTTGTTATGAAAAATTGTATTGTTAAAAGGCGTTTTAGATATGATATAATGCAACCCCAAGCTTTGTGTGGAATCTTGATTTCTGAGCTGGCCAGGAAATTTTAATGGGTATTTCATATTTCTCATGCTTGAGTCACATTTCCTTATCCAGAAACCTGAGAAAACTTTACCATTGAACACTCAAATAAATTAGTGCTACTACCCAACTTCTAAGCCAGCAAGGTAAGAAAACAAAAAAAGACAGTTTCAATTAAGAATAAAAATTAATACATATTTTTTGCAAACAAATGAATACTGTGATCCCATATGAAGATTCACAGAAAGTGTTTTCCAGTGTTACTTCAAAAGTCTTTATTAGACTTTTTTTTTTAACTCATAACTTTTTCTGTGCTACCTTCCATCAATTCTGCCTAGCACTGGCCTGGTTGGTTTATCGGCATTGGCCAAATCACGACAGACAGGTAGTCAGCCAAGTTTGTATGTTTAAGCCACGTCATATTGTCTTAGGTCCTGTGTGTCCCAAGGGCCCTTCAAGACACTCACTTGGCAAGGTAAGGCCAGAAATCCCTCCTTCCAAATTTGGTGATTTTTCTTCCTATAGAGTTCTTGCTTTGGCAATAATGTGTCCAATACCTTTGCTCTGAGCCTATCTGATTTGAATCCAGCTACATGGCCTCCGTGTACTCAGATGTGCGTCTCTATAAGGAGACCACCTCCCCTCCCCCCCCCCCCCCGACTCTTAGAATGCCACTGCCCCTGGGCCTATGCTGGAATGGACTGCAGCTCTGAATATGAGATCAAATAAGCTACATTAAACACCTCTCATTTGGTCCTCACAGTGCAAAGCTGGTTGGCAAACTATGATTCCTCTTTGGAGCTTCAAGCTGACTTCCCTTGGGTGCCTGTGTTCCATTCTATCTGAGCTTAGAAAGTTGTAAATTCCTGATTAAAATTCTAGGCCCTTGAGAAACAGGAGGTTAGGAGGATAACTGCTCCAACCTCTCCTGTCATCCAGATATTCACAGAGCATGCACAAGAAATGTGGACTATTGAACCCATGGCCAGTGTCATAACCCTTTAAGTTAAAAAACACACACACACAATTTTCAATTTTTAAAATTTCATGTGAGAATGAAAGTCACTGTGCTGGGATGTTCTTTCTTTTTTTAGTGTTATTTTGTCTTTATATGTTTACAATGGAAGGAAATCGTCCTATTGGCTGCCAGTGAATGAGGGAGCAGAGTAGAGCTGATGGAATCAGACGTAATATTCAGCACAAGCTTCTGTCGTCTTGTTTGTTTGATGTGGTGGCTGTGGGGCCTACAGAAAACACCTTTTGTTTTTACTTCCAAGTGTTTCTTTTATCTTTACATAAATGTGTACAGGGGAAGTTGCCAAAATTAGTTCACCTTTTGGGCCCAGGCCACAGTTAAACTTAGATGTAGAAGAGATCAAAGCATTTCCATGCTGATCCAAGAGCTGCAGCCCAGCAGTGTAGCTGGGGGCAACATGAAATGGCCACACACTTTCTGACTTGGAACATGTAAGCAACACGTTCTAGGCTGCAAGGGACAAAAAGAGGCAGCATGCACGTCTGCTTTTAAAATTGCTGCCTGCCGCCCTGCTGGTTTGGCTCAGTTGACAGAGTGTTGGCCTGCTGGCTGAAGGGTCCCAGGTTCGATTCCAGTCAAGGGCATATGCCGCAGTTGCAGGCTCCATTCCCAGTTGGGGGTGTGCAGGGGGCAGCTGATTAATAATTATCTCTCATCATTGATGTTTCTATCTTTCTCTCCCTCTCCTTTCCTCTCTGAAATTAATAAAAAATATATTTTAAAAAATTTAAAAAAATGACTGCCTGCCTTCCAGGATTTGACAAAGAAACACTTGTTTGAGTTTGGTGGTTCTGGTGGGAAGCTCCCAGGTACTCCTGAAGGCTGCCTCAGGGCTCGCTATGAGCGGACAATTTCTCTCTTCTCCTCGGCACAGCGGAGCTGATGTTGCCCATGGTCTTCCCGTACTTCTTTTATGTGGAGCCGGACTACTGAGGATTGTTCTTTGCAAGACAACAACAACTTCCCTTTTCCCTCCCCCACTGTTTTTTTGTGTTGTTGTTTTTTTTTTTGCTTTCAGGTTCTGACCTTGGCAGCGTATCAGACTGGGTTCCTTGGAGAATATGCAGGAGACCCTTGGTCTCTCTGAGGCGCAGGATCACCAAGGTATTTGTTAGACAAACCACTTCAGTGAGTGAAAGGAGCACTAGCAGTAATGAATTGTGGACAGTTGGGGTAAACTGAGCCTGTCCTGGCAAATCTGGGCACATGGTCAACCTATGCATAGGGAAATGGGTGGCTTCTGATGCCTAGTGCCACAATTCTAATGCCTCGTTTCCTGTGCCGGATTGGGCATTTTCTAGTCACTCCCTTACGTTATTACAGAGGGTCATTTTCTGCTTTTGATAGCAAACATAGCAATAAGAAAGAAACATGGGGTAATAAATTTCCGTCTGACTCAGAACACAGCCCTTTGTTAAACGATATAGCTCCACCACAGAAAACGTTCTGTACAAATTCTCTAAAGAAGGCTTTCAAACATATTTTTACTTAAGGATGCCACCACCCACTATTTACAAAGGGAGTCCTGATGGGGAGCCACAGAGCCCTCGGGCCCTTTCTAGCAAAGAGATGTGCACTCAGTACCAGCAACACAAAAACGCCGTTGTCATTGCACCCAAACTGTTTTCTGTGCCCGACAGATTTTTGTCTTCAAACTGCAGCTGGCTTGCTGTGTTTCATTTGTGTTTGTTTTACCATCATCCTGGAGATTTTCCCAAATTGCGGTCTGCCTGCTGGGGCCACATTCCTCTGACCGGTGGCATAAGTTGTGTTTCTATGGCAAGGCTTGTTTATCACGAGGGATGGGCACCTCCCACAACAATTTCGACGTCTTTTCCTCCTCTCCTCCACAGGCTCGGGGATTCTGAAACCTCAGTCCAGATATGGCTTTCTCTAATCATAAACCACATTCCTGGAGCATGAACTTGACTTTGCTCTCCATTCAAGATAGGGAACTATTTGGCTCTGTTTATTTCTTTCCAACTGGGCAGTGCCCTCTTGACTGTTATGACTAATCCACTTGTCAGGGCTGGAATCTCCTCACAGGTCTCTCGCCCAGGTAAATCGCATCACTCAAACTTGTGCAACAAAAATGCTAGAGGCCAAAGCGTGACCTTGCGGTGGTGGAAACCCATCCACTGGACAGAGAGGCCTCTGTGGACCATAAGGATTTTTTCCCCCAAATAAGGGAAGCTTGGTCAGAACTTGATAGTCCTTGCCCCTCACATTTCTGCAGAGGAACCGGCGTGGGGAAAGATAAGAGCCCCGGGTGGACACCCTGATTGTGTCCACCTTTTCGTTTGTTAAACATGGAAATTGACTTCATCCAATTAATAAGAGCAGGAAACAGTTTACGTTTTCTCTTTGTAGGAAAACATAAAGTCACAGTTTTATCTTAATTTGTCAGGCATTGCCCATGAGACTACAGCCATGTGGGCGGATGGCCAAAAAATCGCTCTAAGTCTCAAGTATTAACACCCAGATATAAAAAGAATGCTAATTGGTTTTCCAGCTGAAAAATAATAAGCCAATTGCTGCCAAAAAATGCTGTATGGCATGGAAATCCCAAGTTTACACAATAGGGCCTGATTACAATCTGGGGTCTCCATTTGTGCTCATGTGTGGAGCTAAACAAAGGGAGGTGTTGTGCCCTTCTGTCTTTGTAGCAAGCCTCTGCTCCAGATCCCAGCCTGGTGTTGCAGCAGGCTTCCCACAGTCTTCCTGCCAAATCTCCTAGTTTTTTCCTGGCTGCCATTCAGGAAAGTCCAGCTCCGTCCGTAGGACGGAAAGTTTAAAAGGCCTTGCTTGGAGACGCTGAAATTTATACAAACACTGCCTGACGTATGGAGGAGGCTGGTGTAGCACAGGCAGCTCCTGCCTGCATTCTAAGGAAAAAGAATGCGAGACTTCTAAAAGTCATTGCAGTTACACCATGGTGATATGAGCTGGAAGCAAAACACTTGTGTGTTTTTCTAAGGCAAAGTCGGTATTTGCCTTGATCCTGATAAACTTCCACCTTAATTTTCTCATTAGGAAAGTGCTGGCTGACCTCCAGGGGCCCGTGCAGTTTGGGCGGTCTCTCACTTAAGGAGTGCGTTTAGAATATACAGAAGATACTAAATGTGATACACCCTCGAGGTCACTGGAAGTGAGCTGGGCAGACTCACTCTCGGGACCCCTGGCGCAGCTTCGGCCAAGGCTGGTGTGATGATGCGTATTGTCCAACTGACAGCCTTGCCTGGGGCTCACACCTCGACTCCAGCTCTACATCACTGGTGGGAAAGTGCTTGAACTGAAAGGATTTCCTAATACTTAAAACCCTATTCTCATTACTTTTAGCTGACGGTAAATGCCACTGAAGAATTTCCAGCATTTAATTAATATTATCCCAAATGCTTTTTAATTCTAGTTAATACTAAAATTCTCTATGGGCATTATGCTAGTTGTGTACATAAAGATGCAACTAAGTAATACAGATTAAAAAACAACAATACTACTTTGATCATTGAAGTGAACCATTCCCCAAATGACCAACTTCTGTTAGACTATGCAGAGAATAAAGCAGGCCATAGCTTCCACTGATGTACAGAGCACTATTTTTGACAGAAACTGGCAAGCAATTGCGTTTCTCTCAATGCATTTCTTTTGTTTATTACTGTTTGTTTGTTATTATTAGTGCATTTTCCCTAGAGGAGTGAGGCAGAATGGGATGTATTTAAGCGTTAGGAAGCATTTATTAACAATACTAGGGATTATATAACACCAACTCAAAAAAAGATACATGTACCCCTATGTTCATTGCAATATTATTTCCAATGGCCAAAATGTGAAAGCAACCCAAGTGGCCATTAATAGATAGGAAGATAAAGAAGATATGGTTCAAATATACAATGGGAATATTACTTGGCCATAAAAAAGAATGAGATCTTACCTTGTGCCACAACATGGATGGAACTAGAGGGTATTATGCTAAGTGAAGTAAGTTAAACAGAGAAAGACAAATGCCATATGATTTCAGTTATATGTGGAATCTAATGAACAAAATAAATTAACAAAGGAAACAGAAACAGACTTATAGATACCGTGAACAAACTGAGGGCTGTTAGATGGGACTGAGGTTGGGGGCTGGGTGAAAAAGTTGAAGGGATTAAGAAGTACAGATTGGTACTTACAAAATAGTCACGGGGATATAAAGTACTGCATAGGGAACATAGTCAATAATATTGTGATAACTATGTCTGGTGCCAGGTGGGTTCTAGAATTATTGGGGGGATCACTTTTATAAATTATACTAGAGGCCCAGTGCACGGATTTGTGCACCGGTGGGGTCCCTCAGCCTGGCCTGCACCCTCTTGTAATCTGGGACAACCTCAGGGGATGTCAGTCTGTGGGGATCAGGTCGAAACCAGCAGTCCAACATCCCCGGAGGGATGTAGTGCCTGAAGCAGCAGGCGGCCAGGGAGGAGCCTGAGCCTGGGCCGGGTGCCATGCCACTCCCACTCATCTTGGCCCCACTGTGCCTCCTGCCACCGCCTGGTGTCTGGCGCCTGTAAGTCAGCTGAGTGGTGCTCCCACTGTGGTAGCCACTAGGGGGGCAGCTCCTGCATTGAACATCTGACCCCTAGTGGTCAGTAAGCATCATAGTGACCATCAAATGGTCGTTTGGTCACTTAGGCTTTTATATATAGAGATATGTCTAACCATGATGCTCCACATCTGAAACTAATATAACGTAATTGAATGTCAACTGCAATTGAAACCTTTTTTTTTTTTTTTTTAAATTACTGGGAATTAGGACTTTTTGTCTGCAGGGAAAACAAGGAGTAGAAGGCCATTGATTTAGTATTGCTGGCCTTCAACCTAATTCATCTCCTTGAGCTAAATTAATTTTCCAGTGTCCCTTGTCTTCCCACACAGGTGCCAGTCTCCTCTGGTACATTCCTGCCTCCATGGCGTTGTGCTTGCTTTTCCCCTGACCTGGAGGAGCTACAGTATCCTTTCCATCTTCTAGCACCAGTTGAGATCTCAGCTGGTCCATGAAACCTCCCAGGTCACTCCAGCACTCTTTGGTTTCCCCTTTATCTGAGCTATTATTTCTTTTACTGCTTTAATGGAATGAGGGTTCATAAATCAGCTGGGAATCGAACTGGGATCGAGAATATGAAAAGAAGAAAGGAACAGAGACCTATTTAACTAGGTCAACGTAAGGAGAATGTGTTGTAAACTTATAGAGCCTAGAAAATGGGCCTTGCAGGATATACACTGGTCCCTGTCAGGAGCCTAGGAAGCTCTCTGTCTCTGACGCTCGGTATCATACCATACCTCCAATAACTGAATTGGAATTTTAAGATCTTAAGTCCAAGTTTTCAGAGATTTGGTCATCTCATCTTGTACTGTATATCCAGTCTTCTGTTTTATCAGTGTGGTTGTGAGGAGCAGGGATTTTTGGTACACATAGTTGCTTACATCCACTCCTGTGGCAATCTGTCAGTAGAGAAGTTGCAGGAAAGGGGGAAACAAGTAGGTAGGCATTCCAAAGGGAGTCACTACCTGCAGGGTTACATTATTCCCCTAAGGCAAATTTTTTAAGGACAAGGAATAATTATACGTTGCTCACTTTCATCACTGTATTTAGTACAGCACTGTTCATTTCCACAGTGATTCACAGTCCCGGCAGCAGAGTAGACTCACCTGGAAACTTTTAGGAGCATTTCTGTGTCTCCTCCTCCCCCTGGCCACCACTGTAGATTTCTGATTTCATTGGTTTGGGGTATGGCCCCAGACACCAGGCATCGAAGGCTGCTGTGCTTTCCAGATGCCAGACTTATTCTTACTGAGGTCAGGCCCACAGAAAACGTTACTCTCCTAGGTGAAAAAGTTATTACCCTTGTAACTGGAACCATAGTGCAAATTCACAAGCTGTTAAATAGTCTAAAATTCTTGCTTGGCCTAGTAATAAGGTGATTGTAGATTATATTCATGCTGTCTTAGGTAGGGGTGAATGCCAATAGTACTGTTAACTTTAGAGACATTACTAATTTTGATTTTACATTGTTAATTTTTCTCCATTCCTGTAACTGATTTCATTAAATGTGGGAGTCGATGGTTGTTTCTGCAAGGTTTTTGGATCACATACTCCATATTTCTTCAAAATGCAGCCCTGTTCTTAGATTTTCTGAAAACAAGTTCTCATATAACTAAGAAAATTTAAGATTGAATAGTAAATCCTGAATTGATGAGTACCCCCTTAGGTGATAATTGTTTTAGGTTTTTTTTTTTTTCAGTGGTAACTCTGAAATCAGCATTTGATGAGTTTGGACTAAGTCATATGTGCTTCCAGAATAGAAAGGAGCCGATTTATTGCAGGCAGTATATACAGATGCTCTTTCAGAGTACTCTTATGGTGTCCTCGTGGCTGCCAAACTTTACCTTACTCTTTAGAACTCTCAGTTGTGATGACGAGTTGGAGAATTCCTTCAGACTAGTTTCTCAGGTTCATCAATACGATCAGTGAGACCAAGAAGATATTTCAAACTTTAAAGTAAATCAACTCAATTACTGGTTCCTGAGGGAATAACACTGTATTTCCTGCTAACTGCCTCTGAGACCACCTTGGGGCATTTGCTAACAATCTCTGGAAGTCAAGCCACTCTAATCTTATGAACACATTAGGAATTGCTTTTTGTTTAGAATGTGATTGATGGGCTTTTATATTTCCTACCCCAATTTCCTTCTCTGAGAAGGAACCATTTTTCCCAGTTTGCCTGCGTACCTCTAAGGAAGGCTTGGTAACATTGACCTCTTTGACATAGGGTCTAGGGTAGTGGTTCTCAACCTTCTGGCCCTTTAAATACAGTTCCTCATGTTGTGACTCAACCATAAAATTATTTTCGTTGCTACTTCATAACTGTAATGTTGCTACTGTTATGAATCATAATGTAAATATCTGATATGCAGGATGGTCTTAGGCGACCCCTGTGAAAGGGTCGTTCTACTGCCAAACGGGTTGCGACCCACAGGTTGAGAACTGCTGGTCTAGAGGAAGCATGCTGTGGAAGACATCTTTACTATTTTTGAGCCAGCATAACCAGACTCCATTTCTTTCTTGTGTTAGAGCACAAACCAGGCCAGTACTAAAACGTTGTCACAACCAGTGCATATTGTCTAGGCCCCTCTGGATATGAAAATCCCTTCTTGGAACTACCATCATGTGTCCAATGGTAAGTAATGGGAATTGTGATGCAAGTTCTTGAGCTTCCTTTGGGGGTGATGTGAATGGCTTCCCCTTCTTCTAGCAAGATATTAACTTGGCCTGGGAAGGAGCAGAGATGACACCCTTCCTTGTAGGCCGAACAGGAGTTGGTGTGTGTGCACTGATTGGCAGGTACTTTAGAGTATGCATTCCTGTGCAGCAGACCCTGGTGACCATCTTGGCAAGACCACTGTGCTTGATTGATGAGCACAGCATTTAAATAAGAAACTGCGCCTTACTATCAACTCTACAATCTTGTTTATTTGGCAAGGCTGATTCCAGGACCTTTATATGTGTCAGATTTGATCCCAAATCAAATGGCCCAAAGAGAAGTCATTGAAGATTTGGTTCTTCTATAACACTACTCTACTACACATTATTTAAGTAGTCACTTAAGTTGTAAAGTACACAGATGGCACAATTTAGCACTATAAATATTTTGCTAGTTGTGTATGAAAATCTAAATTAGAAAAATTCAATCTTCGCTGATGAGAATTATACTACTATTATCCAGCGAGACTGTCAGGTATGCTTGTGAAGCAGAAACAAAATAGTTGAATGTAAGATCTATTGTGGCTCCACCGACTTTCAGGAGAATGACATGGTGCTTCTTTTAAGGACTTTTGAATTTGTAGCCTCAAGATGTGAATTTGTGTCATTATGTGATTTCCAGAGAGCAAACTTCTGAGTAGAAGACTTTCAATGTTTCCCTTGAACAGCATTTTAAATGCAGGGCATTAAGAGGGGGGTTTTACTCAGTTGTTTTTCAGAATGTTGTTTTATTCAGCTTAATTTTAAATAGGAGCCCTTATTATTTCCTTTCATCCTCCCTCCCTCTCTCCCTTCCTGTGTTCCTTTATTCTTTCTTTCCCTTACTTTCTTTTTCTTTCAACAGAAAGTTTTGAGTTATATACTTTGTGATGGCCATCCGCTAAAGATACAAGTATAGTCATGTGTTGCTTAACAATGGAGACACATTTTCAGAAACATGTTATTAGGCAATTTTGTCATTGTGCAACCATCATAGAGTGCACTTACAGAAATCTAGATGGTATAGCCAACTAGATACTTAGGTTATATGGGAGAGCCTATTGTTCTTAGGCTACAAACTTGTACAGCGTGTCCCTATACTGAATACTGTAGGCAATTATAACACAATGACAAGTACTTGGATATCTAGACATATCTAAGCATTGAAAACACATAAATCAGTATCATAGTCATTTATTATCATTATTAAGTATTTTGTACATAATTGCATGTGCTATAGTTTTATACAATTGGTAGTGCAGTAGGCTTGTTTATATCAGTATCGCTACAAACACATAAGTAATGCATTGCACTCAAAGTTGCAAACAGCAGCTGTCAATAGGAATTTTACAGCTTCATTATAACCTTTTGGGACCATCACGATTTATGTGGTCCGTTGTCGAATGAAATGTCTTTATGCAAAGCATGACTGCATTAAAATATAATTGTAACCCTCAGAAAACTTTCTTCTTGGTGGGGGGATTGGAGAAGTACATATAAAAGCATGCTGTCTGGTAAGAATTATATCCAAGGTGTTGTGGGAAAATGTAGTTGCCTTGAATCTACTATATCTTACATGTAACTCTAAGCCATCCTGCATGGAGTGAGACAGTGTGGAATGGGAAGGTATAATTTTAAGAAAAGTATCTTGGAGGACATAACTTTGAGTCTCTTTGAGCAAGTACAAGAAATACTGTTTCCAGATGTGGGGGTGGAGAGAAAAGGAAGACAAATAATGGACATAATGGCTAAAGAGTGTGGGGCCCTGAGGAAGTGGTGCATCTGTTACTGGGAAGGTAGGTACATGGGTGGAGAACAAGAAGTGAGTCTAGTGAGGCTGGCAGAGACCAAATCAGAAACAATGTTACACTTTGGTTAAGGATTTGAAATTTTCCTGTTGTGCGAACACATTAAAGAACTTTAATGATTAGATTTTTCTGTTACCAAGATCATTCTAGTGATGTGTGGAACATAAACCAGATAAGGCTGATGGGGAGGAGACCTATTAGAAGACTATTTCTATAGTCCAAAGGAGAAATGATGAGGATCTGTCCAAGACAATGACAGTGCAGTGAAAATAGGGGATAGATTGAGAGAATTTGAAACGGTGCAATTGACAAGTTTTGGGCTAAAGTAGATTTGGTGAGAAAGAAAATACATCTGAAGTCACTGGAGATCCAACCAATAATTTGGTTCAACGGAACTGTAACCAACATGACCACTGAACTCATAACCCCACAATGCACACATGCACCCTCTGCTATGTCACATGCTTGCTGAAGACCATGTTGGAGATTCCCTCCAGTTAACTTTTAATTTTTCTCATTAAAGATTCTCTCTAAATAACTGTTGTAACTATCACAATCTATTTTCTAGTACAAAGTTAGAAAGAGGATCACATTTTTTAAAAAATATTTTTTATTGATTTTTTACAGAGAGGAAGGGAGAGGGATAGAGAGTTAGAAACATTGATGAGAGAGAAACATCAGTCAGCTGCCTCCTGCACACCTCCAAGTGGGGATGTGCCAGCAACCAAGGTACATGCCTTTGACCAGAATCAAGCCTGGCACCTTTCAGTTCGCAGGCCCACGCTCTATCCACTGAGCCAAATCAGTTAGGGCAGGATCACATTTTATATACTTTTCCTTCTCTAGGTAATTTGTCTTTTTACCAATTATTTTCATAGCGAAGACACTTGTCTAATAAATTATGACAATCAGCATAATTTGACCTCTCATAGAACTTCCCTTTTTTTTTTTTTACTTATTTTGCTCATCGATAAATTAAAACAAATTAAAACAAAAACTAGCATATTATTTGAGTTTAAATTGCCATATTACCTTCAGTGATTTATTTTCTTCCCACTCGGCAAGAGCAGATGTTTACATGTGGTGAAGAAGGCTGCCACTGAACCGCTAGCTATTCTTGGTGAGCCCTGGAGAATTTCCAAGCTCAGAGTAAGGAGCTACGGTGAGCAGGAGGATGGGAAGGAAGGCAGGAGAATGGTGATGGGTCATACCACTGCCTGAGGAGAAGATAAGCAAGTGGGTAGTCTTCCTTTGTGTGGAGTGAATGGTGGCACTGACTTATTCCCCCTCCCCTCACTCTAAAACCCAAGTTGTAGCTGTCTAGAGCAGGGTGGGGAACGCCCGGCCTACAGGCCATATAAAGCCCACATCTGGCCCTGCCAAGGCTTTAGGGTGAGTTCATTGAATGTTTGACCAAATATAGCAGGCTAATTTTTAAGTTAATAATTTCGTATGGCCCGGGAATGATGTTATAAATATCCCAATGGCCCTTGGCAGGCAAAAGATTGTCCACCCTGAAACGAAAAGAAACAATGAATCTGAGGAGGACTATGGCTTCTCACTCATTTATTAAAGGGTCAGAATCTGCACAACGTCAATGTAGCTCTGAACATGTGGGTAAGAGAGAATGGCTGTTGGGAAGCTCAGGGGTTAAGTGTAGACCCTTGTTCTGTAATTTGCTGCCTTGAATCTAATATATCTTACGTATAACTTTTATCCAGCTCAGTTACCTGTTTTCCAAGAAAAGATCAGTAGCAAGCTAGAGGCAGGCATTCTGGCAGCAACAGACAGATTTGAGAACTGACAACTTGATAGTGAGGGAAAGGCCTAAAAATGGAAAGCAGGTACAGAATTGTGCTCTGTATTATAGCATAGTTCAACAAAAGATAAATTTATAAACCACTGTTTTCTAGTAAGATTAAACTAAGACTTGTGGTTTTCATTTGAAACACAGAAAAATTGCCATCAAAATTTACTAAAATAAGCAGAGCTTAGAAATTTAAAGTTTTTATTGCTTAAAGAATTAGTAACATAAGCTTTATTTCCTTCTTCTATAGTTTCTGGCATTAAATATTGCAGAGGCGTGGCTGGTGTTGCTCAGTGGTTGAATGTCGACCCATGAACCAGGAGGTCATGGTTAGATTCCAATCAGGGCACATGCCCAGGATGTGGGCTCAATCCTTAGTAGGGAGCATGTAAGAGGCAGCTGATCAATGATTATCTCTCCTCATTGATGTTTCTATCTCTCACTCTTCCTTACTCTCTCTCTAAAATCAATAAAAATATATTTTTAAAAATCTTTCAGAGGTATCACAAAGAGACCACGGAAGTGAGTATCTTTCTTTTATGAGCACTCTCAGAATTTCTTTTCTCACTTTCTAGTTACCACCTTACTTCCTCTCTCATTTGCTAGCCTCACCTTGTTTTCCTGCCATTTGTACACATCAATACGCTTTTGTCTTTTCTTAGCTGTTGTGTTGGTAGTTGAGAACCCAGTTGCTGTGGTTTGAATGTTTGTTTCCTCCCAAAATTCATATGTTAAAATCTTAATCCCAAAGGGGCCTTTGGGAGGTGCTTAAATCATGAGGGTGGGGCCTTCATGAATGCGATTAGTGCTTTATAAAAAAGAAGCTTCAGAGATATCCCTGGCCTCTTTCATCGTGTGAGAACACAATTAGAAGTCTGCAACCCTGAAGATGACCTTCACTCAACTATACTAGCACCATGATCTGAAACTTGCATCCTCCAGAATGATGAAAAAGAAATTTCTGCTGTTTATATGCTATCCAGCCTGTGGTATTTTGTTATAGTAGCCCAAATGGGCTAAGACACTAATCAGTTTCCCAAATGGTCAAAAATGGTAAAGGAAATGATTACTGTTCTTTCTTTTACAATTAGTTTTCAACTCTTTTAAATTTTTAATTGTATAGAATAAATAGTTGCCACAAAGGCCAAAAAATAAAACAACAAAAAATTCTCAAACATTAACCAATTTTGCATAGATTAAAATACTGAGAGAAAAATCAATAGACCTGAATTTACTAGTAAATGTTATAATAATTACTAATAACTTGGTAAGCTAACTGCTAGAACAGATAAAACTTCATTCTAATACTCAGCTATACACAAATCATCCCTCCCCAAATTCTTATCATATCACTCCACTTTTGTGGCAGACATTTCTACTATAGATTTTTGTGGTTGAAGTTTAAGTTTAAGTTAATATCTCGGATTGTCCAGAAATCATAATTATACAGAAAGAAAAGAATCCAAGTTGCAAATATACTCTCAGAAATGACTTATTTGTTATGGAATGAATGTTTGTGTCTGTGACTCTTGTGTTGGAGATGCCTGGAGCAGAAGGGATTGTGATTCATTTATATGACTATCACACTTTTATTGATTTGAGTTCCCATTTAAAGTCTGGGAAAAATCTCTTCACTGGTCAGTCAGTCCAGGAAGCTGTCATCAGCTTCCATACTTGGAAATTTAACCAATGTGCCAAAATATCAGAAGAAAGCCATATCGGAGAAAAGAAAGTTTATAAGTACATACTGTAGTTAATTACGGGTTGCTCCCAAGTGACACGCTCAATGACTTCTTCTGTAAACTCTGTCCAGGGGGTTTTCTAATCCTGATTCAGGGTTTCTCACTTCAGTACTATTGATATTTTGGACTGAAAACCTTTTCATATTATGAGGTCTATCTTATGCATTCTAGGACTTGTAGCAATATCCCTGGCCTCTCCCCATAGTTTCCAGCAATATCTCCTCATGTTGACAAGCAAAAATGTCTTCTGACATTGACAAATATTTCGTGTGTGTGTGTGTGTGTGTGTGTGTGTGCACGCGTGCGCACACACGCGCGAGAAAAAAGTTAATGGAGAAGGAAAATTAACCCCAGTTTAGAAACACTGCCACCATAATAACTCCAACTCATTGAATTAACACACTATTATTGTTCTTAAAACATAATATCCCAGAAATTCCTGCTTTTGATTGATATAGCAAAAACAGCACTGTTCTCCAAGCTGTTTTATGTGATTGTAACTCCATTACCTATAAAATATCCTGATTGTACCAGACCCAAGGTCACCAGGTAAGTATTTTATTCTCCTCATAGAATGACACACTTCTCATCTCATTTTCTTTTCTCTTTTTTAAATTCAAGTCTTTTTGCAATTGATCTTGCACCTAGTTAGGCTTACCCATGTTGGGTAAGCATGCATCCTGGCTTATACAAATCAGTCCCCAACCCTGCCTATTAACCAAGCATCATTATTAATACAACCTGATGTCAGTTTCAAACGTCCTAATTCAGAAGATAAATCATAGTCATTCTTCTATGTCACTCTGGAAATTTATTTTAACAAAGAAAGGGAGTAGGATAAAATTCAGTTTAAAATGGAATGTATGAGAAAGTACATCCTCCTCCCCTATTTTCCCATTCCATTAACTCAAAGAAAAAGGCACTTAGGATGTAAGGGTTGTGAGAATAAACAAGTCATCTTTTCTGTCAAAGAACAGTTTAGACAGCTGCCATTTTGGACTGCATGACTTGGCAGCCTCCATGCTGGCCGCATGGCTTGCAGCTCCCCTCACCATCTTGAAACAACAAAGGCCAAACCCTCTCTTTGGATTAGCCAATTGCAAAAGACTATGCACTTGAGCTCCAATCAAGAACAAAGGACAGGTCACGTGCATCAGGGATTATAAACCCCAGTGGCCTGCCTACTTGGTGTGAGTGTTCTTCCAGACCATGTGTGCACACCCTTGTAAGCAGAAGTAAAGATGTTTGCCTTGCTGCCTGGCTCCTGAGTGTGTTTTGTGTTCTACCAGGACCCCTGACTTGGGGGGCTGGCCTTATTTCTAACATGGTGATCAAGAGTAGACCTGGAAGCTTGAACACATTTCAGGGCAGAAGCAGCTAAATACTTTTTGATAGATTAGTCCGAATGGAGCAGGCCAAAGCCCACAACCTGCAGTAGAGAAGGTGGCCTCAGGGCTGTTGTCCTTCTTTTTGAGAGTTTTCTGTAGTGTTTCCATGCCCCCTCAGCAGAAGTTCTACCAGGCAGAAATGGGAAGAGAGTAATTAATTGAAAGACTACCCATGGAACAACTAATTGAGTTGCAAGTCTTGCCAAATGAGAAGTGAATGGAAGATTTTAGCCACCTTTTCCAGTCTCTATTTAAATCAAAGGATTTATCTCCAAAGAAACTAAACAATCATCCAAAGTCCTATATCTTCTAATATGAATAGCCAGCCACAGACTCAGAATCATTAAGGAAAATCAATAAGGCAAAAAAGATAATCAAGTAAACAAACAGAATAAATGGCTTCAAAGGAAACAGGAAATATAAGTGAAAAACTTTATGACTATTTTAGTATCTTCAGAAATATCTGACTAGAAATTGCAAACAATAATATTAGGTTCTATAGAAAATGAACACTTAGGGAACAAGCAAGAGTTCTTGGAAATTGAAAAAAAATTGCACAATTTTAAAAAGTGAAAGGAAATAGTAGAATTAAAAAAGTCAACTAAGTATCTCAAAATATAGAGCAAAAATGATATAAAATTAAATATGGAGAACATATTTTAGAATTTCTAGAAAGAGTGCACAGAGGAAGTAGAAGAATAAAAATGACCAAAGATATAATAGAAGAAAATTATCCAGAGTTTTAAAAAGATACAAGTCTGCGATTTGAAAAAAGCCTCCAAAGTTATAAATGGGATAAATAAGCAAAAGCCCACCTGAACTCTTCCTAGTCAGATTTCAGGAATTTAAAGACTTGATATCAGGGCATTGTAAATGCTGCTTATTACTTTCCAGGTTCCATGAATCACCTGTAGACAAGGCTTTAAAGATTAATTATAAACATATAACAAAACATATAAATATGATTGGGGCTCCTCCATTAATCCACATAAGCATATACTGCCCAATTCTAGGAGGACCATTCTCAAAGGAGACAAGAGCATAGCTGCCCTGAATGTTAAAAACACTACTTTATCTACAAGACGCTGGCCATGATGATAGTTCAGATTGGTTTGCTTCCCTCAGTGGCTTCAATGCCCAGCCTCTGTAGGAAGACTGTTTCTTGGTGCTCTTCAACCTGCTATACCAGTACTTTGGGCTCTTCCAGCCAGACATGAGCAAAGAACAGAGCCTGGAGCTGCTTGAACTGTACATTGCTGGATGAGTTCTTCAGCTACTGAGTCTTCCTCCAAGCCATGCCCATGGCATAGCCCCTCCTTGGTCAACTTCTTCATGACCCTGTGGATCAGCCATGACATGACTGAACCCCTCAGTGACTTTTGCTGCAGTGGTGGCCTTGTTAGGCCTGCTGTCTGTCACCATGGAGGTCATCCTCATCATAAGTACTGGGCAATCCTGACTGTGCTGGCCATTTTCTTCAGCATCTGCTTCTACATGGTCATAACTTGGGCCAGCCAAAGCTTCTGGCTCTTCAGAATCTCCCCCACAAAACTCCTGTCATTTTTGCAGACTGACATGTGCTGTTCCACCCCTCCATCCTGCTGGTGGTCCTGATGAATGTGTCATTAAACACTCTTCTGTACTGGCCTTGGGTGTCATTTACTAAGCTCTCAAGGAACCACCCCCAAGGAGGAAGAGGAGATCACTGTGGACCCACATGTGGCGCCCCATCTATGCCTTCTCCCACCCAGAAGGCTACCAAACCTTGTCATGCAGGGCACAATTCTGCAGAGGCCACCAGGGATCTACAGACACACGCTGTTGATCACACAGTGCCATTTGATGAAGAATCGTCCATGAACATTAAGTCACCCTGGTACCAGTGGAAGATGTGGCTTGTGGGGGAGGTTCTAGCACTGGGGGTGTCCTCTAAGGACATGTAGCCCACCTCCATGATGACTTCCTCCTTGACTGTGGAGGGGCAGTTCTCTCTTTTATCTCTTAGTATATATAATAATGAAAAATGAAATATAGAAATAGTATTAATTTTGAATTGGCAAAATGCTCTTTGAACACACAAAAAATTAAAAAATTAAAAATACATACATTAATAAATACATAATCAATCAATAATAAATAAATAAATAAAAACTTTCCTGATGGAAAGGAACTACAGAGGATGTGGAGAAAGAGCAATTGAGATGGGCATTGTGTTAAGACAACATGCAGAACTTAAAGCTGAAACAAGAAATGGAGGTTATTATAGTTACCTATGGAAGAGCTAAAAGATAGTGTGTGGGTGTGGATGTGTGTAAAACAAAACTCAGGAGAAAAGGGAAGTGGGAAACTGTGTGTGTGCTGAACCTTCTGTTAGGAATCCCAAGATACTACCTAAACTTGATTAATCAGAAAATACAAGTATGAACATATCACTTAGTGGATAACAAAGAGGAAACCACCAGAAATAAAAACAAACAAAGAAACAAAAACACCAGAAAGTCTGGGAAGTGGGAAAACATACAAGGGTAGAACAGGAAATATAACTTGAGGAGGATAGGTGTTATTTTTTCTTTGAAGGTTTAGTAAAATTCACCTGTAAATTTATCCATTCCAGGACTTTTGTTTGCTGGAAGTGTTTTACTTACTGCTTCAATTTCACCAGTTTTTATTGGCCTACTCAGGTGTTCTGATTCTTCCCGATTGAGTTTTGGAAGATTGCATTTTTCTAGGAATTTGTTCATTTCACCAAAAAAATTCAAGAGGAAGGAACCCTTCCAAGCTCTTTTTACAAAGCCAGCATTATCCTAATTCCAAAACCAGATGCAGACTCTACAAAGAAAGAAAATTACAGGCCAATATTTTTGATGAACATAGATGCTAAAATCCTCAACAAAATATTAGCAAATCAGATCCAGCAACACATTAAAAAGATCATACACCATGATCACATGGGATTTATTCTGAGGATGCAAGGCTGGTACAATACCCAAAAAGCAATAAATGTTATATATCACATAAACAAGATAAAAGATAAAAACCACATTATTATATCAATAAATGCAGAAAAAGCATTCAACAAAATCCAGCACTCTTTTTTGATAAAATATTTCAGTGTAGTGGGAATAGAGAGATCAGACCTCAACATAATAAAGGCAATATATGACAAACCTACAGCCAACATAATACTCAATGGAAAAAGTAAAAGCATTTCCCTTTAAGAACAGGAACAAGAGAGGGATGTCTACTTTCACCACTGAAACATATTACTGGAAGTCCTAGCCACAGCAATCAGACAAGAAGAAATAAAAGGCATCTACTGCGGGTGGGAATGCAGACTGGTGCAGCCACTGTGGAGAACAGTATGGAGGTCCCTCAAAAAACTAAAAATGGAACTCCCCTTTGACCCAGTGATCCCACTTCCAGGAATATATCCCAAGAAACTAGAAACACCAATTAGAAAGGATATATGCACCCCTATGTTCATAGCAGCATAATTCACCATAGCTAAGATCTGGAAACAACTTAAGTGCCCATCGGCAGATGAATGGATTAGAAAACTGTGGTACATCTACACAATGGAATACTACACTGCTGTAAAAAAGAAGTAATTCTTACCATTTGCAACAGCATGGATGGAACTGGAAAGCATTATGCTAAGTGAAATAATCCAGTCAGAGGAAAGATAAATATCACATGATCTCACTAATTTGTGGAATATAATGAACAACACAAACTGATGAATAAAAACAGATCCAGAGACAGAGAAGCATCCATCAGACCGTCAAACCTCAGAGGGAAGGTAGGGGAGGGGAAGGGGAAGGGGCAGAGATCAACCAAAGGACTGGTATGCATGCATATAAGCCTAACCAATGGATGCAGATACCGGGTGGGGGGGGGGGGTGAAGGCATGATTGAGGGGGTAGGAAGCAATGGGGGGATAAGGACACATATGTAATACCTGAATCAATAAAGAAAATAATAATAATAAAGGCATTCAAATTGGAAAGGAGGAAGTAAAACAAGTCATTATTCACAGATGACATGATATTGTACATAGAAAACCCTAAAGACTCCACCAGGAAACTACTAGACTTAATAAATGAATTTGTCAATGTAGCAGGATACAAAACCAACATCTAGAAATCAATAGCATTTTTATACACCAATAATGAACTCTCAGAAAGAGAAACTAATAAAGCAATCCAATTTACCATTGCAATAACAACAAAAAGAGAGCTTGGAATAAATTTAACCAAGGAGGTAAAAGACTTGTACTTGGAAAACTATAGTACATTGAAAAAAGAAATAGAGGAAGATACAAAAATATGGGAATGTATGCCATCTTCATGGATTGTAAGAATTAACATCATTAAAATGTCTATACTACCCAAAGTAATCTACAGATTCAACACAATCCCTATTAAAATACCAATGGCATACTTAACAGAGCTAGAACAAATACCCTCCTCATGTGTATGGAATCATAAAAGACTCGGAATAGCTGCAGCAATCTTGAGAAAGAAGAATTAAGTAGGAGTGATCACTATACCAGATATCAAACTATACTACAAAACCATTATAACCAAAACAGCCTGGTACTGGCACAAGAACAGGCATATAGACCAATGGATCAGAACAGAGACCCCAGAAACTGATCCACACCATTACAGGTAATTAACAGTTGAGAAAGGAGGCATGCACATACAATGGAGTAAAGACAGTCTCTTCAACAAATGGTGCTGGGAAAACTGGACAGACACATGAAAAAAGATGGAACTAGACAACCAACTTACACCACACATAAGAATAAACTCAGGCCGGAACCAGTTTGGCTCAGTGGATAGAGCGTCGGCCTGCGGACTGAAGGGTCCCAGGTTCGATTCCGGTCAAGGGCATGTACCTGGGTTGCGGGCACATCCCCAGTAGGAGGTGTGCAGGAGGCGGCTGATCGATGTTTCTCTCTCATCGATGTTTCTAACTCTCTATCTCTCTCCCTTCCTCTCTGTGAAAAATCAATAAAATATATATATTAAAAAAAAAGAAAAAAAAAAAAAGAATAAACTCAGGATGGATGAAAGACTTAAATGTAAGGCATGAAACCATAAAAATCTTAGAGAAGAGCATGGACAGTAAAATCTCAGACATCTCATGGAGCAATATGTTTGTGGGTACATCTCTTAGGGCAAAGGAAACTAACAAATGAGACTACATCAAAATAAAAAGCTTCTGCACAGCAAAAGAAAACACCATCAAAATGAAAAGGGAATCCACTGAATGGGAGAAGATATTTTCTAATGATACATCTGATAAGGGTTTAATATCCAAAATATATAAAGAACTCATACAACTCAACAAAAGGAAGACATACAATCCAATTAAAAAATGGGTAGAAGACCTGACTGGACATCTCTCCAAAGAGGACACACAAATGGCCAAGAGACATATGAAAAACTACTCGAAGTTACTAATCATCAGAGAAATGCAAATAACAACCATAATGAGATATCACCCACACCTGTCAGAATTGCTATCATAAAAAAATCAACAAGCAACAAGTGCTGGCGGGGGTGTGGAGAAAAGGAAACACTAGTTCACTGCTGTTGGGAATGCAGATTGGTGCAGCCACTATGGAAAACAGTATGGAGTTTCCTAAAAAATTAAAAATGGAACTTCTGTTTAACCCAGTGATTCCACTTCTGGAAATACATCGTAAAAACCACAAAACACCAATCAGAGAGACTATATACACTCTTATGTATATATACACTCATAGCAGCATTATTTACAACTAGAGGCCCGGTGCATGGGATTCTTGCACATGTGGGGGGTGTGGCCTGCGGGGATCAGCCCCTGTGGGAGCACCACTCATCCTGGTCAGCCAAGTGGCTGCTCCCACTGTGGAAGCGCACTGACCACTAGGAGGCAGCTCCTGCGTTGAGCGTCTGCCCCCTGGTGGTCAGTGCATGGCATAATGACTAGTTGACCAGTCGTTCTGGTCATTCCGTCATTTGGTCACTGGGCTTTTATTATATAGGATAGCTAAGATTTGGAAACAGCCCAAGTGCCTATCAGTAGATGAATGGATAAAAAGGCCATGGACATTTACACTATGGAATCCTATGCAGCTGTAAAAAGGAAGGATTTCTTACCTTTTGGAACAGCATGGATGGACCTGGAAAATATTATGCTAAGTGAAATAAGCCAAACTGAGAAAGACAAATATTACATGATCTCACTTATTAGTAGAATCTAATTGTCAAAATTAATTTACCAACAAAATAAGTCCCAAATCTGGGAGGCATGGAGCAGACTGACACACCTCGATGTGTGGTTGGGGGGACTAGAAGAGATAAACCAAAGAACATGTATACTTATATGCATAACCCATGGTGGGGGGTAGTGTCTGGGAGGAAGGGTGGAAAAGGGGCGAAAATGGGAGATATCTGTAATACTATCAACAATAAAAAATATATTTTTAAAAAACCTGTTTATGATTCATCTCTCCACCTGTCTCCTACATCCATTAGTCTTTATTTCCTATGCTCAATATCTGTGCAAAAATGGGGGTAAGGGAGATGGGAAAAGTGGGAGGCTGTAGAATAGGGAATGTAAGTTATCTTTTTATATCTTTTGAATTTGTTTAACATATGTACATATGATAGGAAAGTGTAGGCCACCATGGGCACTCTTCCATAATGCTGTCCAATTCCCTTAGAATTTATTTTAGAAGACCACAAAACTAACCAGGAGTCTCAGGGCATAGGCTGTTTTTGTTTTTCTATTAGAGATTTAAAGCTCTGACTTCACAACACAGAACCCTTCACGTCAATTGAACTTAAAAATGTTTTAGCAGTTACAGTTGCAAGACATTTCCCTTTATTCTGGCTGCTCTGGCACCAGTGTAAACGTTTGATGAGCCTTGTCCTAATTCTGGCTCTTCCCATATTGACTCAGTTTCTATCCTTTGGAACAGGGTGACCTGCCAAGTTAGAAAGAACAAAATGCAGTGACTCACAGAAATGTTTTCTTTTAAATTTCTAAACAAATTAAGTGCAAAGAGCATTGATAAGAGTGATTTCAACAACCTTGTTATCAGTTTGTAGTGAAGCCGTCCTCTTCCTTCCTCCCTTCCTCACACACCCCCAATCATAATACCCTCTCCCATAAACATAGATTATGATACTTTTAAAGATATTTGCTGGTTTTAGTATTGGTATTGAAATCATTTTTTAAAAGAAAGTGTTATCATTTGCTCATTTTTTACCATATATGAAATAATAAGTATTTATAAGAAATAATTTGGAGTCCTCATAATGCTGTATAAAATCTCAACGTGATATAAAACTGTCAAGAGCAAACAAAATTTGACCTAATTATAAGAGTGGCTTTTTATTATGTAGGCATGTTTGAGGACCTAGTTAACATTTAGGAAATGCTTCACCTTTATTTTCTTTTATTTTATTTTATTTTATTGTTTAATTTTTTAAGTGTACAATTCTATAATACATCACCTGTATCACATGAATCTGCTTCTGTTTTCCTTTTTTGTCTATTTTATTTTATAGATTCCACATATAAGTGAGATCATCTGGTATTTGTTTTTCTGTCTGACTTGTTCCACTTAACAAAGTGCCATTAGGAAGTCATTCTTGGAAAGCCCTAAATGACAAGTATATACAATACCTAAATGAAAACACAGAAACGGTGAGAAGGGAGCACTAAGAAATAGAAGGCAGGGTCTCCAAGAATGAGCTCCTTCTTTGCAATTCTGTCAAGGACACGTGACCTCTGAGGTTCGATGCTTGACCTTGGCCCTAGCACCCACCCCACAATGCCTTTCCCCCGTTCTTCTCTACTTTTCTTCTTTATTCTTCTCTGGAGGCTGCTTTCTCTCCTCTGTGTGAATGGCCTCTCCACAGCACTTAAAATCACAGGTCTTTCGTTTAAGTAAAGTGCAGATTTCCTAGAGGCTCTTAATCCCAATTCTAAATTTCTAAGACAGCAATTGGATTGGGCCAGCTTTGAGTATCCACATCTTATTAGCTATGCAAACGGGGGAATGGGAGGTGCAAAGGGTGATGTGCTACAAACTCACACAGGCTAATAGTGTTTTAAGGTATGACTATACTATAACTTATTTTCCTAACCACTTATTATTGAATATTCTTTTCTCCCATTTTCTCCTATTTATAAGCAAACTGTGATAAAATTGTTGGAGCCAAGTGCCATTTTCCCCTCTTAACATAAATTCCTAAAAAACTGAATTGCTGGTGCAAAGAATTACTACATTTTACAGCTTTCAATGTATATTGAAATTGTCTTTTGGAAAGTTTGTGCCAACTTATGCTATCTCCAGCTACTTAAAAGTACCAATTTTTCTGCATTCCCACCAGGGTATATTCATTTCCTTATTAGATATATTAAACATAGTTCATTGCTTTAATTTACATGTCTTATATTTCAAATAAGGTTGAGCCCCTTTTTTCATAAGCATATTAACCCTTGTGTTTGTTCATGTCTTTTATTTAATCTCCTACTATTATAGTGTTAATCTTTAGCTTACTGATTTTAAAGACTCTTTACAATTCTTTGTCACATTTGCCCCAAATATATTCCCTATGAAATAGCTTTTTTAAATCCATGATTATATTATGCCACTAACTCAAAATTTGAGCAGAAGGAAAATTTTCTTTACACAGCTATTTAATTTCTTTCTCTCAATGTGGAATGTGATTGTCTTTTGTTCTACTTTCTGCCTTTAGGGAATAGAGTAGCTGTTGCCCAAAGGCATCAAAAGTGAAATACAGGGATATTAAGGCTGCAATTTTATGCACAGTTATGTCATTGATTTATTGACAGATTTGGTCACATAAATCCCAGATATAGTTGATCTATGCTCATTTTATTTAGTCAGTTAAGGCAAGAAGAAGGGAAGAAAAAACAGCGGCTGGTATTGCAGTACCAATTGTTAGCATACTGTCTGTTTCTAAATCTCCCTTCGATTTTCCAATTATATTCAAAGGTCAAGATTTTATTGAGTGTGGGACAGAATTAACTTCTGCGTGTTATATAAAAATTGGCTTAGAAGTTAGAGTGTAGTGGAGATATTAGTTCTTTTTCTGAAAGACATTTGGCTGAGAGGCCAATTTATGTGCTATGAAGGTTCAAGGTAAGTAAATTAAATTATTTTATGTTTGGCTTTAAGTAATAAATATCCATCTCTATGCTTTCTAGCCCCATTTGAGTGATGCCATCATACATGTCTTTCTAAGTTTTATTTTCATCACCACCTGACAAATGTTGCATTTTTTATTGTCATAGTGAGTTTTACTCCTCTTGATTTTACAGACTTATCCAGCATAACCTGGGTAAAGGAGTATTATGAAGATATAGTAGTTTAATTCAAATTGTTATCAAAAGTTTACTAAGGAAAAAATTTTCTAGATGTGTGCTATCCAGTTTATAACTGCTGATGACTTCTCACCAGAAGGCTCCTCTAACACCTCAAACACAACATGACCAAATTGTAACAGACACACCATAACAGGTGCCCCAAATAAGTCCTCTCTTTTTAAATGTCAGCAGAGCCCGTGACTTACTCCCAGCCAATAAAATATGGCAAAGGCATGAAATTTCACTCCCTTGATTAGGTTACATTTTATGGCAAAGGTGATGGACTATCACTGTCTTTATTAAATTATGTTGTGCAAGACTGCAGCTAGAGTCTCTCCCATTGGCCTTGAAGATGCGAATGGCCACAATGAGAGCTCCCAGTGGAGAAGGCCACATAGCCAGGAACTCCCCTCACACCTGAAGGCAGCATCCGGCCAACAATCAGTAGAAGCTGGGACCCTCTGTCATTCAGCCACAAGGAATAAATTCTGCCAGAAACTTGAAAAAGCTTAGGAAAGTGGGTCTCCCCAGTCAGGCCTCCTGATGAGAGTGCAGCCCAGTCGACTCCTTGATGGCAGTCATGTGAGTTCATGTGACGTTCTGAGCAGAGTTTTCAGCCAAGCTACTCCTGGGCTGCTGATCCACAGAAACTGTGAGACAATGAAATATTTTAAACTGGTAAGTTTTCAGAAATTTGGTACATATAAACAAATAAGCATGTAAAGTGAATGTATAAACCAAAACTCATTATTCTCTTTCCCAACCCTCTTATATTTTATTTTAATCATAACAACTATTTTTCTGTGAAATTCATCTTTGATTCCCAAGGTCAAGCAGCTAGCATATCCAGCTGATTGTATATTTAAACCATCTCATGCATGATTCTACTCTGCTATTTCCTCTTCCATTTTTCTGATTCATATCCTCCTTCCTTCCTACCTAGGCTGCTGCAAATCTTCTTCTTCCCTGGGCCTTCACTGTGTCTTTAACCTGCCCAATGCTAGCATATCATTCTACCCAAAGCTGTGCTTTCCCAAACAGCCCATGAAACGTCAACTAGAGTACAAGCTCTGGGGGTGGGGCGGGGGGGGAAGGTGGCTGTTTCGTGCACCCCGGTTGCCTATTGTGTAGCAAATATGTAGCTCAGAAATAATAAGCACACAGATCAGAATGTTTCTGGCAGAAGGTTGAGAGTAGCATAAATATAAAAGCTTGGTAATTTTTGCTTTAGGTTATAAGAGGAGTTATGGCAAATTATTTTTCTACTACAAGAGTTTTCAGAGCCCACCAAGAGACTCAGAATAGATACAAGATATAAACAGAATGACCACACATCCCACTTTTGGCTGTTCTTTTCCCTCAAAATCATCTTGCTTGAGCCAGTCAGTGTAGCTCAGTGGTTAGGCACTGACCTATGACCCAAGAGGTCATGGTTCTATTCCTGGTCAGGGCACATGCCCCGGTTGCAGGCTTGATCCCCAGTGGGGGACAGGCAGGAGGCAGCCCATCAGTGATTCTCTCTCATCATTGATGTTTCTCTCTCTTTCTCTTCCTCTCCTTTCCTCTTTGAAATCAACAAAAATATTTTAAAAATTATCTTGCTTGAGATAATAATTTTGAGTTGGTGGGCGGTGAATGAGGTGCCAGTGCATGAGAATGCTAGATCAGATAATTAGGTAGATTTTCTAGCTTGAACCTCTAGCGCAGGTGCCCCTTTTAAACATAAGTGAATTGGCAAGAAATTTAGAGACTTGTGAAACGGAATATTCTTGATTTTTTTTCTTGTTAAACCATTGTAGTTGGCCAAGTCTTTTCACCCTGATTGTAAATCTCAAAGGGAATTCAATCACATGTGCTTCTGATTAGTTTGTACTTAAATTATCCAAAAGTTTTGTAAGCACCATTTGAAATATAAAAACTTTGGTAAAATACAGCTTTTTAAAAGTTAAAATATTTATTTTTTTTGCTGGTGGTGTTGGGGAGAGGGAGTTAGGAGCATAGTAAAGAAAAGTAATGACAGCTTTTAAAGATTAAAAGCTGATCTATTGACATCTTGGGGACCGTACTTGTATTATTACCTTCCAGAAATATCACAGTATTTCTGTTTCTACAAAAATTGTGAGGATGTCTTTTCCCCCAGGAAACATCTCAGGCATTATGATTAGTCTCTATAGATTATTCTTCATCATTTGAATATCTGTTTTCTCAGGGTACCAACGGAGAAAGTATTGACTATGGAATATTCTAAAGTGGTCCAACGTGTATAAAGCTAATAAAAAGGCATATTGTACCCTAGCCTGTTTCTCTCAGTGGTTAGAGTGTTAGCCTGAAGCCTGAAAGGTCACAGGTTCTATTCCGTTCAAGGGCACATACCTCGGTTGCAGGCTCTATCCCCGGCCCCAGTCAGGGCAGCCAGTTGATGTGTCTCTCTCGCATCGATGTTTTTCTCTCTCAGTCTCTCCCCTTCCCTTCTATTCTCTCTAAAATACCAATAGAAAAAAATATCCTCAGTTGAGGATGAACAACAACAAAAAAGACATTGTGGTAAAACAAACAAACAACAAGAAGAAATAGAAGAAGACTGGCAAGAAGAGTGTATTGTGAGTTAGAATCAGGATAATAAACAAATGTTCCTAAAGTGGCAAAATTCATAAAATAACCAAATTAAGTCTTAAAACATGAAATCTGTGTTGTTCATATCAATACTGAGTGTGGCACAGTATAATTGCCTCACTTTTTAAAATTAATCTCACCCTGGCAGGTGTGGCTCAGTTGGTTGTGCAGCCTCCTTTGCACAGAAAAGCTGCCAGTTTGATTCCCAGTCAGGGCACATGCCTGGTTTGCGGGCTCAATCCCTGTAGGGGCCCTGCAGGCGGCAGCCTATTGATATTCTGCTCTCAGAAAGATGTTTCTCTCTCTCTTTCCCTCTTCCTTCCTCTCTCTTAAAAAAAAGAAAATCAATAAAAAATAATTCAAAAAAGGAAAAAAATCTTTCCTTTAAAAAAGGGAAAAAAATAAATATAACTAGTATCCATATATTTTATAAGTATAGTTTTTTTATAATGTTAAATTTCAAAATGTCTTGTTTTCTATTCAGATTAGAGTAGAAATTATTTTAAATGCTTGGTTATCTATCATTGAATATTAATGTAACCTTTCCCCCATAAATGAGTCATGAGAATGTCCAAAAGTAAAGAGAGCAAGGAAGTATAAAGCACAATAGAGATTGTTAAGTTTATCACTCTGTCTAGCAAGCCTGTCAAGCTCAAAGTCTTACAACGGGCCAAATAAACAAGGTTTAAGTTTATGTGGGGCGCAAAAAAACAAAAGCTTCAATTTTCGTAGAAACGTAGGTTTATTATTTCGATAGAGACATGCTGAATACAAAGGGCTGAAATAAATGAGTAATCATTAACATAAAATAATAGAACATTTTAATAAAAATTAATATTTTTTGAACATTAACTTACCAGACACTGAATAACTGCACAAATTAATAAGCGTAATGCAACTAAACCTATTTTTCCTGTTCTCCGAAAGCGAAGTATTTCCTGTTGTGCACACCAAACAAGTCAGTCCCAGACTAATGACATGGCCATCAGCTGCTAATATATTCGCTGCCAGTGTTAGTGGAGAAAAATGGTACCTGCATGTAAGGCACGTAAGAGAAATTAATGCAACATAATTATAGTAATCAGTCATTAGCGAACGTTGTAGTTCATTATTAATAATTATGTAGAACAGGATGTTGTAAAAATTAAGTTATGAAATTTTTATTAAAATGTTTCTTACATACCGTTATATTGGCTGGGTTGCAAAAATATTTGTTGTGGGCTGCGTGCAGCCCGCGGGCCACGAGTTTGACATGCTTGGTCTAAAGGAATGAAAAGTCCTTTATCAAATTTTGATATGTGTGCAGTAATATCATCTTCTGACTACCTTTGAAATTTAATGACTGTATAAAAAATAAACATTTGTAGACTTTTACATTTTAAGAAGCCTTGCAAGTATAGCATACCATATAGAAATGCACACAGACTAAAAAGTTGTGCTACAAAAACTCCCTTTGTCTGAATTTTTGGCTTAGTTTTGGTGTCTTAGCGGTACTTGGTATGCCAATGTGCCTGGAGCTCAAGAAGTGGTCTCTACCCACTGGCTTTGTTAGTTAAAGGACATATTTGGTTCAGATTTACTCCTTGGATATTCAGTCTAAGGATAATAGCAGATTTCATGTATAATGACTTAAACTTTAAATTGTGAAATGAAACTGTCTTATGAAACATTATTTCTTAACTTTCTGAAATTTGATGTCAAGATACATCCAAAATTGGAGCATACGTTTCTCAGTGCACAGCTCTGTCCTTAATTTGAGCCATCGCTGACTGTTTTAGCACCTCTTAATCTGGCATGAAGAACCTCACTAACAATCATGGTAGAATTAACTTGCAATAAAAGTCATGCCTTTCACATTCTATGAATAGCCAGGATTTTATAGAACATACTTGATTCCTTTGGGAAACATGTTTATTTTTGGGTTTCTAGCAGAAGAATTTCTGCAGTTAAATAGCTGCTTGCCAAAAAGTTTCTAAAATCTAGCTGTTTGAAAAGCCAAAATAGTGATATAAATTATTGACCCTCTATTAGTATTCCTATAGCGGATTACTGCCTTGGGTGGGAGGGAAGAATACAATTTTAGGTATCATCTAGTTCTACGTTTCTATTAATCAACTACCTCAGATTCATTTATTAGCTTATGCAATGTCTTGTGGTTTATTTTGAGACTAGCTATTCATAGCTATGCGATTTGTCATCATTAATATAGTTCTCAAGGCTGCTCTACCTTCACTAACATCTTTTCTATGTCTCTTGATGCTCAAATGTTTTTTACGGGGTGGGAGATAATACTTCCCATGTCATATTATAAACATGCCTTAAAATAAAAATCCTTTTAGGAGAGGATATACAAGAGTTTAAATTTTCACTAAGGTAAAAAAAACTGATCTATGTCAGAGCCTATTCAAGGGATCAAATTGTGACAGCCAACACTAGCTACTGCTGAAGGTGTGAGGAGGAACCCCTCTCAGGGAAAGGACAGCCACAGAAAATAGAGGGTGGGGGACGCCACTGCTTCCTCTAGGGTTGGCTTGTCTAGTCTTATGCCTTCTACAGGCAGGGAAGTATTCTATTCCTTCTACAACTTTAGGCTTAATCATTCATTTACCCCAAAATGTAGGAGATTACCCACAAGTGGTGAGAGTTCAATATTCTTTTGCTCTACAAATGTTGGAATTCATTTCATTAAGTAAAAAATAATAACAATAAAATAAAAGGCAGTCAGTCTATAAGTATTTAAGTTTAGCACTGAATTACATACTATAAGGAAGTAATACAAGGTAATAGCCAGTTTTAAGTAACACAGAAGGAAAGAAAAAACTAATCTTGAAAACAAATTGCCATCCTAACGAACTAAGACCAAAAAAAGTCGTTTCTGCATCCAATTAAAAAATGTACTCCCTATTAAAATTATTTTTCATCACATTTACATTTATTGACTCCAAGTTGGCTATTGTTTAGCTAGAAAACATGAAGAGTTGTAAATGCTGATTTCTCATGTACAATAATAATATCACAGGCAGAAGAGCAAGTGGTTTCTGTTCGTTTTATGACCCTATTAGGAGATGTTTTAACTGTGTTTCTTAGCATTTTGAACAAAATATTTGTACTCCCTACTGAAAATAGCTTAATATGAAGTCCCAAAGGAATCCTGCCTGCCTCATAAAGTTGTGTTTAAAGTTTTGAGCCTCTGGCCTCCTTCTTTCAAATGTACATTGGATATATAGTCTAACTTCAAACTCAAAATTTAGATACTCTGGTTTCTCTTCAGATCATATAAATCCTTCACCTTTTACAAATCCAAGCATTAGAGAAATAATATATTTGTCTTCCTAAATAATGAACTTTTGCCCAAGTCTTTCAATAGGGAGTAATTTGCTACACCAAAATAATTTATAAGCATAATTTTAAGTGCTTATAAAATTAATAAGTGGCAAAATAAAATTAGTTACTCACCCTCTGATTCCAAGACACTCAACACATCATCCCTTTTCATGTGCAAACACATGCATACACTCTTTCAACTCTATCCACCTCAAATCCCAAGCTCAGTCAGCTACGTAACCTTCAACAAGTTACTCACTCTAAGGACTCCACTTCCTGGTCTGTAAAATGGGATCACAGCGGCAAGCACCAGATACAACTGCTGTGGGGAGTAAATGAAGAGTGAACCTAGAGCACACCCCTGCATGTAGAATGCTCCCTATAACTGTTAGCCATTCCCTCTCCATTATTAATTCATCCCTTTCCTGGATTTTGTTAACTACATCATATTTTTCTAAAATGGGCACTTTCTGCTTTTATTTAATAAAACATAAATCTTATGTGATAATTATAATGTAAATGACAATTTGTGACTAAGTACAGGGTATACTGAGGCATTTCCTGGTGAATGTAGGGTGTGTAGATAGCCCGTCTAAATAATTTAGTATCTCATGTGGACGGACATTAAGATTAATTTTTAAAATTCCCAAAACAGAACCGGTTGTTATACAGTGTAATAGCAAACTTGACTCTTGAAATCTTTGAATAAATGCATGCCTGGTGCTCATGATGCTCGTTTTGATATTTTAATAGTTTATTGAGATAAGTAAATATAAATAAAATGAATTCTATGAAAAAGTGTGTTTAATATATTTTTAAAACCTCAAACCATCTAGTTCAAATATATAATTATGCATCAAATTCTGAAAGAACAAACCAAGCATGATTGAAGAAATAGGGATCATCATTTTAAAATCTCTTCCAATAGGCCATCTTCCAGTCTATTAGCATGGTGTATATATGACATACCTTTTTATTTTATGTTCTCTTTAACTTCTATCAAAAAATTTTATATGCATCTCTTGTTGGATTTATCCACTGGGTGCTTTGCTTTTATATTTTCAGTGATTTGTTTTACATTTATTTTCTAAATGTTTGTTGCCAGTATATACAAATGAAGGTAATTTTTTATATTGATTTTTGTATTCAAAAACATTGTTAAAAGGTTTTGTTTTGTTTAATAATTAATGCATGATGAATTTTAATTTCCCCCATTTATTGAGACAATTATATGGTTAATCTGTTAATGTGGTGAAGCACATGAACTGATATTCTGTTGTAAATCAACTTCGCATGGTTGGGATAAACCAATTTGGTCCTGATCCCTTACTGTACACTGCAGGGTTCATTTGGTTAATATTTGGTTTAAGATTTTTGTGTGTCGGTTGATGAGTGAGTTAGCCGTCATTTTCTTGCCCAAGCTGTCCTAGGGTTTTGACATCAAGTGAGAGAGTGAAAGAGTATTTTTGGCTTTATATTCTTTGGAAGAATTTACATAGTATTGTCAATATTTGCTCCCTCAATGTTTGGCTAGAATCCAGTGTTGAAGCCATCTTTGTTTGGTGTTTTCATTTTGGAAAGAATTTTGCAAGATGAGGCAATTTCTTTAACTCTCCTGGAGAATTTCAGGTTCTCCATTTCTTTTTCAATTAGTTTTAAGATACATTGTCTAAGGAACTTATCATTTTATATAAATTATCATATAGTGGAATGAAGTTGTTTTTTTTAATATATTTATTGATTTTTTTACAGAGAGGAAGGGAGAGGGATAGAGAGAGTCAGGAACATCGATGAGAGAGAAACATCGATCAGCTGCCTCCTGCACACTCCCCACTGGGTATGTGCCCGCAACCAAGGTACATGCCCTTGACTGGAATCAAAACTGGGACCCTTGAGTCCGCAGGCCAATGCTCTATCCACTGAGCAAAACCGGTTAGGGCTGAAATTGTTTTTAATATCTTATCTTTTTAATATCTGCAACAATATAGGCACATCTCCTTTTTCATTCCTAATGTTGACTACTTGTGTTTTTGCTCTTGTTTTCAGTTTCATCAGAAGCTGATCAATTTCATTAATCTTAACAAAGAATCATAATTTGGCTATTTTGATTCTTTCTCTTATATACTAGTATATGTATTTCTCTATTTAAAAACTAGAGGCCCAGTGCATGAAATTCATGCATGGGGCTGGGATCCCTCAGCCCAGCCTGCACCCTCGCACAATCTGGGACTGTTGGCTCCTAACTGCTTGCCTGCTTGCCTGCCTGATCACTCTTAACCACTCTGCCTGCCTGCCTGATCAACCTCTAACCACTCACCTGCCTGCCTGATCACCCCTAACTGCTCACTTGCCTGCCTGCCTCATCAACCTCTAACCACTTGCCTGCCTGCCTGATGGCCCCTAACCAGTTTGCCTGCCTGTCTGCCTATCACCTCTAACTGCTTGCCTGCCTGCCTGATTGCCCCTAACCACCTCTGCCTCAGCCCCCGCTCCCACTGCTTCGTCCGGAAGGACATCTGGAATGACATCCGGAAGGTCGTTCGACTGTCCGGTCTAATTAGCATATTACACTTTTATTATTATAGATAATTTATACTGTTTTCTGTTTTTAGTTTATTTCTTTTTAGATGGTTGCTTAGCATTCATTCTGAGCTTTTGTTCTTTTCTAACATCATAGAATTGAGACTTAAGTACTCATTTAGTTTTGTCTCATAAGTATTGATGTACTTTCATTACCATTACCATTTAATTATATTTATTTTTTATGACTTTATCTTTTATCCCTGGGCTATTTATAGATCTTTTCTTTCCAAGCAGATTGATTTTGCTAGATATATTTTTGTTTTGATATTTAGCAAAATTTCATTATAGACAGAGAACATGACCTGCAGGTCTCAGCTCCTTGAATGTTGCTGAGACTACTTTTATATAAGAACTAGAGGCCCAGTGCATGAAGTCGTGCACAGGTGGGGTTCCTCTGTGTGGCCTGCAGCTCCTACCTGCAGTCCAACGCTGCCTGCAGCTCTTACCTGCTGTTCCTGCTCATCCTGGCCCCACTGTGCCTGCTGCAGGCTCGCGTCCAATCAGTCCCGATTAAGACAGGCTCCCTCTGCCAAAGCAGTGCTCACCAGCAATGAGCCCTGCATCTGGCACCCTCCCAAGAGGAGTGGCCTGCAGGATTGGGCTGAAACTGGCTCTCTGACATCCCCTGAGGGGTCCCGGATTGCGAGAGGGTGCAGGCCAGGCTGAGGGACCCTATCTGGGCATGATTGGGCTGGGGAGGGACCGCAGAAGGGCTCCAGTGCATGTACGGCCCATCTTGCTCAGTCCCAATCTCCTGGACCCCAGCAGCTTGCTAACCTACAGGTTGGAGCATCTGCCCCCTGGTGGTCAGTGCACATCATAGCGAGCAGTTGAGCAGCCTTAGCATATCATTAGCATATTGCGGTTTGATTGGTTGTTCCATTGTTCTGCCATTTGGTCTATTTGCATATTACCCTTTTATTATATAGGATATGGTCAATTTCACAATAAGGTTTGTGTATACTTGAAAAGCTTTTATAATTTGCAGTAAATGGGTGTAGTGTAGTGTTCCAGATATTTTCATCAATTAACTTTTGTTAATTATATTTTTCAAATCATCAATATTATGGGTTTTTTTGTTGTTTTTTTACCGGCTATTCTTCTGGTTATGAGAGGACTATAATAAACACCGCCATTATTATTGTATATTTTTCCTGGTTTTCTCTCAACTTTTGATTACCATATTTTGAGGCTACTTTACCACCTTTCTTTTTCTTGCATTTTGACTGATGTGTATTATTGTTGTAGTTTTTTTAATCATTTTACTTTAAAATTTTCTGAATCATTAGGTTTCAAATGTCATTTTTATAAACAGCTCTGGGCTTCTTGTTTTTTGTTTATTTCACCTCAGGAGGCTACAGCATTTTAAATCGAATTCAACCTAATTACCAAATGCCATAAAAATAAAAGAAGGCTGTAGAACTCTCCTTACCTGACTGGATTCCTATTTTTATTCAGTGCTGAGACTACCTTTTAACCTTGCCAATTCATTAATGATTTTTAAGAATATACATTTATTTAGGATTATTAGTTGGTTTTAGCAGAGTGTTGTTCCAGATAGCTTTACAAATTAAAATGTAAAATAGTAAAATTGTAATCCACTAAATTTTATGATTTAGTTATAAACTGTGGCAATTCATATATGTTAAATAATGATTTATTTTATTACTAGAGGCCTGGTGCATGAAAATTCATACACTGGAGGGGGCGTCCCTCAGCCCGGCCTGCCCCCTCTCACAGTTTGGGAGCCCTCAGGGGTGGGAGGCGACCCGGCGATCAGGGGAAGGTGATGCCTCCATCACACCTCTGCTGCTGCCACTGCTGGCAATGCAAGCTTTGGCCAGCCCTGGTTACCTGAGCCTTGGCTGGCTCTGGGCACCTGGGCAGCTGCCATCTGAGGCTTGCCTGTGCCTCGGGCCAGCCCTGGGAAGCTGGGAAGCCAACATCCAAGGCTTGCCTGAGCCTTAGTCATAAGCTGGGCAGCCACCACCTGAGGATTGCCTGTGCCTTGGGCCAGCCCTGGACAGCGGGGGAGCTGAGGGAACTGGGGGACTCCAGAGGCAGGCACGTGGAGCAACCGGACCCACCTGGGAGCAGGCCTGGCTGTGCTGCATGCCTGCTGCCCCAGCAGGGCTGAGGGGACTGGGTGCCACCATCTTGTGGCTGTGGGTGCCACCATCTTGTGAGGGTATGATGGTCAATTAGCATATTCCCTCTTTATTAGATAGGATTGATGGAATTTTAGTTTTTCATTAAGATACACTTTAAATACAATAGAAATTAGCCATTTTAGTGTATAGTTTTGTGGGTTTTGACCAACAGTTTTATTTTTGTGTGTGTAGGTTGATGTGTGTGTGTGTGTGTGTGTGTGTGTGTGTAATCATCACCATAATAAAGAGATATAACAGTTCCATCACTCCAAAATATTTTCCAAGTCTCTTTGGAGCCAACTCTTTGCTCTGCCTCCAAGTCTTGGCAAACCCTGATCTGTTCTATGTCCTTGTAGTTTTACTTTTTCAAGAATATCATATAAATTCAATAATCCAATATGCAGCCTTTTAAGTCTGGCTCTTTAAACTTAGCAAAATGCCTTTGAGACTTGTCTATGTTGTGTTATAAGTAGCTGATTCCTTTTAACTCCTGAATAAATAATAAGTATCCAACTATATGGATGTACCACAGTTGGCTTATCCGTCACTAGTTAAAAGACATTCCAGTTTTTAGGAATGACAAATAAAGGTGTTAGAAACATCTGCATAATAAAGGTGCCAAAAGGAGAGGAAGCTGATCAAGGGATAGAAAGTATTTTTGAAGAAATGATGACAGGAAACTTCCCTAACTTGAGGAAGAGAAAAATCACACAAGTCCAGGAAGTACAGAGAGTCCCAATCAAGATGAACCCAAAAAGACTGACACCAAGACACATCATAATTAAATTGGCAAACATGAAACACAAAGAAAGAACCTTAAAGGCTAGAAGAGGCAGAAAGTCACCTACAAGGGATCTCCCATTAGAATATCAACTAGTTTCTCAACAGAAACACATCAGGCCAGAAAGGAATGATATGAAGTATACAAAGTGATGCAAAGCAAGGGACTGAATACAAGAATACTCTTTCCAACAAGGCTATCTTTCAAAATTGAAGGTGAAATCAGGAGCTTCACAGACAATAAAGGCTAAGGGAGTTTACTACCAGCAAATCAACATGCAAGAACTGCTAAAGCAGCGGTTCTCAACCTGTGGGTTGCGACCCCCTTGGGGGTTGAACGACCCTTTCACAGGGGCCGCCTAAGACCATCGGAAAACACATATATAATTACATATTGTTTAATAAGGGAACAGAAATCCTAAATAACTCACTAGATCAGATGGAACTAATTGACATCTTCAGAATATTTCACCCCAAAGCTATGGAATATACATTCTTCTCAAGTGCATGTAGGACATTTTCAAAGATAGACCACATGTTAGGACACAGGCTAAGTCTCTACAAATTCAAGAAGATGGAAATCATATCAAGCATCTTCTCAGACCACAAAGGCATGAAATTACAAATAAGCTACAATAAAAATGCTCAAAAACAATCAAACACATTGAGGCTAAATAGCATGCTATTAAACAATGAATGGGTTACCAAAGAGATCAAAGAAGAAATAAAAAACATCCTGGAAACAAATGACAATGAAAACACAATAGTTCAAAATCAATGGGACAACTGAAAGCAATCCTGAACAAGAAGTTTATAGAATTACAGACCAACGTCAAAAAATAAGAAAAAACATGTAGTAAGGTATCTATCCTACAATTTAAAGAATTAAAAAGAGAGCAACAAGAAAAGCCCAAAGTAAGTATAAGGAAGGAAATAATAAAGATCAGAGTGGAAATAAATGACATAGAGACCAAAAAAAAAAAATACCAACCAAAAACAAAACAAAAGAACAATAAAACCAAGAGCTGGTTTTTTGAAAGGATAAATAAGATTGATGACCCTCTAGCCAGACTCACCAAGAAACAAAGAAAGAAAACCCAAATAAACAAAACCGTAAATGAAAGAGGTGAAGTCACAACCGGCCCCACAGAAATACAATGGATCATAAAAAAAATACTATGAACAACTCTATTCCAAAAAACTGGACAACTTTGATGAAATGGACATATTTCTAGAAAAACACAATCTTTCAAAACTCAGTCAGGAAGAATCAGAAAACCTGAACAGGCCGATAACTACTGAAGAAGTTAAGCAGTAATAACAATTACAAAAAAAAACTCCCAGCAAATGAAAGCGCTGGTCTGGACAGCTTCACAGTGGAGTTTAACCAAACATTCAAAGAACTAACATCCATCCTCCACCAACTAATGCAAAAAATTTAAAAGGAAGGAACCCTTCTGAGCTCTTTTTACAAAGCCAGCATTATCCTAATTCCAAAACCAGATACAGACACCACAAAGAACAAAAATTACAGGCCAATATTCCTGATGAACACAGATGCTAAAATCATAAACAAAACATTAGCAAATCACATCCAGCAATTTATTAAAAAGCTCATGCACCATGATCAAGTGGGATTTATTACAGGGATGCAAGGCTGGTACACTATTTGCAAATCAATAAATGTGATACATAAACAAATTGAAAGATAAAACCCACATGATCATATCAATAGATGCAGGAAAAGCATTTGACAAAATCCAGCATCCTTTTTTGATAAAAACTTTCAGGAAAGTGGGAATAGAGAGATAATACCTCAACATAATAAAGACCATATATGACAAACCTGCAGCTAACATCATATTCAATGGGCAACAACAAAAACCATTCCCCCTAAGAACAGGAACAAGACAGGGCTGCCCACTATCACCACACCCGTTCAACATAGTATTGGAAGTCCTAGCCATAGCGGTCAGACAAGAAGAAGATATAAAATGCATCCAAATTGGAAAGGAGGAAGTAAAACTGTTGTTATTTGCAGACAACATGATATTATACATAGAAAACCCTAAATACTCCATCAAAAAGCTACTAGATTTAATAAATGAATTTGGCAACATAGCAGGATACAAAATTAACAACCAGAAATCTATGGCATTTTTATACACGAATAATGAACTTTTAGAAAAAGAAACTAAAATAAAAAATCCCATTTACAATTGCAACAAAAAATTAAGAAAGTTAAGAATAAACCTAACCAAGCAGGTAAAAAACCTGTACATAGAGAACTACAGGATGTTGACAAAAGAGATAGAGGAAGATATACACAAGTGGAAGAATATACTCTGTTCATGGATTGGTAGAATCAACTTCACTAAAATGTCAATACTACCAAAAGCAATCTACAGATTCAATGCAGTCCATATTAAAATACCAACAGCATATTTCACAGATCTACAACAAACACTCCAAAAATTTATATGGAATCAAAAAAGACCCCGAATAGCCACAGCAATCTTGAGAAAGAAGAACAAAGTTGGAGGGATCATAATATCAGATATTAAGTTATACTACAAAGCCACTCTACTCAAAACAGCCTGGTACTGGCATGAGCATAGGTATATAAATCAATGGAACAGAGCAGAGAACCTAGAAATCAACCAAAGCCACTATGCTCAATTAATATTTGACAAAAGAGGCAAGAGCATTCATTGGAGCAGAGACAGTCTCTTCTCCAATAAATTGTGTTGGGAAAATTGTACAGATACATGCAAAAAAATAAAACTAGACCACCAACTTATACCATACAAAAAAATAAGCTCAAAATAGATAAATATTTAAATGTAAGATGTGAAATCATAAAAGTCCTAGAAGAAATCATAGGCACCAAAATCTCAGACAACTCTTGTAACAGTATGCTTACTGATACATCTCCTAGGGCAGGGGTCGGCAAACTGCGGCTCTGCAAGCTGCGGCTCACGAGCCACATGTGGCTCTTTGGCCCCTTGAGTGTGGCTCTTCCACAAAATACCGACTTCTGTGCATGTGCCACGAAGTTTCAATCACACTGTACGTGTGCGCCTGCACATGGTATTTTGTGGAAGAGCCACACTCAAGGGGCCAAAGAGCTGCGTGTGGCTCATGAGCCGCAGTTTGCCGACCACTGTCCTAGGGCAATGGAAACTAAGGAGACAATAAACAAATAGGACTACATGAAAATAAAAAGCTTCTGCACAGCAAAAGAAACCATCAACAAAATAACAGGGAACCCCAGTACGCTGCTGATGGGAATGCAGACTGGCGCAGCCACTGTGGAAGACTATGGAGTTTCCTCAAAAACTAAAAATGGAACTCCCATTTGACCCAGGGATCCCACTTCTAGGAATATATCCTATGAAACCTGAAACACTCATCAGAAATAATATATGCACCCCTACAATCATAGCAGCACAATTTATAATAGCTAAGATTTGGAAGCAGCCTGAGTGCCCATGAGCAGATGAGTGGATAAAAATATATGGTACATTTACACCATGGACTACTATGCAGCAATAAAAAAGGAAGAACTCTTACCATTTGCAACAGGGTGGATGGACCTGGAAAATATTCTGCTGAGCGAGTAAGCCAGTCAGAGAAAGATAGGAATCACATGATCTCACTCATATGTGGAATCTAAGGAACAACATAAACTGATGAACAAAAATAGATCTAAAGACATAGAAGCACCAAACAAACTGTCAAACCTCAGAGGGAAGGCAGGGGAGGGTGGGCGGGTGAGAAGAGATCAACCAATGAACCTGTATGCATATATGCATAACCTATGGACACAGACAGTAGGGTGGTGAGGGCCTGGGGTTGGAGGCAGGGGCAGCTTGGGAGAGGTCAATGGGGGACAAAGGGGACAAAAGTATTCTTAGCTCATGGGACATATAAAAACAGGTAGCAGCCTGGACTTGGCCCACAGACTTTGCCTCCCCAACGTCTACCTGATCCAAAGTCTTTTTGTTCCTTATACATCTCATGCTGTTTATTTTTTAGTTGCCTTTTTAAAATTGATGCTGTCTCCTCTACCCGGAATTCCCGCTATTCCTTGCCCACCCCTACCTCTATCTTTACAAGATTGTTTTTACAAGATCAGTTCACTTGTCACTTTCCTAAGACTTCCCCTGATATGCTCTCTTCCCTCAAGAGTCCCTCCTTTGTTTCCATAGTAACTGCATGACTGTAATTGATTTTATCACTATATTAAGAGTTTTCTGTTTATGTAATTCCTTCCCAACAGACTACACCAGTGATGGCGAACCTATGACACATGTGTCAGAGGTGACACACGAACTCATTTTTTTGGTTGATTTTTCTTTGTTAAATGGCATTTAAATATATAAAATAAATATCAAAAATATAAGTCTTTGTTTTACTATGGTTGCAAATATCAAAAAATTTCTATATGTGACACGGCACCAGAGTTAAGTTAGAGTTTTTCAAATGCTGACACACCGAGCTCAAAAGATTCACCATCACTGGACTATACAATTGGGGACAAGAACTGTGCCTCTTTTTATTACCATATCGCTGGCACCCACACAAAGAAAACATAGGTTTTACATACATATGTACCTATCACACACATATACAGGGATGGGCAAAAGTAGGTTTATAGTTGTGAGTACATGAAACACATGGTTAATAAAGCCACTTTAATAACCATAACCTGCATGTCTTTTTCAATACAAACTACTGTAAACCTACTTTTGCCCACCCCTGTATAATTCATATATGTATAAATGTATATTTATATTATATGTATACATATACTATGTAAAGCCATTTCCATAAAAGAGAAACCTTCAGCTTTATAATTTATTAAAGTCACTGCCTTTTAAGATTCAGAAAATATTTGGAAAACTTTTTTGAGCCATGAAGTTAATTCTTGTGAGGAAAGCCAGGTTGAGAGCAATGCAAATCCCACATTTTCTAGGACTTGATTGAAAGACTATATAAAGATATCTATTAAGCCAATTGTGATTATTGGGCCATCTATATATTCATGCCTACGTATCTAGTTTGCTTCCATATTTCAGTGTGTCTCCTTTGGTACTTTCCTTCTGAAAAACAGGCTGTATTACTGGGCACATTTTAGTACCCCGATTAGTCATGGATGTGGTGATTCATCAGGTTGGCTGGAAAAGTGAAAGCAGCCTTGCCCTTCCTAAGCGCTGGCTGTTGGCAGCTCTCTTTCCTCCCCTCTGAATCAGACGTGTATTTGTTTGAGTAATCAAGAAAGAACTGTCTGTCTTGTGACCTTAGAGGCTGGTGAAATGGAGCAACTGAGTGCTTTTGGCATAGGAAAGTTAGCAGAACAATGCAAATCTGTAAACCAGAGGCTGCTCTGCTTGGCCACTTGCTCTGGGCAGAGTTGAATGCCACACAATCCTCTGATTTCCGGCAGGATTCTTCACCTTCTACCGAAAACAATTTTAATATAAGCAAAATGGATTTCAAGTTGTATAAAAACAGTTCTTAAACTCTCTGCATTTTATCGAATTCTCTATCATCCATTAAGACTTGCAGCTTTCCCAATATGTGGATTCTAAATTCTGGTGTGATAAGAGCCAGTAAATGACAATTTTACATGATGGATGCCATTGTGGGGAAAGCACATAAAACGTCCCTGCTGGGGAATAAATGAATCAACCTTATGCAAATTAGATAAGGCAATTGGACCACACAAAGGGCATGTTAGAACCATTTTAAAGATGAGTGAGAGGAGTGATAGGGAGCCTAAGAATTTTGAATGAAATGACAGATCTGATGACAATGAAGCTAAAAGAGTCTGGTGGAAGCAAAGAATTCACTTCTTATAGTGAATTCAACTGGAGGAAGTCCAAATATCCGATTTTAAGAACACCTATTAGACTAGTTACAAGAGAGTGTATTTCTCTCTCTTTCTCTCTTTCATTAGGGGTATGTGGGAGATCATTAGAAGGCCAGATAGAGCTACAAACTATAAAGCAGTAAAACATCTCAGTGGACTCCGATCTGCCTTTTGTTTGACATTGTTGAAATGTATGCCCCATCTCTTGATATTTTTAAGTAATGTACAATGTTCTTTTTCTTGTCTTGGGAAACTTATTTCATTATCAGAGTTGTGCTTATTACAACTTTTTTGAATCATGTTCACAAGTAATCTTATTTCAGATATAATTTGGTGACAGTTATGTGTGCTGTTCAGATGTCTTCCTAAAAGGAAATAGCTTGGAAGTAAAGTCACTAGTAAAATCAACTCAGAAAAATGTACTCTGCAAATATGAAAATATGAGCATTGTTAAAGACTATGTTTTAAAAATACCAATTATTTTTACTGGAAAGCAAGTACAATAGAACAAAGATATATCTTTAAGGGAATAGTAAAAGGGCATCTCTAGGGAGCGGCTATAGAGTCAAACCTCAGACTGACCTGTGGCAGAGTCACATACAGGTACCAGCTTGGAGGGCAGAGCCCTCCTAGCACAATTAAGCTTGACCTTATAGTCCTCCCTTTTCCCTAGGTACCTAATGGGCTGTGGGAGGTGCAGCAAGTGCTGCTAAAATAAGGCTTGAATAACAAAATAGATTTGAAACTTGCAAGAACATTGTAAACATGTTGACCACTCCCCTTGTTTTGCTTTGTGTGAACTGACTGTAAAATAAAGCATTGGCTTACAGGCTATGTCACTGTTTCCTCATCCAGGCAGTGATCCACCTGGTCCCAACTGTATTCTCTTGTCTGTCTTCTTTAATCCTTCACTGGCCCTCCTCAGGTTCACCCCTGGCCATGCTGGATGTGGTTAAGGTATCAATTTGAGAAATTTGAGGAGGCAAAAGTTTTACATAATTATTTTCAAGCCCTGGACAGTATGGCTCAGTTGGTTGGGCATCATCCCATGTACTGAAGGGTTGCTGGTTCGATTCCCTGTCAGGGCACATGCCCAGGTGTGGGCTTGATCCCCTGGTAGGAAGCGCACAGGAGGCCTCCTACCAAGGATGTTTCACTCTTACATTGAAGTTTCTCTCTCTAAAAAATCAATAAAAATATTTAAAACAATAATTCAGTCAAGAGTATTACCTCAGTGGTTACTTAAAAGACAATTCTCTATGTAAAATGAAAAACAAAGGCCAACTTGAAGAGAGTAAGAGTTAAGGTTATAAAAAAGATGAATATAAATCATGTTTCTTTTCATAACCCAACATCTCCTTTTCTCATGTCCTGTTTCCCATGGGAGAAACTTCCTTGAACATGTCAGTTCCAGGTGTGGTCACCCTCCCTAAGGGGACGAAAAACTCAGTAGGCGCTGGCCCAGTGGGGATGGTCTGGGGAAGAACAACAATCCTCAATTTCTTCTGTGGACTCACTGGGCTCACTTCTCTCATTTGGGAGCTAGGTAGTGGAGGCTAATATGGATACAGATCTAAAGCCAAGTTATTTTTCACCTTTTTCTTTTTTAATTAAATAATTTATTTTTTAATTGTTGACACTATTACAGATGCCCCCTACTCCCGCCCCCCCATTTTGCCCCCTCTACCCCCACCCCAGGCTTCACCACATTGTTGTGTGTGTCCACGGGCTGTGCATCTATGCATATATGTCCTTTGGCTGATCTCTTCCAATCCCCCCAACCCCTTAACCCTCTTCTTCCCTGAGATCTGTCAATCTGTTCCATGTATAAATGCCTTTGGTCCTGTTTTGTTCGTCAGGTTATTTTGTTCATTAGATTCCACATACAAGTGAGATCATATGGTATTTGTCTTTCTCTGAATGGCTTATAAAGCCATGTTCTTAAATCCACCTTCTATGGGGCCACTGGTCTCTCTCTGCCTCTATCTCTCATTTGGTTCTAAATTTAGGTAAGAAAGAGAAGAGATGTTTTTAGATCTGGATAAAGCTACAATAGTTGATATTTTTAAATTATGTGAAATGCAAGAGGTGTATATAAGTATTTTGTTTGGAATTAATTTTTTTCTAAGAAGCAAAACTGGGTAAAGAATATAAGCTAAATTCCATGATATTTATTTGTTTATTCTAATGTAGGACATCAAAATAACAGATGTATAAAAGAGAACCAATTAGATGAGATTAATTAACCAGAGAAGAAATGGAGTATCAAAAAAACCCTGAAAGGAGAAAAGAATTATGAATTTTGCTCCTTATGCTTTCTTTAAAAAAAAAAAAAAAAAGAGGATTTGAAAATGTTTGCGAGAGAAGCATGGCCATAGGCACTATGAGGCCATGCAATAAAGTCAGACTGCAGACTACGGGTAATTGATTCCAGGATTTAATTAAAGATCAGTCATAATAGGGCACATGGAATGCCATGAGTCTGTGCATGAAAAGCTGCCCACTGGACAGAAGCAAGAGTGTTCTCTACTGGAAGGAGAGAGCTGCCCTTTAAGAAAGAAAGAGGAAGAACTAAAAGGGTGGTTACAATAAAGCTAGAGACTGGGGGGAGTGGCGGGGGGGAGGGGGGGGGGACGGGAAGGCAGGACAAATAATGGGGATGGAAAGTGACTTGACCAAAAATAGGCAGAGCAACTGAAACACAGATCTCCAGTGGAGTACACTTTTTACTTGGGCTGAAAAAGACAATGACGATTCATTAACCGTCTTTATTATAAACTAAGCCCATCTCATTGAAAACCCTACTTTCATTGTAAAAGAACTTAGTGAGGACTTCAGATTAACAGAGTCTTTAATTAAATAACAAGTGACTAAAATTTAGTCCTTCCAAAGCTGCTTTCGCCAAAAAGTACATCTTCTCCTCCATCTCCCACTCCTCCACCTCCCATCCTTCCATCTCTCACCCTCCCAGGTCCCACCCCTCTACCATCCCCCCTATGAAGGTGGCCAACTCCTACTCATTCAATACTCAATTTAATGGCATCTCCTCCGAAGGCTTTCCTCCATCCCTTCTATTCCCACTGCGAGCCTTCCATGGCCTCTCTCAGGTTTAGACAGACTGGCCTAGTGTTTAAAAACTTGAGCTCTACAACAAGAGAGTTCTGTGTTTGAAAACATCTCTACAGTTTGCTGTCTGCATAGTCTTGGAAAATGTTATTTAATCTCTGATAGATTTGTTTTCTTCATCAATAAAATCTGGCAAATGATAGTAGATATTCCATAAGGCTGCTGTGCGCACTAAACAAAATAATATACTCGGAGCGCTCGGCACAGTGCCTGGCACACTGGGAGAGCAGAGGAGACGGTGGTTGTGATCATTGGACTGGCCGTTATCACTCCCAGCACAGTGCTGGTCACACTGCACTCAACTGTTTGTCTGCATGTCTATCTGCATGTCTGTTTTGCATGCATTCGGTGAACTGGAAGTTGAATCCCCAGTGCCCGGTACATTGTGAGACCCCATAAATGTTTGTTGAATAAATTAAAAGAGTATGCTTACTCCATTCTCTGCTATAAATGATGCTGCTGTCTGTTGTTATATTTTACAAAGGGCATGCATGCTAGGCAAGAATCTGCCAAAGTGAAACTATATCATTATCTATTTGTTCAAAAAAATCTAAAAATGGAGGTTCTCTATTTTGATAACACTCTCCAGTCAACATTTCTCTAAGTTAAACCTATACCTCCACTTTAAAATGAAAACCTATCACTTAATTTTTTACATCAATGAAAAAAGAAAACAGCTGCCTTCCTTCTCTATAAAAGAACCTCTCATACACCTGGATATTTACATTAGCTCTTTTTATCACTCTACTTTGTAAAATAAACTTATTTCTTTAAACTTTAAAAATAGTCTTTTCTTTTCAAGCCCTTTAATAATTGTGATTCTGTAAGACACTGGCCATAGAACATTAAAACAGTGGAAAATGTGGTGAAGCTTTAATGCGGTACATTTAACACTTGAAGAAGTGACATTCATTTTAAAATGAAGAGCTACATTTGGAAACAGTGGTCTTCAAAACATCGTTATACTGGTAAATAAAGTCTCAGTAGTTTTAACCACTTGTGCTAGTTGATCTTTCTTGCTTTTATAAAATATATTTCTAAGGAGTTGAATTAAGTGGATATATCAAGAATCTTAAACTATTTTGTTCTTGGCACATTAGCTACATTTCTCAAGATCTGGCCCAAAATGTAAATTTGTATAGCCACAGTGGAAAACAGTATGGAGGGTACTCAAAATATTTAATATAGAACTAATCTATCATTCAGTAAACCCACTTATGAGTATATACAGGTTTGGGCATAAGTAGGTGTACAGTTGTTCGTATGGAAATAATATAATAATTAATAAACAATAATACCAAAATAAACTCTTTGTTTCACATACTCACAACTGTAAACCTATTTTTGCTCACCCTATATACAAAGGAAAGGAAAACAGGATCTAAAAAGGTATTTAGGCCTGGCCAGTGTGGCTCAGGGGTTGATCATTGACCTATGAATCAGGAAGTCAAAGTATGCTTCATGGTCAGGGCACACGCCTGGGTTGTGGGCTCGATCCCCAGTGTGGGGCGTGCAGGAGGCAGCTGATCAGTGATTCTCTCTCGTCATTTATGTTTCTATCTTTCTCTCTCTCTCCCTTCCTCTCTAAAATCAATAAAAATATATTTAAAAATAAAATAGGTACTTACCCTTGCATGTTCACTGTAGCATTAATCACAATAGCCAAGGTATGGAAAAAACCTACTTGCCTCTTAATGAATGGGTGGATAAAGAAAACGTGGTCTCGATACCGTGGAATATTCTTCAGTCATGAGAAAGGAGGAAATCATGCCACTGTGACAACAGTGCACTGAGGACGTGATGCCAAGTGAAATAAGACAGGTAGAAAGACAAACATCATGTAATCTCACTTATATGTGGCATCCAACAAAGCCAGACTCATAGAAACAGAAGCAGTGGTGGTTACTCTTTTAAAGATTATTTATTTTTTAAAATACATTTTATTGATTTTTTACAGAGAGGAAGGGAGAGGGATAGAGAGTTAGAAACATTGATGAGAGAGAAACATTGATCAGCTGCCTCCTGCACACCCCCCACTGGGGATGTGCCCGCAACCATGGTACATGCCCTTGACCGGAATCGAACCTGGGACCCTTTAGTCCCTAGGCCAACGCTCTATCCACCGAATTGTGAGAGGGTGCAGGCTGGGCTGAGGGACCACCCCTTCCCCGACTCCCCTCCCCCTGCCCCGCCAGTGCATGAATTTCATGCTCCGGGCCTCTAGTGTGTATATGGTAAGGTTTCCACTCACTCAGTTATATGAGAGAGAAACATTGATCAGCTGCCTCCTGCACACCCCCCACTGGGGATGTGCCCGCAACCATGGTACATGCCCTTGACCGGAATAGAACCTGGGACCCTTTAGTCCCTAGGCCAACGCTCTATCCACTGAGCCAAACTGGTTAGGGCTAAAGATTATTTTTGACATTTGAAAATGTTTAGGATACAAAGTAAAATTTTAAAGCCGCTTGTAAAATTGTACATTCAATATGAAAATTTTGTTTAAAAGAACATTTTTAAAATAAATATATTATGGAAGGCGTTTGTTGCATACATGGCCACCTATGGTATTAAGACTTGAAACTAGGACTGAATATTATGAGCTGTCTTGACATTTGGTAAAACTGAGAGTGTCTCGAATGACATGTCTGCAAGTTCCCCTCCTCACTCTGCTCCCACGGATAAGGTCCGTAGCCAAACTTAAGGTTAGTGACCCTCAGTATCACAAGGACCAGGCATAGCTCCTGCTTATTCCTGAGTACCAGGTTTCAGTCCTTTGCCAGCCCATGGAATCATTTAAACAAGCCAATCACATCTCCTGCTGGATGGAAGGATCATTCCACGCTCTTGATCTTACCAAGTGTCCCCCTCCCCCAGGTTGTGAGCGTATGTGATTAATAGACTGTGTCAATCTCACCTGTTCAGTGTTAGGTAGCATGTGTTCAGCCAGTCCCATAACTATAGACCAGAAATCCTTCCCTACTGCAGGGTGAATAGGAGGTAATAAAAACACCACCCAGCAATAGCTGGTAAAAATCTCAACAAAATATAAAGTCTGAAGCCATTTTACCAGCCTTCCTTATAGCTAGGATATCTATGCTAATAAAAGGGTAATATGCTAATTAGACCAAAAGTCTCCCAGACATCCTTCCAGACAAAGCCACAGTGGTGGGGCCAAGGCAGAGGCAGTTAGGGGTGATCAGGCCTGCAGGGGAGAGCAGCTAGGGGGATCAGGCTGGCAGGGGAGAGCAGTTAGGGGGATCAGGCAGGCATGCGGAGTGGTTAGGGGCAATCAGGCAGGCAGGCAGGTGAGCAGTTAGGAGCCAGCAGTCCCGAATTGTGAGAGGGTGCAGGCTGGGCTGAGAGACCACCCCTTCCCCGACTCCCCTCCCCCTGCCCCGCCAGTGCATGAATTTCATGCTCCGGGCCTCTAGTGTGTATATGGTAAGGTTTCCACTCACTCAGCTATATGAAACTTTGACATGGAATGTGAGTGGTTAGGCACTCAAGGCAGTGCTCTCTCTGAGTGTGGCAGTGGTGATATCTGATAGTGTGTTTACTGCAGAGGTGAGGTTTTCTTATTTAGTCCCAAACATCATCTTGGGAAGTTGCAGTGTTGTGATCAAGATGTGGCAAGAGTGGTGTGATTGGACAGGGTTCCAGATTGGATGTCTTATAACACTAAGTCTCTGACCCTCACAGATCCTGTAAAGACCCAGTATCTTTGGTATGTAACTTCTTCACTATTTTCTAAAATTTTAAATTAAATTTATTGGGGTGACATTGTTGATAAGATTATAAAGGTTTCAAGTGCACAATTCTATGACACATCATCTGTAAATTGCATTGTGTGTTTACCACCCAAAGTCAAATCTCCTTCTGTTGCCATATATTTGACCCCACCCCCCTTTTCCTCTGGTAACCACCATATTGATTTTTTGTTTCTCTCATTTGTTCATGTGTTGCTTTCAGTTTTATATCCCACATATAAGTGAAAACAGATGGTTCTTGACTTTTTCTGTCTGACTTATTTCAATTAGCATATTCTCAAGATTCATTATTTTCTTGCGAAAAATATTCTATTGTTTGTGGCTGAGTAGTATTCCCTTGTATATATGTACTACATCTTTTTTATCCAATCATCTATCAAAGAACACTTCTCTTGCCTTTGAGGTCAAATTCATAAAGTCTTTCCTAAGAGTAAGGTCCATATATTTAGGACCTACGTTTTGTTCTATGTAATTTATTGTTCCAGATCTTATATTTAGGTTTTTGATCCATTTTGCATTAATTTTTGTGTGTTGTGACAGCAGTCTAATTTCATTCTTTTTGCATGTGGCTCTCCAATTTTCCTACCACCATTTCTGTTATTCACAGCATAGTACTCTGACCAAAATAATAAATGGTATCAGAAAAAGATACAGGCCCCCTGGCCGGTTTGGCTCAGTGGATGGAGCATCGACCCGTGGACTGAAGGTACCGGATTCAGTTCTGGTTAAGGGCATGCACCTTGATTGCAGGTTCCCCGGCCCTGGTCAGTGCATGCAGGAGGCAACCAAAAGATGTGTCTCTCTCACATCGATGTTTCTCTCTGTCTCTCCCTCTCCCTTCCACTGTCTCTAAAAATCAATGGAAAAATATCCTCAGGTGAGGATTGGAAGGAAGAAAGGAAGGAAGGAAGGAAGAAAGGAAGGAAGGAAGGAAGAAAGGAAGGAAGGAAGGAAGGAAGGAAGGAAGGAAGGAAGGAAGGAAGGAAGGAAGAAAAAGATATAGGCATCCAGATCCTAAAGAAAATGGAAATCTGTGATCATATGGCCTGCTTATGTCTGAGGAACCACAGATTAAAATTGTTAGCAAATGATGGGACTCTGTCATCTATGGCAAACAGTGGCAAAATAGTTAATTAATTCTTCACCTATGATTACATGGAATGGCAGCCTTTAGGAACAACCACTGATCAGGAACAGTGGGATATACATGAGAAAGAAAAGGATTGTGGGCCAGGCTGGTTACTTGTAAGCACACTGGAGAACTTATAAAAATTAAACAACATGCTCAACATCCAAAATCCTTGCCTCAATGCAGTCAATGGTAGATTATTTTCTTTATCATACAAAATGATCTTTCAAAATATTTGGTATGGAAAATTGTAATTGAAAATAAAATTCAAACTTTTATCATGAGACTTATCAAATTACAAATATATATTTAACTTGTAGTCTGCTCTCATGTAAAAGTTAGGGCATTTCTTGGGTAAGATGGAAAACTATGTATTTATATAGGGCTAAGTGAAAAGAATCAGATTATCAGAGTATATAAACTCCCCCAAGTTCCACAGACTCTCCTCTATTAGCAGAAATCCATTTTTCTTCTTTCTGTCATGCGCTTTCCCTGACTTGCTTGGAGACTTGTACCGCTCTTGCCTAAGACGGGCCTTGCAAAAGGATCCTGCTTTTCTTCAAGTCTGCCTGTACAACCTCTCACTGACGTTAGTATAACTAGAGTCATATATCAGTATGTTCTAGGGGGCAACTTTCAAATAAAACAGGGATTAGAAAGTTTATATACCAGATAATTACAAATACTTTATTAGACTTCTGGTCAAGAGGGCAGAATAGTAAATACTGTGCTTGAGTCCCCCTACAACCACATCAGTATTACAACTAAACTTGAGAACCATGTGGAGACTAGCTGAATAGAACTCCCATAACTATGGATATAAAAAAGTCACTTGAAGACTAGCGGGACGGGTGGAGACTAAAGTGGGTTGGGCTGGTCCCACACCCACATGGGTGGTTAAGAATCTAGAGGGATATCTCAGCTGTAGAGGTCACCCTTAAGGGGAAAAGGATTCCAGCCCCACACTGGGCTGCCCAGCCTTGAGCATCAGCGCCAGGAAGAGGAGTCCCCACAATATCTGCTGTGAAAATCAGCAGGGATTTCAATCCAGTGAGAGAGAGGCTGCCATAAGCACAGGCTTCCTAAAGGGCCTGAGCACAGACTCACGCCCTCACTCACAAGCACTTTTCCTCAGCTCCAGTGAAGGGACAGTGGCTTGAAAAGCACCAGGAACATAGGGAGAGGGACTAAATTGAGTGGCTTCAGGATGAGGCCTGGAAGGGCAGCTCTCTCAAGACCTCAGTGCCTGCAGGCACCACTGTTCCTTTGTGGAGCGCTCACCCCACCTACCACGCAGGCACAGGCAGGCCCCAAATCTGAGTCTCCACCAACCTGGCTAACGTGCTCTCCCCACATGATGATTCCACCGAACCCTGCCCCTACTGACTCAACCACGAGGCCAAACCTTTTTCAGCAGCTGTTCTGCAAAAGTGGCCAGCCTCAGCTGCACTGAGGACTTTCCTAAAATCTCTCAAAGGCCCACAAACCCCAAACAAGCACTGTTGCCTCGTGCCTGTGCCACTTGCTAAGCAGCCCCAAGTCAACAGTAGGGCCAGGAAGCCTTGGTTTATAACAAAGCATCTCCCAGAAGCCTCTAAGCTCAAAGAATCTCACACTAAGAAACACCAACTCCAGGTCACTTTGTAGTTCCAGCAGACGGCCCTGGGCTAGGTACAGGGCCTGGCGGAGCTTCAGGCCTTTACTGGATCCCCTTGAAAGAGGCCCCAGATGCAACACAGCTGGTAGCTGGCTTCAGACTGTACCAGAGTGTCACCGTTACCTCCACAAATGACATATCCTAAGGGCAAACACAGTGGCATCAGAGTCCTGTTAAAGCAAATTCTGCTCTATTGAGTCAGACCCTGCATAAGAGCTCATCTGCTGTGGTCATGTTGTCTTATTTTTTTTAAATTGATTTCAGAGAGAAGGGAGAGGGAGAGAAGGAGATAGAAACATCAATGATGAGAGAGAATCATTGATCAACTGCTTCCTGCATGCCCCACACTGGGGATCAAGCCCACAACCTGGGGATGTGCTCTTGACTGGAATCGAACCCAGAACCCTTCAGTCTGCAGGCTGACACTCTATCCACTGAGCCAAACCAGCTAGGGCCATATCCAGTCTTCATATCCAGTCAGCTAGAGGTCAATCCTGCCCACTGACATACCAACAGCAATCCAGTCTCAACTATAATGGGAGGGCATACACAGCCCACACCAGGGACACCCTTAAGCACCTGTTTTAGGTGACAGGGGGGATTGCACCACTGGGTCCTGCAGGACACTTACTGTATAAGGCAATTCTGCCAAGACTGGGAGACATAGCAGATCTATGTCATATATAGAAACAAACACAGGGAAGCAGCAAAAATGAGAAAACAAAGAAACATGTTACAAATCAAAGAACAGGGCAAAACTTCTAAAAAAAAGAGCTAAATTAAATGGAGGCAAGCAATTTACCAGATACGGAGTTCAAAATACTGGTTATGAAGATGCTTAATGAACTAAGGGAAAAAATAGAAGAACTCAGTATGAACTTACCCCAAAAGATAGAAACCATAAAGAATTTAGAAATAAAGAATACAACAACTGAATTAAAGAATACGTTAGAGCCGAAACCGGTTTGGCTCAGTGGATAGAGCGTCGGCCTGTGGACTGAAAGGTCCCAGGTTCGATTCCGGTCAAGGGCATGTACCTGGGTTGCGGGCACATCCCCAGTAGGAGATGTGCAGGAGGCACCTGATCGATGTTTCTCTCTCATCGATGTTTCTGGCTCTCTATCTCTCTCCCTTTCTCTCTGTAAAAAATCAATAAAATATATTTAAAAAAAAAAAGAATACGTTAGAGCAAGCAACGAAATAAGAGGAAGCAGAAGATCTAATCAGTGATTTGTAATACAAGGTAGCAGAAGGCACCCAATGAGAACAGCAAAAAGAAAATAAAGTATCCCTTCAAAATGAGAATAGTTTAAGAGGTCTTTAGGACAATATCAAGCATACCAATATTTGCATCATAGAGTTATCAGAAGAAGAGAAAAAGCAAGGAACTAAAAATGTATTTGAAAAAAATAATGATGGAAATATTCTATAATCTGGTGAAGGAAATAGACATGCAAGCCCAGAAAGTGCAGAGAGTGCCAAATAAGATGAGCCCAAAGATCTCACACTAAGAAACACCATGATTAAAATGCCAAAATTAAAGACAAAAAGATAATCTTAAAAGCAGCAAGAGAAAAGCAGTTAGTTACTTATAAGGGAGTAAGACTGTCAGGAGATTTCTTAACAGAAACTTTGCAGGCCAGAAGAGATTGGCACAAAATATTAATGATAAAAAGCAAGAACTGACAACCAAGATTACTCTACTGAGTAAATCTATCATTTAGAATCAAAGGAAAGATAAAGAGCTTTCCAGACAAGAAAAGCTAAAGTAGTTCATCACCAGCGAACCAGTATTACAAAAAAATGTTAAATGGACTTCTTTAAGAAAAATAATTTTTAAAAACTAAAAACATCCTATATAATAAAGAGGTAATATGCAATTAACCCTCATGCCCTCACAAGATGGCTGCCTACAACCAGGCCAGCAGGGGGGTTAGTGAGAGACAACAAAACGACTGAAGAAGCAGGCTGTGTGGGGCGACCAGGCTTGGGGGGGGGGGTGGGTAGTGAGGGATGACCAAATGACTGAACAAGCAGGCTGTGTGGGGCGACCAGGCTGGCAGAGGGGGCAGTTGAGGGTGACCAAGCTGGCAGGGGGGGCAGTAAGGGGTGACTAGGCCAGCAGAGGGGGGCAGTTGGGGGTGACCAGGCTGGCAGAGGGGCCTAAACTGGCAGTTGGACATCCCCCAAGAGGTCCCGGATTGGAGCGGGTGCAGGATGGGCTGAGGGGACCCTTCATCCCCCCCATGCACGATTTTCGTGCACCGAGCCTCTAGTAAATAATAAAATGACAATACTTACATACACCTATCAATATTTACTTTAAATGTAAATGGATTAAATACCCTAATCAAAAGACATAGCATCAGTGAATGGATAAGAAAACAAGACTCATACATATGCTACCTACAAGAGACTGATTTCAGATTGAAAGACACATACAGACTAAAAGTAAATAAATGGAAAAAGTTATTTCATGTAGGGAAAAACAAACAAACAATAAAAGCTGCAGTAGTAATACTTAGACAGCATGGACTTTTAAAAAATGTTATATTTATTGTTGAAAGTATTACAGATGTCCGCTTTGTTTGTTTTTCCCATTGACCCCCTCCTCCCCACGCCCAGCCCTCTCAGGTCTTCACCACACTGTTGTCTTTGTCCATGAGCTATGCATAAAGTTCCCTGGTTAATCACTCCCGGGCTTCCCCCTGAAATTTGTCAGTCTGTTCCATGCTTCTATATCTCCAGATCTATTTTGTTCATCAGTTTATTTTGTTCATTAGATTCCACATGTGAGTGAGATCATGTGATACTTACCTTTCTCTAACAGGCTTAGCATGATACTATCCAGGTCTTATCATTTGCAACAATATGTATGGACTTAGAGTGTATGATACTAAATGAAATGAGTCAGACAGAGAAAACAAATACCTTCTATTTCACTTATATGTGGAATCTAAAAAAACAAAATAAATGAACAAGCAAAACAAAGGCATACATACAGAAAACAAACTGATGACTGCCAGAGGGGAGGGGAGTTGGGGGCTGGGTGAAGAATGTGAAGGGTTTAAGAAGTACACATTGGTTGTCATAAAATAGTCATTGGAATGTAAAGTACAGCATAGAGAATATAGTCAACAACTATGTATGGTGCCAGGTGGGTACTAGACTTATCGGAGGGATTACTCCGTAAGTTACATAAATGTGTAACCACTATACTGTACACTGAAATCAATATAATATTGAATGTCAACTGTAATTGAAAAATAAATTTTAAGAAAAACTTCAGCAAGTTTTGTTGGCAGAAATGTGGGGGTTATAAGTGGGAATGAATTCTGAAGGAGCTAGACTGGGAGGGTGGTCATTTCATGAGTGCTCATTTTCCAAAACTCCATTGTGTTGTTCATTTATCACCTACCCCCTTTTATTCATATTTTATCTTAATAAATTTTTAAATATCAATAAATCTGCATGTTCAATCAAATCAGAATATGATGCTAACCCAACTAAAGCATTGTCTTGCTTTTCTTTCTGCAAATTGCTCTTCAGTGACTTTTGAGTTTACCTTTTATACATATATGTATCACTTATTACAAGCATTCATTAAATTTATTTTCTGTTATATGTGTTATTTTTATTAATTAAAAAAAGCAGTTCTTTCTATGATTTGAGCAGAAAGAGGTTCCAAAAAGGCTCCAGATGTATGTGCAGCCTCTGACTCTCTCCCTCTTGAGAGTCTGGTACATTGATTGCTGATGTCACTATTACATCCCAACTTTTTACCCACTGGCTCCAGCACACAAAAGCCTGTTCAGTTGCCTTTACTTAGAAAAATTAAGGTATACTGATATTTTCAAAGTAAATTCTACTATATAGGAATAAAGAAGTACAAATACAAATCTAGGAAAAAAAATTAAGCCTTCATTGAAATAGTTGGGTTTCCAGTAGAGATCTCATCCTGCCATAACTACCCTATTCCCCACTCCATCACACCTATTTTCCTACTATTTTATATAGGGAGGAGTAGGTAGGAGCTAACTTTAGTATTTAGTCCATAGCTCACAAAATATCCATAGGATCAAGATGGAACTAGAGGGGAGATTAATATTTCTGAGAAATCCTAACTTGGAATAAAATGTAGTAACTAATGAGATTTGTCTCATTTAACAGAGTAAGAGTGCTTTATTTACATGATAAATAGTGGCATAGTGTTGGATGAGAAAATAGCAATTTAGAAGTTTAAATAAAGAGGGATAAGTGTTGACATTGGGCAGCTAAGGATAGTTCATGGACATGCCTCATATTTGTGGCTGAACTATATATTTTTTAATACACTTGTATTCTTTAGGAAGCCATAACTGTATTTCCTAGTTTCTTTTGCATCTAGGATTTAGGCATATGATTCAATCAGATGCATCCATACAAGTAATTAGGTGAATTAACAGCATCACTTTAAGGCAAAAAATACTAGTATAGATATGAATCTTTCATTCTCTCATGAAATACACCGGTTCTGATTTGAGAGTGAGGTCTCAACCTGAGATTTTTATAAACCAAAAGGTAGGTGTGGAGCTAGCTAAGAGAGAAGGAAGCTAAATTTTATCAATTTCTGAAGCTGCACCAACATATGAAAACATTTATATAGACACAATTGTGTTTTATATGTCTCCCCTATAGCACTTACTGGTACTGTTTTACAGGTACTAGAAGTTTGGTGAGGATTGTATGTATTATTATTTTAAAATCACTCAAGTATATTGGAAGGTACTCCATGTCAATGCTAGTTTAACAGGATATATGCTAAACCAGAATGTGCTAAGGGGTTTAGCAGCATTTGTGGTTTTAATTCCATAATGGTGGGATAAAGGGAGGGAATGTGGGGGAAAAGGAAATATCCCACCCTGGAGCTGGGAAATATGTTGAATCTGACATCACAATTAATGTGAGGGTAAAATGAAAATTTCCTAAAGCGTGAATTCAAAATTCCACCATTCTTGCCAGGCAGGGGCGGGCCTTGGTCCAGCTGCAGTAGTTGTGTTAAAGCCAAACTCTAAGATAGAAGAGATAGGAGAAACACAGGCACCAAATATGCTAGTTAGAAAAAGTGGAGGCTTTTTATATTTTAGTACTCATCTGAGGATATGTGTATTGATTTTTAGAGTGAGAAGAATGGAGAGAAAGAGAGAGAAAAAAATTATGTGAGCAAGAAACATCAATTGGTTGCCTTTCTTACGTGCCCCAACCAGGATCGAGCCTGCAACCTACATATGTGCCCTGACTGGAATTGAATCTGAACCCACCACCTTTGTGTGTACAGGACGCTGCTCCAATCAATTGAGCCAGCCAGCCAGGGCAAAAGGAGTCTTTTTTAAGGAAAACTGTGAGGTGCCTGAGAAGTCACATTCATTATCAGAATGACATTTGGCACTTTGATAAACTGAAATCTCACGGTGACTCCGTGCAGTAAAGATCACAAGTTATTCAAAGCCTGTATCCTTCCTAGTAAGCCATTAATCAAAATCTCCAAATGGACACTCAGAAAATTAGACACTTTTTCATTTAAATTAAATTTGATGCTTGAATTAAATATATGTGAATATCAGACTTAAAATATATATATATATTCATTTCTAATATTTTTGTGAAGAACAATTTTGTTCTTGTCAGCATAGATGGAGAGAAATGGTGGTGCTTGAAATAATGTTAAGGGAACTGTTATTTAAATTTAAGTTAAAGTAAACTCTGTGGGGCTGAGAATGAGTGACTTGGGGATTTCCTTGCTTCCCCTGTCCACATTTTCATGTATTTTAAATGAGTTTAGTTAGTAAAAGACTCTGAAAAGAAATCTATCTACCTTCACCATATATTTAGATTTTTCCGCAGATCGAAGGATGGTATTTGCCTCATGGTTGGTATGAATTGGAGGACAAGGTTTCTTTCTGTTCAATGCTATATTTTATTGGATTCAAGAAAGTTGGTGAAAAACACCATTATCTCTACTTGGCCCATGCAATCTCTTCAGTACAGTTATGATTCAGTTATTTTGCAAGAGTGTTGGAAAAACATAACCTATTGCTACCCATCAGCTCCTCACCTATCAAAGAATGCTTCTTAGATGCCTCAGTAATGGGTGAATGTGTGAGTCAATTGCTTAACTGGTGAGTGCACTGTGTGATCATCAGCTCTACTTTCAGACTTTTCTAAAAAGGTTTAAACAATTTTGCTCCATTAGTTGTTTAAGGTTAGGCCCAAGCATGGCGGTCTATCTATCTAGTCCCAGTTTGGGCCTTTCTATTACGTGTTCAGCAATACCAAAGTCATGTTTGCCGTTGAATTTTATTATTCTGAAATTTTTTTCTCACTGCCTGCTCCAATTGTCCAGTCACCACTGTCCTTCATTTGGCCTGTGACTGCTAACAAGACACCTGGCAACCTGGAGGGATAAGGCGGGTGTTGTGCTCTAGGTCTGAATCATTTAACAAATATTTATGAGCAACTGTTAGAAGCCATAAGCATGCAGGTTGCTGTGCTGGTTGCTAAGCACGCAGAGTTAAATAACATCCACACACCCCCTTCTTGAGTTACCCACAGTCTAGTGGTATAGATGGTGATCTATTCCTTTCTCTTGACAAATTCCCTGATACCTTAAAGGTTTAAAATAGTAATGGAATGAAGTGAACAAAGAAAAATCGAAAGACACCCTAAAAATCACATTTCTGAGTTGGTCTCAAAGACTTTAAAAAGCAAAATTTTACATTAAGTTAGATTTGGGCCAATAGAATCAATAGAATTTTCAGTTCTACCCAAAATCTGAGATTAGTTTTATCACTTGGTGCAGAATTCCCACCTGACCCCAAGTGATATTACACTTTCATTCTCTGTGGCTGTTGCCCTAGTTACAGCATAAAACATCATTCTCTTTTGCCTCCAAGTATGTCTCCTTTCAGTTTTATATCACATTTAAATTACCTTGCGATATTTTTTCTCTCCTCACAGTACTTTCCTTACCACCCATATCTCTTGCTCTTCTGGTTTATTCTCACAGGTTGTCTCCTACTTTCTTCAGGCCACCTCTCCCTCCAATAAAGTTTGGCTTTTCCATCTACTGCTTCAAAGCCATAGTGCTAAAAACACCAATTATTTCTTCTTCATTCATATTCTTTTCTTAGAAAAAATCCTCTCAATTACAAGCCCCCAAAGACTGCAGCTTCATTATCACATGGATCATGACAATTCCTGACTGTACCAGGAGTGGAAAAGTGCCTCAAACTGGGCCAATCAGAATGTGCAATGTTAGAAATTCGACCCGGAGACACACCTGTGTCAGGTAACAGTGAAGAGCTCACAGCAAGGTCATAGAGAGTTCAAAATGGAAACAAAGCCATAGTGAGCCAAACGCATATATGAAAACTAAGATAATGGGGGAAGCCAGGGAGTCATGTTGAAGGCCATGATGAAGAATCTGTAGACGAGGGGAGCTTTCACATGAAATGTAAGAAAATAAGAACACTTTTGAGTAAGAATTCTATGGTTTCAATTGCCAGATTTTCCTTGACCTTCAGAGATCATTTGTTTCTTTTGTGCTCGGAGTACTTAGGGTTAAAATAAATTTTAAGCCATGAAAATTTAAGTATAGGTTTCTATTTATATTTTTAATACTAAAATGAATACATATTTCATAGAATTAACTTGGATATTTTTCCCAATGAATAAAAAAAACTGATGCTAGAAAAGCTTAAAAATTATTCCAGCCCTAGCTGGTTTGGCTCAGTGGATAGAGTGTCAGCCTGCGGACTGAAAGGTCCTGGGTTCCATTCTGGTCAAGAGCACATGCCCGGGTTGTGGGCTTGATCCCCAGTAGGGGGCGTGCAGGAAGCAGCAGATCAATGATTGTCTCTCATCATTGTTGTTTTTATCTCTCTCTCCCTCTCCCATCCTCTCTGAAATCAATAAACAAAATTTTAAAAGAATTTTATTCCAGCTGGCTCTATTTATTTACTAACGTATAAACTGCTTAAGTTGCTCAATGTGTCTAAGTCTCCATTTTCTCACCTGCAGAGTACTGATAAAAATATTATCTGATAATAAGACTAGAGGCCCGATGCACAAAATTCGTGCAAGGATAGGCCTTCCTTCCCCTGGCTGTTGGCACCAGCTTCCTTCTGGCACCTGGGACCCGGGCTTCCCTCACAGCCCTGGCTTCATCCGGAAGGTTGTCTGGTGTAATTAGCATATTATGCTTTTATTATTATAGATTTTTGTGAAGATTCAATTAAATAACATGTAAATGAGGTAATATATATAAAGGGTATATCAGTGCCTGGCTCTTGGTTAAGCACACTAGAAATGCTGGTCACATTGGTAGTAACATGATCATCAATGATATTATCAACATCATTTTTATAGTCAAGTCTACTTCCACCACAATTTCTTCACATCTTTCCTGTATCCTGACACACCCTCTCCCCAGCCCCTGAACCGCTAAGGATGGACTCCTGTGATAGCTCTCTCCCACAGTGCTCTTACTCTAGAATTACCTTTGTTCATTATTTCACCTTCCTTAGCCCTCTTCCCAACTATCCTCTCCATCCACAGTACATTGCTTGAGAACACAGGGTCTTGGATGGGAGCAATCCAATTACAGTGATTCACATTAAAGCTGTAATATCTAAACTACTCAGATGGCCTGGCCGCTGAGAAATGACACTTGTCTTCTGCCCTGGCCGGTGTGGCTTGTTTGGCTGGAGTGTCATCCTATGCACCAAAAAGATAGTAGGTTCAATTCACGGTCGGAGCACATACCAGGTGTGGGTTCAATCCCCAGTTGGGGTTCAAGTGGGAGGCAGCTGATCCTTGTTTCTCACATCGATGTTTCTCTCTCTCTCTTTTCTGATGGGTTCTTTTTTGGGAAAAATCCTTTACCTCGTATTTTGCTATCGATATGAATAATACAGATGTACAGAAAAACGTGTCTTCTTTAGACAGAGAATGTAGATTTCTTTCAAACACCATGGAACATTTATAAAAATACTAAAATTACTATTTTTTAAATATATTTTATTGATTTTTTTACAGAGAGAAAGGGAGAGGGATAGATAGAAACATCGATGAGCGAGAAACATCGATTAGCTGCCTCCCGCACGCCCCCTACTGGGAATGTGCCCGCAGCCAAGGTACATGCCCTTGACCGGAATCGAACCTGGGACCCTTGAATCCGCAGGCTGACGCTCTACCCACTGAGCCAAACCGGTTAGGGCTAAAATTACTATTAATGCAACAAAAAAAGCTTAACAAATCCAAAAGGTGGATAAGAAACTACTCAGGCCACAGCCTCATCTCTGAAAGCTAAAAGAAAAATAAAAGGCAAGGGATGCTATTTTTATTGACATGTTTTTTGAAGTTAAAGTTGATAAACCTTTATATGCCATATTATACAGTCTTGAAATACATTTTTTAATTTGTTAAAAATAGTAAAAAAGTTCTAAAGAAAAACCATGCAGACTTTTACACAAATATCCTTGGTAGGTTAAGAAAGTTTAAGTTAAATGGTTTAAGTAAAAAAAGTTTAAGTAAAAAGATTAAATTAAATAACTTTTCTTGAATAATTTGGGATTATTAGAGCAACTTTATTCTTTTCCCATAGTACCTTAAGTGCAAGCTTAGTTCAGTTTTTTCCCACTGTTGAATGGCATCTCAGATGCGTCAGTCAGCCACGAGGATACTCACAAGCAATAATTAAAATGCCCAGTTTAATACAGTGATCAGAACTCTAAACTTCACTTAAGGTGAAGCTTTCTTCCTTTCCTCAGAGAGGGGGCAATTAACCCCACACAGCCTCTCTCTGTTAGAGTCTCTTTGCATCTCCAGGCAATTCTCCTGAGTAGGGGCCCTTTTAACACTCCCTAAGGCTATTCCCTCCCAGGGAAATAGTTGACTATTGTCAGGCATCCTTGCCATACCTACTCCTTGGAAAGTGTAGCTTGTGCCCAATGTTCCAATTTCCTGTTTCTGAAAAAAAGAAACAACTCCAACCATAGAAATCTCTAAGGAAGCCTCAGACACCATTTCATCCAAAGGGTATACTCACTAATGTCTCAAGATTATTCTCTCATAGCTGTTCTCATCTGACTGAGATGGAAAGGGTGGGGGATTGTGGGGACACACAGTGATCTAACAACTTCTCTAGCATCTTTATTCATCAAAGTGGGGGTTATTTGGCTTGATATAAGGGGACACGAATGAATCTTCTCTTTAAACTCTTCACCTTCCTTCTTTAGTCACTGAAGGTGTGTGATCACCAGGGAACCATCGTCTTTTGTGGGACCTGACGTTGATACAGTTCTGTGGGGGTGTTAACAAACAGAATACAAAAGAACAAATGCAAAATTAGGAATGAATGTGAATATTTACTAAGAGGATGAAGAGAAATCAGAACTAATTAAAAAATTTTAAAAGCTTACAAGTACCCTAAATCTCACAAAATTAAAAAAAACAACAATATTTTTAAAAATTAACTGATCGACACACCTCTAAAATACTTTTTTTTTCTATTTTTTTTTCTAAAATACTTTTTCCTATATGTTTTGGTTGCATATTCTTTGATATCTTCTTCATATGCCAATGATTTAGAAATACCATTTTTAATACGTATATTAAGAAGGTATTTCAAATTTTGCTCTTGCATGGTTAGTTAAAATTTGTTTTTTACTATTAGTTTAAACGTTTCTTCTACCTTTGCTTTCTTTATTGTATCTGCCATGTAAATTTTTGAAATTCTTATAAAATTTTGGGAAACCACTAGAAAGTTTCTTTTATATATGAGCTTTAAGGTTCAGGGTGCTCCCAAGTTTCTGGTGCAGCAACCAAATCCCCTTTTCATGGGCATTATTCATCGTCTGGGTGGAGCCTGTGCAAGTTAATTTGCTGTTAATCCACTGAGAACTGCTGATATTGAAAATCCTGGTTTTATAATGTCTTGGCATGTATTATCTAGGTCAGCAATCTTTAAACCCTTTTCATCTTATGGCACACATAAACTAATTACTAAAATTCTGCAGCACTCCAATAATATATATTTTTGCCTATCGCACAAAAAATATAGGTGTAATTTGGATTCATTCACACTGGATGGCTATTGTTGCGTTGGCTGTTGTCATTTTTTTTTTATTTGCCAATATAAAGGAAAATAGGTCAGTGGCCTCGACTATATAATCAGGTATTGCACGTTTTAAAAATTTTGTGGCACAGTGGTTGAAAATCGCTGATCTAGTTCATCCAGTCTCTTGACTTGGGATGTGAAGACTCAGCACCTAATCTATTGTTCTTAGACTTTAGTACTTTGATTGAGATAGACTTTAAATGGTATTACATTTCTGGTCAAGGGCATGTACCTGGGTTGCGGGCATATCCCCAGTAGGAGATGTGCAGGAGGCAGCTGATCCATGTTTCTCTCTCATCGATGTTTCTAACTCTCTATCTCTCTCCCTTCCTCTCTGTAAAAAATCAATAAAAAATGTATAAATGGTATTACATAATAATATATAAGATCTGTATGTGAGGATTATGTCAGTTTAAAAAACTAAATCAATCTCTGTACCCTATAGACAGAAAATCTATATCCCACCTTTCAAGCCATGCAACTTTTAGACATTGTTGTAAGGGTTAATCTTTGAAAAGACAGTAAACCTAGAAATTCGTTATATAGGGATACTAGAAAAGGCCAACTGTTTTAGTAGAATTTGAAGAAAGTAGCAAAAGATGCCAGAAAACAATTTTTAAAAATCATATCATTGTATAACGATTATTCTGTTGTTTGTTCTAACCTTTCTAGTTTTACTTTGATGTGAATAAAGGATGATTTCCTTAAGTTTACTTCTTCCCCGTTCTCAGTTCTGTTACATAATAGACTATTAGATGATAGTAAGTTTCATAGCTCATCTCATAAAAATCTGCTCATTTTACAGAAAGAAGGAAAAAGAATTAGACATAAAAAGTGACTTATGCTGGGTGCAAACTGGAGTCTGGATTCTGATCTCCTGGTTGGTTGACTTTCACCCCACATGCCATGTCAACCATTGGCATTCTGTTTGCATACAACCAGGCCTTCCGTTTGCCGCTAGTACTCAGGTTTTGTTTTTGTTTTCCTTCTTAAATTAGTTTCTTCATCTGCTGATTCCTTAGACCTGGAGTCCTAACTCCCACCCCTTGAGGAGCCAAGTACATTGAATAAAATGATGGCCATGAACTGATTGGCCAAACCTACTCTTACCCAAAGTCCCAAGATGAATGACTTCGTTGGGTTTTAGTTCTACTTTTTTACAGAAGATCAGCATCACCTCAGCTATTTCAGAGCAAATCTAATGTTTCAATCCAGGAAATGACTGTGTCTTCTGAGCATGTTTCTGTGTGCACTGCTTATTCTTTCCAAAGACCTCTCCATGAGTTGCTGGAATGTGAAGACTACTTTCCTCTGAAGAAACCACTGGCCTACATACTTCTATTAAAAAAAAAATCTGTTACAAGGGGCATTGCTGTAACAAGCAAATAACTGTTTCCTAGTTATCTTTCTGCCTGTTCTTTATCCATGTGCCCAAAGAGAGCGATGCAGCTTTGTGAGTCAGCTAAATAAGCTGAATAAATTGACAAATCGTATAACTGAAGAACAAGTATTAAATCACAAACCCAATGCTTTCATAATGGACTCCTTTCTATCACACGACTTTCTTCAAAAATATCGTTTTCCTCTAACCACCTGTGCTTTTACATTTCTAACAATCTTGCCTTTTCTTAAACCAGGTCACTCCCTTTCTTTTTTTCCTCCCCTTCTTCCCTCTCCCCACTGCTAGATTTTTTTGTTGTTTGTTTAACAATTCACATGAAGTGCAGTTTTAATCACTAAATCATACTGATACTGGATTGTTATCAGTTAACAATCCAAAAGACATTGAAGAAAGGAATTGAAGATACTAATGAGTGTATGCATATACTGTGCTCATGGATAGGGAGAATTAACATCATTAAAATGTCTAAGCAATATACAGATTTAATGTATGTCCTATCAAAATATCAACCACATATTTCATAGAACTAGAAAAAGCAATCCTAAAATTTGTATGGAAACACAAATCACCCCAAAAGAAATCTTGGAAAAGTAGAACGAAGTGAGAGGTATTACACCACCTGATATAAAAAAAATACTACAAGGTTATAGTAATCAAAACAGCATGGTGCTGGCATAAAAACAGACACACAGATCAATGAAGTAGAATAGAAAGCACAGGAATTTATGATCAATTAATCTATGACAAAGGAAGCAAGAACATACAATGGGGGTAAAGACAATCTATTCAATAAATGGTGTTGGGAAATTTGGACTGATACCTGCAAAAAAATAAAATTACGCCACCTTTTTAGACCATAGAATAACCTCAAAATACTTTAGATTAAAGACTTAAATGTAAGAACTGAAGCCATAAAACTACTAGAAGAAAGAAAAAGCAATAATATCTCCACATTTCTTATAGCAATATTTTTTTCTGATATATATCCTTAGGCAAGGGAAACAAAAGAAAAAATAATCAAATAGGACTACATCAAGCTTAAAAGTTTTTGCATAGCAGAGAAAACCATCAACAAGACAAAAATATAACCTTGAATGGAAGAAGATATTTGTCAATGATACATCCTATAAGGGTTTAATATCCAACATTTACACAACTCAACACCAGAAAGCAAACAACCAAATTAAAAAGTGGTCAACATAAAAAATCAGAAACACCAATCAGAAAGAATATATGTATCCCTATGTTCATAGTAGTGCAATTTACAATACCTAAGATTTGGAAATAGCCCAAGTGCCCATCAGCTGTGGTACATTTACACAATGGAATATGACGCAGCTGTAAAAAAGAAAGAACTTTTACCATTTGTAGCAGCATGGATGGACCTGGAGAGGATTATGCTAAGTGAAATATGCCAGTCAGAGAAAGATAAGTATCCCATGATCTCACTCATATGTGGAATCTAATGAACAAAACAAACTGATGAATCAAATAGAACCAGAGACATAGAAGCATGGAACAGACTGATGAATATCAGAGCGAAGGTGGTAGTGAAGGGGTGGAGTGGGGAGTGATTAACCAGGGAACTTATATGCATATATGCACAGCCCATGGACACAGACAATAGATTGGTCAAGGCTTCGGAGGGGGGGGGGGTACGGGGTGGAGGGGGTCAATGGGAAAAAACCCCACAAACAAACAAAGGGGACATCTGTAATACTTTAAACAACAAAGATAATTTTTTTAAAAAAGTGGTGAGCACACAATACAATATACAGATGATGAATTATAGAATTCTAGTTAATTGCATTAACCAATGTTACCTCAATACATTCAATAAAAATGAAAATACAAAAAGTGGGCAGAAGACCTGAATAGACACTTCTCTAAAGAAGAAAAATGGATGGCCAGTACACATATCAAAAGTTATTCAGCATCAATAAACCTCAGGGAAATGCAAATCAAAACTACAATGAGATACTATCTCACATCTGTCAGAATGGCTATCACCAATAAATCAAAAACAAAAAAAGTGTTAGGATGTGGAGAAAAGGGAACCCTTGTGCACTGTTGGTAGGAATAAAGATTGGTGTAACACTATGGAAAACTGTGGGGTTTCAAAAAAAATTAAAAATTAAATTGCCTTATGACCCAGCAATCCCACTTCTGAGAATATATTTGAATAACCCCAAAACAATAATTTTAAAGAATATATACACCCCACAGTTACTGCAACATTATTTACAATAGCTAAGATATGGAAGCAACCCAAGTTCTCATCAATAGACAAGTAGATAAAGAAAGTATGGTATATAATATGGAATATTACTAGGCCTTAAAAATAATAAAAATCTTGCCCTTGCTGGTATGGCTCCATTGGTTGGAGTATCATCTTGTACTCCCAAAGGTCTCAGGTTTGATTCTCGGTCAGGGCTCATACGTAGGTTTCAGGTTCAGTCTTGGTCAGTGCATGTATGGGAGGTGACCGATCAATGTTTCTCTCTTTATCTCTCTCTCTTTCTCTCCTTCTCTCCCTTCCTCTCTCTCTGAAATCAATAAACATATCTCCTGGTGATGATTTTAAAAAATATTACCTTTTGCTACAGCATGGATGGACCTGGAGGGTACTACACTAAGTGAAATAAGTCAGTCGGAGAAAACAAATATCATATGATTTCACTTAAATAAGGAACCTAAAGAAAAAATAAACAAATAGGAATAGATTCATAAATACCGAGAGAGCAGACTGATGGTTACCAGTGAGGAGAGGGCTTGGGGGACTGGATGAAAAAGGTGAATGGATTAAGAAGTACAAAATAGCATAGGGAATAGAGTCAATAATATTGTAATAACTATGTATGGGGACACATAGTTATTGAAATATTGGGGGGAACCACTCTGTAAAGTACATGATTGTCTAACCACTATGCTGTGCCTATGTGTAATATTGATGCTGAAACAGGAATTTTCAGGGGTGAAATAGGACAGGCTTAGGAAATTTTAGAAACTTTAGAAATTAAGGGGAACATGGAAGAAGCACAGGGCTGCAGAGCAGAAGGCCTATTTCTATAGAATAGGGGAGCTGAAAAGCTGCAACAGGCACATTTCCATAGAATGAGGGAACTGGAAACAGCAAAAGGTCCATATTTACAAAATAAAGAGAAGGAAGCCCTTCATCCAGAAGGAGGAGGAGAAAGCCCAAAGGGGATAGGAAAACAATAAGGAAGGAGGGGAGGAGATACCCACATGTCCATGGTGAGGTTCAGACTTTTGAGCTCAGGAATTACTATAGTAACCAGTCTAAGGGAATGGTGACCAATCAGAGGGGATATCAAGGCACAAAGATCTACAGCCTTTATAAAGTGTAGAAATAGGAACTCTGTGGGACTCTTTTCCGCTCCCCACGTGGGAATCTGTGCTTGTTCTTCAATAAATTTCCACCTTTGCTATACCACCTTCCATCCTGGATTCATTCTTCTGCTCCCATGGACAAAGAGCCCAGGAACCATTCTGCCCAGGGGAACATGGCATGTTCTGATCCAAAAATCCCGCTTCCATGCCATATCAGTAAGTAAAATGAATCCCAGCTGTCTAGATGAATAGAGGGCTCAGCTTCCTCTGTGGGCTCATCCCTAGTACCACCAAGATATTATCCAAAAGATGAGTCCAACAGTATTTCTTGGGACCAGAGGACGCCACCAGCCCTGTTCATATGCTCGCAATTCCAGAAACGAATGCCCTCGGTGCACCCTTGGAAGCTTCTAGAAGTGACGGTAGCCACTGTTTATGCTCTGCCTGTGTTTGCTTAACATTACCATGTCCTGGCTAAAAGAAAGGGGTCTGCCTTTTCTCTTTACCCCTCTGTCCCAAGAGCTGTGAAATCTCTAAGTCCATCAGTGCAGTTCAGCTAACCACTCACTAGTTCCAAATTATCAGCCAATCTGTTTTGGTATTTTCTTTGTAAAATTCTTCAATAAATGGTATCCATAAGCCATCTTTGGAAAATATCTTTTATTGATTTTAGAGAGAGAGGAAGGGAGAGAGACAGAAACATCAATTGGTTGCCTCCCGTAGGCTCCTTGGCCCGGGATTGAACCCACAACCTAGGTATGTCTGCAACCTTTTTGGTGTATGGGACGACCCACCAGCTGACCCACCAGGCCAGGGCAGAAAAATATCTTTATACCAATACAATGTTCAGGAAAGGCAGTTAGTGTTAGGTTAGGTGGCTCAGGAGGCGGCGCAAGAAATAGAGTCCAGTGAATCAGAAAAGAAAGGAAAGGAAAAGGTTTATTCTGCGTCCCCGGGAGACCCACGTACCCCAAGGACAGGGCACGTGGATTCACGCCAACAGGGAGGGGGGCGCTTTTTTTATACTGCGGTTGGGTGAGGGGCGGGGACATGAGCTGAGGAATTCTCTGCTGCAGGGGATGGGCGGAATATTCAGGACGAAGTTCTTATCTGTGTGGGGGTTTGTGAATTCAGGGAGAAGCTGGTATCTGTGTCTGGCACCTCGATCTGTGAGAAATTCCAGGGGAAGTCCATTATCTCATCACATGTATCTGATCCTGGGCTCTCTCCGACCTAACATCCCGGCCTTTTGGTGATAAGGGACGGCGACTCGTTCTGGCTGCTTCCAGCTGACCACGGGCGGCGAAGAGGGGGGCGGTGCAGTTAAAGGCCAGGGTTTGGCAGAGGCAGGTCGGAGGGGAGCCGATGGAGCAGGAGCTGATTCACAGTCACTCGTGACATCTCCACGATCCGGGAGTGGATGAGCTTGAGGAGGCAGGGGGCTAGGAGAAAAAAGACACAGATGAGAATCAGGGGCCCTATCATGGGTAGGACCCAGGTGGCTAAGGGACTTTGGAACCAGCCGGAAGGAGAGTTGTCCTGGAAGTGTCTTGCATGTAGTTCTTCAGTCAGCTTAGTCAGGGTCTGTACGTTTTGTTTTGCTACACTACTCGACTCGATGTAGTAACAGCATTCTTCTGAAGGAATATGCAGGTTCCTCCTTTTTCTGCAGTCAGAAGGTCTGAGGCGCACCGCTTCTGCAGGGCTACTTGGGCTACTGATGTCACTTGTCACTGTAGGGAGGCTAAAAAGAGGCGGTAGTAGACTCCAGGGCTAACTGGAGCTTGTCATTAAAGTACTGAGCAGTGACCAGACTGTTCCCGAGGGCCCCCCAGTGAGGCCTACCGAGGTAGCAATACTCACCCCTAACATGACGGGGAGGAAGGCAGCCCAGCGGGTCCAGGGATGGGATCGAGGGAGCAACCAGTGAGCTCCGACTCTCCATACAAGGTTAGTTGGGGAACTACTGTGACCATGAAGCAAGGCCCAGGGTCAGAGGAGTTCATGCAGTTCCTTAAGGTGCCGTTGCACCAAAAGAAGGTACCTGGGCTGGCCTTGGTGAGTCTGGCTGCGGTGTGGTATGATAGTCTCTCCCGTGGCAACCCCATAGGTGTTGACATCTTGATTACATCTGGCTGGGTTCCGCTGCCGGGTGACTTGTTTGCCGTTCTGGTGGTGGGTTTCACGGACCTTGAACCTCCACACATAAGCGGGTGGGGGGTGTAGGTTGCTCACGGCAGGGAGGAGAAGGAAGGAGGAGGGGAGGGTGGTTAAGGCAGACCTTAGTGGGGCCCAACACCTCACATTTATAGATGTCATGCTGCTCCGGGTTCCTCTTGAGTCTGGAGAGGCGGTGCCAGGACAGGTCGCCAAGCAGCTTGGCCGCAGTGGGGGCTGTGAAGATTACAGTGTGAAGTCCCATCCACCTAGGCTCCAAGGCTTGTGGTTGTAGGTTCTTAAGGAGGACCGAGTCACCAGGGTGAAGGGCTGGACTTGGGAGTCCTGGTCGGCCGGCTCTGGCTTGGGCAGAAACCTGTTCTCGTGTTCTCGGAGCAATTGCCTGGTTAAAAACAGATATGGGAGATACGTACCCAGGGGAGGGGGATCAGTAAGAAGATGGTGGTTGAGCAAGAAGAGCCAAAAGGGCTCAAGAAAGTGGGGCTCCTTGGTGTAGCCGGAGTTTGGTCAGGGCCATGGGCAGGACGTCTGGCCAGGAGCTGCGAATTTCTAGAGAGAGTTTAGTTAGATGGTCCAATAGGTTGGAATTGAGTGACTATGATGAGGGTTTGAGCCAGTGACAGAAATCCAGCAGGATGTAGAGGAGGAGGGATTGATGTTGGAGAGTAGATGGAAAGTTGTGTTGATGAGGGTGGGCATAGGAGTAGGCCCAGGGTTCATAAATAGAGAGTGACACTAGAGGATTTCCCATCCAGACAGTAGAATTGATGATTCCCTCATCATTCCGTGTCTGTTTCACCTGAAAATATGAAAAACCTGAGCAGAATCGGAGGGTCCCTTGCCAGGTAAGAGCCCGTGAGGAATGATGGGTCATCCGGTGCTGGATGGTGTCGCCGAATCTTCTTCGGGGATGGTGGGAGACACTCGGTGAGCCCCCACATACACCGCACACATCTGGGGCTCGGCGCGGTGCAGGGACAGCCAGGAGGGAGGAGGAAGGACAGGAGGAGGAGAGAAGGCAGAAGGAACTGTGGGGGGAGGGACGGGGAACGCAGAGAGATGGAGAGAGGCTTAGAGAGAGACTGAGAGAGAGAGACTTGGGCAAATTTCCCAGTTCGCTGGCAGAAATTACTGAGATCGGTGTGACGGTAAAGTCAGGGTCCCGTTTTCATACTGGGGCCATGCTAAGTTACAGAAAAAGGACGCAGGTCGGGGACAGGCCCCATGTTTAGCCAGATCGGTGAGCCGGCACCCTAGAGGTGTGCTCAGGTCAGGTTTGGAATTTGGATTCCCCCTGTGCTTGATCCCCGTGGCCTGTAGCGGGGCTAAAGGCTGGCGTCCCAGCGGTTTAACCCACGCTACGGAGGGACGGAGGGACCGTGGGCGGGGTAGAGGCGTCCCTGCTACCCCCCCAGGTCCGGAGGAGCCTTCCTGGAAGGGTCCGGAGAGGCAATCTCTGACGTGGCCACGTTTTACGGACAGAGATGCCGGCTGCCACTTGGGACCGGCACGGGGTGGGGCGGGACTCACCGCTGATGCTGCCAAACTGGTTAAAGTTGCTGAGCTGAAGAGATGAGGTCCTGATGGGTCCAGAGCCACGAGGAGGGAGAGGCGGGCACCCAGAGCCGTGGAGGGACGGCCAAAGGGAGTGCTCGCGCCACCCGGGTTTCGAGGCACCAAATGTTAGGTTAGGTGGCTCAGGAGGCGGCGCAAGAAATAGAGTCCAGTGAATCAGAAAAGAAAGGAAAGGAAAAGGTTTATTCTGCGTCCCCGGGAGACCCACGTACCCCAAGGACAGGGCACGTGGATTCACGCCAACAGGGAGGGGGGCGCTTTTTTTATACTGCGGTTGGGTGAGGGGCGGGGACATGAGCTGAGGAATTCTCTGCTGCAGGGGATGGGCGGAATATTCAGGACGAAGTTCTTATCTGTGTGGGGGTTTGTGAATTCAGGGAGAAGCTGGTATCTGTGTCTGGCACCTCGATCTGTGAGAAATTCCAGGGGAAGTCCATTATCTCATCACATGTATCTGATCCTGGGCTCTCTCCGACCTAACAGTTAGAAGAGGCAGGGAGTATCACATAGTGGGGCCGGTAGAAGGTCGGTGCTAAAGAACTACAAAAAGCAAAACTATGGCCTGTGGGTTGAAGAAAATACTCAGAACTTTGTTACCTCTCAAAAAGGAATGTGTCAGAGAATTCATAGAAATGAAGCTCAGCCCTAACCAGTTTGGCTCAGTGGATAGAGCATCGGCCTGCGGACTCAAGGGCTCGATTCCCATCAAGGGCATGTGCCTTGGTTGCGGGCACATCCCCAGTAGGGAGTGTGCAGGAGGCAGCTGATCGATGTTTCTTTCTCACTGATGTTTCTAACTCTCTATCCTTCTCCCTTCCTCTCCGTAAAAAATCAATAAAATATATTTTTTTTTAAAAAAAAGAAATGAAGCTCAAATAGACTAACACATGGATTTAGGGTGATTCTAAACTCAAATATAGGAGGCAGTGAAGCATTGCTACCATCATCTGCCACCTCTTCAGGGGCTTTTGTATTGTACCGAAGGAATGCTTGAATGAAAATCAAAATAAAAGTTGGAAATATTTTCTGATGGGTGGTTTTCCTGGTACAGATTCACCCTGAACCTATACTTTTCCTACCAAAACTATGGATATTTTTTTATAGAAAATATTTGTCTTTCCACCACAAATTGTCAGTAACCCTAGTGAGAAGAAACTGCATCCCAATTAGAGGTGAGTTAAATGCTAACAGCAGCCCTATGTGGCTGCCCTGGGACAGTGTGTCCAGAGGGGCTCAGGGGATGTGCTACGATTTCGAATCTGCTTCATCCTGGGGCAATGCGCTCGACCCCAGTGGCAGAACTCATCTGGGGCTCCTCAGAGACCAGCCAGAGGCTGCTGCGGTCCACACAGCAGGGCGCCCACTCCTGCCACTCTGCACAGACAGGATGCAGCAGCCAGTGATTCCTGTTCACTTCAGCAACCAGCTCCCCTATTGTGGGCAAGGCCCCTGCTCTACAAATCACCACAGATTTGGTGGCTTAAAAACCATGGGAATGTATTCTCTTGCAGTTCTGGAGGCCAAAAGACTGAAATCAAGGTATCAGGACATCAATGACACATGAAAATATTTCCCAGATATCTAGACATTAGGAGCTAGTGGTCAGAAAATAACCCAAACTAGTAAACATTGTTAATGCCTACTTTAAATATCTAATAGCATGGTTATATCTGCACAATGGAATAAAATGGCAATACATGTAAGAGGAAACAACCTAATCGCATAACATAATAACATAAAATTCTAGATAAAGTTAAGGGGGAAAAAAGCATGGCACAAAAGAATATATACTGTACAATTCCATTTATTTACAGATTCATTTATGGTGTTGGACGTCAGGAGAGTGGTAGCCCTTAGAAGGCTATATAGACTAGAAGGGGTTTCTGAGTTACTGGTGATGTTTTATATCTTGATTGAGGGCTGATGGCCCAGCCATGATGTGAAAATGCACTGAAATGTACACTAATGATACTATACTCTTCTATATACATATTTTCTTCAATCCAATTTAACAAAGCATAATTGGCCATTGATCTCCCTCCATGCTGGTCAGGGGGTGGTGCTGAAAGTTCCAACCCTCTAATCACATGATTGGTTCCTCTGGAAAACTCGGGTATGGTTGAAAGGGCCTTATGCTGAATAACTAAAGACACCTTTATCTCTCTCATCACTTGGGAAATTCCACGGTTTTAGAAGCTCTGTGCCACAAACACTCAGTGTAGAGTGTCACTTACACTCCTCTTAAGGACCCAATTCAAATGTTGCCTTTCTCCCTAAAGTCCGCTCTACTCTCCTTATCTCTACTCTGCTGAAGGCTTACCATGTGCAGAATAATTACTGTTTGCCTGTCTTCCTCTCTCCCCACAGAGTGAGCTTCTTGAGCCCCTGAGCTCCTGGTACACCCCATAAACATCACAGTTTTGGGAAACTCTAAGTGATTGATTATTGAATAAGTGAAAGAACACATGACATTTTCTATATGTTGATGAGATATTTACTATCTGGTAAATTTGCTGACCTCGGCTGTGCCTAGTTAACCATGTCAGATTACAGATACTGAAAGGACTTTTGTATCAAGTCTTAATGGTAAGTATTCAAAATAGATTATTTATTTTCCATTCCCTTTTCTCACATCACTGACCTGTATTTGGAAGTATATTTTACAGGGTATGCGAAATAAATAACTTGATTTGTTTCTTTGAATATTAATCAAAATTAGCAAGTGTCTTAATTTTTTTTGCTGGATAAGTGCCTATTATTGATAAGAAAGCTTATTTTCTTCCACTTATCTATATATATAAAAGGCTAAGCGACCATCCAACCAGCTAGTAGATACGATGCGCACTGACCACCAGGGGGCAGACGCTCAACGCAGGAGCTGCCAAGCTGCGGTGACTTGGCAGTGGCAGTTCTCAGGTGATGCACCCCAGAACCAGAGAGGAGGGAGCCTGATTTCTCATGGAGCCATGCGATTCCACCAGGCCAATGGACCCCACCTGCTGGAGGGACCCCGCTCACTCTGTGCTGCCCCAGGTGCAGCCAGCTGGGGAGGGACCTCGGAAGGTTGTCTCCAGGGTGTGTCCAGCCCATCTCCCCCAGTCCAGCCCCACTGGCCACCTTCTAATTAATTTCCTTTCAATGTGCATGAATCCATGCACCGGGTCACTAGTTGTAAATAAATGAAGAAACATGGTGGGAAACAGTTTTTTCACATCTGTTCTAAATTTTTTTTAATCCTCACCAAGGATATGTTTTTTTATTGAATTTTAGAGAGAGAGAGGAATGAAGAGAGAGAGCGAGAAAGAGAATCCATTGCCTACTATATGCACCCTGACCAGGGATCAAACACACAACCTAGGTTATTCCCTGACCAGAATCAAACCCACCACCTTTTGCTGCATGTGAGGACGCTCCAACCAACTGATCCACTCAGCCAGGACTGCTCTGACTTTTATAAACACGCCTATCTTACAATATTCTTTAGCCTTCTTGTTGCCTTTAAGGATGTGATCTATCAGACTTTACAGAATTGATAAAAAGTCTTTGTCTATGGCAACTGTGTATTCTCAACTGCACATATTTCCACTTCAGCTCACCAAAGGAGGGACTGCTTTTATTTCCCAAACAGGAAAGCTGGGCCATCTCAAAGGGTCATGAAACAGACTCTTTCCTAATCAGAGACCTAGGAGCCTGGCCATGTGCACCTTGGCTCCTGTGGCTTTGGAGACAATGTTGTGGGAGTGATTTTTCCATAGCAGGAGCGACACTGTGATTTTCCTCATTGCACTCCAGTTTCTCGAGAATGTGCATGAAGTCAGATGTTGAACTAAACTCTATATTTCTGTCTTCTGTTTCAAATACATTCCATACGGATTACGGCACAAGTGTAGGTTATACCACTCAGCCTCCCTGCACACTGTGACTCATAAGGAAACCCCTTTTATCGGCTGCCAGCAAGTCAAGAGCTTGGGAGAGCAGGGTTTGAGAGCATGTGTTCAGAGAGGGCCTGGGCTGGGCTGGAACGTGGTGTGCATTCCGGGTTGACAAGAGTGTACCGTTTACCACTGCAAGGCAAGGTGGAGCTGTTGATGCTGAAAAAGAGTCAAGGAGACTGTAAATACTTAGCAAATGAGTGCAAATTCTTAGTAAATGAGGGGGAAAGTAAATAAGGTCATAATTCTCTCTGTCTGTTTCTCTTTCTTCCTCTCTCTTTCTCGTTACTGTATTTTCAAAGCTGAGACATTAAATGTAAATTTTCCAAAGTCCCTTATTCTTCATGTAACAGGCCGCCTCAGTGTTATACTTTGCTCTTTCTGCAGCTCCACACCTATCTATCCCTACGATCGCCAAACGTGTAATGCTGACCAATGTGTTAGTTTGCCGCAGCATTACCATACAAGGCAGCTTTGAATTCCTCATGTTAACCTTTTATTACTCTTTTCAAGTTTCCCAAGCCTTGCCAAACATCTTGAACTTTGCGGAATGATTATAAACGTTATAAACATAAACCTCTGATTCCACTTTGAAACCTGCTAAAGAATGCCAAAATTATATTAACAATGCCCATTTCAAATCAAAGCCCTGGAATACCATTTTGTTGGTATCATTGGGCAATTGACAAATGGGCAGTGCGACAGCTTTGCTGGTTTTCAAGATTATACAACCCATGAAACAATGCTTGGCCTGCGAAGCTGGCCTGGGTGTCTGGGTTGTTTGCAAATGCCTCGTATGTTTAGAAAGCTGCCCCTTTAAAATCTCCAAAACATTTATTAGGAACACTTCATAATGTAAGTATGTTTCCTTTGGCATCTCAGCAGGGCAGTGCTTATTTTCAGCAAAATATGAAAGATTTGGTTGAGGAACAGAAAGGGTTTTGTCTTTAACAGGCTGTACGGGGCTGCTGCTGGTTGCATGGCCCAGAATCAATGCAGTACAAAGCCACCCCTTCACCAGGGAAGGCCTTTCCTTAATGATGACCTGACGCTGTTGGGGGATGCACAGGTGCATGGAAGAATCCCCGTGGAAGACCAACCCAGCAAAGGAAAAGTACTTTTACGTGGATCTGACATGGTTTATGTGGAAGGGAAGGGACACGTACACAGTGTGGCAGCACGGTGAAATAAATACGAATTCAGACCTTCGGGTCTATGACCAGAGTTCAAATTACGGTTCTTAGGCTTCCTCATAGTGGCTTTGATCAAATTACATAATCCCACTGTCCTCAGTTCCTTATCTACAAAATGATATAATAAAAGTATTTACCTTCGGCCCTGGCCTGGTTGGCTCAGTGGACGGAGTGATGACCTGTGGACTGAAGGGTTCCAGGTCCGATTCCGGTCAGTGGCACGTGCCTGGGTTGTGGGCTCGATCCCCGGTGGTGGGCATGCAGGAGGCAGCTGATCGATGATTCTCTCTCATTGATGTTTCTGTCTCTCCCTCTCCCTTCCTCTCTGAAATCAATAAAAATATTTTTTTAAAAAAAGTATTTACCTTCAGTGTTGCTACAAGGATTGATGGTATATGTATACAGCATTTAGAACACTGACTAGCTCAGCTCTTCAAAAGAATATTAAGGCAATTTTTAACAGAAAAGAGTGACTAAGAATGAATTTTGTTTAAAAAAAAATGTTTCAGCCAAAATTTTCTCTCACATGATAATGCTTGCCCTAACACATACACATACAAGAAAGGTCATTGTAAAGCTATTAACTCTTCCTTTGGTAAAAGCCATATTAAGTATTCTGATAAATGCTCTATGATTATCCCCCAAAGGTCTTTTGGCTGAAGATAAGTAATGGAAATTCCCATGTTCATTTTATAAGTAAAAAAAGCAAGAATTATTCTCAGCCTTTGATGGGAATGTTGAACCCTCCCGCGGGGAGGCACCCCTGGCCTCAGGGGCCCCGCCTGCCTGCTCGCTCGGCCTCATGCTGCCATAGGAGTGGGCAGAGAGAAACCCTTAGCAAATATTCCCTGGTGAGGATGGTTTCACAGTAGTGCCTTACAGATAGCTCGTAGATTTTGCAAAACTCTACAGGGCACTTCTTGATATTGGAAAATACTGGGTGCAGTGCTATTTGGTGGACAATCAATTCAGAACAAAAGTACCGTATGCCACTGTGGTCCTCTGCTGTCCTCCAGCGTCTCTCTTCCCCGCTTCTCCAGCCCCCATTTTGAGCCCTTTAGCAGAATTTTATTTGGAACAGGGGAAAGAAAATGTGTGTGGATAAAAGTAACGTACTATATGCAAACTCTCATGTGCTCCCTTGCTATTCACTTTTACATGCACTCTTAAGTACTTTGAAGGGTATGATCCCTAAGTTATATATATTACAATTCAAAGGAAGTCATTCATTTTTAAATTAAAAAATTTTTTTTTTCAAGAAATAGGGTAAATCACTGATTAGGAACAGGATCACAAGCCATTCCTTTTTTTGGTAAATTATATGTCTTGACAAACTTCTGGACTAATCTCAAGATTCTATCTCTTCTATTTGATCTTCTTCAAAGGATTACTAGTTTAAATACCTGTCTCCTTTATGAAATATGAGATTGTGAAGTTCTTGAGGTCAAGGCCTATAATGTATATAGTTTTATACCCACAGTGCTTAGGAGCTTGTGGGTGATGGATACATCCTCTCTCAATTTTCCTTATATTTCATAGACTTTGGAGAATAAACATGGCCCTGTATTCTAAGTACTTTAGCAGCATTAAAGGTGTTTCTTACCTTGGTAACTGGAGTGCTGAGGATTCCATTTGTCGAGCAAAAAATTCAAAAATTTAATACTCTTCATGGGAATACAAGCCTCCTGCTTGCTCCCAGATCATGGTCCTATATCCTGGAATGTACTGTGCTGAAAATAGTGCTCACCAGGTTTTCTGAGTCTAGGTTATTATGTGTTCCCGATGTTTATAAACTCTACTACAGAATAACACGTAGTAGCATGCAGAATAAATTCACGTTTTTCAGGGATTCTCCTATATGTATCGAATAATTCTGTTCAACAGATGTTGCAGATACCATGGCTGCAAAGCAAATTACCCCAAACCTTTGTGAAATAAAGCAACCCTTCATGTGAGTTTATGGAATCTATGGTTCAGGAATTTGGACAGGACTGAGTGGTTCAATTTGTCTCTGTTGATGTCAGGGCCTTCAATTGAAAGAAGCGAGGCAGGGGAATGGGATCATTTGAAGAATCATGTAGTCGCCTGTCGACGTTGATGCTGGTATTGAGCTTGGAGCCTCAGCTCCTCTTCACATGGACCTCTCCACATGGGTGCTCCCAGTGAGCTACTCTGGGCTTCCTCACAGGGTGACGATGGGTTTCATCCCTGAGACAGACAGCCTGGGGAAGTCCTACCACTGGTTATGACCAGGCATGCCACATTCTGCTCACCCAGGGAGTCACAAAGGCCCTCTCAGGTTCCAGGAGAGGGAAGCCAGAGTCCAGGTAATGAGTGACAAGCCTCTGGAACAGTGTGTGGGACCAGAAATATTACTGGGACTATTTTGAAAATGCAATCTGCCACTTAGGAATTTATATCCCCATTTTATCAATGAGAAATTAAGACAGAGAAGTTTCGTGGTTGTTCAGAACATTCAATGTCTGCTGTGAAAGTAATAAAACTGCTTGTGACATGTTTATGTCTTCAGAAAAAAGAAAATATATAGGACTTGGCTTAATTTTACCTGGAGAAAAATAGAGTAACATGAAAAACATTTCAAAACTATCATTAACATATAGTCACATTTGGTAAGAAGAATAAGACCCTTATAAGACCCTTTTTGTAAGTTAATATAAGATGTTAACATAACTTTTATCCACTGACTACTTCATCTTCATCTCCAACCAGAGGTTTGCTTTTTTGTTTTTTGTGTGTGCATGGTTGTTGTTTTTTTAGATCCAGATTTCACGTTCTAAACCATAACCCTCCACTTGACTCAAGTTCAACAAATTCCAAAGCAAAATCATCATTTTTTTTTCTCAAGAGAGAATAATTACCTATGACTTGAAAATGGGTCAGATCAGAATGAGGTGGTGAGAGGAGCAAGCGAAGCATACTCCAGAACCAGTCCCCTCAGGCACTTCCTCATGTCTCTTGCACTGTCTCCCCGCCATCCTGGCTGTGTAATAGGCACCCTGCCTAAGAAAGATGTCCCCAGGTGATGCTCACTTCATCTCTCCAGTCAACAGAAACCCAAGCTTCAGAACTAAACAGCTGCCTGGCAATCCCATATCTTCCAGCTCAAGACTGAATTCTAAGTAACTATGCATCATAGTGCTCCCTGTCATCTGCCAATTCAATAGTCATTTCCTTTCTTCCTAGATCAGAAAATTATTGTTCTGGGTAGCTAGCTATGTGCCCAGCCCTCAGAGCATGAATTATGATTGGATAGTCAACTATTTTCCTTTTCCTCTGAGCATGTGACCTAGTTCTAGCCCATGAAATGGATCACTAGGCAAGTCTGTTAGGGGCTCCAGAGAAAGATTTTCCTTCTTGCTAAGAGAGCAAAATACCCCTTTTCCCTCTCTCTGCTTTATACTTTGCGTGCTGTTATGTGAGGGAGTGGTGCTTGAATAAAAAGACAAACCTGAGAATGGAAGGCAACACATAGATGATGGCATAGCAGAGAGGTTAAAAGAGAGCTTCTTAGACGCCAAATTTGTGCTAGGCTATGACTTGTCTTAAAGCACTCTTAGTTTTTAGTTACTTGTTGCCAAAAGCATTCCTAACTGATGACTCATCTGGCAAACTGTCAGAACTAACCTTGGTATGCCTCTCAGCCCTGTTTATGGTAGGCATCTATATTTTTTGGCCTCATTTGGAAACCAGATATCTATTCTGCGTTGTAAACCCCCTAATCTGGCCCTATCCTTCCTATGCTCCCTAATATTACCTCTTAGGGAGTCTACCTTCTGTGAACTGCAAACTCACTTGTACTCTCAACCTCTTCATCTCTTTGCTCCAGCTGACGACCTCTTACCCAGCAAGGTCTCCGTTTCTTCTGTATCCTTCAAGAAGAGACCAGTACTGTTTCTCCATGTGGGCATTTCCCAGTGCTTATGGGGTAGGTGTCTTACTTATTCTCCATTGCTCTTTCCATGAATTCCTTTTTTTTTCTTTCTAACAATCAAAGTTCTTTGAAGTATAGTAAATGACCTCAGACTTAACCACTCACTTCTACCTTTAGTTGGCATCTATCAAATTCCAGGACACTGTGTTTTTTATAACTTTAGCCTCTAGATCACTCTTCTCCCCACTATTTTCCTTGCTGTTACTCTTGGTGACTTCAACATATTCACAGATGTCCATCCACATTTGGGCCTGTTATTTCCCAAGTTCCTCAAATCCAACAATCTTGTCCTCTCTCCTACTTGGCTGTAACTCTGAGGAGGAGAAGAATCAATGGGACCTGACCAGGTCTCTGGACTCCTAAGCATAGCCCTCCTTTTTGGACTATACCATAATGCCTTCACAATCACTATTTCTGGTGATATCAACTCAAATGTCTCTCTCTGCATTTGATAATAGTTGACTCTAATGATGATAACAGGATATAAAGATTTTATTTTTCTGTTTGTCTTTTTTAATGTGTGTGGATGAGTGTTATCGTCTGAAGGTCAAGATATCCTGGAGAAGCCCAGCCAGCATGGCTCAGTGTTGACCTATGAACTAGGAGGTCATGGTTTTTTGATTGCCAATCAGGGCACATGCCCAGGTTGTGGGCTCGATCCCCAGTGTGGGGCGTGCAGGAGGCAGCCGATCAATAATTCTCTCTCATCATTGATGTTTCTATCTCTCTCTCCCTCTCCTTTCCCTTGTAAAATCAATAAAAAGATATATATTTTTTAAAGATATCCTGGGGAAAATTATTGAATAAAAATCAATAGTAGCCTTCACAAATGTGAGCATGAAATGCAATTCAAAACAGGCATGAAAGTTAATGATATCTTGTTTTGAGTATTTTAAAATACATTATCAGATTAAATAGAAGCTACTATGTCATTGTTTCCCATGAAGAGAAAAAAATAATTAGCTAAGCTAAATATAATTTAGCTAATGGTAAATATATGAAAAATGCACCCATGTACCCAACACAATGATCCCTTTTCACATACAAGAGTATTCAGTGTAATGATGACAGTTGACATGGAACACTTAAACCAGGAGAGGTCAAAGAAGGGCAGAGAGAAGCTAGTAAGAATTTGTGGTAAAGTGCTATTAAACGGAGACAGCACAGGAGTCATAAGTTTTCTGAGAAAGTAAGTGAACACATAGAAGACAAGTTCAGATCTGCTAGGGCAGATCTTGAGACAAAGGCTTAATACAGATCTTGGGTGGTGGTGTCTACTTCGTAACCATGGTGAAGTTGGGTGAGCTTTAAACACTGCATGTTGGAAATTCCTTAAGAGTGAGTCAATAATACATCTTTTGCCTTTGATGAAATTGGGTTGAAATACTTCAAAGTCAGATTTTGAAATCTATGCTTGAAGACTTCAGAGTCATAGAAGTTTCGCCTATCCTTGATTAAAGAAAAACAAGTCTTAGCTCCCCATTTCCAAAAAAATAAAAAAACAACAATGATACAACAAACATGAAGGCCAGAGAGTCTCTTGAGCAACTGGTATTTCTTAACGGAATTAAATCACCCAATCCACTGATTTCTCAAAACTATAACTGCAATCCAAGCGTTACAAGAAAAATTTCTTCTGCTTAGAGATGAATAGGATATGTGTACATTCTGTGAATGAGTTCATGATTTATTATTCTAAGATGGTCTGTTCCAATAAGATAGTAAATGTATTACCTTAATATACTTCATCAACTGATAATGTGTCAAAATCTTTTTTTGAACTTCCTGGGTCTAAGGAAAGACATTTCTCTCCTCTTTTTTCTCATGTAACCCCTCTGTTCTCAAGTACCCACTGCTGATTAGGGGAAAAGAGAATCAGAATTCATCATTATACCTTCTCTAAAAGCAAGATAGTGGCTTCTGCAGAAGGGAAAAGCACATCTCTTTTCTCACTCTCTATGGTACCTTTATCATGGTCCATATTTTGCTATTTTCTCCCTTCCAATCTAATCCCTTTCAGGGTAAGGGTCTCTCTACTGCTAACTGCACAGATGTGGTTGTTAAATGCCTGCAATATTGAATGCAAAAAGGATAAGCTATATCTTCAAACTTAAATGGGATTTGGATGATAGAAACTTCCATTTATTGACCAATAGAAAATAAGTAGAACAAAAGATTATTCATTATCTATTTTGAAAAAAATGCATGAATTTAGATAAAAACTTTTATTACTTCCCTATCTTTTCCTCACTGCAAGAGGATTTAACTAATCTATTAACTATCTTGTTCTCTTGAGAAATGTTCAAAGGACAATGTATCTGAAACAATTCCTTTTTACCTGATTAACACTTTAAAGTGGCAGGAAACTTTGAAACCTTTCATATAGAGAGTTCATTCTCTTATAAGGCCAAACTAAACATAAATCAGGACAAAGAATCAAATGTAGTGATTCCGTATCTCCCTGGCAAAGTAGTTTATTGTTCTAGGAAATTCCTAATATGCATGCAGTTAGCATCTTTGGTAGTGAAATGTGGTTTGGGTCAAATTTCTTGGGCCTTTACAACTCCTACCCAGCCTGTTTCTACCTCAGACCCAAAAGAATGGAGGCTAGATAGGCAGACATATGAAGAGTGGCCATGTTAGTATGTAAGAAAATTGTTGCAATTTATTCCTATTTAGCCATGTTTTGGGGAAGAGAGGGAGTGAATTTAAGGAGAAGCACGATCAGTCAAACAAACAGAAACTGAAAAAAATCAAATTATTCTGGGTTTTTGCCAGAGTATGCTGCTATTCCCACTATACAGAAATACTTCACACTGAGGGAAAATACATTCATGATTTGCTAATCTGAAGAAGAATAAATCTACTAATATTCCACATTTGTTTCCTTTTCACAATAGGTTGCCATGAAAAAATTCTTAGAAAACCAAATCGAGTTGCAATATGAGTATCAGAGTAATCCTTGTTAGATTTATCTCAAGAGAAGATAGTTTTTCCTTTTTTCTAAAAGAAAAATAACTCCCACAGGACTTGAAAACTAACAACTTAAATGCCTTGATTTATTTTAACGTTTCATAAAACTTATCCCTTTATTATAATGAAAACTCTGGTTTCTGTTTTGTCAGAAGCAGTCTTTGTTTGGGTTGTTTTTAATCCTTGGAGACAGCTCCCCCTGCTGTAATAAGTGCTTAATTGCAGAAGGATTTTTTTTTGCTTTCCAATGAAAAGGAGCAAAGATGGCTGCACTCTAACAGGAGGCTGCGTGCCCTTGTTCCACAGACTGGATTTACAGCTAAAATTCTGCACAGCCTGCTTGAAAAAACAAGGCAAGTATAGCTGATTGGACTATATTTTGTCTAAGGAGCACTGAAGAAACAAGATAAGACTGGTAGCCCTAACCGGTTTGGCTCAGTGGATAGAGCGATGACCTGCGGACTGAAGGGTTCCAGGTTTGATTCTGGTCAAGGGCATGTACCTTAGTTGCGGGCATATCCCCAGTAGGGGGCGTGCAGGAGGCAACTGATCGATGTTTCTCTCTCATTGATGTTTCTAACTATCCCTCTCCCTTCCTTTCTGTAAAAAATCAGTAAAATATATATATTTTTAAAAAGACTGGTAAGCAAGGGGGAGTTGCAGAAAGGGGACCCCCCTCCCGAGATGGTGCTCAACTGAGAGGCCTGACAGTGGCTGCAAAGCTCCCTTTCCTTGGGAGTGTGGACTGGCATCAGAATGCAAGGATATCAAACCCTGAGTGATGGAGATGGAAGGAGAGCCCGTGAAGCATTGGGCAGAGGAACCCAGGGGAGCAGTCTGCCTGGGAAGCATGGTGTGTGCCTTCCCAGGGAAAGAACACGCCTAATGCCAGCAGAAGAGCCGGAGAGATTCACCAGGGTGTGTGGCTCCAGAATAGGAAGCAGCCTGTGGGTTGCAACCAGCGGTGACCTAAAGGGACCCTCTGCTTTCCTGAAAGGCATGGGACAGAGCCCCATAAAGCATCTCAATTGTGTGGCAGGGAGAAGAGAAAGAGGGTCCTCCCACCTCCAGAGAGAGTCTGAGCTGCAACTTCAGCTGCCAGCAGGGCAAAGCAGGGATTTAAAAAATATATGTATTTTTACTGATTTCAGGGATGGAGAGAGAGGAAGAGAGAGAAACATCAATGATGAGAGAGAATCATTGATCGGCTGCCTCCTGCACGCCCCACACTGGGCATGTGCCCCCACCGAATCGAACCATGGTGTCCTGATTCATGGGTTGACACTCAACCACTGAGCTATGCTGGTGGGGCAGAGAGCAGGGATTTGTTGACCCACACTGAAGAAAGCTGGAATCACGAACGGAGCTGGGAATTTCGGCCTCAGCTTTACGAGATCAGCTGTGTGGAGAGCCTGCATGGGGCTGACTTTGTAATCCCTTTTCCTTGATGGGAGTGCAAGGACAATGAGTCCTAGCAAAGCAGTTTTCTGCTTGTTTCTTTATGGTTTTTTTTGTTTTTGTTTTTGATGGCACCCCATGATATCCACTGGGAAGACATATTGGGGAGAAAGACCAGCAAGCGCCAGGCTTTCTGTCTGCATTTGGCGAGGCTGGCCCAAACGCCCTGAGTTCAGCCAGCGGTTACGGGGAAAGGTGGGTGGAGTACCTCTACCTCTCCTGTAGGTTAGGAGCACCTCCCCAATAGGAAAGGGCTGGATTAGCTCTCTGAAGCCCCAGATACAACCACTGGGCAACGTTTGGTGGGGAAAGGGAGAACAGCTCAGAGGAGGACAACCCAAGAATAAGACTCTCATGGACTATTGTTTGGGACCAGGAGGAAAAGCTTAACACCCCTCCTGGGGGCTGGGAAAGCAATGTGCTCACCGGAGATCAATCCTACTGAACCCAGGACAGCTGAAAGTGAAAGGGCAGTAGGCTATATCCAAACAGAACCTACATCGGGCCATTTTAGGGGGAACTAGGGTCGGAGGACATAGTACAGACTGAAGAGTTGGCTTCAAAGCAGAGATTAATCTCGCCTCAGTGAGTGCCTGATGGCGAAATCTCTAAGTCATGGGCCCCCTAGCCCTAGTTATGTTAGCCTGCCTCCACCCTAAAGACACTGGAGAAAGACCAGGAAACTACAGAGGGAGGCGGCCCTCAGAGAGCCTCAAACTGACCAGCTACAAATAGACACCAAGAGCCAAACTTGGACAGCCCCTGACACAAAGGCCCCGCTCAGGAGGCTGAAATCAGCACACAAAACAGGGAGCGTAGCCGAGACAAACTTCACTTGGCTTTCTTTAAAAAAAAGATAATTGTTTTATTTTGCTTCTATTTTTGTTCTATTTTAAATATTTTCTGCTTTATTGCCTTGATATTATTATAATTATTAAGTTTTTGCTTTTCTCTCTTACTTCATATTTCTTATTGGCTTCCTTCCTTACTTTTTTTTTTCCCACCTTCTTCTGCTTTACATCTCTTCTTACCTTTGCATAACATTTTTCTTTCTCTTCTTGTCTTTACTGTTTTCATTTTCCTACTCTCTACTCTTATTTTGCTCTCCCTTCTTTCAGAAATCTTTTTTTCTGCCCAGTAACCTTTTTATTTACTTATTTTTTTATTTTTTTTTACTATTAGCAATATCCCTTTCAGTTTCTTTTTATTGCCTTAGTATTTGTGTTCTCTTTTCTCTTTCCTAATTCTCTTTTCTCTTCAGTTGTTTTTTATCATGGTTATAGGGATATTTTGTATGTTCCAGTTCATTTCCTGTCGGTTTTGTTTTGTTTTGCCCTGTCATCACCTGTACAATAGTTCACACAGTGTGGTTGTGGCTGAGCCCCACAGTTAGCCAGCCTGAGAGGACAGCTCTCTGACAAATAGGACAACAATTTAGATCCAATCACAACATGAGAACCCAAATAACACACAAAGGGGCACACATACAGCTCAGTAGTTCAAGGAAAACACTGGGTCCTACAGAACACTTACTACAAAAGCCCAACCCACAAGACTGGGAGTCATAACAAATACATATATAACGCATAGATACAAACACAAAGAGACAACTAAAATGGGGAGAAAAACATCCCCAAAATTTAAGAAAAGGAGGAATTGCCCAAAAAGGAACTAGATGAGATGGAGGTAGGCAAGTTTTCAGACATAGAGTTCAGAGTAATGGTTAGAAAGATGCTCAAGGAATTAAGTGAGAACTATAATAAACTTAGTGGGAACTTCCAGGGAGTTAGTGGGAACTACAAGGAATTTAGTGAAAGCTACGTCAGTATGAAAAAAGATATAGATATTATGAATAAGAACCAAATAGAAATGAAGAATATTATATCTGACATCAAGAATACATTGGAAGGAATTAAAACCAGGAGCTATGAAGCAGAGGAATTAGAAGTAAGGAAGAAAAAAAAAATTAAGAGTACTCATACAACTCAACAAAAGGAAGCCAAACAACCCAATTAAAAAACGGACAGAGGACCAAAATAGACACTTCTTCAAAGAGGACATACAAATGGCCAAGAAACATGAAAAAATTCTCCATGTCACTAATTATCAGAGAGATGCAAGTTAAAACACAATGAGGTACCACCTCACACCTGCCAGAATAGCCACCATCAATGTTAACAAAAAGTGCTGATGAGGATGTAGAGAAAAAGGAACCCTAGTGCACTGCTGATGGGAATGCACACTGGTACAACCACTATGGAAAAGTGTGGAGTTTCCTCAAAAAATTAAAAATGGTACTGCCATTTGACCCAGTGATCCCACCTCTAGGAATGTATCCTAAGAATCCAGAAATATCAATCAAAAAGAATATATACATCCCTATGTTCACAGTATTATTTACAATAGCTAAGATCTGGAAACAGCCCAAGTTCCCATCAGTAGATGAGTGGATAAAAAGCTGTGGTACATTTACACCGTGGAATACTATGCAGCAGTTAAAAAAAAAAAAGGATCTCTTACTCTTTGAGACAGCATGAAAGGATTGGGAGAGTATAATGGTAAGTGAAATAAGCCTATCAGAGAAAGAGAAGTATCACATGATCTCACTTATATGTGGAATCTAATGAACAAAATAAACTAATGAACAAAATAGATCCAGAGACATTGAAGCATGCAACAGACTGATGTATTTCAGAGGGAAGGGGCAGGGGCTGGGAAGAGATTAACCAAAATGCTTATATGCTTGTATGTATAGCCAATGGTCAAACAATAGTGAGGGGGAGGTCTGGGGAGGCGGCAGGAGAGGGTGGAGGGGGTCAACAGGGGAACAAATGGGAACATTTATAATACTTTTAACAATAAAAATTTTAAAAAGAATATGAATAAAGGTACAATTATTAAAGTAAAAGAAATTTTATTTTGAATAACATACATATCATTAATTTTATTTATTTTTCATAGTGCATAGTATATGTAAGTATACAAGGAAAAATAAACATTAGGGATACCTATGGAATGAAGTATATGGGTGAAGAAGGCTTTCGATACATAGGCTTAGTAGCATTACAGGACAGTATCCATTAGAAAAAAATAAAAACCATGGAAAAATATATCCAAATCATGGTGAGTAAGTGCAGTCAGTACAAATTATAGTTTCTTGGGTATAAAAAGTATATATGTTCTTTGGATTGAAAAAATAATATATAAATATGCAGCATGGATTTTAAGTCCAAGCCAAATATCATCTAAAGTAAAAAGTGGGATGCCACATGTGACAATAAAATATTAAAGGCCAAATATGGAGGTCACCAGCTTACAAAGAGACTACTAAGAGGTAGGGAAAAATTTTTATATAAGAAATGCAATGAAGTTACCTCTGTCTAAATTAGAAAATAGTGAATGCATCGACATTAAAATGATAACAGCTCCCCATACTATGTTGCATTTCTATTTCCTCTGTCAAAAGAATTCACTGTGCATCACTACAAAGTTCAGTGAATATGATGAGGTAATAAATGTAGAGTTTTGGCATTAGGGAAAGTTTAATATTTTTCATTTTACACTAGAGGGAAACAAGAATATAGAACAAGAAATGATCATCTCTCCATTCAGCACACTACCTTTTAATTGTTTCAGATATACTGTTTGGCACAAGGGGAATAGAGATATAAAGATATAAACCCAACCTTCCAACTCAAAGATTTTACATCTAGAAAGCTAAAAAGATAACATTCTTTACAATTTTAAAATTAAATGCTCAAAGTAGGTTTTAAATGTTGAGATGATAAAAAAGGTGAGAGAAAAACAGCAAAGAGAGATACTTAAAATCTTCTGGTTTCCTTTATAGTTTCATTTTTTCCCATTTATTTTTCTAAATTGCATTTACAGTAGGAACGCAGACCACTTTGGATAGCTGTGGCTCAATATTGCGTGGTGCTCTCCTCTTAAGACATCATCTTCTTGCACTCCACGGAGCAGAAAACCATCCCTTCCACCGGCATGAACTTCTGCCCAATGAGGCACTTGCTGCAGCAGGAGCACAGAAAGCACTCCGTGGAGGCATGCCAGCTGAAACTGTTGTAGGTCACCCGCTGCACTTCGGGGTCGATGGCATTGTGGCATCCCTGGCATACCTGTTAATGACACACAAAAAGAAGAGCTGAGATTGGCCTTTCAAGTAATCTTTCTAGCCAACAACTGTTAATGGGGTTTATATGCTGAGCACAGTGAGAAATAACAGATGAAGGCCAAACAGGTAATCTGATGCTTGCAAAATATCCCCATGGTATTCAAGGCAGAAAGTCTTGATGGCAAGTTCCAAAGCAGTGCATCTGGTTCAAGGGTATCCTATTATAACTGCACATTAGTAATTACAAAAAAGTTTATGGTTTTTCCTACAACACCAAATTCTAGGAAGGCTGTGGAGCAACAGGAACTCTGTCATTGCTGGTGGAAGTGCAAAATAAGGCCATTTGGCAGTTTAACTAAACACACTTTTATCACACAATCCAATAATCATGTTCTTTGGTATTTACCCAAAGAAGTTAATAATTTATGTCTACTCAAAATCCCTTGCCTGGATGTTGCTTTACTCATAATTGCCAAAACTTAGAAGAAATCAAGATTTCCTTTATTAGGTGAATGGATAAATGGTGGTATATCCAGACAATGAAATATTACTCAGTGGTAAAAAGAAATGAGCTATCAAGTCATAAAGAGACATGGAGGAAAATTAAATGCAAATTATAAAGGGAAAGAAGCTCATATAAAAAGGCTATATAGTATATGAATTCCAACTATGACATTCTAGCAAAGGCAAAATTATGGATACAATAAAAAGATGAGTGGTTGCCAGGAGTGGAGTGTGTGGCAGGGAGGTGGGAGAGATAAAGAAATAAATAGGCAGGGCACAGAAAATAGTCTTTATAAAATAATAATGATGTGTGTATGTGTATATCTACTTATATAAAAACCCTGGGTGGTGTTCATCACGACCAGACCAGAACCGCAACCAAGCGGAAGGAAGTCAGTCCTGAAGGGGTTGTCTTGGCAATGGCTGCGCCCTCCCCCGAGCTGTTTCCCGGAGCTGTTTCCTGTAAGGGCAGGGTTTGAGGCAGGAACTCGCCCTCGGAGCGGGGAGGCATATCTTTATAAAGTGGGCCACCTCAGCACAGCCAAGGGTGAACCTGAGTGGGGGCGGCTGAAAGGCTTAGAAAACAGACAAGAGAATGAAAGCCGGGTCTCGGTGGGACGCTGCTTCTCTGAGAGACAGCAACCATGCCCAGAACCATGCCTTTATTTTATAGCAGATGCTATGAGGCAAAGTAAGGGCGTGACCAAGATGCTTACCGCATTCTCCTGGGTTTCAATCCTACTCAACTACATGCACCTGAACTCTATCAAGCCTACATCACTCAGGCACGTGGGGCCATGTGTTCGGACCATAGGTTCAAGTTTACAACTACAGCTGTTGGCTATAATTGTGCTGGGAGGGCCCTGCCCTCCAAGCTGGGACTTGCACATGGCAATGAGAGGACTGTGCCCTCTCATCAGTCCAAGGCTTGAACCTGTCCAAAACACTGTAGCGGCTCTCCACAATAAAGTTTTAATTCTCTTTCTTTGTTACTGATATTGTGGCCCCACCACATAACAAAAAAGCAATTTCCTGAGGATGAGGCCCAGGAATCAGGATTTTAAAAATATTCCCAGGTGATTCTAATGTGCAGCCAAGGTTGAGAACCACTGCTATAGATAATATTAAAAATATATCTAAAGGTACAATTCTTTGTTCAAAAAATGAGCATGTTCAAAAATTAAATGAAGAAAATTTGGATATACTCGATGGAAATTTTCACACATATTTGAGTGATGATTCCTTGATTCCACAGATGATGCTGAAAAGGAAAATTTTCCCATCGAATTTCTTAATAGTATTATTACTCCTTCGGGAATGCCGTGTCATAAATTAAAATTGAAAGTGGGTGCAATCATCATGCCATTGAGAAATCTCAATAGTAAATGGGGTCTTTGTAATGGTACCAGATTTATTATCAAAAGATTACGACCTAATATTATCAAAGCTGAAGTATTAACAGGATCTTCAGAGGGAGAGGCTCTTCTGATTCCAAGAATTAATTTGTCCCCATCTGACACTGGCCTCCCATTTAAATTGATTGGACGGCGGTTTCCCGTGATGCCAGCATTTGTGATGACTATTAATAAATCACAAGGACAAACTCTAGACAGAGTAGGCATATTCCTACCTGAACCCGTTTTCGCACATGGTCAGTTATATGTTGCTTTCCCTCGAGTTTGAAGAGTATGTGACATTACAGTTAAAGTTCTAAGTACTTCATCACAAGGGAAATTAGTCAAGCACTCTGAAAGTGTTTTCACTCTTAATGTGGTGTACAGGGAAATATTAGAATAAGTTGAATCACTTTATTAGTCATTGTTTGCATCACTCTTGTTTTTATATCATGTTTTTGTTGTTTTCATACCATGTTTTTGTCGTTTTTATACCATGCCTCTGTTGTTGTTATATCCTTTTGTTAATGTTTATTTATTAATAAATTTATATATTATTTTCATATACATTTTACTAATTTCCTTTCATCTCTCACACTTCTATTATAGCGAAAGGGCAAATAGCAATATTAAAATATCTCCGCTAATAAATTCCCTTTTTTTAAAAAAAAATATATTTTGTTGATTTTTTACAGAGAGGAAGGGAGAGGGATAGAGAGTTAGAAACATTGATGAGAAACATCGATCAGCTGCCTCCTGCACATCCCCCACTGGGGCACAGAAAATACTCTTTATGAAATACCGCAACCAAGGTACATGCCCTTGACCGGAATCGAACCTGGGACCCTTGAGTCTGCAGGCCAATGCTATATCCACTGAACCAAACTGGTTAGGGCAATTAATTCCCTTTTAATGTGCATGAATTTCATGCACCGGGCTAGTAGTGTATATATATATATAAATATGTATACTTTTATATAAATATGTAAACATTTTCTATATATATAGAAGCCCAGCAACCAGAAAGGCAGAGTGACCAGAATGACTGGTGGCTATGATGTGCACTGCAGCAGCCAACCAGCCTGATCCGGGCCCCAATCAACCACCAACATCCCCTTTGGGGGGAGGGAGGGGCTGGCCAGTCAACTGCCTGCGGACTCTCCCCGCCGGGCTGGTCCGGCCTGATGGGCTCCCATCGGGGCAGGCCAGCCTGACCCCATCCGTGCACAAATTTGTGCACTGGGCCTCTAGTATAAATATAAAATTATATATGTACTAGGGGCCCAGTGCACAAATTCGTGCACCTTGAAAGGAACTGTGGTCTGCGAGGCTGTGGTGGGCAAAGGAGTGGGTCTCGGCCCATCCTCTGTGCCCCTGTATGGCCCCTCCTGCCGCAGCCTCCAGTCCCCTGTCTGAAGCAGCTTCGCTCCCGCCGCTGCTGCTCCCACCCGCTGACTGTGCCAACCCTGCTCACACTCGCTGTGCGGAGTGATTAGGGCCAGCACCAGCAGTGGATTCAAGTGGGGCCGGTGCTGTCAGTGGGTGCAAGTGGGGTGGCACCATCAGTGGGTGCGAGAGGCGGCTGCCGGCCCTGATCGTTCCTCAGGAGCAAGGGGAAGGGGAGAAGCCCTGAGGGGAAATCGGGGCCAGTAGCCGCCGCTTGCACCCACTGATGGTGCTGAGCAATCGGGGCCAGCGCCAGGGGCTGGTGCCAGGTGCCAGCAGCAGGTGCAAACGGCGGCTCCAGTGCTAGCAGCGGGTGCGAGCGGGGGCGGGGCCAGTGCCGGCAGTGGGTGTGAGGGCCTGAGGGACCGCAGAGCACGGGAGCAAAGAATTTTCAGTAACCACCAGAGGCTTGCCCCGATGACAGTGACCAACAACCCGCCTTGGTCTGGTGCCCCCGCTTACCTGCTCCACCATCCCGCCGTGGCGAATGCCTGTCATGTTCTATATGCACCTCCCGGTGGTCAGCACACGTCATAGCAACTGGTTGTTCTGCTGTTTGGTCTATTTCCATATTAGAGTTTTATGTATATAGCTATTTATATGAAAATAATTTGTCCATTCTATACATTGTCCAAAACCAAAGAAAATACACCAAGAGTGAACCCTAAGGTAAACTATGAGCTTTGGGTGATTATGAGTGTCAATGTAGATTCATCCTTGGTAAAAAATGTACTATTCTGGTGAATGATATTGATAATGGACAAGGCTATTCATATGTAGGGATAAGGGGTATATTGCAAGTCTTTTACCTTACATTCAATTTTGTTGTAAATCTAAAACTGCTCCCCAAAAAAGTCTTAATAAAAGACTTTTCTTCACTCCTTTAGAATTTGAAGTGTTAATTTTATCAGTCTTACACAAGATTATTGGCATCACTAATTTCTAGATAGTAGTAAGTGAAAATCATGTTCAAAGTAATTAAGGACTTAATTAAAAACACAGTGTTTGAGAATAATTAGTTTGCAATAAAAACATAACTTGTAATTAATTGGCTTCTGTTCTGTCATAAGTCATAATCTATATATATATGTATATATGGCTAATATGCAAAGTGTCCCCTCAGGAGTTCGACAGGGAGACTGGGAGTTCACCTGCTTGCTATGACGTGTGCTGACCACGAGGGGGCAGCGTGGAACGTGAGGGGTGGGTGGATTTGAGGAGGGTCATCCAGCCTGAGCCTCCTTACTTGACTAGACCTCAGAACGTGGCTGCTCCTCAGCAGGCAAACTGGTTAGGGTGTGAAGTGAGACCCTGTTACAAATACCCATTTCAGGCTGGCAGTATACTTTCCATAATTTTTACAGCTCCATGACCTTTAATTACAGAAACTGTAGCTGTTTAATTCACACACAGTCTACCCAGTCTTCCCTGAGAAGCAAGGGAGAGAATCTCTTTGCATAATCAATACAGAATTCCTGAGTATAATAAAAATGAGTGTTTTAATTACAAATGCCCTCCTATTTTTAGCGGCACCATGCAAGCAATTGCTCTTATATATTCGTTTATAGATTTATAATTCATTTTGAATGTTCTCCTTTGTAGTTTTCTATATTTTATATTAACTTTTCAATATTTTTAAACTTATTTATGTAAAACAGAAGGACTTCACACTCAATTTTTTATTCCCTTGCTTTTAGACCATGAACTATCTTCTTTATCTAAGCCTATATTTGTGGATCTTTTTATAATCTTTTAAAACAACCCTATTATCTTTAATTTATGAGAGATAACTACTGTTCAAACTATACATAAAATTAATTATTTAGGTTAAAACATAACTAATGAACACACTAAATTTAAGGTTTATGTTTTCATAAAATTTAGTTTTATTAATAACTTGATTGCCATTCATCCGAAGGTCTGACACATAATCCTAGGTGAAACATACTCACCCCTGGTTTTTCATAAACCTGGAAGCAGCCCAGCCCTCACTGAGGGTTTGGGGACTACACAACCCAGCAGGGAGATGATGTGCTTCCTGTGTTCAAAAACCTCAAATATTTCAGAGCTCTTATTTCCTTCAAGCCCTCCTACTTCTTTTATTTTATTCGTGTACACAATGTGAACTAGCGAATGGAAATTGCTGTAAGGAGCGCTCTGGCAGCAGGGCCCTGTGAGATGTTGTAGATGTGAGTTCTGGGAAGGCCCTTTGATATTGGAATTCCAGAGACAGAGACAAGCTCAGTGCATTCCCATTACCCTCCTTCTAGGTTAGGTTTTCCCCTCAGAAATGCCTTGTTTTGAGTTGAGTTCTTGTCTTTAGATTAAACATAAGTTGTATCTCTCTCCTTTTATATAAAAAGAAAATTAAAGGATCTAAGTAGATCAATCCCCTAAACTGAATAACCTTCTTCAAAATTTTACATCATTTAGCATGTTGCATACTTTCTTTGCCAGCAGCTGGAATTTGTTTAGGTGGTGCTATGTTCATTTTGATATTAGGGAAAGGACCATAGTATATCTTACATAAAAGAAAACTTTTAAAATCATATCATATTATAAAGTGAAATAATTTAGAGAGTATCTCTTTTAAAAAAATCATATCTGTGATTATAATCTTCCACTGAATTGATAAAATGCAATGAAGAGAAGCTTGTAACAGTTAAAGCAGCTTCATCTATTTAAAGCGTCATTCAACAAGTATTTATTATCTACTGTATTGTTCTAGTGTTGGAAATAGAACAGAAAACAGGGCAGACAAAAATCCCTGCCCTTGTGGAGTTTGCAGTATAGTCCTGGAGACCAAGGTCACTCACCCTACAATAAAATACACATTATGATATTCCTCTTCTGTAGAGAAACTTGCAACTCTATTCAGAAAAACAGGACTTTTTGGCTAGATTATGTATCAGGCCACATGGTGGTTCAACATCTTTTCCCCAGGTATAAGGAGGGTCCATGTTGACCTCAAAACAAATGATAAATCTCAGAGCGGAAGTCAATTACTCAAAAGTTTCCTAGGTTCAGAAAATGAGGATATGAAAATGAAAAGGCAAGCTCTATGTTCCAGCTACTTATAGTCTAGTGGAGGAGACAGATGAGTTACATTAACAATCACACACATGTGCGTAAGCACACACAGGGACCCAGGGGAACGGAGGGGTAGCCAGCCTAGTCAGAGAGAAAGGGGTGGGACTTGGTGTAGGGAATTAGGAAAGGTGTTCTGAAAAATGTTAAACCTAAACTGAGTCTGGAGGAAAGTGCTGGCATAGTCCGGTAAAACAGGAATAGGAGGATATATCAGACAAAGAATAAGTGTGAGCAGAAGACAAAGAACAGTGTATGAACTAGAAAATGCTGGTAGTTTGTGGAAATGTATGATTTGGGTTGGATAACTAGTGGAAGCAGCTACATAGGCAAGAAGAGACTGGCGCATCTATTAAGCAAATGCTTAAGGAACAGATCTGCATTTTGAAAGATTCCCTTCCATCGTTATGGAAGGTGGCTTTGGATAAGATCAAGAGTGAATGTGGGGAAACCAAATTTGAGGCCACTGCAATAATCAAATAACAAAAAAATAAAGGTCTGAAGTAGAGTAGCTGTAAATGTGAGGTTCTGAGATATGTTGATGAGGCAAAGTTGATAAAAAAAAAATTATATCTGAGGACAATGGATAAGGGTTGGAAATTGGCACTGACACCAAAATTTGTTACCTTATTTTCATAGTATCACACTCCTAGAACTATATAAATATGTCATTTTATTTCTTAGTGAGGAGACTCCTCTACTTGATAGCTCAGGGTAATCTTTAACTAGGATGTATTTTTCTGCATATAAAAAAATGTCTATTCTTTTCATATCCCCTGGCTTATTTACCATATGTGGTCAACCTTTTATTTACTAAATTATCTCTTGACCATCATGCAATAGCAGCTCTGTGTAAGTAGGGTAGATCCAAGAAAAAAACAAACAAAAAACACTCTCACATTAAATACTTGAGTGCTTGGTCTGAGCAAATAAATCATTTAGATTTATTTAGTGCAACCCAATAGTACATATTAAATCATTTAGATTTACCAAATTCAAACCAAGAATTACAGGTCAAATTTTGTTATACTAAATTAATTCCATGAGCATTTAAAAAAGAGGCAATGACCGGCTGGTATGGTTCAGTGGTTGAGCATCAACCCATGAACCAAGAGGTCTCCGGTTCTATTCCCGGTCTGGGTACATGCCTGGGTTTCAGGCTCAATCCCCAGTAGGGGATGTGCAGGAGGCAGCTAACTGATGTCTTCCTCTCATCGATGTTTCTATCTCTCTATCCTTCTCCCTCTATCTCTAAAAAAAAAAACCCCATAAAAACATATTTTAAATAAATTTAAAAAAAGGCACTGTACAGGCTCCAAACAGCAAAAACAAAGCTCTGGTGGATGGTCTAATAACACGAACAGAAACCATAAGTCCTAAAAGAGATCTAAAGAATATGAACAGCGCCTAGAACTCTTAATTTAAATAGAATCCGATCTGCATGATCAGAATCAATTAATCTCATTCTCATTAAGAAACTTTTTTTAAAATGGGGATTTGATTATCAAGTAGCATTTAGGATGCACAGCTAGAAATCTTGAGGTGGCCAACAGTGAACACATATATTGCTTTTGCATTATCTGGATTTTAACACCCGAGGCAGGAATTACGTTTCGTATTTGAAAGTAGTACTTTCTGTTTCTCACTTCTAAGAGGCTTAAATAAAGGCATAAAGTCAAGTGATACAGCAGTATCCCCAGAATGCTCCTCACCACAGCGTGGTTCTTCACGTAGCAAGGCTTGCACACGGGCTTGTCGCTGACCATCACGTAGATTTCCCCAGCGAGGATGTTGTCACAGTCAAAGCAGCAGAAGTGTTTCAGATGCCAGTTCTGGTTTTCTGCCTGGGTATACTCATTGCTAAAGATCAGCTGGGAAGAGAATAAAAATAAGATGAAGCGTGGATTTTTGCTACAATAACAAAGCTAGGCTCTTTAGACAACAAGTACATCAACTTACTTTCTTGTCTGAAAATAACCTAAAACTTGAACTTAGGTCATTAGTTAGTTTAGTCCAAATCAATTTTTTGCATTTCTGGACAATCTTTCCTTAGTCAACACAATGAACACAGCATACAGAATGATTGAAATTAAAGTTTTTCATTCAACTTTTTTGGACGTAAATAAAGCAACTGATGCGTGGCTAAGTTATGCTGCCTTCTCACCAAGGGGAGCCTCAGGATGGCAAGGGGACCATATGGGGAAACAGAAATGAGCCTGCATGCAAGTGGCCCAGAGAACTTACCTCATCACAGCCAGCACATCGGGGCTTCTCACTGTCGCAGTAATGTCTGCCACAGTACAGCTTCCCGTTCTTCCAGAAATAAATCATGTCGACCAGGAGTTCACGGCAGGTGCTGCACACAAAACAAGCTGGGTGCCACAGTTTATCGTAACCAGCCCTTTCAGCATAGACGGCTGGGTCGCCTTCCTTCATGCTCAGTTTGCAGCAGTAGCAGGACTGGAAGGGAATCCATCCAAAACAATCTAGTCATCATACAACTGGCATATCTCATCATCAGCTTTAGTAAAAATTCAGAGAAACCACTTTTAAGAGAAATAATTTCTACTGAAATTAGAGTTTGTTCATGTAGACAATAAGGTGAAACAATCCTTGACTTTCTCAAGGCTGTTCAAACCTAATTCTTACACTCTGTGTGTAACAGAGTATTGTTTCCCGAATTAAAGCACTTATGGAAAAAGGCTAAGAGTAATTTTCACCTAACTTTATTTCATTTTTCCATCACCATTTATCCCCTCTATGCCCTCTTTAACCTCCACCCGTGCCCCTCCACCTGCAGGGGGCTGTTGGAGGTGGGAGAAATGAGCAAAAAAGAACATTTTCACCTAAATTTTGAGTGGGTCTCTAAAAAACTATTACCTTAGAGCTTATTAGTACTTTTTAAAAAGAATTTCTTTTTATAAAACTAAGTCTTATTTGTTGAGGTGCTAACAGAATCTATGAGAAATGCATTACGTTTAGTTCTCGGATGAACCTGGAGAGCATTACGCTAAGCAAAATAAGCCAGTCAGAGAAGGATAGGTATCACATGATCTCACTCATATATGGAATATAATGAACAAGGTAAACTGATGAACAAAAATAGATCCAGAGACATAGACACATCGAACAGGCCATCAAACCTCAGAGGGAGGGCAAGGGAGGGGGGAAGAGGGGTGAGAGCAGCCAGGGAGATCAACCAAAGGACTTGTATGCATGCATAACCAATGAACACAAGACAGTAGGGGGGTGAGAGCATGTGCTGGGGGGTGGAAGCAGCCAGGGAGAGGTCAATGGGGGGAAAAAAGAGACAAATATAATACTTTCAACAATAAAGAATTTAAATTTTAAAAAAAGTTTTTTGTACATCTGTATCACAATTTTCTCCAAGCCATAAAAAAATACTTCAATTTCCCTCTTTAGGAGAGATTTTAAAAACTGTGATTAAATATATATCCACATAAATTTAAGTCTGAATTTTAGGTGCAATGTACCAAGCAAAACTGAATTAATCTAATCACATATTACTCTTATTTATGGGAATAGATAATTAACACCAAAATTATGTTTAGAAATAGATTCTAGATTAGTATGCTGTTCCAGCTTGATACCAAAGCTAACTACTGTGTTTACTAAAACACACAATTATCCTTGGCAACAAGTAGTCAGAAAACTTGGCTCCAGACCAGTGGTTCCCAAAGTGGGGAACACGCCCAACAGGGGGTCAATTTGATTTTTAAGGAGGGCAATTCGTGAATGAGTTATTAACAGTGAATTTTTTTTCTTTCTTATGGTTCTAGGGACCTTATATAATATATATAAATATATACTGTGACATATTTATGCATTTCAGTTCTCTATTATGTGTTTTGAAACTATTTGCTATTTTTTCATATCACTTCATATTATTATTTTTTTAACAATTTCTTAGTGATATCTTTCTCAACAACTGTCCTTTCATTCTTTTATTTTTCTCTTTCATGGATGCCATATTCTTTGGAAGCTTGTTTAGACCAAGTTAATGGTCTTTTAGGCTTCCTCCATGTGAATAGCAGTTCACTTTTTGAATAAAAAGAATTATATGTCACAGTGGGGGGGAGAGGAGCATCAGGATTTTGGAGATGCTTAGGTGGGGCATGGCCTAAAAAGGTTGGGAACCACTGCTCTATATACAGTTTTCAAACTTGACGATTCTTTAAAATCAGCATAAACTGAATTTTAATTCAATTTATTTCCCTCACCTACACCCTTTTGGAAACAGAAGAGTGGTCTCCAAAAAGGTTCAAAGAAAGGGTAAGAACCTCTAAATTACACCAACTGGACCAATGTGTGACCACTGTACTCACATACTGAGTTCTTCTGTGTTCTGCCGATGTGTCCTTCATGGTCCCCACTGATGCCACGGTGCTTCTGTCTCCGCCAGGGATGCACATTCTGTCGGAGTCTTGAGCATTCATCTCACGGGGAAGTTTGACATCTCCTACTCCCAGAGCCTCGCTCTTGTATTTCTTCACAAACTGCTCCATCTCCTTTACCTCTTTGGGAGACAACTCATGGCACTTTGAAGGGTCCTGGTCGTGTGCAGGGAGCTGCTTTGCCAGCTGCTTCTTCCGGTACTGCGCCCCCTCCGAGCCCGCCACTGGCTGCTTCTCCTTGGGCAGCATCTGCATGTACTGCCTGGCCTGAGCCACAAGGAGACCAGTGTTAACTAGGAGATGACTTGGCAATTAGGATGGCAATATTATTTTATAGACACATCAGAAGCAAGTTACTTAACATAGAAGTTGGTTTTATCTACTATAGTATTAACAACAAATTCTCTTCATCATGTAAGTATCTTGAGATATTAGCATATTGAAAAGTGATATACCTAATAGATTTAATTCAATAAAAATTAACACATCTTTCTTCAAAAAAATTAAGATTTTTTCCCTAGCTGGTTTGGCTCAGTGGATAGAGTGTCGGTCTGTGGACTGAAGGGTCCTGGGTTTGATTCTAGTCAAGGGCACATGCCCGGTGGCAGGCTCAATCCCCAGTGGGGGGCAGTGCAGGAGGCAGCTGATCAATGATTCTCAACACTGATTTTCTATCTCTCTCTCCCTCTACCTTCCTCTCTGAAATCAATAAAAAAATATATCTTTTTTAAAAAATTATTATTTTTTCAATTTATAAAAAGATTTGGGTTACTAATGTTTACTTGTATAAAATATAAAAATGTACAACTGTAAGAGAACACAGATTTTTAGGCAGCATGTATAGAATGGCCTATGGATCAGCAGCATTTTCATTATAAAAAAATATCACCATAAGATTCACTCTAATGACTTAACTCATGTTCTTAAAAGACTTCCAAGTGTCTCATCTGGTTAAAACAGGAGCATTATACAAAATAAATTTTTTTGCCTTACATAGTAAAATATAGTGTTGAATATGTTTGGAGTTCTAAATAATGACAGAAATTTTATTCCTAAGATATTATTTACCATCATAAGAGGAATATTCTCAAAAGTAAGCTAGAAGAGTCACTAGATTTGAAAAATATCTGTTTTCTTTTTCATTTAAACTATTCATAATATCAAACCATTCCCTCAGAGGTTAATGTATTTGATAGAAAAATGCTATGAGGTATCTAATCCTACTTTCAAAAGACTATAATAAGAGTTGAAAGTCAAAGCAATGGGACCCTAGGAAAATAACAGACCTGAAGTTGATTAGGTCACTAAAGGAACTGCCCTAAATAAGCAGTTGGCGAAGCTTAATAAAGATTCCTCGTCCCTGCACACCCGCTTATTTACCAATGCCTGATTCTGAACAGGAGGAGCCCACTCGTAGGTAACTGTATTGATGGAGACATTCTTCTTGGCAGCAACTGGATTGGTCAGTATCATAACATTGCGTTTATACATGGGAATTCCATCTGATTTTAGCTTTGCAATCAGGGTGGTGTACTTGGTGTCTTCAAAAAGCTTCCCCACTTTTCGATCCTCTTCATGGCTCAGTAGGACATCATGTTCTTCTTCACCACACTTGCAGTTACGACATATTTTTCTATGATTTTGGAGAAAAGTAGGCAATGATTAATTCTACAAAATCAATTATAATTATGTGCATACATTTATAACTCACAAAATACTTTTACATATATTCCATTTTATAGCACTCAAGGGAAAATCTTTCTTTTTTTTTTTGTCAGAAAAATACTAAGTAGTTATCCATAAATTTAAGTAAGGAAACATAAAAATGTACCCTCACTTTACAAGACCTTAAAAAAGTTAGTTTTTTATTTTAAAATACATGCTCAAGGGGCCATTCTGAGAGTAACATCCCTTGGTATTCTTCATTCTCATAAATAAGTAATAAATAAATAAATAAATCCAGCAGAAAAGTATCAAAGCAAGAAGTTTCTTTTCTTTTTTTAAATAATCACATTTTATAGCCATTACTCAAGTTTTCCTTTAAAATGAGAGATAGAGAGATTGATATAAATTTTCTCATCAAGGACTATAACTCTAGATTTGGGTTTATCTTTTCTGACCAATTTCCTTTCCCATTTCTTTCCTCCTTTCTCTGCCCTCTTCTTTTATTTCTTCAAACACTTCTTCTTACACTGCCAGCTCCCCCAATATGGTCTAGTACATAATTACTCATTCATTCATGCAACATATATGAGTGTCTATATACCAAGCAATGTACTTGATAGTAGGACATAATGGTGACAAAAATAGGTCCAGTCTCTGACATTCTAGAACCTCCCACCTGATGGGGAGACAGACAGACACACACACACACACACACACACACACACACACACACACACCTATAATTGCATTTGTGATAGGAAAGAAAGTACAGGGCACCTTGAGAGGACATAATTTTGAGTTGGAAATGATGAAGAAAGAAGTTTAAGAACATTGCTCAATAAGAAAGTGACATTTAGGTTGAGATTTGAAGGATGAGGAAAATATAGGTGTGAATTGAGTATGTGTGTGCATATTTGGGAAGGGGAAAAGGAAGGAGAAGAAAATCCTTCAAACATTCTGGGTAGAAAGTATATTTGCGGTGGTCCGAAATTAGGAAGAGACTGTTCCCTTAGGCTCCATGACCGGAGAAGGCTGGTAGTGAAGTAAGAAATGCGCAGTGTCAAGAATGGGAGGTGGCCATGGAATTACGCAGGGACTTGTAGGACACCTTTAGGAATCTGGCCTTCATTGTAAGAGCATTCAGGAGGCACTATAGGCTTTTAGGTTACAGAATTACATGATGAGAACTATCATTTAAAAAATTGTAATATCTGCCCTGTGGAGAGAAGATGAGGGATACACATAATTGGAAGTAGGGAGGCCAATTAACATGTCAATGGTTTCAAAGAACAAATCAAAGGATAAATTTAAGATCTCCTTGAATGTAAACCTGACTACACATTGTGGTTGATTTGGGTATAGTGATGGTGAAGGGAAGGCCCGGCTTGTCAAAAAAGGATGAGGTCATAAAATGAATACAGGTTTCTGGAATGAGTAAGTTTGTAGAACAAATATAATTTATTAAGAAAATAAACGCAAACAAACAGATCTGAGGTATGAAGAGAAAAGGTTGATGGAAGGACTCCACAAATGAATTACTGTTAATTTTGAAATATCTACTCAATTATTGGGTAAAGAGACTGGGTAAAGATCTCAAGTACATTATAGGATATATAGATCTAGTGTTAAAAACTGTGGCCTGGTAAAATATGTAAACTCAAGAGCCAGGGAATGATGAATATGTATCGTGAGTTGAATAGGTCACCTTCACTTCCCAGGGGAGGAGAGGAGGAAAAAGGTGAGGACTCAGGAAAGAATCTGGCTGAAGAGCAGATCTAGAAAATGTGACAGAGGAAACTGGAAATAGAGACTGTGGTGTTAAAAACAAACCAAAATCCAAGGCAACAATAGCATGTTAATCAGGGGGCATCTGAGAGTTTTAAGAAACATTCTAATATCCTTACACTGTCAGGAAAATATTGAAGATATAAATTAACATTAGATGTTAAGTATGCATGTTAAAATATCTAGATAACTAAAGAAAGAAGTATTGCATATAGTCTCTAAACTAACAGAGAAAATGGAATCTCTATATATAAAACCCTAATATGCTAATAGACTGAACAGCAGAACAACCGAACAACCAGTCACTGTGACATGCACTGACCACCAGGGGGCGCATGCGCAACATGGCAGGCATAGGCAGCAGAGCACGGAACATGGCGGGCAGGATGGTGGAGCAGGTGAGCAGGGGCGCCAGACCAAGGCAGAGCGCCGGTCGGGTCGCTATCATCGGGGCAAGCCTCTGCTGATTACTGAAAAATCTTTGCTCCCACATGCTGCGGCCCGCCCAGTGCTTGTACCTGCTGCTGGCGCCAGCCCTGCTCGCACCCGCTGCTGGCACCTTGGGCCAGTCCTGATCACTCAGCGCCGTCGGTGGGTGCAAGCAGCATCTGCCTGCCCTGATCACCCCGAGGGCTTCTGCACCTCCCCCTGCTCCTGAGGGGTTATCGGGGCAGCAGCCACCACTCACACCTGCTGCTGGCCCCAATAGCTCTGCGCCATCAGCGGGTGTGAGTGGGGCCGGCACCGTCAGCGCATGGGAGCATTGGCAGGAGCAGAGCTGCTGGCAGACAGAAGACCGGGGGGCCGTGGTGGGAGGGGCGGGGTGGGGGCGTGTAGGATGGGCCAAGACCCACCCCTGTGTCCACCGTGGCCCGCAGTTCCTTTCAAGGTGCACGAATTTGTGCACTGGGCCCCTAGTGAAAATATAAATGCAATTAGTCAAGCAGAAAGCAATAAGAAAAAAGAAACAGGAGATTAGGACTTGTAGAAAGCAATAATTAAGATGGCTGACATAATCCAAATATATCAAAAGTCACAATAAATGGACTTAATTCTATAGTTAAAAGCCAATGGCTTTCATTGGATAATACAACAAAATCCAACTATATGCTAGTGTAAAAGACAGTTAAAACTTAAAAAGTGAGAAGGGATGAAAGTATAAAGATCCAAAAAGATAGTACCGGCAAATACCAGCAAAATTAAGTTCGATACCTCTATTAATATCATACAAATTGGACTTTAATGCTTTTTCCTTTTAAAGATTTTTAAAATTGACTTTTAGAGCAACAGGAAGGGAGAGAGAGATTGACGTGAGAGTTGAAAGAGAAATATCAATTGGTTGCCTGCAGCGAGCCCTCTAGAGCGTGTGAAGCCCACAACCCAAGCACCTGCCCTGACCTGGAATCAAACTGGCAACCTTTCAGTGCATGGGACGATGCCCAACCAACTGAGGGACACCAGCCAGGGCTGATTTTTCCTTTAATGAGTATTAAGTCATTACACAGTGACAAAAGTTTAAAAACACCTCTATGATGTAACCTTCTAAACTTAATAATAACCTAATAACCTACCTACAAAATATATGTGAAAATAAAGAACTCTATAAGAAACAAATAGACAAACCCATCATTACAGGGAAACTAACAAAATTAGAAATAAAGATTTGAATCAGACAATTAATAAGCTTTATCTAAAAGACACATAAAAAATACCATAGAACAGTGACTGGAGAATACACAATCTTTTCCAGGCACTTAAAATACTGGGAAAAACTGAACATAGAGCAAGTCTCAAGAAATGCCAAGGACTGATCATCAACCACAGTATCCAAACAGAATGAAATTATGGTAAAAATCATCAACAACAAAACAACTAGAAAATACTTCTTACAAAAACAACAACAAAAAATACTAAAAAACTCAGTAATGAAACAATCACAATAGAAATTAAAACAAAAATATTTTCAAAAAAAAAAAAGAAAACAAAACTTACTTCTTGAAACTTGTAGAACACACCTAAAGGGATACTTAAAGGGAAATAAATAGCTTAAATGCTCAAATTAGGAAAAAAAAAGATTAATAAGCTAAGTGTTCCATTCAAGAAGTTAGAACAATGAAAAGTAAGCCTAAATTAGAAGGAAGGGAAATAAAGATAATAGCAGAAACTAATAAAGTAAATGTTTCCTTCTCTCTAAATGCAGAAAAATCCTTCAATAACATATTCCAACATCTTTTCTGATTACATTTTGTTTATTAATTCTAGCTATTATAGAGAATATTGAAATAATTTTAAAAAGGGTTTCTGGGAAAAACAACAACCCAAAAAAACTCAGCATACATCATACTTAGTACATTCATTTTAGGACCTAAAGCAAGAAAACAACCTTGCTATCACTACTTCATTCATATTGCCCTGTGGGTATTAATCAGAGCAAACAAGAAACACTGAAGAAATAGAAGTTATAAGGAGTCATTAAAAAGAAACTAAACTACTGTTATTCATAGACTAGAGGCCCGGTGCACAAAAATTTGTGCACTCGGGGGGAAGGGGGGTCCCTCAGCCTGGCCTGTGCCCTCTCGCAGTCTGGGACCCCTCGGGAGATAACGACCTGCTGGCTTAGGCCTGCTCCCAGGTGGCAGAGGGCAGGCCCAATCTCTAGGTGCAGGCCCTGGTCGGGCTCAGAGCAGGGCCGATTGGGGAGTTGGGGCGCCGCCCTGTGTCATGCACAGAGCAGGGCGGATCGGGAGGTTGCGATGCCACCCCCAGTCACTCTCAGGGTAGGGCCGATTGGGGGGTTGGGGCACCACCCCCTGTCACACTCAAGGCAGGGTGGATGGGGAGGTTGCGGCGCCACCCCCTGTCACGCACAGAGCAGGGCCAATCCGGGGGTTGGGGCGCTGCCCCCTGTCACGCACAGAGAAGGGCGGATCAGGGGGTTGGGGCGCTGTCTTCTATCAGCCACAGAGCAGGGCCGATCAGGGGGTTGGGGCGCCGCCACTCTCACACTCAGGGCAGGGCCGATGGGGAGGTTATGGCTCTACCCTGTCACACACAGACCAGGGCCGATCAGGGGGTTGGGGCGCAGCACCCTGTCACACACAGAGCTGCAGGGCGATCAGAGGTTGGGGAGCTCCCCAGTATCAGCCACCGAGCAGGGCTGATCAGGAGGTTGAGGCGCCTTCCCCTGTCACAAACAGAGCAGGGCGGATAGGGAGTTTGTGGCCCCACCCCCTGTCACACACAGAGCCGCAGGGCGATCAGGGGGTTTGGGCGCTGTCCCCTGTCACGCTGATCCCGGTGCCGGGAGGCATATTACCCTTTTACTATATAGGATAGAGGCCTGGTGCATGGGTGGGGCTGGCTGGTTTGCCCTGAAGGGTGTCCTGGATCAGGGTGGGGGTCCCCACTGGGGTGCCTGGCCAGTCTGGGTGAGGGGCTGAGGGCTGTTTTCAGGCTGGCGGGTGACGGAAGCTCCCAACTGCTCCTTTTTTCTTTTTTTTAATTCTGGGCCAGCTTTAGCTCTGGCTCCAGCTCTTAGGCCTCCGCTGCTGAAAGTAGGTAATCGAAACAATGTATAACTCCAGCTCTGACTCCAGCTCTGAGATTCCCAGCTCGCTGAAAGCTGGTTTCTGGGGGGGGGGGGGGGGGGGGCGGGGGGGGGTTTAGCTTCTATACTTGTTAAAATGTTTCAAACTGCAGGCTCAGAGGCCTGCAAGGCAGGCGGGGAACGTTGGTTTCCTCCGTCACTGAAGCAAGCAAGCCTCATGTTAGTTTCAAGCTGCCTGGCTGCCGGCTGCCATCTTGGCTGACAGTTAATTTGCATATCTCCCTGATTAGCCAATGGGAAGGGTAGCGGTCGTACGCCAATTACCATGTTTCTCTTTTATTAGATTAGATGCTATGACTAATCATATAAAATGCAATGCATTAGCATCAATAAGAATTTAGTAAGTTTTCTGGATTTAAAGTTAATATAGATAATTGGACTTCTCTACATGAGAAAATTAGAACAAACAAAAACTCTGAAATGAATCTCTTTGCCAAATAAATTATTAAACAATTACAGATTTTTATGTTCTGAGTTTTCTTGAGGTGAGTTTTACAAATGGAAGATATTAGATCTGACCTGTACAGTTTCAGAAAGTGAGAAACTGAAGCAGAGACAGACAGAGACAGCAATGGAGAAGTATAAAGGGTGGGGAGGCAAACTACTTTCCCTGAACACACAGTAGTCAGAAATGTTTATTTGGCAAGAATCTGCTGAAGAGTTTGCATATTCTGACTAAAGACTCTTACATCTGGTTATCTCATACTCCCATCTAGTGGGAAGGAGCATACTATTCTACTACAGGATGTTGTCTTCATTCTTGTTCTTTGGTTAACAAAAACAATATAATTAAGCATAAAACTGTCACACTGCTTTTGGATCAAGTGTAAAATCATACCTTTCTGAGGGGAAAGAATTGGGGTGGGAATTTAGTTCTGAATATAGATAAAGAGGTCCATATGTGGCTGTGAATTATGGCATACATCCTAATAATTAGCAAGTGATTGACTAAAGAAGTAATAATGTCACAAGGATATGTGGTGACTACTAGGCTTCTATAACTGTATAACATGTGCACCACAAACCAAGGGAAGTTAGATTTTTAGAAACTGCAAGATAAATAGTAAAAGAGTAAGTGAAATAATGCCTGCTGATATCTAAAGCATGAACTGTAATGAACTGTAGCATGGATAAATTATATTTACTGTGAAAGTGATATATGCATATTAACCAATGATATCAGAGCCACCTGTATTCTTTTTCTTACTTTTTATCTTGGCTGTTATTGGAAGATTCACATTTTGAGGAAATCTGTTTTCTCTACTGACCCCTTAACCCACCCAATATACTTTAATTAAGCAAGTAAAAATCAGGTTAAAACAGTACACCAATAGCAACAGGGATGAGGGAAAAGAAATAGCTAAAAAAGTCATAATATGCTCAATTATCAGTTTTCTGAGTGGGGAAAAAACCTATAATTGATTAATTACAGTTTTTGAAGTCACAAATATATAACAAGCTCATTTGCATCCTTGTTCCACGGTTGCAAGGTGACTGGCACTAACAGAGCACTTGGCAGGAATGTGACTTAAGAAGGTGGAATGGCTCTTTCAGCTGGAGTTGTCATCACTGAAACAGTTGGAATGACTACATACCTTCCAATCACTTACACTGATTATGGAATAAAAAGGGACAGCTACAAAACACTATGCAAAAAGAAACCTAAAAAATGTGGGCCAGGGACTAAGAGCTATCCATTGTGGAAACCTATGCTCTTTACTAAACTACTTTTAAATAATTGTTTTAAATACTTTGCAGCAGTGCTTTATATTTGAACCTCCCATATTTAAATTAGTAAATTTTATTTTTTAGAAATATGTTTTAAGAACTTTTAAAGTCATTTGGAAGATATCTGAAAAACTTCCTATATAATAAAAGGCTAATATGCAAATCGGCCGAACAGCAGAATGACCAGTCACTATGAGGCGCACTGACCACCAGGGAGCAGATGCTCAATGCAGGAGCTGCCCCCTGGTGGTCAGTGCACTCCCATAGGGGGAGCGCTGCTCAGCCAGAAACCCTGAGCGGGGCTCACGGCTGGCGAGCGCAGCAGTGGTGGCAGGAGCCTCTCCTGCAAGTACTCCCCCCCTCCCACCACCAGTGCATGAATTTCCTGCACCGAGCCTCTAGTATTGAAAGGAAAACCTTACTGAGGAATTGGGGAAGAAAAGGATACTGTTATCTTGGCATCCAAAAAAGGGCATGAGAATGAATGGAGCATTTATCTCATTTAATTTCAGTCTGTAACCCAGATTCCATCCTTCTTAAGAAAATGAAGGACTTTTAAAAAATGGTTTTATGAAAAATGAAAACAAAAACAGGACATGGGTAAGCACAGCACCTATGTGGTAGGGGCTGTTTGTACGTTAGTGCAGTATCTTTCCTCAGGTGAGTCCTAAATAAGTTTTGATGACACACGTACACTTAGAGTACTTTATTACTATATTCATTTGAGTTATACTAATTGCTAGCAGTTATTTCAGGAGCATATACATCAATTCCCATACTCAAGCGCAACTGCCAAATCTCTACATCTTCTAAACTGTTCTGTAGAGTAATTCTCCCCAAACTCTCCATGGGATGTTAATTATACAGGACGGAAAAGGAGGTGAGGAGTGTCAGAATTTAGTTTAAAACAGCCATTTTTATGACTTTTAAAAAAATGCAAAGGAAGACTGGTAGACTGGGAAACTCTAAGGTGTTGGGAGAGGAGGATTATTTGTACTAAAAATTTGTACATTAATGCACACACATACAAAGATTAATATGCATGACAAATCAAAACTTCATACTCACAATTTTATATTAAAACTTCAGAGTTCTTTCATTAAATCCTAGACAGTACCAAAATTTACCAAAAACACTGCCTCAAAAACACACACATAGATTTACAGTTTCAAGCCAAAGGCATTCAAACTATCCCTCATCCTCTGAAAAGAGAAATGTTTTTATATCCCCATTTGTAAAAATTATTTTCCCAAGGCAAGTAGTAGCAACTGGAGTGCTCTAACAAGTTGCCAGCATTCACAGTGATTTAGAGGCATGGCCAAGGCACTGCTACAAACCATAATTTTAAAAGGGTTGGAAGATGCCCTTTTATAACAGGGATACACATATATGGACTTAAGTGTGGGCGTCTGTTATAGAATTCAACACAGGCATGAGTCCATTTATGGTGGGGAATTTTTAGTTTCAGCCAGCTCCACACCAATCAGGCATTCTCTCAACTGATCTATGGCTCCAATAATATTGCTATACTTTCAATATAAAATAATTGGCTATAAACTTCTTAAAATCTTGGGTTTATGTCTTACATTTCATAAATATTTGTTATCTCTAAATATTCCTTGAAAGTGTGCCTAGAAGGTAGTACTTTTTTATTCAGTAAGTGTCAGGCATCCTGAATCTTCTATTCTCCAGTCTTGTAATCACTGGTGCACTGAAGAAGACTGACAAAGGGGAGCGCTCATAGTTAAAGGGCCCCATGTCCACTAAGATGTCTATATCACAAAAGTACCACACTTTAGAGAAGACACCTGGTGCTGTTTTAGATTCACTGGTCATGACAGTGTACGCCTGGGCTCTAGTTTCTGCTCTGTGATGTAGAAAGGTGGTGGTGATAAGGAAGGTTTTGGCAAGCTTGGATCCAAACTCCAGCTCTGCCATCTTTAAATCATGTCTTTGGTAGGTTATTTGACTTTCCTAAGTCTTTGATTTCTCATATATAATATGGTAAAACTACCACTTATCTCAAAGGTATAACCAGGTACATAAAATGTTGTGATAAGTAGAATTTTAAGATGGTTCCTATCACCTTTACTTCCAGGTGTTACTTTCATGATCATGTAACTTTACATGGCAGAAGGGAAATTATCCAAATTTGCCTAATTTAATCACATGAACCCTTAACAAGCGATGAGTTTTCTCTGGCTGAGAACAGAAGAGGAAGGCAGAGAGATATGAGGTGCAGAAAGGATTCTAAGCACTGTTGTCGGCTTTGAAGATGGAAGTGCTCTGTGTGAATATGAGCGGCTTCTAAAAGCTGAGAGCAGCCTCTGGCTGACAGCCAGCAAGAAAACAGGGACCTGGCCTATGATTTCAAGGAAATGAATTCTACCAACATCAGCAATGAGTCTGGAAGCAGACTGTTTCCCCAGCGTCTCCAAATAAGAGCCCAAGCCGGCCAAGATTTTACCCTTTCAGGCCCTAAGCAGAGAATCCAGATAAGCTTGCCCAGACTTCTGACCTAAGGCATAAACGGATGTTGTGTTAATTAATAAGTATTGTTTTCCTGTGCCTCCCACCAAAAAAATCTTATGTTGAAGCCCTAACCCCTGATGTGACTACATTTGGAGATAAAACTTTCAGGAGATAAAGTTATATGAGGCCATAAGAGTGGGGCTTTAATCTAAAAGGACTGGTGGCCTTATAACAAGAGGGAGAGGGAGGGAGGAAGGGAGATCTCTTTCCATGTGCACACAGGCTAGTAGTCCCTCCAGAATTATAAGGAAGTAAATTCCTGTTAAGCCACACAGTCTGTTATAATCTGTTATTGAAGCCTGACAGACAGATACTGGGGGCAAGGAGGACTTGTCAGAGGTAGTGCTTGAGCTGAAGCATGAAGAATAGGAAGGATTTTGTGTTTCCTGGTGGTGAGATACATGGTCTTTCCAGGCAAAGGAAACACGCAACAAGGCACAGAAATTTCAGGTAGCAGCATCCATCCAAGCTGTTGGAGCACAAGGTACTTGGAGGAGGAGTGGGAGAGAAGGCTAGAAAAGCAAGCTGAGGCCAGACACTGAGGCTTCACATCAAAGGCCAAAGACTTAACCTAAAGGATCAAGTTCAGTGGGATGGTACCAAAGGTTCTTAAGTATTGGGAAGTATAGAATAGTATCCATTTTCAAAGGACCACTCTTGTGGCTGCGTAAGAGGACAGACTGATATAAAGTGGAGAATAATTTAGCTCTGACGTTCACATTGTGCCTCATGAAACCCATGGGTCCTAGAAGTCAAGGGTCACCATAAAAATGGAGAAGGAGGCTAAGTGGGCAGGTTCCTGGGACCCCATGCCCACTTTAATCACAGCAGTTCTGTGGCCCTAGCCTCAACCTGGAATCTTTGTTACACTCAGGACAACCAGCCTATAATATTTTACTTCAAAGACTACTGAAAAAGTGGGTCATCTGTAGGTCAAGGACACTACCCTCAAAGCCTTCCAATTGTGGTGAAAAAGTCAGAGAATTATCAAGAATTCCCAGAAAAATATATCTGGACTCCTGCCAGGAAGAAGACAGAACTAGTACCATGTGAATGGGCCCAACCTAGATTGGGGGTCATGCCAAAGCCCTAGTCTTTCATGGCTCTTAACATAGTCTAAGACTACACCTAGACAAGTGATTCTGTGTGGAAACAAAATTGTAAAATAATTTTCATGCCACAGGGATCTACTCTTATCTGATATATTTTTACCTCAAAATATCAGGTTGTGACCTGCAATAGGAAAATAATATAGAGAAAACAAAAATTACTATAAGCTAACCTTCTGGTTTACAGAAAATATGTTATCATTTAGGAATGAGCTTTAAAAATCTCATAGCAATTTTTCCCAACTGTGCTCATATAGCAGAACTAAAGAGTATTTTAAGATTGCAAAGTAAGAACTTTATGCCCAGCAGAGGGCAGTGTAGCTCTCCACAAAGCCCTTATGAGCACAACAGAGAATGGTGAGCATACAAGGGGCTGAAATATTCTAATCCATTAAAACTATTTTGTGTCTGTCTAGTGACTTTACTTTTCTAAAACATGTCAGATATATTGCTTAACAGTTATTCTTGAAAAGGTAGCACAAAGATGAGCTATTAAAGTCTTGTAGTAATTAAAAAACTCCCTGGAAAAATTTAGCTCCCTACAAATAAAAAAATGATATGATCATTTCTGGGAGGGCTGAGGTTTGTGTTGTCTTCACTATTTAAAACAACTGCCTTTTTGTTTCCTAAAACTTAAAAGCTAGCTTTTTTCTTTTTCTTTTTTTTCTTTTACAGAGAGAGGAGAAATACTGATCAGTTGCCTCCTGTATGTACCCAACCTAGGTTTGTGTCCTGGCTAGGAACAGAACCAGCAGCCTTTCAGTGAACAGGATGATGCACCAACCAGCTGAGCCACACTGGCCAGGGCTAAATAAGCTGGCCTTTAAAAGAACCTAATATCCCATCGTTTTTTGTTGTATTTTTTTTTTTACATTCTTTTTTAACTTACACTGTACACAGCCTTTTATTATAGAGAGTTTCCTATGGAAATAGGCAGTTCAGAGTGGTTCTCAAGTGAGGTTTATTCTAACAGGTAGCTGACATCCTAATGATGTATTCTGATTATTTTTTTCCTTCTAACAATAATGTGCTAATTCTAGCTTTGAACAGATTTAGAAACTACCATTATGGTCTTGACAACCATTGATGAACACCATTCATGTTCTTCATAAGAACAGGTTTTAAATACAATTTTAGCTTTATATGATATACACTATTACTTTTAAAACATGAAGGTAAGATCTATACAAAATTCACATTTTTTACCTACTAATATTTGTCCTCCATATATAGGCACTTGACTCAAATCAAGACACTGGCAATCAATTATCATTTTGTTGTTATTTTCATAAATTCCAGTGCTTCAAAATTTCTCAGCAATAAATTTATAATGGAAAATTTTGAAGAAATCCAGATTCAAGTTTCCTGATAATCTGGACCAGAATGCCCAATCCATCATTCATACTTATTGTTTATTGCAAATATACAGACAAAGATGTGCAAAGTTACCAATAATTATAAAGAGACTAATCATTAAATTAATAAACAGTCCTGGGAGATTACCACAAACCACAAAGAGATATACTTGGTATTCTAGATTCCTAAGAAATCTGAAGGACAGCAAACAAATTAAACAATTCTAAATTATGGCCCAATTAGCTCAAACTTTACAGGAAGACAGACTAGCTTTATTTTTTATTTATTTCTTCTAAAAGAATGTAACAGATCTGCAACTTAGCAACCAAGCAACAGAACTTGTAAGAGATTTGCACTGTTTGAGAAAGTATTGCCAAAGAGTAGAAATTCCTAATGTGGTTGTAGTTTTCAAAATATTACCTCCAGAAGTGCAGTTCAAATCCTTCACATTTTTCTTTGCATTTTAAACAGGGGGCTCCAAATCCTTGCTCATGACCTAAGCCCATCTGTTAAAAAGAAAACAATGTGGATTTATTATTACACATTTTAAAAATCTAAAAAACTCAATAAATTACACTTTCAATTCCACTCACCGCTCCTGTTTAAAAAACTTTCAAACAAATCTTTTATGAGTATTACACTGTTTAGTCAATGATGACACCCAAGTATGTATATGGGGACTCCAAGTACATACGTAACATACTTTGTATTCTTATTGCTTTTTTCAAAAAAAGAAAAGCATCAGAATAAAATTATATAGAATATTGCAATTTGCAAAAAGTCATGAATTGGTATCTTTGGCCACTACATGCCCTGTATACAATATGTACAGGGAGCTTAGAAAGTAAGGTTGGCCCCAAATGACCTATTTTGTGTAAAATATTTTAGGCAGTACAATACAAATATTACTTATATTATGATAAATATAAGAATAGCAACAACAAACATATATTGGATGCCATGGAATTGAGATAAGTATGTATACCCTCATAAAATGCTTATAAAGTAGACAACATTATTCTCAATTTTAGAGATGAACAACTAAATTTCAGAGATGTTATGGAACTTGTTTAAGATCAAAGTGTTAATAAGCCCAGGTCTGGCTAACTCTGAGGCATGTGCTTTTATGCCAGGGTGGGAGTAGGGGAATTACAATTGCCCTTATTATAACAAAAGAATATTTTTCTTTACCATATTAAACAATAATTCTCAGGAACTTCTTGACACATGACCTGAGTGCTGAATGGGGGAGGAGGAGATGAGGGAAGGACACAAGAAGGCAATGGAAGCTCTTTTACCCAACTATTGATAGAATAGTAAAAAAGATCAACCAGCTTTGTATTAGCACATTGGCCAAAAAAAATAGCTTATTTTGTGTTTTAAATACCACATTAGTGACTACTGAAAAAAATCATTATCTGCTAGTGCCTGGAGAAATATTTCAAGACAGACATGCAACAGATTTTTTTCAATGGCACCATTTTGTAATGCTACCAAATTGTGTTTGTCACTAAGCATTCAAAATCACATTATAACTTGTTCCTTGAAAGATCAGCCCAGCCATGTCCTGAAGTTTAATAATTTTTTTTTTTTCACATAAAGAGAGCACTTCCTTTTTTCTGAAGAAAAATACCACATCCTCTTACCATAACTAAGGGCATATTCAAAACCAGCTAGTCCACCCAGCTGCTTGGGAGAACCCAGGTTATTTTAAGTAAGACCATCTCAAACATGCTTTCCCATGGTGAAAAAAAGCTGTCCAACATTAACTAAACTTCATCACCTTTGCCACGTCTACATTATCAATTTTCAAAAGAATAATCATTCTCCAAATTGTATATTTAACTTAAACACTAGAATACACTTTTTTTTTCTCTTGAGAAATCAAATCGTTTCCTTATCACAGATGATTATTGTTTGCAGTACAGAAATAAAATGGGCTAAGCAAAAGCCAGAGATGACTAATTCGAGTTTTCTGGTCTTTTATAAATGCACTAGAGGCCCGGTGCATGAAATTCATCCCCTGGGGGAGAGGGGTTCTCTCAGCCTGGCCTGCACCCTGTCGCAGTCCAGGAGCCCTTGGGGGATGTCCGACTGACGGACATCCTTAGCGCTGCCGCGGAGGTGGGAGCGGCTCCCGCCACCGCCACTGTGCTCACCAGCTGTGAGCCTGGCTTCTGGATAAACAGTGCTCCACCTGTGGGAGCACACTGACCACCAGGGTGCAGCTCCTGCATTGAGCGTCTGCTCCCAGGTGGTCAGTGCATGTCATAGCGACAGGTTGTTCCACCGTTCAGTTGATTTGCATATTAGCCTTTTATTAGGATAATTAAAGTGTTTTCTCCATCACAATACTCATAATAAAATGAATAGCTAATCTACAAAGGTGTATTCTTTTTCAAGCCCTTTCTAGTTTTCCATTAGGAAAGTTAACAATCCTGAATTCACCTGGTATATGGAATTGCTTCCTACTGTGTTCCATGCATCATCTGCTAAACTCTGATCCTAAATGAAAATTAAGATTACATTATTAAGGCTTAATCACATAACTCGCTTAAATCAACTACTTTAAAACTCTCTGATGTATAATTCACAGCAAGAAATATATGTTATCTCATGACACAGAACTTACATACACACATACAAACTCATGTGTGTATAAGTATGTGCAAATCCTGAAACAAATAACTGAGACTCAGTGTGCTTCTGCCTTTAAGTGAAATGGGCACTAAACAAATTTTTGCCTGTTTTTAAATCTGAATCCCCTGGTCTGAGCAACACTGGGCTTAATAAAATACTACAAACATACTGAAAAAATACCATTATATTTTTTTATTTCTGGATGAAACTTATAAGGTCAGCTAATACCACTAATAGAACCTCAAATAGCAGACATTTTATACTAAGTAACTCACTGCTGATCTACAAAATCAGCCTTGGAAAAGAACAAGTTGTTTCTTTCCTAACTGCTTTTTATCTTCTTAAAATAGTTGTCAAAGTTTTATTAGAATTATTAAAACTGGTAGTATTCCATGAATATCTGCTCTTTTAAAGTGCCCCACACATTTCTGTTGCTGAACAGGCCTAGGCTTTCCCTAATATAGGAGATCAGGAAGCTAAAATCCAGAGGAGGTGACCCGCTCGTGGTCACACAGCCAACAGCAGGTTAACCGAAAACTGGACGTCTGGCTCATGCTCCAGGGCTGAGGGGTAGACCTCTATAGAGTGCCCAATAGGAGCCCTTCAGTCTTCTGAAGAGATGATGTCCTGGCTCACTTTGGTTTCAAGGAAAAGGACTACAAACCTCCAAAGCCTCCTGCGACCCTCTAAGGAAGAAGACTTTCAGAGAGCTTTCAAAGGAAGATTTGGATCTGTCAGGAAGTAGGGACAGCTCTTTTGAACAAGTGATGCTTGAATTGTGATTTTCTTAAAAATGGGAAGAATCTAAGTCAGCAAAGAGGAGGAAGAAGTTCATTCAAGGCAGAGGGGACACCATATGGGAAGGCCTGTGGCAGAAGGAGGCCTGGTAGAAGCAAAAGACATCTTCGAACATGAGAGGTGACAGGGCTAGCCTTGGGTAGGCAGCGTGGGTGTTTCCTCCCTTTCCTTTTCCTTTTCCCAAGGAAGAAATAAATGTTCTCAAGTAGTTGGTACCAAGTCTTGGGCTGCCAGGTTTAACAGTGAAAAAGATATTCCTAGACAGGATGAGACTGTAAGGGAGAAGTGCTCCCAAAACCCAGGCAACTGGGCTGAGTGGGGGAGGACAAGAGCCCCTCTCATCTCTGCTCCCCACACCTCAGAGGGGCCACCCTCAGGGACAGTAGGAGACCTGACTGAGAAAGGCAGTAACTTGAGGAAATGGCTCTATTGCCTGCCCTGGAAAGCTCAGAAAGCATTGCTCCAGTGTTCTTCCATCCCTGTTCGCCTGACTGGAAGGCCAAATTCATCTCCATTTAGGCTCCTTCCAGCACAGTTGTGACCTCCTAAAACAAGTATTACCTCCCTACATTTCATTTTTTTCAAACGCTCAAACACAAGGAGTAAGGGGACTCTGAAAATATCCGAGAGAACAAGTACATGAAAGAGAGTGGAATGAGGTCGTGGCAATATGATACACTCTCTCCTACGATAACTCAACGGAAACAGTTCTAATTTAAAATAAACACCCAAACAAAAAACACACCTCATTTCCAAAACCAGTTAGTAGCTAAAGCAACTAGAGAGAGTTTCAGACTGAAAATGCACTTATTTTGGGGGGAGTTTCATTTTGAGAAATTATTTTACAGCTATAAATATCTATATATATAAAGAGCCAGGGGCCATCACAACCGAACCAACGACCGAACAGACAACCAAACAGGCTGATAGGGGTGACAAGGCTGGCAGGGGGGTTAGAGAGGGATGGCCAAACAACTAAGCACCAGGCTGCGTGGGGCGACCAGGGTGGCAGGGGGGCGGGGCAACGAGGGGTGACCAGGCCAGCAGGGGGGGACAGTTAGGGGCGACCAGGCTGGCAGAGAGGGGCAGTAAGGGGTGACCAGGCTGGCAGGGGGGCAGTTAGGGGTGAACAGGCCGGTAGGGGGGAGGTAGTTGGGGGCAACCAGGTTGGCAGGGGGGGCAATTGGGGCAACCAGGCCGGCAAGCAGAGGCAGTTAGGGGTGATCAGGCAGGCAGGCAGGTGAGCAGTTAGGAGCCACAGGTCCCAGATTGTGAGAGGGATGTCCAACTGCCAGTTTAGCCCCGTGGGGTCCCAGATTGGAGAGGGTGCAGGCTGGGCTGAGGGGGAACCCCCCTGTGCATGAATTTTGTGCATGGGGCCTCTAGTATAGCTGTAAAACTTAAACCTAATTGACAGTCAGCACTGAAGATCTCTAACTAATGCCACATTACTGGGTGGGAATTTCTTCCATATGCTTACCCTCTTTATCAACCTGTGAGGATAAAAAACCCACAGTGCCACTCAAACAACAAAGATAAGTGGTTCACCAGCTAGTGTTTTCTCTGTTTAGTAGACTGCATGTTCCAGACTGAATTATAACCAGAGTGCTATTATGTTCTCTCATCCAGTTAAACCCAATGTATATAACATTGCACCAGAGAAGACATGGATCTACTAGAGGGAGGCAAATTTCTTCTGCTTCTCTTCCCACCCCAATTTAGGCATCTGTATTCTCCCCTTCACAAGTCAAGCACATATCAGATAAAGGGAATGTACTAGTATTAACTCTATAATAAAATGTGCTTCAGAACCACAGCTGCCCCAGGCACAGTTTCTCAAGGCTGAATCCAATATCTTTCAGGGCCAAGGGTCACAGGAGCTGGGATTCCCTAACTCTTCCTAGTCTCAGTTCAAGATCTGAAACCTCCCCTGCTCCAAGAGTTCAGGTAATTTCTCTCCCTCCTTCATGCTGTGTTCAGGATTCCCTCACTATACCTCCTCCCTTCTCTCTACTCTCAACAAACACCATACCCTCTGGGTAGGGCTCTTCTCCTTTCCTCAAGAGCCATAACTGTTCCTCTTGGACATCTAGATCATGTAGGTTAGTTCCTGCCCAGGTGCCTGGGTTCGAGAATTTTTGGTGAGGGGTAAGAACAGGAAAGGTATGTGGGGGGGGGGGGGGGTTGGTGGAGAGCCCAGAAAGCTCCTCAGCTAAGGCACCCTGACTGTTAAGAAAGTGAAATGATAAAGAATTACATGGCAATATATCAATTATGTCTCAATTTTAAAAATTACATGGTTATAGATACTAGAGAACTAAAGAAACAGAGAACTATAGGAATGTAGAAGGATCACTGGAGGAGAGTCGGAAAAACTGGGATCTGGTAGATCTGGTCACAAGGTGTCAATGTCAAGTTTTAGTGATTTTAGGTGTCTTCCCTTCCACCCCCAACACCCCACCCCGGGCTTCATCTATGACTAATCAACTAGATGAACTTGAAGACAACTCTTAATTCTATAATTATGACTGCAAATTATGTTTTATATTAACTTTATCTTAGTTTGTTATTCAATATGGTCATCTGCTCAATGTTTTAAACACTAAATAGAAAATAATTATTTGAGAAAGCAACTATATTATTGGCTCTTATAAATCAGAATTGTCTGAACTTAGTTCGGAAGAATAGTTCATAAAAGTACACATAGAAAACAAAAAACTTTAAGTTTTAAGGGATAAGACTCAGTTCTGTTGCATGTAATTATTTCAACAGCAAATATGATATGGTATTCCCTGCAGAAGCGACACTTGGTGACAAGTCCCAAAGCTGTCTATTTCATTTAATTTTAGTAACACATTCTGGATAGCATCAATACAAGGATATAACAGATTAAGATATCTTCTTCAGTTCCAAAGAAAGCAGATCTTTTTGATTGACTATATTTGTAAAAACTATAGTCAGACTTTGAGAATACCTACCAAGTTCCTTTGAAAATATAAAAACAACCACAATATTTATCCTGAAACACAAGTCATAGAAAAATATGTTTTTTCTATGTGCTTTTTCTATGTGCCTTAACTATAGGCTCCAGATACCAAACTTATTTCCCTCTGATCTGTGCCTCCAAATACCCTCTTATCCCCTGCTTATATTAGAATAAGAAATGGGAATGTAAATTTCTCCATATTCATAATTTCAGGCGACCCTTCTGACCCAGAAAAAGGTATTGCATATCAGATGGAGGGAAAAAATAAATAAATAAAAGAAGGGTGGGGAAGATATAATGTTTCAAACATAGTTTGAGTGATTTGAAGACCATTTGAATCTGGAAGATATTATGCAGTATTCAGGGTGAGATCATCTGATCATGCTGTTTTCATAACCTAATTTTCTTCTGGAGCAAGGAAACATGTCATTACAAAAAAGGGTAGTGTTACTAAGACTTCTTTAATAATCTTGAAATGAAGCTGACCAAAGTAGATTGTATGAAATATACATATATATCCCCCTTCCTTTGTCTGTCTGTATGTATATGTACATGTCTATTTATCTACCTATCTTATATGTATACTAGAGGCCCAATGCATGAAATTCATGAAAGAGTAGGCCTTCCTTCCCCCAGCTACCCCTAACTGCCCCCCGCTGCCAGCCAGTTCACCCCCAACTGCCCTTCCTGCTGGCCTGGTCACCCCTAACTGCCCCTCCTGCTGGCCTGGTTACCCCCAACTGCTCCCTCTGCCAACCTAGTTGCCCCTCACTGCCCCCCTGCTAGCCTAATCGCCCTCAACTGCCTCCCCTACCGGCCTAGTCACCCCCAACTGCACCCCCCGCCTCGGGCCTGGTCACCCCTAACTGGCCCCCGCCAGCCTGGTTGCCTCTTACTGCCTCCCTGCCGGCCTGGTCACCCCTAACTGCCCCCCCTGCCAGCCTGGTTGCTCCACGCAGCCTGCTTGTTCAGTCGTTTGGTCATTCCTCACTAACTCCCCTGCCAGTCTGGTCGTAGGCATGACAGTCAATTTGCATATTACCGTTTTATTATATAGGATGTTTTTTGGGAAACTATTGATACTTGGTCCTTTGTTGGGTACAAAGAAATGTTAATTTAAAGTTTAGTATTTTAGGTATATTATTAGATTTACTGTTTTCCTTTTCATAATTTGCAAATTACTTTGATTTCAATTTTTATGATAAAAGTAACCATTTATAAATAATCATTTCCCATACTAATTAGAGTACCTACCAAAGCTATATTAATTGGGTTCTCTAGAGAGGGGGCATTTGATTTAACATGACCAGATATTCTGGTCTAGTATAGGGAACAGGTATATTTTCCTAAACAGAATCTTCTTCAGAGTTTTTGTGGTAAATTGCAAATATGGCCACAATTTTTTTACAGTACTTCCTATTAAGAAATGAAGTCTATTTTCCTACCTTGTGAATTTGGGCTGCCAATGGATTGATGAAAGTAGTGTTATGTGTACTCTAAGCTTGGACCTCAGGAGACCTTTTTGCTTCTAACTACTTTCTTGGAACCCAGCTGCTGCCATTTGAAGTAGCCCAGCTCAGGCTGCTGGAGGATGACAGCCCCCATGGAACAGATGAAACATCGCAGCTGAGGCTCCTCTAGACCGTCTGTCCCAAGGTGCCTGCAGATGTAGTGAGCCAGCTGAACTCAGCACAGGGTGCTAAAATGCAGAAGCATGAGTGGAATATCATGATCAGAAACTACAAAATAAACAGTTATAACAAGCCACTATGTTTAAGGGTGATTTTCTTAGGCAACAAATCATAACTTACACTCCTGCTAACTACTGGGATGCAAGTGAGGTATGGAAAGGGTTTACCCTCATAGCCCTCTGTACATATGAAAGAATAAAGAGTCAGGATACTGTAGCTTCCTTGATATCATTGTTCATTCCAGAACGGCCCCTCTCTCTAATACAGTCAAATCTAATTTTGATTTGCAGTTATTCCATCAAGATGAAGGGAAATTATAATTAATTTGCAACTAAAATTTGATCCTAGTTGTCAAAAGGTGGTATAGGAATGTTTTGAAAGTTGTCTGTTTCCTCTAAATCGTTAGACAAATCTAAAATGACGTCTATGTGCCTTTCATGCCGAGAAGTCCTTGGGCTATAGTCTGAATATAGGACAAAAAGCGTATGAAATCAAACCACTTCTCTAATAGAAGAAAAATCAAGAGATGGGTCAAAAATTAGTTAAGAGTCTTATGTTTACACACCACATGTAAACACAATTCATTTTTTGCAGGGAAAGGGATGGTGTGAAAAGGCCTGGCAGTAAGTAAATAATTTAAGGCATCTGGCAGGAGTGTTCCTGCGTCTCTCCCCTCCTTTTCTCCATTTACTCAAGACCCTTATTTGTGCTTAAAAATTTTGTTTTTGTTCTAAATGCCCCTGGGTGTCATTCCTGAGCAAAAGTGGGTAATGAGATTGTTTGTTGGATGCTCCCTACCCCAACCCTTGTTTTCTGTGCCTTCTCTTCATTGGGTTTTACTCCCCAGGTCCCTTGGATCCTCCGACTCCCCTGGGTAGCCTCCTCGAATGGATCTCTCAGCCAGTGCCCCAAGCCTTTCCCTTCATTCTCTGCTCTGTGAGAAACATCTGTACAGTAAAACCTCGATATAAAGGACTAATTCCGGTGAGGGGGTGTGTCTGTTAAAGTTAAAAGTCCATAATATAATAAAGTGGGTTTTCCAAATGCATATGTTAAAAAGTTAACAAATTAGTTTACCAATTTTTACTTATGTAGACATGTTTGCATAATTAAAATTTGGAACAGACTGTGGAATCTCAGAGCGAAGTCGAAAGCCCACTGTATAATAAAGTATGTGTTCCAAATACCTTATGTTAAAAAATTGACAAATTAGTTAGTTTACCTGTCTCTATGTAGACATGTTTGTGTAATTAAAGTTAAGTATGTATGAAAAGTTTAATTTTACAGAAAAGTTTTCTATATGTATTACTATAATTTTAAGTTTATACTGAATAGCTCTAGTAAATGCGTGCATTCACCAGTTACCATGAGTAAACAAATGAGCATGGCTGGGGCGTGGCTTAGTGCACATGGGAACAAGGGCTGGCAGGTGTTAAAACTGCTGCAGAAAGTCACCAAGTGACAACAGAACCAGTTACTGTGGGTGATTCGATATAATCGTGTGATGTAATCACGTGCTAATCTTCTGTCAAACATTGTTTACAAGCAGTGACACTTGAATTTAAATATGTAGACTATAGTTGTATATATGTAATATTTATATTGGCAAAATTACTACAGTGTTTTTCCCAACATGGGATCTATTTGCTAAAATTTGTTAAAAATAAACTGAATTAATAACAAAAAATAGCCGGTTAATTTCATTATAAACAAATGTTGGTTAAAATCATTTTTAAATTAACAGGGTGTTAATTTTCACGTATGACACATGGACCGGAAATTTTGCCCATTTAATCCAGGTCCGCAAAATTGAGGGTTTACTGCACTATTTTCTTTTCTTGCATGTGCTCTGATTAGATATTTAGGGAATTAGTGCCAATAAGTCACATGATTGTACAGTCACCCTCCCCTTGCCCTCACCCATCTGTTACAACAGGTTACTCCTAAAAAATACTACAGTGGAGCCTTGACTTACGCATGTCCCGACTAACGAGTTTTTTGAGATACCAGCTATTGAGAGAGTAATTTGAGTTAACGAGCTCCTTAACAAGCTCCTTAACGAGCTCGGTCTCGGAACGAATTAAACTCGTAAGTCAAGGCCCCACTGTACTACAGCCCTTAGGGCTGGCACAAATGGTGGCAATATTCAAGTGTTGGGTTACACAGAATCTACACTAATAAAAGAGAAACATGCAAATTGGTGTCACTCCATTACACCCACTAGACAATTGGATGAGTATGCAAATTAACCCAACAAAGATGGTGGTTAATTTGCATACACAGGCACTGAGCAAAGACTGAAGGCTCCGGCCAGACTGAAGACTGAAGACTGCAGTAGAGAAGCCAAGTCTCACTGTGGCTGGACCAAAGGCCTGAGTCCCGGATGCCGGAGGAAAATCGGTGCCAGCAGCCAGGGGAAGGAAGGCCTAGTGCACGTATCTTCATGCAACGGGCTTCTAGTCTATAATAAGAAAAGCTTAATATGCTAATTAGACTGGGCGTCCTTCTGGACAACCTTTGGGATGAAACCGGGGCTGCGAGGGAAGTCCGGGTCCCGGTTGCCTGCCAGCAGCCATGACCAGGCAGGCAGGCAGGTGAGCGATTAGGAGCCAGTGGTCCAGGATTGTAAGAGGGATGTCTGACTGCTGATTTAGGCCCAATCCTGAGGGTCCCGGATTGGAGAGAGGCAGGCTGAGCTGAGGGGACCCACCCCTCCCATGCACAAATTTCGTGCACCAGGCTTCTAATGTTGTCATAAAATGTTTGATAATATATTCAGGTGCCTATTGAATGGTTTAAAGATCTATGAAGGGTTTTCCTCCCTGTACATTGGATTTCTCAATAATGATTATGATACATCTGTTTACTGTCTATGCAGACACTATACTTTGTGCTTTAAAACAGCGGTCGTCAACCTTTCGAACCTCACGGACCACCGGTTGGCAACCGCTGCTTCAAAGGTTTCCTTAAACCAGCGGTCACCAACCTTTTGGACCTCATGGACCACCGGTTGGTGACCGTTACTTTAAAATATTCATCTCCATTATCCTTAAACCCCGGAAAGATAGGTGGCTGTAACCCATTTTCAGATAAGGATCCTGAAGTTTAGATGGTTAAGTAACTTTGCCAAATCCACACAGTAAGTTCCAGGGCTAAGAACTGAACGCAGGATTCTAAGGCTGATAATCAGTCTTGCTGCAATGCCCTCCTGCGCTCCAACCTTTTGCTTAAGGTATCCAATGATCTAAGGAAGATGAAAGATTTGTGGAGTCAACATGGTCCGGACCCAAAAGGGGAGCCAAGCACAGCCTACATCAGCTAAACCTCAGTGTGACATTTCCTCCTCTACCTCAAGCGATGACACAATGTATTAAAAAAGAATCAAAAGTAGGATAGATCCTAAACTGTAGGTTTGGCTCCTATGCTAGCTCAGTGACTTCCATAATTCAAACCCATGACCTGGAAAAATGAGTAATTACTGCTGACCATGTACCTTGGCTTTACAGTAGAAGAATCAAAACTAAAAAGGTAATAGTATGAATAGCACGAGTTTACCGACTTTTCACAGCCATGTTCTTTCGGTTCATGTTATGTATTCTTCCTGAAATGACTTTTTTCTTTTTTTTTTTGCCCAATGAAATGGAATTTTTCCTATGAATGTTGTTTCTGCCATAAAATACTCCCAACCCACATAATTACAATTATTTACTTCTGCTTCTGAGACTTCATAATAGTGGTCTATATTCCTATTATTGCAGCACTACAAAAAGTGTGGCAGTCCATGAGACACATAAGCAAACTGAGAGTAAGCAATTAGCAAATATTAAGCGACTTGATGCACTTAATAATTTTTTTAATTGGCCTTGCATTTGTCTTTTTTTAGTAATTTATTTCATTTTTTTCATTTATTTTATTTTACCCAGCATCGTAGTTAATTCACACACCTACCTTGCCCACTAGCTAGCTTGCCAGCCTGCGTTTTTTAAAATCTGCCCAAGCTGACACCACAGTGTTTTGGGGATACGAGCTCAAAAGGTAATATAGATAAAAACTGAGTTAAGATTTTTCTGTAGTCTTACATTTAAACTGCCCTCTTAATAATCTCTATGAAACACAAAAGGTAACTTTCTCTTGTTTAGCCCCAACTGTTTTTACTGTAGGCCAATACCAGTAAAGGGAGGCAGTTTCTTTCCTTCACTTTGTGACTCATTCTATCATGGCTTCCATGGTGCTACTGAGAGAAACAAAAATCCACATAATATCTGCATGATCATTTTTCAATGAAACATGATATCACTTTATCTTCAAAGAAAGCAAGGGCAAGTTCACTGTGGCTACAGACTTATTAGTAGACTCATCACCAAGGAATTTGTCTGAGGCTTTCAATCTTCTTTGCTGGTCAGATAAAAAGCTGTGCAATGGACACACAGAATCCTTTTTGAAATATTGCGTGGTGGTCAGAATGTCATTATAATAAACACAAGATGAATCATTCATGTTTTTAGGATGACTCAGCATTTCAGAGATTAATCATCCTATATAATAAAAAGGTAATACGCAAATTATACATCACTCCAACACACAAGTTGGCTGCCACAAGATGTCCAGCAGGGGAGGGCAGCTGTGGGCAATCAGGCCAGCAGGGGAGGGCAGTTGTGGGCAGTCAGGCCTACAGAGGAGGGCAGTTAGGGGTGACCAGGCCTGCAGGGGAGGGCAGTTGGGGGCGACCAGGCCTGCAGGGAAGGGCAGTTGGGGGCAACCAGGCTGGCAGGGGAGTGGTTAGGGGGTGATCAGGTTGGCAGGCAGAAGGGGTTAGGGGCAATTAGGCAAGCAGGCAGGTGAGCAGTTGGGAACCAGCAGTCCAGGATTGTGAGAGGGATCCCAGGTTGGAGAGGGTGCAGGCTGGGCTGAGGGATGGACACATGGAAACACACACACCTGTGCATGAATTTCATGCACCGGGCCTCTAGTATATACATAATAGTAGTCTTACCGTCAGCAAATGAGATCCCAGCAATTCTCATTGCTGCCTTCTCATACAGCTCCTTCCTTTAAGCTTTGCTCAAACCTGAGCAGCCCCTAATTCTTTCTGTTGTTGTTGTTTTGATATATTTTTATTGATTTCAGAAAAGAAAGGAGAGGGAGAGAGATAGAAACATCAATGATGAGAGAGAATCATTGATCGGTTGCCTCCTGCACAACCCCTGCTGGGGATCGAGCCTGCAACCTAGGCATGTGCCCTTGACTGGAATCGAACCTGGGACCCTTCAGTCCACAGGCTGACACTCTATCCACTGAGCCAAACCAACTAGGGCAGCCCCCAATTCTTAGCAGACTACCTAAGGATCAGAGAAATTAGTAACTTAAACTACGCTCTTATCCTTTTTTAATATATCTGAAATAAAGGTAGGAATACCTGGATTCAACCAATTTTTATAGGTATATACTGAGTGTGACAGAAACATGAAAATATGTCCACAGCACTGCTTCCAACGGTAGCTAGTGAGTTTCTTGTAGATTTTTCCTCTACCACCTTCTGCTCTTTCCTAACATTTTTGACAATCTACACTAATAAAAGAGAAAAATGGTAATTGGCGTACGGCGATACCTTTTTCATTGGCTAATCAGGGCTATATGCAAATTAACTGCCAACTAAGATTGGCAGTTAACTGCCAACAAGATGGCGGCTAATTTGCATATGTAGGCACAATGCAGGGAGGCGAAAGGGAAAGCAGGAAGAAGCCCCCTGCCACTGACAGTGATCGGAAACCCAGGGGGGAGCTAAGAGCTGGGGGGCAGGGCAAAGGCGGCCCTAGGGCCGCCTTTGCCCTGCCCCCCAGCCATGATCAGAGAATCAGGCGCCTTTGCCGCCCTGGCCAGTGATAGCAGGAAGTAGGGGTGGAGCCAGCGATGGGAGCTGGGCACGGTCGAAGCTGGCAGTCCCAGGAGCTAGGGGTCCCTTGCCTGGGCCTAAAGCGAAGCCCACGATCGCGGCACCCCCCGCTGCCACTGCAGGTCCCCGCTGCCTGGGCCGGACGCCTAGGCCAGAGGCGTTAGGCCTGGGCAGGGGCGGAGCCTGCAACCGCGGGGAGCTGGGGGTCCCCTGCCCAGGCCTGACACCTCTGCCGGAGGCCTCAGGCCTGGTCAAGGGGCCGATCCGGTGATTGGTGATCGGAGGGTGATGAGGGTCAACTCCTCTGGCCGAGGCATCAGGCCTGGGTGGGGGGCGGAGCCGGGGATTGGGGGGATATGATGGTCCCCTTGCCCAGGCCTGAAGCCTGGGTCAGAGGCGTCAGGCTTGGGCGGGGGGTGGAGCAAGCGATCAGAGGGAGATGGGGGTCCCCTGCCCAGGCATGATTCCTGGGCCAGAGGCCTCAGGCCTGGGCGGGGGCCAGAGCCAGTGATCGGGGGGAGATGGGGGTCCCCTGTCCAAGCCTGACACCTCTGGCGGAGGCGTCAGGCCTGGGCAAGGGGCCGATCAGGCGATCAGAGGGTGATGGGGGTCAACGCCTGAGGGCTCCCAGTATGTGAGAGGGGGCAGGCTGGGCTGAGGGACACTCTGCTCCCCCCCCCCCCGTGCACGAATTTCGTGCACCGGGCCCCTAGTGTATATAATAATTAAACAGGTTGGTTAAGAAAGAGGAAAGCAAATTGAAAAGTCATTATAGGGTCACAGCCTGAAGTTGCATTAGAAAATTATAGTTATACATACCCTTCTCTCTTTAATTCCCCATTATATAGTAGATCGAGTTGGGTAGATTGAGTGCTTTGAAAAAAACCAGTAAAACTACTCTAGATCTGACTGGAGCTGTAGAGCTGAAAAGCAAAATATCTAAATGTAATTCTCTATTTACAACACTTAAGACAGTTTTTTTAAAATTGTTCTTGTTGAGAGTATTACAGGTACCCCCTATCTCTCCCCGCACTGCTCCCCTCCAATCAGTTTCTGCCCCACTCAAGGCCTTCAACACCCTATTGTCTGTGTCCATAGGTAATGCATATATGCATATACTAGTAAGTTCTTTGGTCAATCTCTTCTCAGCCCCCCACCCCTTCCCTCTAAGATTCATCACTCTGTTCCATGTTTCCATGACTATGGTTCTATTTTATTCATGAGTTTATTTTGTTCATTAGATTCCTTATTTATTTTGATTTTTAGATACAATTATTGATATGTACTTATTGCCATTTTATTGTTCATATTTTTTATCTTTTTTTTCCTCCATCTTCTTACTAACTGCTTTTCTCTTGATGCTTTTAAGATTCTTTGTCTTTAACCTTTGGCATTTTTATATGACAAGAGGCCTGGTGCACGAATTTGTGCACCAGTAGGGTCCCTCGACCTGGCCAAAACCAGCTATCCAACATCTCCCAAGGGGTCCCAGATTGCGAGAGGGCACAGGCCAGGCCGAGGGACCCCACCAGTGCACGAAAGGGACCGAGGAGGGACTCAGGAGGTTGGCCAGCCAGGGAGGGACTACAGGAGGGCTCCAGGGCATGTCCAGCCCATCTCACTCATCCCGATTGGCTGGACCCAAGCAGCAAACTAATCTACCAGTTGGAGTGTCTGCCCCCTGGTGGTCAGTTCAGGTCATATCAAGAGATTGAGCAGCCTTAGCATATCATTAGCATATTACGCTTTGATTGGTTGAACGGCCAACCAGACGACCAGACACTTAGCATATTAGGCTTTTCTTATATAGGATGTGTCTTGGTGTGGGCCTTTTGGGGTTCCTCTTGTTTGGGACTCTCTGTGCTTCATGGACTTGCAAGTCTATTTCTTACAAGTTCTCTGTTATTTCCTCAAATAGGCTTTCAATGTCTTGCTCTCTCTTTTCTTCTTCTGGCACCCCCATAATGTAAATGTTGGTTTGCTTGAATTGTCCCAGGGGCTCCTTACACTTTCTTCATATTTGGATTTTTTTTTTCTTTTTGCTCTTCTGATTGGGTGTTTGTTGTTGTTTTTTGTCAGATTGGCAAAAAATATATTTTTGAGTGTGCTGCAGAAATTTAGTAATTAGTTTATGTGTGCCATGAGATGATAAAGATTGAAAATCACTGATATAGAGGTAAAAAGTGATGCGTGTCCTAAGAGTTACAGGACAGTGTCCTAAGAGTTACAAAAGAAAGAGATTTTGCATCTAGCTTTGGAACAAGAAGAAATATTTCATGGAAGTTGGTACATGGCGGGGGGGTGGGGGGGGGCAGTCTTGAGAGATGAGTAAGACTTAATATTTTAGATGGGTAAGTAAAGCCAAGCAGTAAGGTGATGGATGGTACACAGCTAATAGCCAGCTGAGATATAAATCCCCAATTCTACTTCATAGTATAGCATAATAAAACAAGAGGAACAGAAAACCTACTATAGTTTTATTCAAAAACAATATTCAGGGCAAGTTAGAGAAAGTGACTTTTCATATCCAATTAATGTAACGAATCACATCATTGGTTAGAAGAGAGAAAAGCCAAGCTGAGGACCACTTTACTTCCTTCTGTACTTGTTCTCAAAGACAGAGTAACTGCCTCAAAGCAAAGCCCTGGAAGTACCTTGCCCTGCCCTCCATTCTCCATGGCCTTGCCAATGATTCTTGCAGCAAGACAGGCTTCAAGCAGAAATCCAACTACAGATTTGATCATCAAGGTCACTACATACGTGCATTTTCCATTTCAATCAGGAGCCCCTAAAAGAAAATTCTCATTCTAATTTCTAACAGAAATAATATATGTGGTTCAGTACTCTTTCCAATTGGTTTCACTGTGATTTTTTTTTTTTGTTTAATGACAAAAGCTTTTAAAACAAGTTTGGATGCTAAGAAAGGGGATTTTTAGTGACTTATCTTTAAAATGCATCTCATCTTTTCTTTTAACCCTCACCCAAGAGTATGTTGTTGTTTTAAAATTAATTTGAGAGAGAGAGAGAAAGGGAGAGAGAGAACAAGAGCAAAATATTGATGTGAGAGAGAAACATTGATCAGTTGCCTCCCAACATGCCCAACCAGGATAGAACATGCCACCTCAGTATGTGCCCTGATCAGGAATCAAACCCACAACCTTTTGGTGTACGGAACGACATTCCAACCAACTGAGCCATCTGGCCAGGGTGCATCTCATCTTTTAAAAATAATAAAATAAAATAAAATAAAATAAAATAAAATAAAATAAAATAAAATAAAATAAACAAAGAGAACTAGAAAGAAATGCAAGATGTTAGGAAGAATCAAAAGATAGAAGTTAGAAGGCAGAATAAATAAAGTACAAAATTAAAATCCTTGCAGCAATTTCAGGCAGCATATGGGAATTACTGGAGTTCTGTTTCCTTTTAGCATGGTTCTCTTTCTCTCTGGTATGTTTTTAAAGGAAAGAAAAAAAGTGATTTTCATGGGAGAGTAACACAGAAACGAAAGAGGGAAACAGCTGGCTGTGGGCCATGCTTTACCATTCACCCCAAAATCAAACTCTGTTCCTGCTCTCCAAAAGCCATTGTTTTTCGCCAAGTAGACACAGGCTCTACTTACACAAAGTCAGTTATAATGAAGAGACTGAGACACAAGGAAGCGATACAAATGTATAATTCAGAAGATAGTGCAGAGATGTAAAAGTCAAATTCCATTCTAAAATGTTATTAAAACAAAAACTCTGCATAACCAAACTAGCTCCCACATCCTAGCAACAACTCAATCGCTTCAAATAAAACAAAACGTAGTAAAATCTAATTATGAAAAAGAATTTAATTATGAAAACCCCTTGTCTTTGTGATGGTGGGTTTTACCTGGTAATGAATCCAAATGTGTGCAAATGATAAATGGAAACCAACTTCTCCTTTTATAAACCAAGAATCCTAAAATAGGATCATTCACTTCATTTGTTGTAGAATAAAAACAACCCTCTTTAATTCTTATACAAAATATTAATGGAAAAAAATAACATCTTTCATCTACCTAGGGGAAATTCCTTATGAAAACAACAGTGTAAGGGTTTTAGAAGGGGAAAATGCCACATATCTTAAAACAGAAATCAAATTTAGTTTTATTTAAATAGTTGGTTGTGTCTTTGCTCCAACTTCTGACCTGGCTTTTTAAAAGTTACATGCAAACTATTACTGTTCTTGTATACCGAAGTAAAAGAGGAGACCTAAGGGTGCCCAGATAGGGTGAGAGGGCTTTGCCAGTAGATCAGAGATAATCTTGTAATGAGTCCTTCTGATGTGTTAGAAAACAATTTCTAAAGGGAATAAAAGCTTTTTTGTTTGCTTGCTTCTTTTGTTTGTTTTTAGATTATGACTAAGACTATAAAATGTATTCCTGGAATCTCTAACCTTTGGACTGGGAAACTTTTTGTGGAACCCACAGGATATTGATTCTTTCAAGAGTCCTACAAAGCCACAGAGAGGGTACAGTTAGCAGTCAAATTGGACATGTTTTAGATCTTTTAATAGTTTCCAATTGACTGATTGAGGACGAGGTAGTGAAACAAGGACTTGTTATTGTCATGCGATTATCTGTAAAAGTTTTACATTTATGGTATCCTTTTTCTTGGGGAAGGAAAGGAGAAAAATTAGAGAGAAGGGTAAGATTCTTGGTTGAAAAGATAACCTTTTAAAGTAAAGGGGAGATGAAGGAAAATAATTACACCATATATCCAGGGCATTATTCATCATAATCCACATTTTAACACTAAGGAAATGGTTTATAAATAATGTCTGCCTTTTTCCCTTGCAAGCACAAAGTTAATTCTTAACTTTGAACTTTCTCCCTTGGAAATATTTCTTCTTTTGTCTCAAGTACCTTTTTTTTCTTTTAAAAAATTAATTTTATTGGGATGACATTGGTTAATAAGATTATAGAGGTTTCAACTGTATAATTCTATACTACATCATCTGTATATTGCATTGTATGCCCACCACTCAAAGTCAAATCTTCTTTCATCACCATATTCAAATATCTTCAAGATCATTTTAGATGTCGACTTTCTTTTTTTAAGTAGACTTTATTTTTCAGAGTAGTGTTAGGTTCACAGCAAAACTGAGCAGGAAACACAGAGTCCCCATATATCTGCTTCACACACAGCTTCCCCAGTATCAACATCCCACACCACAGTGGTGTATTTGTTACAACCACTGTGTTGGACACATCATTATCCCCCAAAATCCACAGTTTTTATTAGTGTTCATTCTTGGTGCTTTTTATTCTATGGGACAAATATATAATGACATGTATCCACCATTACAGTATCATACAAAATAATTTCACTGACCTAATAAAAAAAATCTTTCACCTATTCAGCCCTCTCATTCCCTCCCTCACCAAAGAATGTGGACTTTTAAAAGTAGTTTTGAATCAATATTTATAAGCATTAAAGACCCCTCCAAACTTTAGACAACTACTCAATTAAGTAACTGTTACCCATTTAAAAAACAAATGTTCCTCAACAGAAGGCTAACTAGGCAGCAACCAAAGTGCTCCCTTAGTGGCAAGCAACATTAACAAAAAACATTAGCGTCATTTAAAAGCGAATAGAAGAACTACGGAACCAAGTGGGAAAAGACTGGAATGCAATCACACTACTCGTAAAATTTACATTTTCTGCTCCTGTCCTTAGATTGCCTTTGAATGCCGGTTCCAGTAAGGGACGACCTGTTTTCCCACTGCAAGTTTTTTTTCAACAGCTTCCTAACCTGAATATTTGAATTTTCATACATGTTCAAAAAAACCCAATTTGGGGCATGAACAGAATTCATGCTCAAGTCAGGGCTCTGTCTTTAGAAGACAAGATAATGGCCACAGTGGACAACCACCGTGGGCAAGAGAAGAACTTAGGTTCTATGCTCTCTGCAGAGCTTCCTTCCCTGTGTGATAAGGGGCAGCTGGCTGAACTTCAGGGCGAAGTCAGTATGAGCAATTCCGTGGAACCAGACCTCACACCCGGCGCATCACACCGGAATGTGACATCAGCATCCCTCATGCGTCACGGCGGGACCCCATCCCTTCCTCCCCGGAGACGCGAGGCTCCCGGACAGGAGGGGGCAGCTCAGGCGGTGCCCGGGGTCTCGGCGGGAACCATCGCTGGGCGCTGAAAGCCCGGGTGACAACCGCCTTTGGAGAGGGAGGCAGTGCTTCGGAAGTAAAGAAATGAATGACCACCACACACACACACACACACACACACACCAATGATCACTCTTCACGGTATCACGCCCTCGGGGGTGAAGCCAGCGCCTTCAATCAGCGCTCGCTGCGGAGAGCCCACAGCCGCCTCGCTGGGAGGGGCGGTCGGGCGGCCAAAGTCACCCCAACACCTAAGCCACAGAGGCGACACGAAGTTGAACTTCCTGGGGCCGGAAGAAGCGGTGTCAGGGTCCCGCCCCGCCCGGCGCGCCCCCCGGCCCTCCCCTCCCGTTTCTTTGGGGGGCGGCGAGGCGCAGCTGAACCGTCTTAAGAAAAGTTTCAAATACTTCCACCCACGACGCGGTTGGTCCAGAGAGGCCCCGGGATTTCAGGGGTTCAGGGGGGCAGTCGGGCACCCCCTCTACCCCGGGGGCAGGTACCGGTGCCGCAGCCTCGGGTGGCAGGCCCTCGCGCCCCACCCACCGCCCGCGGCCAGGTGGAGCGGCCGCCCGCGCCCACCTTCTTCACTCTGGCCTCCAGGTTCATGTTGGCGAGCCGCGAGCTTCCGTCTCCCGCCCAGGCTCTCCCGCTCAGGTCCGCCTGGCCGCCGGCACGCCGCGGCGACGGGGGTGAGGGAGGTCGGGGGTGACGGCGGGGAGCCCGGCGCCTCGGCAGCAGCCACTCGCCCGGCACCACTCGCCCGGCCCCGGCAAACTTCCGCAGCCCCGCCAGGCGCAGCCCTCCTGCGGCCGACCGGGAACAAAGAGGCCCGGGCAGCCAATGGCAGCGGGGCGGCGCCGGCCGCCGCCAATCAGCGAGCGCCGCAGGCACCTTAAGCGGCTGGAATGCGGCGCCGTCAAGGTGAGGGGCGGGGCCACGTCCCGAGCGGCGCCCTAGGCTGGCGCTCGCCTCGCTGGGACCCGGTGGCTTCGCGGTGCCTGGGTCCCCTGCAGACCCCGGTCCTCACCAGACCCCGGTCCCCTGCGGACCCCGATCCCCTGCAGACCCCGGTCCTCACCAGACCCCGGTCCCCCATGGACCCCGGTCCTCACCAGACCCCGGTCCCCTGCGGACCCCGATCCCCTGCAGACCCCAGTCCTCACCAGACCCCGGTCCCCCATGGACCCCGATCCCCTGCAGACCCCGGTCCTCACCAGACCCCGGTCCCCCATGGACCCCGGTCCTCACCAGACCCCGGTCCCCTGCGGACCCCGATCCCCTGCAGACCCCGGTCCTCACCAGACCCCGGTCCCCCATGGACCCCGATCCCCTGCAGACCCCGGTCCTCACCAGACCCCGGTCCCCCATGGACCCCGGTCCTCACCAGACCCCGGTCCTCACCAGACCCCGGCCCCCTGCAGACCCCGGTCCCCTGCGGACCCCGGTCCTCACCAGACCCCGGTCCCCTGCAGACCCCGGTCCTCACCAGACCCCGGTCCCCTGCAGACCCGCTTGTGAAGGATGGGGCTAGGTGTGTCTCCAGGCTTAGACGAGGAAGAGCCCTCTCCATTCTGGCAGCTTGTGCCTGTGTCTGCTTTCCACCTGTATGCTGAGGGGTGCTTATCCCCCTACTAGCTTCTTGCTTTATTTTCCGGGCAAGGAGAAAGCAAAGGCATTGTAGAGGATAGGCATTGCACCCCAGTTTCACTACTGAATGGTGAAGGTAGCCCTTTCGCAAATGCTTTCTCCACAGTCCCAAGCACCGACAAAGAACCTATTGTAGAATTGAACACCTGAAACCTACATAATTTTATTAACCAATGTCACCCCAATAAATTCAATAAGTAAACATAAGGACTTGGGATTTGATTCTAGGGTGGGGTCAGAGAGACTTAGGGCTCTAAGTGGAAACCCTGGGAGCATGATTTTTTAAAAATGGGGGGAACCTCATCTCATATTCTCAGCATCAGTGAAGATTGTCATGTATGTTTTCTGAGCATTGGATTGTTCCAAAGTGAGAATGGTGTGAGAATGGTGAGGCAGGTCCGGTGGCTCCTTGGGAAGTGGAGGCTTCCTGACCCCGCTGTGGGGAGCGGTGTGAGGCTGCTCAGGTGTCTCCTGTTTGGGGAAGCAGTTTCACAGCCCCGACGAGCCCCGCTGGAGCACCAGCTCGGATCCGTTTCATGGCCTCATTCAGGGACAATTGAAATAAATACCCGCAGGTTGGAGGATCTGGAAGGGATCCTAGAGGTTACTGTACTGGGTATGGCTTTCTAATTTGACAGGAAGCTGCGGATACCAGAGATGCAAAGACCTGCCCAATTGCTGAGTCTCCTGGGGCAGAGTTAGTGCTCCTAAGTGATTAAGCAATGTATCCAGCATGTTTGAGAATGTAAACACAGCATTTTCACTAAGTAAAAGAGAAAAGTCCAGGTTTTGTTTGATGTTATGACAAAATTATAGATATATAAAACGGGTGAACAACAGGTGATTTTCTAATCTGGAACCTATTTTTTTTTTTTAATGAAAAAGTCTCTACTGGGGGAAGGGAGGATCTATGTAATACTTTCAACAAAAAAGGTTTAAAAAATAAAAAGAAAGAAGTTTCACCCAGCTGGGTGGCTCAGTTGGTTGAGCTTCCTCCCCTGCACCAAAAGGTTACCAGTTCGATTCCCTATCAAGGCACATACCTGAGTTGTGAGCTAGATGCCTGGTCAGGGCACATATGGGAGACAACTGATGCTTCTTTCTTTCTCTTTATCCCTTCCTCTCTCTCTCTAAAACCAATGAAAATATCCTCAGGTGAAGAAATAAATAAATAAATAAATAAAATGAAAAAAAATCCCAGATAAAGTAGATGTTTGGGTCCAGATGTCTTTCCCATTTGCCTCCCAAAATTTGGTAACTGAAAACATTCAAAATTTATTTTAAGCTTACACTTTCAACCCCTTGCCTACTTAGCTATTTGTTAACATTATTCAACAGAACATTGATTTATAATGTGCATGTTTTCCTTATCCTATTAATAAACTAAAAGTGGAATGACCAAAATGGATTATTACTCAGTTGAAGTAAATCTTTCCCATCCTGTTTTCCCAAAGCAGCCTAAAACTCTGGTCCCCGACAATGTTTACCCAGTGTAAAATCCATTGACATGAGTTTATGACAAGGCAATTCAGTTTCTTTCAGGGAGATTAACAGATGGAAAATATCCCATAAAACAGTTTAAATAAGGCATCAAACAAATGTTGTAATAGAAACTTTTAGTTTAGTTGGTAAGATTTCAGAGATGACACTAAGGAATCTGTAACCATTAAAAATTGATTTTAACTATTAGATTCTGTACTTCCTCTCCTTCTTGCCATCTTCCAGCATCACTTTGTATTGTATCATTGGCAAGGATGGAAGTTGAAATTCAGTGATTTTGTCTGGGTTCATTACTGTACAAATTATACAGAAAATAAAATTGAGATGAATAAGTGCTAAGTTAGGAGGCTTAGATTGTGAGTCCCTATTCAGCTAGTAAAGTGTTAAGCTAGATATTAATGTGTTAGAGAGCATATTCTAAGATTTCTACCTGCAAGAAAGACGTAAATACACTGAGGGCAAAGGACCCAGTGCACCCTCCCCCACCAAAGAGCATGCCAGTGCCATTCCCCCACAGGCATGTACCCCCCAACCTCTAAGGGACCCCATGAGACTTACAACCAGGGGAACAATGGACAACAGCTAACCCCCTGAACCTGTCTTTCTCCAAGGCCCCCTTTCCTCTGACTTCTCAATGAGCCAGAGCAGCCCAACCTAGACTTTCCTGTTGCTTCTTCTATACCCTTCCTTGTTTCACTGTCCAAAGTATATTTTTGCTGCCATCAGGGACCCAATACCCTTTGACTTAATGCTGTGTAGCCCTTCCCTTTGGATATTTCCATTCTTCATCTCCTTTTCCTTGAATAAATTCGATTTTCTTTAACCATCATCTGAGATGGATATTTAGCCTGTCCGTGTACCACCAACTTTAACCTTTCACTAGCTATAACCCACCTGAAATAGGATAATGGCCAAAATCAGGTAATAGCAATGAGTATGGAGAGTTGGAAGAAGTAATAGTGGTATTAAAAAGAGAGAAAATATTGGGATTGCTTGATTGGTTTAAAGGGAGGAAAGACAATTAGTCTCGAATGACTTTTTGGCATCTATACTGGGTGACTGATATGGTGGATGTACCTCACTCCTTAATGTAAGAAACACAAAAGAAGGAAGATTGAGAAAGATAAATGGGTTTAGTGTTGTCTGCATTGATTTTGCAAGGACAATTGTATCTGAGTGTGGTGGTCAAAAGAAAGACCTGGGCGAGAGATACAGATAATTGATTATAAATACACAGGCACATACATATACTAGTACACAAATACATATGTGCATATAAACACAGACACAGTAAACATGCTAAAAGCACTGGGAAAAGGAAACACCAATAGGAAAGTTTGTGAAAAATTCAAAAAGAAATGGAGAGAAATATAAACTATTATAGATAAAGAAACAAACGTTGGAAATAGGATAAGACTCATGCATGAAGTTAGTGGAGTCGGAGTCTAGACCAGATTCCTAACTGGGATCTGACAAGATGGCGGGTCTGCCATGGGGGATTGCCAAGGAGGCCCAGCGTTTGCAGGCAGAACTTACTGCCGGCATGAAAGGAGAACCAGAGGAGAGCAGCGCCTGTTATTTGCATGTGGCCCCAGGATTCCCCTTTGAGGGAGGGACTTTTAAACTTGAACTATACCTTCCAGAAGAATACCCGATGGCAGCACCTAAAGTAAATTTCATGACCAAAATTTCTCATCCTTATGTAGACAAGTTGGGAAGAATATGTTTAGATATTTTGAAAGCTAAGTGGTCCCCAGCACTGGAGATTCAGACAATTCTGCTCTTGATCCAGCCTGTGCTCAGTGCTCCCAATCCAGACAATCAATTAGCAAATGATGTAGGGGAGCGTGGAAGACAAATGAAGCCCAAGCCATAGAAACAAGTGGACATGGACGAGGCTACATGCCATGGAGACTATTTAAATTGATCTGATCATCAAGTGTGCATCACTTCTCTCTGCCAAGATTCCTTCCTTTGTTGTTTGCATGTAATGAACAGTCTTAGAAGCATTACAGAACAAAAGCCCACACATCTCCAGTCCTTTGGTGATTAAAAGCACATTAGCAAACCTGTGTCTTGTCCTGATTCACTGTTATAAAGCAGGAGCGGAAGCTAGAAATATCTGGAAACGTTTAAAAGCAGTGGGCCCTCTCTACTTTTATTACTTTCCCCCATCATGGTTTAAGTATAAAGCACTGTGAATGAAGGCAGTTGTCAGGGTTAGCAGCCAGGGGTATTGGTGTTTTTCTTTGTTTTATTATTTTTTTTGAAGGGGGGGTAGTTTTATGGGCTCTTTCCCCCCTTTTTGTGGTAATCTAGTTGCATTGGGTAAAAGCAGCTAACCAGTTCTTTAGAATATGCTCTCTAACCAAGTCTAACTTTATGTAGACGCAGTAGATGGACAAGCTTCATTGTTTGAACCAAAATGGGAGCATTAAACAAGCACCATCGCCCTCACTAATAACGCTATGGCTTTTCTGTCAAATGCAGAATCCTCCCTTCAGGGAAAAGCTTGTGACCGTTTTGTATGGCTTGTCTAAAAACTTCTGTAAATCTTATGTTTTAGTAAAATATTCTTGTTACTCTAAAGAAAAAGAAAATAGGATGAAAAGATCCAACATGTGGACAATATGAGTCCCCAAATATAAAAAACAACTAAACCAAAGGAACAAATATATACTAAAATCTCTGATTCAGGAAAACTTTCTTGAATTAAAAATAAGTGATATGAAACTACATATTGAAAGAACTTACTGCATACCTATGAATATTGACTCAAAATAACCAATATAAGACATATTCTAGTAAATTACTGGACTTTGAAAAATAGGGGAAAAATACTTTGGGTGTCTCTCCAGATTCAGGGATGGGTATGACTGGTAAGGGGAAGAAAAATACATCAGATACTTTTTCTACAGTAATCCTTTAGATCAGAATAAAGAAGAGTAACATATTAAAGAAATTCAAGGAAGCTAGCATGATTCAGGATTTTATATGAAATGACTTTCACGAATAAAGGGCACAGGCAAAGTTTTATCAAGGTATAACTCAGGAAATACAGTTCTCATGCCCCTTCCTGAGGAATCACCTTCACATGGCTATTGTGTGTGTGTGTGTGTGTGTGTGTGTGTGTGTGTGTGAATCCTTCTTTCCTTTCTCTCATGAAGACACCTTTCATTGGATGTAGAGGTCACCCCTAATCCAGCATCACTTCATCTTAACTAATTATATCTGCAAAACACCTATTTCCAAATAAGGTCAGATTCTGAGGCTTCAGTAGATATGAATTTGGGGGGACACTAGTCAACCCACTGCAGTGGAGTACCGAAAGCAACATAGCTCAATAAAACCCCTGCTTTGAAAAACAAACCAATCAGTGGCAAACACTATATCTTCCAGAAACGGGCATATCAGAACTAACTTTATTGTCAATGGAATTAGTTCCTTCATATTCCCTTTTTGATGCACTGGATTGTTACTTTTGAAAGGCTCTTCCTTATCCATTGGCCCTAAGGTGAATGCCAAGAAAGGTATTGTTTAAGATTTTTCTTCTGGAGAAAAATAAAAGCACCTTTTGAAGGATTGGAATATTTGAGATATTCCAATAAGGAAATAAATGGTAGGCCAGTTTTGCTAGGCTTGAGGCTTAAGGTAGCCATATGCCTGTCATTTTTATTTCAAGGGAACTTTAAATCAGTATTTCTCAACCATGATACCAATGACATAATGAGCCAGATAATTCTTTGTTGTAGGGGGCTTTTCTGCATATGGCAGGGTGTTTAACAGCATCCCCAGTCTTGACTTACTAGATGCCAGTAGCACCCTGATCCAGTTGTGACAACCAAAAGAGTCTGTTTTCTGTACAGCAAAATTTTCCCCAGTTGAGAATCATTGCTTTAAATTATTCCAGAAACCTATAATTTATTGTTGTGTAACAAACTACTTCAAAACATAGTAACTTTAAACCTCAACAACAAAAACACATTTATTTTACTCACAAATCTTCAGTTTGAGCAGAAAGGCAAGGATCCTTTGTCCCTGCTGCATACAACATCAACTGAGATGGATGAACTGGAATAATGCAAGATGGTGTCACATGAATCATGTTGGTGCTGACTGTTGGATGGGACCTCAGTGACGTTTGCAGGTGGGAGGCCTCAGGTGCTCTCTAGCATGGCCTCTCTGAGCTGCATGGGCTTCTTTGCAGCATGGTGACTGGGTTGTGAAAGCAAGTGTTCTAAGACAGTGAACTGGAATTTATGGCAGTTTAATGATCTGGCTATGAGAGTCACACCGAGTCACTCCCATCATGCTCTCTTGTTTTAGATAATCACAAAGATCTGCTAAATTTAAGGGAAGGAGACAGACCCCCACCTTGATGAGAGGATGCTAAAATCACTATTTAAGAAGAGTAGGTATATAGGATAGGAGATATTGTTGCAATCTTCTTTGGAAAATATAATATTCTACCATGTGCCTTATTATAATAAAAATTTACATCACTTCCACATGAAATATAATTATTTCACCTTAAAGATCTTTGCGTCTCCTCAATTCACAGCCTAGTATCTGTCACTTAAATTGAATCCAAGTGTGGATAATGATCCTTAGGTGTACTAGTAGCTAATTGGTTACAGTCTCTGAGTATCATTCCTTTTGATCTGAAAATCTCTGAGATAAAGAAACATAGTATCTGTCCCTCACACTCACTCAACATATAATGGGAGAGTCCTCCAATATCTGCTATAGATTATCTTTTTTGAAAATAGGTAAAACAAGAAGCACTTAACAGTCACTGCTTTGTAGCAATTCTGAAATCCAGCTAGGAACATGTCACTTTCTGGATTAAGACTCATTTCAACGCCTTGTACTGCTTTCTGAAGCATTCAATCCTTTTCCATCAAAGTATTCCATGTGTGCACCTGAGCCATTTTCTCAACCTGAGTCTCCCATGCAAAAGTTGGGAGTCCAAAAGCCTCTTTCTGTTTTGTACTGACTCTGTGCCTTTCAGCCCCAGCTGTTACACTTATTTAAAAAGCCTTGTGGGTTTCTCATGTATCAATGTGTACTCCATTCCTTTAAGCCAAAGCCACACTCACAAATCTCTTTGATATTACTTTTTCTCTATCTGGTGCTCCCAGTGTGAGATTCCCATGAGATAGCACATTTAGCATTCTTTAGTATTCTTAGAAACTCTTTTAAATGCAGACTTACTCCTAAGATCCTTAAGGAGCTGTGTGTCTGCCAGGTTGTACATGAGTCACTATGTTAGGTATTTCTGAAGTCTTAACAAAGGCTCTTACACACCATTCTGGATTTTATCTTTACCCAGAAATCACTTCTTAATTCTTCATTGTAAAAAATTGCCATATGAAAATGCTGGGTATAAGAAACAGCTTTACTTTGAACCCAGAAAATACTAATCCATTTTTATTTAACAGTACATTCTCTGGTTCCTCTCTCCTCTCACATTTTATCCTAAATCATAAATTCAGACGGTAAAAAGAGTGGCATTAAAAAGATGGCATTTTTAATATTTGGCAACCATTAAGTCCTCGGTATTTTCTATTTTCTACATTACTACAAATAATAGTATTGACAAACTTTCTGCCACTACATAACAATTGCTTTCTTTTCTCCAGCTTCTAGTTACATATCCCTACTTTCCTTTAAGCCTTCACTGACAGCCTCCTTTTGGCCCCTTAGCTTCACCTGTCTCCTCCAAGCCCTTTAGATTTTCAAACAGTCACCTCAAGACCCTTCGAGTTTCTCCTCACTTTTGCAAAAGCCAATGTCACATATTGTAGATTTTTTTGGCAGCATTCTACTTCGAGAATCCAAAAGCTGGTATTGCTTTGGAGCATGTATTGTAATATTGTAGCATGTATTGCTTTGTACAAATCACCCCAATGTTATTTTCCTAAAATAGCCATTTTAGTAGGCTTAGACATTGTGTAGAGAGGCCAGGAACTTGGACAGAACATAGTGGGAAAGTCTGGTTCCATGATGGCTGGGGGTTTAGCTGGAGGCTTTGAAGGCTGGGGATGATACAGTGGGAGCCAACATCATATGGCTGTATCTTCACATGCCTGGCTGATGCTGGCTGTTGACCAGGACTCAGCAAGAACATCTACTGTGACCTCTCCCTGCGTTATTTCTGCATTGGTTAGTTTGAATTTCTTCACAGCAAGGTGGCTGGATTCCAAGGGTGAATACCTCAGAGAGCAAGGTGGAAGTGTATGACCTCTTTCTGGGCAGTAGTTAACTCAGCAACCCTGGGCTGTTCAAAACCTGAACAATCTAAAAGATGGGCTCTGACTGGATCCTAGCAGATACCCTCTAAACCAGCGGCTCTCAACCCGTGGGTCACAGACAATGAAAATACATCCTGCATATCAGATATTTACATGACGATTCATAACAGTAGCAACATTACAGTTAGGAAGTAGCAACGAAAATAATTTGATGGTTGGGGGTCACCACAAGATGAGGAACTGTATTAAAGGGTCGCGGCATCAGGAAGGTTGAGAACCACTGTTAGAATATTCTGCCTGATAAGAATGTCATTGTGTACCTAGAGACTTAGAGCACACCAAAAATGTGGCCTGTGGTAAGGGCCTTGGGCCACGCTGTGTCAGTTTGATCGCTTAAGGAGCTATAAACAAAATAACCAAGGCAGACATACAGGCTCTCGATACTTATGTGAATGACCACCAATAATAATAGTAAACAACAAGGCTCAGGTGAGCTTTCCTGGTTGACAATATTTCATGAGTTTTGTCACACTGGGAGAATTCAGTGGTGTATTTATTTATTTTTTAAAAAAATTATATATATATATATAATTGATTTCAGAGAGGAAGGGAGAGAGAGATAGAAACATCAGTGATGAGAGAATCATTGATCTGCTACCTCCTGCACGCTCCACACTGGGGATTGAGCCTACAGCCTGGTATGTGCCCTGACCAGGAATCGAACCCTGACCACTTGCTTTCATAAGTCAACATTCAACCACTGAGCCACTCCCGCTGGGCTCAGGGCAGTATTTAAACTCCACTTAGAGAAGACTACCAGAAAGCCATGCCTGATCTCGCCAAGGTTCTGCCCCGTGTTCCTTTTTCCTTTGCTGACTTTAATTATTATAATCACTTAATGTATTGTTTCACTTTGATAAACCGTAAGTATAGTGGCTTCTCTGAATTCTGTAAATCCCACTGAGTTATTAAAACTGGGTGTGGCCTTGGAGACCCAAGATATAAGAAAGGCTTGCTGTTTTTCCATGTGTCTGGAACTTTAGCTGGAAGGCGTGAAACACGGTTGTGGGATAGAATTACCTGAAGGTGCTTTCATGTGTCTCATTGGTGATGGCGGTTGACTAGCACGATCAGCACGAGCAGCGACAAATGGCCTCTCCATGTATTCTTTCTGCACGTGCTACTTTGAACTTCTTCACACTTGGCAGCTGGGTTCTAAGAACAAATATCCAAGAGAGCAAGGTGGAATTGCATGGCAAATTTCTAAGCTAGCCTCATAAGTCTCATGGCATCACTTTCACTAATTTTTTTTTTTTGCCAAGGCAGCCACAGAGGTCCACTAAGGATCAAGGAGACATAGGTATTATGCAATAGGAAGAATGTCACATGGTAAGAATGTGGTGTGGGAGACATTTTTGTGGCCATCTTTGGAAAATAAGATGTGCCGTGTTCGAAAAGTAAAAGCTTTGTGTCTCTAACTTATAGCCATAGATTTTATCCATTAGCAAAAATTTGGGGTCTCTATCTACCCCATCTATCCTCAATTTAATTGCCTATTCTAGGCCACTGACTTAGAACAACCAGATATAAAGCTTCACTTTGTTGCTGTGTTGATACCAGGTTACCATATTTTGAAATGAGGGTTTGGAAAGGGAGTCGGGCAGATGGTACACAGAAGATAATTTAGTGAGTCATGGGAGATTAAATGATCCCCATTTCTCTGACTCCTTCTAAAAGCACCAAGCACACTCTATTTGGTATCGGACAGTGATGGCGAACCTATGTCACGTGTGTCAGAGGTGACACGCGAACTCAGTTTTTTGGTTGATTTTTCTTTGTTAAATGGCATTAAAATATATAAAATAAATATCAAAAATATAAGTCTTTGTTTTACTATGGTTGCAAATATCAAAAAATTTCTCTATGTGACACGGCACCAGAGTTAAGTTAGGGTTTTTCAAAATGCTGACACGCCGAGCTCAAAAGGTTCACCATCACCGGTATAGGACAAAGTGCTCAGTCTTTGTAATTCAGCAGGATTTTTGACCTTCCACTACAGCGGATTTCTGATGACAGGTGGAAAAAGCTTGTTTTGACAAAACTATTTATTGATCTCAATAGTTGCTTTTTGTTTTTTTGTTTCTTTCTTTCTGATGAGCCAGCTTGGATCCTTGCTTGTCTCTGTCTTGTACTTACTGAAGATTGCAAGGAGTCACCAGTATGGCTTGTGGCCTAACAGAAAAGGAAAAAATTTAACCAACTCTCAGTATTGTTTACAGAGCATTGCTAGCACTATGGCCTCCCTCCCCCAACAGAATCACATGTTTTCTTTGCAGCATCCCACTTTTCTTAATGACTTGCCATTATCTAATTTCACGTGACAAAAACAGAATTGGAACTTGTTTAAACCAATTGGGATGACTAGCTTTATTAGAATTCTCTCCCCTTCCTTCCCTCACTCTCACTCTCTTCTCTCCAAACCTTCTTCTCCCTTCCTTACAGCATTTTTGGATTCATTCTCTCAGACTAGCTTCTCCATGTCATGAGGGTCACAGCTATAGATACTTCTGTGTCGCATCTCCCATAACCGAACAAAAGGTGGCTCTTCCTTACAAGTTCAAGTTTGAAAAATCCTTGGAATGATCTCTTTTCTATTCTCATTAAAATGAGGTGTCACAAGGTGTTATTATCCACTTCTGTTCCTTGTAATCTTAAGGCAAATCCTGGCACAAATGCTCATTTTTCTATTCCAGGAACAAAACTTCCTAAAAATTATTTTGATTGAGAAAACTCCACACTATTGCACCAAGTGTAAGGTTTATTTTTAACCTAAGACCAGAGCAGTGAGGAATACCTTTTGAATTGTGGGATGAATTTAGAAATGATGTAAAAAGCAGATAGAAAAGATATCATCTGCCTCTTCCACAAGTCAAAGGTCAATGTTAACAAGTATTTTCTCACTACTTCCCTAGAAAAACAAGGAAAATGTGATATAAAAGAATTATAAAATAAAAGTATGACACATTATAGCATTAGAGTTTATTGCGGTAACTGGTGTGGAATCCCTAGCTTTGGGATGTACTAGTTTTATTAGAATTCTTGGAATGGAGACTTTTACATCATTTGAAAATAAATGCAGGGAGTAGTGAGTGGTATTTATGGAATTATTTTCTATATCAACAGGGTCCCTGGGTAGAATAATACGTTTTATCAATAAGCAATGAGGGCATTTTAAGTTTAACTCAGTAATAAAAACAGCTGTGGAAACATTCTGTGAGTAAGAAACCATGAGCACTGCCATAGACTGAATGTTTATGTCTGTCCCAAATTCCTATATTGAAACCTAATCCCCACAGTGACGATGTTAATAGGAGCTGGGGCCTTTGGGAGGTAATTAGGTCATGAAGGCAGTGCCTTCCAGAAGAGGATTAATGTGCTTATAGAAGAGATCTCGGACCCCCCTCAACCCTCCACCTCCCACCCCTCATCCCACCCTCCCCGTGCTCCTTTCACTATGTGAGACCACAGCAGGAAGACTGCTGACTCTGAACCAAGGAACAGGCTCTCACCAGACAACTAGTTGTTGTTTAAATCACCCAGTCTATGCTACTTTTTTTTTAAATATATTTTATTGATTTTTACAGAAAGGAAGGGAGAGAGATAGAGAGTTAGACACATCGATGAGAGAGAAACATCGATCAGCTGCCTCCTGCACACCTCCCTCTGGGGATGTGCCCGCAACCCAGGTACATGCCCTTGACCGGAATCGAACCTGGGACCCTTCAGTCCGCAGGCCAACGCTCTATCCACTGAGCCAAACCGGTTTCAGCAATGCTACTTTTGTTGTAGCAGCTGAACAGACTAAAGCGAGACCTATGCAAAAGCTAAACAGATATAATTGTCTTACATTCTTTTAGCCATTGTAGCAAATCATTTTCTGAAGATCATAATTATGACTTTTCTAGGAGACAGCCAGTGCAGTGTTTTAGTGCAGAAACAGAGACATTGGCTTGTATGTGAAATACAGTGCTCCGTACAGGTCTACAAGGCTCAAATCTCACAGATATTTTAATTCCACATTAATTATAACAAACTTTTGCCTTAATAATGTTAAGTATTACTACTTAATAGTTAAAACCATAATTGTGCTTCATAGTAAAAGATTTCTCTGGCTAACATATTGTCACTTAATAACTTTTTCCCTTTAAAAATTTACACAAGATCTCACTTTTAAACTGCTTCTCTTTGGGTAGGGCATTTCCTAAGAACTCAATATGTTATGACTAATGGAAAGGTGCACTTTTAAGACCGCCTCTTGACTGTAATATAAATATGAGTTTCTGGCAAGCCTCAGTGTAATTTACTTTTCATAAGTTGAATCAGTCCTAAGAAGGGATGGCACAGCGTATTGGTGACTATTTTGTGTACAGCTGTTGTAATAGCTGGCTAAGGAAGAAAATCAATTATAGTTCTGAAAGAGATATAAATTTTGTTCATTTAAAACTCGGGCTGTTAAGCTCTGGATAAAACCGTAGTCTGGAATGCATTCTGGAAGGCTTTTACCATAAGAGGATGTACTAACACCTCTAGATGCCTATCAGTTAAACAAATGACTTAGTCAAAATAATGATGTTAGAGATGCCAAATAAGGCCAAGTTGCTCTTTTGGAATGTGTGAAGAGTAAATTGTGCAATAAAATTTTCATCACATTTCATCTGTTTTAGATAGATCTCAGAAGCTATATAAGTATTCATATGCACAGGAGAAATTCCAAGATCATCCAAGAGGAATGGATTAATTGACTTGTAAACTTCTTGTTAAAATTTAATTTCTCCATAACCTTAAAAAATAAAGACATGTACACATTTAAAATATGTACAGTTAATTTTATCCTGTTGCTTCTGCTCTTGGTAAATTCATAGGAAATAAACTATTTCATGTTACATTTCACTGCCTACAGCAGGCTACTAATTACATTCAATTTAATTGAAATCAATTCAATCTATATCCTACTGAGAACTCATTCCTCTCCTAGTCAGTTTGGTATATAGCCCAAAGATGTAAGATTATCTTCTTTCTCTAGAGTTCTAGTGTGAAAAGAGTAAGTAATAGAAAATAGCTTAATAGTAGCTCATTCATTCAATTAATACAAGTTTTAAGTGATAGACAGGGCTACAGATTTTTAAAATAACATATATATTAGTATTTTTATAACAGCTCTCTATTCATAATTATGAAACACTGGAAATAATCAAAATGCTCATTATCACTGGAGAAGTTATTTATAGCCACACAATGGAATTTAACACATAAAGTTAATGAACTATAGCTATTGCATCAACTATGAAGAATCTTCTACATAATGACATATTGGAGCAACTAAGTAGTTAGAAAAAGATACAGTTAGACCACGTCTTTATATTGTACACTGGTAAAAACCCAAAGATTTAAATAAAATCATTTAAATACTGAAAGAAAACATAAGAGAATTTCTTCATAAAATTGCATTATGAAAGCACATTCTAACTTTGATTAAAAATTCTGAGCTATTTTAAAACTCACAAATTAATTACATTAAAAATCTTCTCTGTGGCAAAACTATCATAGGAAAAGTCAAAAGACAAATTATAAATCAGAGAGAAAAATTCTTACTTGTGTAATTCTAAGAATTAATATGCTAGGGATTGCTTTTTTAAAAGTATCAATCTAAGAGAAAAATGCGCAAAGGAAATGAATAGCTAGTTCACTGATAAACACAATTTCAAATTAAACTACAATGTGATTTGTTTTTTTTACCTATTAGATTGTGAAAATCTAAGTTTAATGAAGCAGCGGGGATATAGGCATTCATATATCATTGGTATGAGTATAAACATGTACATCCTTTATGAAATGCAACTCGGTAATGCATATCAGAGTTACAAATGTATTTCCCTTTGGAGCTAGGAGACCCACTCACAGGATTTTATCCTACAGTAATACATGCACACACAAAAAGTGACCTATGTTATTATCTGCAACCTTAAAAAGACTTGAGAACATCCAAGTGTCCATTAAAAACCATAGTACATGCACTTCCTAGAATGTTATGCACATATAAAGAATGAGAAAGTGTTCTGTATACAGATAGAGAAAGATTTATATGTGATAATTATACCCCGAATGGCAAGCTGGGACGCTCCTCGCAGGTTCTTGTCTCATGAAGTTTGAAGAATAAATTTGCAGACTAAAAGATTTTTAGCAAAAGTGTGGAAATTTATTGGAAGCGTATACAAACTCCCACAGAGGGAGGGGTTCCCAAGTAGGCAACCCCCTGAAGAGGGGGTCTCCAAATTGGGGAAAAACCTGCTCTCTCTCTAAAATGGGAAAAAACCTAGTCCAGTGAGTCTCTGTCTATGGGTTTATAAATGCTTGTAATTCTTTGCTCATTCTACTTTCTAATTGGACCCTTCCTTATTTTATGTTCTTCGTTCTTTCCTAATTGGACACTTTCCCCCTTTCTCTGGCATGGTATTAGTTTCAAAGCTCACCTGGCGCCCCCTTTTCCTTCCCCTTATCTTGTAACATTCTTGTAAACAATTTGGGGGCTTGGAGCTGTCTCTGCCCATTAGGTATGCATGCTTCTCCCCTGGACCTCCCCTCCCCCGATTTTGCCTCTCCTTGTCTCTAAACTCCTTTCAGTAGGTTAAGTACTTTTTCATTTAAAAAGGGGGGAAGAATACAGGTGTGTGTGTGCTTATATTGGAAAGATTAAAAATAAATTAATAAGAGTGATTAAGTGAGGCCTCTTGGGAGGAGGAGGACTTAATAAAATGGTTCTTGATGGGAGTAAATCTCAGGAAATATAGTTAAAATTAATGTATTATTTAATAGTGTATAATATGTGGCATTTACATGATGTTATAGTGAGTCTGGATAGGCAGCAATAGATGAGAGTGGATATTCAAAATGAGGAAAATAGCGCAGCCAAGGCACAGAGGGTGTGAAGGCACATCCTGAATTATGAGAACTTGGGGATCAAGCCAGCTGGGCAGTTGGATTGGGCAGTAATGAGTCATAGACCAATAGATTCATAGGTTTGATTATAATGGGGTCAAGAGCTTATCTGGGAAGCCATTAAATACATACATCTTTGTTTACAGACAAGGACAAGTCCAAGAAATATTTGAGAATTGAAGACAGCAGCTCTAATTTCGGCTTTAGCCTTGAGGGTCATCACTAACCATCATCTACAGGACTAACACTGCCCAATCTTGATTATTTAGGAGTGTGTTGTTTAACTTCACATTCGTGAATTTCCCCAACTTCCTTCTGTTATTTTCTAATTTTATTCCATTGAAGTTGGAAAACACACTGTATGAGTTCAGTTCTTCTCAAGTTAGTGACACATGTTTTATGATTGAACATATGATCTTCCCCAGAGAAGGTTCCATATGCACTTGACAAAAATATTTATATTCTGGGGACCCTTTCCCCCTCCCTACATGGGAGTTCATTCTGTGGTACTCTTCCCACTCTCCATGTGAGAGTCTGTATCTCTTCTTCAATAAATTTCCATCTTTGTTATAAAAAAATATTTATATTCTAATGCTGGGGGAGTGTTCTATAGATTTCTCTATCAATTACAATGTTTATAATGTTGATCAACTTTCTATTTCCTTGTTGATCTTCTTGTTATATGTATTATTTAAATTCGAGTATTGAAGTGTCCAACAATTATTGTTGAATCATCTTATTTCTCCCATCAGTGCTGTCATTTATTGCTTTCTGCATTTTGGAGCCCTGTTTTTAGATACATATATATTATAATTGTTTCATTTAATCAAAGAATTGCTCCTTTTATCATGATAAAAGTTCCTTTTTGTCTCTAGTAATAATTTTTATTTTAAAGTCCATTTTGTCTGATACTAGAATAGCCACCCCCAGCTTTCTTTGGGTGTCTGTTGACATTTGTCTTCTGACACAAAGTAGGGGGTAGGAAGGAAAAAGAAACTAGTGTTTATAAAGGTCCTAAAATTTTCTATACTATGCAGGAAATTTTCCATATTAGAAATATTTTTTTAACTGAGGATGATAATGCTTTCCAGGAATGACAACATTCTGGGTTACCTGTATGTTGCTGTTATATAACAAAGTGCTAAGTTTTCCTTTTTAACTTTTTATTTTATTATTCACAGTATTTCAGATGTCCCTCATTTCCCCCCCATTTGCCCAACTCCCATCACACTATTGTCTGTATATGCATACTAGAGGCCTGGTGCACAAATTCGTGCACAGGTGGGGTCCCTTGACTTGGCGGGCGATAGGGGCTGATTGGGGCTGATCTGACCTGATCAGGACCAGCCAACTGGGGAGAGGGACCGCGGGAAGTTGGCTGGTCATGGGAGGTTGGCTGTGGAAGTGCACTGACCACCAGGGGGCAGCTCCTGCGTCGAGTGTCTGCCCCCTAGTGGTCAGTGCGTCTTCATACCGACCAGTCTACTGGTTGTAACGGTCACTTTGGCTTTTTTATATAGAGATATATTCTTTGGTTAATCTCTTTTTATTCCCCCACCCACCCATGCCTCTGGACCTATTTTGCTGGTGAATTTATTTTGTTCATTAGATTCCACATATAAGTGAAGTCATGTGATATTTACTTTCTCTGACTGGCTTATTTTGCTTAGCATAATAATCTTCAGGTCTATCCATGCTTTCACAAAGGGTAGAAAATTATTCTCTTTTTATAGCCACATAGTATTCCATTGTGTAAAGGTACCACCACTTTTTTTATCCACTCATCAACTGATGGGCACTTGGGCTGTTTCCAGATCTTAGCTACTGTGAATAATGCTGCCATGAACAAAGGGGTGCATATATTTTTCTGATTGGTGTTCCAGGATTCTTAGGATATAGATCCAGAAGTTGAATCACTGGGTCAAAATTTTTTTAATTTTTTGAGGAAACTCTACACTGTTTGCCACAGTGGCTGCACCAGTCTGCATTCCCACCAACAGCGTCCTAGGGTTCCCTTTTCTCCACATCCTCACCAGCACTGGTTGCTGATTTATTGACAGTAGTCATTCTGACAGGTATGAGGTGATACCTCATTGTAGCTTTATTTTGTATCTCTCTGATGATTAGTGTCATTGAGATTTTTTCATATGTTTATTGTCCATCTTTATGCCCTCTTTGGAGAAGTGGCTATTCAGGTTTTTGCCCATTTTTTAATTCAGTTCTGTGTCTTCCTGGTGTTGAGTTATATGAGTTGTTTATATATTTTGGAAATGAACCCCTTATCGGATGTATTATTGGCAAATATGTTCTCCCATACAGTAGGTTCCTTTTACTTTTTGTTGATGTTTTTTGTTTGTTTGTTGTTTTTGCTGTGCAGAAACTTTTTAGTTTGATTAGTACAGCTTGTTTATTTTCTCCTTTGTTTCTCTTGCCCCAAGAGATGTATCAGCGAAAATAATGCTACATGAGATGTCTGATATTTTACTAGTTACATTTTTCCTAGGATTTTTATGGTTTCATGACTTACATTTAAGTCTTTTATCTATTTAGAGTTTATTCTTGTGTCTGGTGTAAGTTGGTGGTTTAGTTTCATTTTTTTTTTGTATGTACCTGTGCAATTTTCAAAACACCATTTATTGAAGAGACTGTCTTTACTCCAGTGTATGATCTTACCTCCTTTGTGAAATATTATTTGACCATAATGGCTTGGGTTGATTTCTGGGGTCTCTATCCTCTTCCATTGATGCATATACTTGTTGTTGTGCTAATGCCAGGGCTGTTTTGATTGCAATGGCTTTGCAATACAGTTTGATATCTGATATTGTGATCCCCCTACTTTGTTCTTCTTTTTCAAGACTGCTGAGGCTATTCAAGGTCTTTTTTGGTTCCATATACATTTTTGGAATATTTGTTTTACAGCTGTGAAATATGCTGTTGGTATTTTAATAGGAAATTTGTTGAATCTATAGATTGTTTTGGGTATTGTGGACATTTTAGTGATGTTAATTCTTCCAATCCATGAACACATTATATACTTCCACTTGTTTATATCTTCCTCTGTTTCTTTTTTCAATGTCTTATAGTTTTCTGAGTGTAGGTCCTTTACCTCCTTGGTTAAGTTTATTCCTAAGCATCTTACTTTTTATTGTTGTTGTTGCAATTATGAATGAGGTTGATTTTCTAGTTCCTCTTTCTGAGAGTTTGTTATTGATATATGAAAATGACATCAATTTCTGGATGTTAATTTTTTACTATGCTATTTTGCATAATTCATTTATTAACTCTAATAGATTTTTGGTGGAGTCTTTAGGGTTTTCTACATATAATATCATATTATCTGCAAATAATGACAGTTTTACTTATTCCTTTCTAATTTGGATGCCTTTTATTTTTTCTTCTTGTCTTATTCCTATGGCTAGGACATCCAATACTATCTATAATAATAAAAGCATAATATGCTAATTAGACCGGACAGCCAAACAACCTTCCAGACGTCATTTCAGATGTCCTTCCAGATGAAGCCGCTGCAGCAGGGGCTGAGACAAAGGAGGGTAGGGGCGATCAGGCAGGCAGGCGAGTGGTTAGGGGCGAGGAGGCAGGCAGGCAGGAGAGCGGTTAGGAGCCAGCAGTCCCGGATTGCGAGAGGGTGCGGGCCGGGCTGAGGGAACCACCCCCGCCCCCTGCACAAATTTCATGCACTGGGCCTCTAGTATTGAATAAAAGTGGTAAAAGCAGACATCCATGTCTTATTCTTATTCTTAAGGGAAGCACTTTTCATTTCAACTCATTGAGTATGATGTTGGCTGTAGGTTTGTCATTTATGGCCTTTATTACATCTGTTCACTCCATTTCCATTTTGCTGAGTTTTTGTATAATACTTTTTTTTGCATCTATTGATATGATCATGTGATTTTTTATCTTTCATTTGTTTATGGGATGTATCACATTTTTTAATTTGTGAATATTTTACAAGACTGGCATTCCAGGAATAAACACCACTTGGTAATGGTATATGATCTTTTTAATGTATTGCTGGATCCACTTTGCTATTATTTTGTTCAGGATTTTAGCATCTATGTTCATCAGGGATATTGACCTATAATTTTAATTCTTTGTAGTGTCTTTATCTGCTTTTGGAATTAGAATAATGCTGGCCTTGTAAAAAGAGCTTTGAAGTTTTCCATCCTCTTGAATTTCTTGGAATAGTTTGAAGAGGATAGGTGTTTGTTCTTTGAATGTTTGGTAAAACTTGCCTGTGAAGCGATCCGGACCAGGACTTTTGTTTGCTGAGAGTTCTTTGATTACTGCACTAATTTCATTAGTTGTTATCAACCTATTCAGGTTTTCTGATACTTCCTGATTCAGTTTTGGAGGATTATATGTTTCTAGAAATTTTTCCATTTCACCAAGGTGTCCAGTTTGTTGGCATATAGTTGCTTATAGTATTTTCTTACAATCCTTGTATTTCTCTAATGTCACTTGTTACTTTGCTTCTTTCATTTCTGATTTTATTTATTTGGGTTCTCTCTCTTTGTTTCTGGATAAGCCTGACTAAAGATTTCTCAATCTTGTTTAACTTTTCAAAGAACCAGCTCCTGGTTTCATTGATTGTTTGTATTGTTATTTTAGTCTCTATGTCATTTATTTCTGCTTTGATCTTTATTATTTCCTTCCTTCTATTTACTCTGGGCTTTTCTTATTGTTCTCTTTCTAGTTCTTTCCATTGTATGTTTAAATTGCTTTTTTGAGATTTTTCTTGTTTCCTGAGGTAGGCCTATAATGCTATGAATTTTTCTCTCAGGACTGCATTCCCATGTCCCATAAATTCTTGGTTGTTATATGTTCATTTTCATTTGTTTCCAGGAAGTTTTTATTTTTCCGTGGATCTCATAGGTAATCCATTCATTGTTTAATAACATGCTATTTAGCTTCCATGTTTTTTAATGTTTTTGACTATTTTTTTTATTATAGTTCATTTCTAGTTTCAGGCTATTGTGATCTGAGAAAATGCTTTTGATATTATTTCTATCCTCTTGAACTTGTTAAGACATTTTGTCCTAACATGTGGTCTGTCTCTGAGACTGTTCCATGTGCACTTGAGTAGAATGTATATTCTGCTGCTTTGGGATAAAATGTTCTGTAAACATCAATTCAATCCATCTGATGTAGTGTGTCATGTAAGGTTGCTGTTTCCTTGTTGATTTTTGTCTGGAAGATCTGTTCGGTGATGTCAGTGGGGTGTTAAAGTCACCTATTATGACTGTATTGCTGTTGATCTCTCCATTAAAGTCCTCTCAGAGTTTTAAAAATATATTTATGTACTCATATATTGGGTGCATGTATGTTTTTTCAGGGTTGTATCATCTTCTTGGACTGATCCCATTAGTATTATCCATTCAGCTTCCCTATGTCCCTGATTAGAACAGGGAATGTAATACATTTATATCTAAGGTTATTTTTATAGTACCTATAAAATGGAATATATATTTCTTCTTCTTTCTTTTATTTTTCCATCATCATATATCTCCTTTATGTACTCTTCTACCTCCACCCTGTCCCCACAATCACCACACTGTTGTCCATGTCCATGAATTCTCCCTTTCTTTTTCTTTGTTGCTTCATTCCTCCACCCTCTGCACCACCAAGCTGTCTGCCTGCTCTCTATCTATGAGTTTGTCTCTATTTTGCTTGGTAGTTCAGTTTGTTCATTAAATTACACATATGACTGAAATCATGTGGTGCTTGTCTTTCACTAACTGGCTTATTTCACTTAGCATGATGTTCTCCAAGTCCATCCATGCTGGCAAAAAGGTAAAATATACTTCCTTTTAATGGCAGAGTAGTATTCTTGTGTGAATGTACCACAACGTTTTTATCCACTCATCTAATAATGGACACGCGCTGCTTCCAAATCTTGGCTATTGTAAATAATACTGCAATGAACATAGGGGTACATATATTCTCTTGAAGTAGTGTTTCTGATTTCTTCTAATAAATTCTCAGAAGTGAAATAGCTGCATCATAAAGCAGTTCCAACTTTATATTGCTTTCCTCAGTGGCTGCATCAATCTGCATTACCACCAACAGTGCACAAGTGTTCCCTTTTCTCCACATCCTGGCCAACACTTGTTGTCTGTTAATTTATTGGTGGTAACCATTCTGACACATGTGAGGTGACACCAAATTGTGATTTTAATTTGCATTTATCTCATGATTAAACATGTTGATCATCTTTTCATATATCTATTAATCATCTGTATGTCCTCTTCGGAGAAGTGTCTATTCAGACTGAGAGAAGTTAGCTTGGAATGCAGACAGACAGGGCAGGTTCCAGTGGGAAACATAGGCAGAGGCAGACACGGCAGTTTGAGCAAGATGAATCACAGAAACTAACCATGCTGAAATAATAAAATGTTTTTGGACATGGAGCAGGAGGTATGGGAAACCAAGGGAAGGCCTGAAGCAACAAGGTGTACTGATGCATAGAACAGAGAAAGTTCAGGTCTGTTGCTGGGCAAGAATAAAGAGGAATCAATCAGGTGGTGACACAGGTAGATATAAAGCATGCTGTAGCACATATATACCCCTAGACTCACTAGCTTCGTGGGGAACCCATTATTTGGACACCTTCCCCATAAGGGAGTCTGAATCTGCTTAAAGTAAGTTTTCCACACTTTTGCTTAAATTTTCTGGTCTGTGAAGCTCATTCTATGGCGTCAGGAGACACGACCCTGGGTAAAGACCATTCCGATTATCAAAATCATTGACCAATTTTTTAATGGGATTGTTTTGTTGGTGTTGAGTTTTATAGGTTCTTTATAAATATTAGATAGTAACCCCTTATCGGATGTTTAATTGGAGAATATGTTCTTCCATATTGTCTTTTCATTTTGTTGATGGTTTCCTTTGCTATATAAAAACTCTTTAGTTTGATATATTCTCATTTGTTTATTTTTTCTTCTGTTTTTGTTGCCCTATATTTCTTCTTCTTACAGCAGTCCCTTCAACATTTCTTGGAATGCTGGTTTGGTGGTAATAAACTCTTTTAGCAACTTTTTGTCTGAGAAACTCTTTATTTCACCTTGAATTTTGAATAATAGCCTTGGTGGATAGAGTAGTCTTAGTTTCAGATCCTTGCTTTTCATTACTTTAAATACGTCATGCCATTCCCTCTGGCCTATACTGTTTTTGTTGAGAAATCAGCTGACAGTTTTATGGGAGCTCCCTTGTAGGTAACTTACTGCCTCTTTCTTTCTGTCCTTAAGTTTCTCTCTTTGTCTTTAAGATTTTCCATTTTAATTGTGATGTGTACAGGCCTGAGTCTTTTTGGATTCATCTTGATTGGAACTCGCTGTTCTTCTTCTTCTTCTTCTTCTTCTTCTTCTTCTTCTTCTTCTTCTTCTTCTTCTTGTTTTTCGCTGTACTTCTTGAACTTGTGTGACTTTTTTCTCCAGGTTAGGGAAGTTTTCTTTCATTATTTCTTCAAACATGTTCTCTATCCCTTGCTCACTTTCTTCTCCCTCTGTTACCCCTGTGATGCAGGTGTTGTTGCATTTTATGTTGTTCCAAAATTCCCTTAAACCAGGGGTCCTCAAACTACGGCCCGCGGGCCACATGCAAAGACAAATATTGTGTTTGTTCCCGTTTTGTTTTTTTACTTCAAAATAAGATATGTGCAGTGTGCATAGGAATTTGTTCATAGTTTTTTTTTTTAAACTATAGTCCGGCCCTCCAACGGTCTGAGGGACAGTGAACTGGCTCCCTGTTTAAAAAGTTTGAGGACCCCTGCTTTAAACTATCCTCATGCTTTTAAATTCTTTTTTTTCTTTTTGCTGCTCTGATTGAGTAATTTTTTTCTAGCTTTTCTTCTAATTCTCTCATTTGATCCTCCACTAAACTAGTGATTATTCCGTCCAGTGTAGTCTTTATTTCAGCTATGTCACTCTTCATTTCTGACTGTTTTCATGATTTATATGTCCTCTCTCATGCTGTTGAGCATTCTTAAAACCATTACTTTATACTGTTTCTAATAAATTGCTTGCCTCTATTTCATTTAGCTCTTTTTCTAGAGATTCCTCCTGTTCTTTAATTTGGGTCCTGTTATTTATTTATTCATTTTTGCTGCTTCTTTTTGTTTGTTTCTGTGTTTTGAATAGGACTGCTATGACTCCCAGTCTTAGTGGAGTTGCCTTCTGTAGTGGGTGTCTCTGGGACCCAGTGGTGTAGTCACCTTAATCTTATTAGCTGGGTACTCCAGAAATGTTCCTTGTGTGGTTTGTGTGGGACCTCCAGTTATATTTGGGTCTTATTGCTATTGTCTCATTTGTGTGTCAGCTCAGCCCTCAGGCTTGCTGACTGTGAGGCTCAACCTTGATCTGTTGTGCCAACTGTTACACAGGTGCTGACAGAAAAAACAAGAAAAAATACAACCAAACATAAAACAACATGGAAAATAAATACAAATCACCACCGCCAACAAAACAGGCTTAAAAATAATAAAGGCTTCACAGCTGCAGCCAGTGGACGCCTCTAGGCTCCTGGCTCCGGTGGCCCGTGGGGCGAGGCCCCGGGGTCCGAGGGCCATAACGGAGTTTGTGACTGGCTGCCACCAGCAGGGCGCAGTGCAAGATAGGAATCATTCAACAAATGAATAAATGAATAAGGACATCTTTACTGAGAGGACTCATTCTGGAGGTGATGGACTAGTTCTTCCCCCTTGGCCTCTTCAAGTTGGGAAATTTTACGTGGATTTTGGGACATGTTGAATATGTTTTAGAGACAGAAAAAATCCACTTATGGAATCCTCTTCATCCTATCAAGACACCTGCTGGATTGCAGTCAAATTGCCAATGAATAATTAAAAACTAATTTCCATTAAAAAAAAAATAAAGGACAAGGGACCAAAAGAATTAGAGAAGAATAAAAGAGAATATGAAAAAAAAAGAGAGAAAGGAAAGTGTAGGAAAAATAAAAGAAAATAATAACTGAAATAATAATTTTAAAAAGTATTAATAATGAATAAAATAAAATATAGAAAAATAAAAAAGGGAAAATAAATAAATTTTAAAATAAAAAGAAGGAAAAAAGAAAGTGAAGTAAAATAGAATAGAGGGACATAGATATGAAAGGAAAATGAGAAGAAAAAAATAAATCTAAAAAGATGAAATACAAAATTTTTTTTTTAAATATTAAGAAAAAAGTGAAGCTTGCCTCTGCAGTTTTTTTGTTTGTTTGTTTTTGTGGGTTGTTTTTTTTTTGCCGCTCCCCCCCCCCCCCCCCCCCCCGTGGTTGTCTGAATCTGGCCCGCTGGTGTATCTATCCCTGGCCTCCTGGTAAGGTCTCTGCTGCAAGTCAATGTCAGTCACTGTCCCTGCCTGGCCTTCACCAACCTGACTGAAATATGGCAGGGGGAGCCCCAAGTAGCCTGGTGGGTGGGGCCGCCATAGCCCAGAGGCTGCATCTACTTTAGGTCATTCACTTTGAATGTCCCTGTTCTGAGCTGTTCTTCCTTCCCCCACGGAACTGAACTCCGTGACCTTGCCAGAGTAGTTTAAACAGACTCACATTGGGGATGGTGTCTGTAGCTTGTAGGAGGGGGACAGGCACCTCCTCTTCTTCCCAGGGCTATGCCAGCTGCACTCACTGGGAAGCTCTGGTTCCCCATAATGCAGCTGAAGGGCTAGACTATGCCCATCTGTCTCCTGGACAGAGTCCATCCCAGAGACATAGTTCTAATGCCTCAGCTCCGCCTGGCTTCCTGTCACCCCCTGGCCACTACACCAAGAAGGATGGGTTAAAAAAAATCAGCCCCACTTTCACTCCATTCTTTTAGCACAGCCAGCCCTTGCAGGGCGAGTCCTCTGCCCCAGCTCCAACCAGGCCAAATGTCTAAGCCGTCAGTACCATCGCACCTGGCCATAAGGGTGCAGATCTCCACCCCCCCCGCCCCCCAGAGCTATTCCCCTTTGCCTCAGATCGCAGCAGGACAAGGCAGTTTCACAGGTTGGAGGAGGGGAACTGACTGTGAGCTCTGGGTGGGGAAAATCAATCCTCTTTCCTAGGCCATACTGTCCAGCCCCCATCCTGCTCTCTGCCCAAAGTTTTTCCAGAGAATAAAAGGCACCTCAGATTCACTGCTGAGCATCTATCAAATCCCTCTGCCAGCCCTGAGGTTTTCTGTGTGGCCCCTCCCACAGACACATATGGGAGCACACTTTCCAAGCTGGTGCCGTAACAAAGAAATTGCTCTTTGCCTGGGATGGTGCAGTCTGACTCTCCCAGATGGACCAAATCATCACTGTGTCCCATCACCCAATGCTATGTATGTGGACTCCCCTGCCCTTGATAGTTGCTCTGGATTGGGGATCTCTCCATGGGGCTAAGACCCCAAGCCCCCAGGGAGGAGGACTCAGCTGCTTCACTTTTCCTCTGGCTTCCCAGTCACACAGGTGTGCAAGCTGGCTCACCCTCTCTATGTCTCCTCCTGTCCTTTCTCTGTGTTTCCTGCTTACACAATTTCAGATCATCTATACTTCAACTGGCTTTTCAAGCCGAATGCTCTGCAGGTTGGTGGCAAGTGTGGTGTTGGCAGCAAGCTGATGGAGCTTCCAACTACGCTGCAGCCAGGTTGGAATCTCTCAGGTGCTAAGTTTTGATAGACAAGGCATGGGGTATGTGAAAAAATAAAAAAATCCCAGTTTGTTACATAAAAGTTAGTAAAAATTATTCCACAGTCTAACTGCAGAGATACTGACTGGCCATGATTGTGTTTATAATTTGATACAATAGGCCAGGTATAGCCTTCAGGAACACATGATTTGGAATATGATTGATGTCGAAAACACATACGCACTCTCATTCACATCCCTTAATGAATAATTGACTTAGGTAGGTATATTAGTTTTCTATTTCTGCTAAAATAAACCACCACAAATTGGTGGCTTAAAAAATACATATGTACAGTGGGGCCTTGACTTTCGAGTGTCTCGACTAACGAGTTTTTTGAGATACCAGTTGTCTCTCGGCCTGTTTTTACATTGAGTTGATAGAGTAATTTGAGTTAACGAGCTCAGTCTCAGAACGAATTAAACTCGTAAGTCAAGGCCCCACTGTATTATGTTACAATTCTGTGGGTCAGAAATTTTACAAGAATCTCATTGGGCCTAAAATCAAGGTGTCAGCAGGATCTGATCTTTTCAGAAGGTCCAGAGAAGAATTTGTTTCTTTGCCTGTTTAGCTTCTAGAGGTTGCCAGAATTCCTTGGCTCATGACTTCCTGCCCCATCTTCAAAGCCAGTAACTTGGCATATCTCTGTCTCTGTTTCCATCATTACAGTTCTTTCTCTAACCACAGACAGGAAGGTTTATCTGCTTTTCTTTGAAAGATAATTAGATTGGACTCACCACGATAAGGACAAGGCTAATGATTGTTAACCTTAATCACATCTGATTGTGTGTGTGTGTGTGTGTGTGTGTGTGTGTGTGTGTGTGTGTAATGTAACATACTCAAAGGTTCTGGGGATTAAGGTGTGGATATTCTTGTTGGGACCTTATTCTCCCTTGCATGGTAGGGATAATTACTGGATTCTAAAACCATTAAGTAAAAGGTTGATGGGGAACACAGGTTATATGCAGGTCCCAAATGGGGGGTAAGGGGTGTAACTTTGAAACAGAGATAAATTTGTCTCCTTTTTAATCCAGGAATTACATTTACTATCACTAATAATGGGACTTCAAACATAAAATGCACAATGCTCTACACAGTTTATCACCTAGGAATTATTCTTATTAAAATGTGTAATTTGTCCTAGCCAGTTTGGCTCAGTGGATAGAGCGTCGGCCTGAGGACTGACAGGTCCCGGGTTCGAATCTGGTCAAGGGCACATGCCCAGGTTTCAGGCTCGATCACCAGTAGGGGGCATGCAGGAGGCAGCCAATCAGTGATTCTCTCCATCATTGATGTTTCTATCTCTCTCTCCCTCTCCCTTCCTCTCTGAAATCAATAAAAAATATATTTAAAAAATAAAAAATAAATAAAAATGTGTAACTTGACTATAATTCGGCCATATAATTCCAGGGTATAAGAAATAGAGAGGATAGAGAATTAATTTAAAGGATACCACAGGAAATGGGCAGACAAATCAAAGATATGTAATATTCTAAAGACAACTTATCCCTTTGAGAAGTCTATATCATGAAAGAAAAGGGAAGAGGCAGTGGAAATTGATTTAGATTAAGAGAGACATAACAACCAAAGACAATGCATCATCCTAAATTAGTACTTGGTTTGGAAACAAAAACAGATATAAAATATGTTTTGAAGACAAATGGCAACATATAAATATAGAATGAGAAATAGATGACATTAAGAAGCTTTTTAGATGTGATGACAGTACTGTTAATAGACAGGAAAATGCTCTTATTTTCTGGAAATGCATGCTAAAATAGTTTGGTTAAAGCATCATAATGTTTATAACTTACTTTTAATGGTCCAGGAGGGAAAAAAAAAAAAAAACTTATAGAGAAGAAACAAATATGCCAACATTGTAATTATATAGAAAGTATGTGAGTGCTATTGTGCTACTTCCATATAACTGTTATTAAAATTTGCATTTTAGTAGAACTTTAAAAATCCAATATAAAAGTACATGTACATATAACTTAACTTCATTATAACCTGTTGACGATAATAAAATTATCATTACAGAATACTGTCTGCAGAAATAATTAGAAAAGGGGGGAAAAGTTTAAGAAATAAACTTTTGTCACTTTTTCCTAGTATCATATTTCTCATTCCAGGGAACAGACCTATTCCTCCATTTTTATTTTAGAAGAAAGAGTTTCTAGAGTCACAATACCACAATGGAATTAACAAAAAACAAAACACAAAAAAATGCGGTTCGGAGAGACAGAACCTAGGCACAGAACCTACACAGAACGTTCTCTAGAGACAGAAGAACTTTGCTGGAGAGAACATGGCAAAAGATCCTGGACAGAAACTGGCCTCAGAACCTAGAGACAGAACCTAGCAAGAGAACATGGCAAAAGATCCTGGACTGAACCTGACTACAGAAATTGGCAAGAGAACCTGACTAGAACCTGGTGACTGAAACTGGCTGGAGAACCTGGACAGAACCTGGCTGGAGAACCTAGCGAGGGAACATGGCTACAGAACCTGGCTGGAGGACCTGGAGAACCTAGCAAGAGAACATGGACACAGAACCTGGCTGGAGATCCGAACCAGAACTTGGCTGGAGATCCTGGCTGGAGATCCTGGCTAGGCTGCTGATCAACTGAACGCTGTCTCCGTGTCATTCCTTCTTCGCCAACTCCGTCCACACCTTTGGGGAACCCCTGGACCTGCTGGGGTTGGACCCCGGCATAGTAGTCTTTCAAAAGAACCAAATTTTGAATCTTGGAAAAAAAAATGCGGTTCTTTTCAGCCTGTTTATATTGAACTTCATTCAGTATGTCCCAAACAGATAACCAACCTCAGTTCTTGAAACGGGCAGAGTATGACTCATTCATGTGAAATGTGACCATGTTGCCAATACAAGAGACTGCATGGGGGTCAGTAAACCTCAGACCATGAGTCACTTGAAGGACCCGTCGAGGGCATCCAATAAACTATCACTGTTTTTGAAGCACCTGGTCTTCTTGCTCAATGGATGTAGCTGCTGGGGAAGCCTTTGAACTAACAGCTAAGACACTTGTTCAGGGCTTGCTCCCTGACAGACATCGCAGAAGTTGTTGGAGACCCCTGGTGGCAACACAAAGGCAAAACAGCCCATCACGAAATTCCAGTCTTTCTATTAAGGAAACAGTACAGTGGAACCTCCATAACTTCACTCATTCCAGAAGGCTGTTTGAGAAGCAATTTGCTTGAAAACGGAATCATTTTTTTTCCCCATTAGAAAAACTATTAATTCAATTAATTGATCCATTCCAGAACCCCACAGGATTCCCTGTTTCAACCATTCTTATATACAGTACAGATCTAATATGCTGTTTAATCTATAAATAAACACTTCTTTTCTTAAATTTATCAAACCACTCCCTACTAGCCTTAAACCAACAACTTTTAGCATTTGGTCCCGGGATGTCTTTGAGGTCAGTAAGCAGCTTCTTTGCCTGTTCATATATCACTGTCTCCGAAATGGCTGTCGCCAGCTAACTGCTTTTTGTTTATTCAAATCAACAACAGTTTTTTTGTCTCTTCAATTATCTGTGATCTTTCCTTCTTTCACACCCTTAGCAACACTAGCGCTCTTTATGGCCTCTTTATGTTTCAAAATGGTGCTAATCATGGCCTTCCCCAGCAACAAAAAGCATCCTCTTCTTTGTTGCCTGAGAGACACTTTGTTAGTGCTGAGGTATCAGCATGGGTAGGTTGATTCTCGTGATTCCGTCTTTTCTCTCATTTTGGGGTTGTTTCTTTGTCTCCCCATTTTTGCTGTTCCTTGTCATTGCTTCCATGCATGAGGTCATACTGCTTTGCCATCCAGATTTTTTGAATCGGTCTCATGTAATAGGAGTTTTGTGGGACCCAGTGGTGCAATCTCTCAGGTCTCCTGAGCTGGGTGTTCTGGGGAGGCCCCCTACTTGAAATATTTGGGTTCTTCTGACATAGCTGGGTGTTGAATATTATTGTCCCGTTCGTGGATGGAGTCTCCTCTCCTGGTATCTGATCATGTGGCTCATTCTCTACCACGTTATGGTGCTGACCAGACAGCACAAACACAACACGACAGGACACGACACAGAAGGAGCAGAACACACATGTACACAAGACACCTATGACCTCAATGGAAGTGACCACCAGAGAAAAGAGAATTAGAAAAGAGAAAAAGTGTAAGAATGACAGTGAGAGAGATTTAAAAAAAGAAAGAATATGGGCGAAAACACAACAAAACAAATAAATAAACCAAAAAGCACAAACAAAAAAACACCCAGAAAAAAAAAGCAGGGACATAATCTATAGATGCAGAGCATAATAGATAAAATAAGTGTAAGGGATTGGATGAATAGGGGAAGAACCACAGTTTAGAATAGAGGAGAGAGAAAAGAAATGGGAAGACTAGAAGAAAAAAAGCAATTTTTGAAAAGGAGAATACAGGAGAGAGCAGATAGGCCTGAATTTAGGAAGTGAAACAATTTAAAAAAATTAGAAGAAGAAAAGAGCAAGAGAAGAGAGAAAGAAAAAAATGAGTAGTGAAGAAAGAGAGAAAAAAAGGGGAACTGGAGCAGGAGCAGGAAAGAGGAAATTAGATATATTAGTACATCAACAGAGACGAGAATGATAGCGCATCAATCCAGCAGATAAAGAAGATCTATTTTTGAAAAAGGGAAAGAAGGAAGGAAAGACAAAAACTAATACTGGGAAAGGAAAAGAAAAATGGGAGGGGGAAAAGAGAAGTGAGGGGAAAAGGGGGCAAAAATATAAAAAAAATAAAATAAGATAAAATAAAATAAATAATGTTTAAAAATAATAGAAAATTTTAAAATAATAAAAATAAAAAAGTGAAATGTGATTCATTTCAGCTGAGTTTTAGTGCACCATGTTAAGGAGGAAAAGAAGACATTGGTGGCGGGGGGGTGGGGGGGTGGGGGGGGGCGGGGGAGGGGGGGTGCCAGCAGGCTGACTCTGTATCCCTAACGCACATTCCTGTTAGCCTATAGTCTGGTCACTGCCCCTTCCTTAATTATCTGGTCTTGCAAGACCTGTTTACCTAAATACTCCCATTGTACAGAGGCCATAAACCATGAACAATACACCCCCCCCGAGGGCGTTATTAGTGCTGACACCAGGCCAGGCCTTTAGGTGTGGTCTCACGGCCCCCATCCCAACACACGGGGGGGGGGGGGGGGGGGGATCTTTTTGCAAAGCCCACGAAAGATCCAGAAGTCTGATCCTTCCAGAAGTCTGATCCTTATTTGGGGGACAAAGAAACCAAAGGGTATAAAGAGAACGCTTCTTCCATATGGGCTTACTCAGGATTTGGAGAATGGGCCCCCTGAGTCACTGTACTAGCACATGTGAAACATCTGAAAATAAATGTGTTTTTCCTGTATCTCCGGGTACTCCTGCATATTTTTCAGTCACCTGGTAAATTCTGTAACGATGTGAGCTAGTTCAGGGCTCCACTTTTCTGTCTGCTAATTCTGGGCTTCCTGTTAGGTACTTATGTGCTGGCCACTGTCAGGCACTGTCTTTTGGCTTTTTGCACCCTGCTTGAAGCTCCAAGCGATCCACAGGTCCTCTGCTTGTGCCTGTCCCCACAGGCCTTGGCTGCAAGCAGGTGGGGTTTGCCTGTCCACCAGCCTACTCACTCAAGCATCTGTTTCCGACAGGGCTTTAGGTGGGGTTGGTGCTGTTTCACTTTCAGGGAATAAGATGGGTGGTTTTTCCTGACCCAGAGCTACGCCTCTCTAAGTGGCCCCAAATATTACTCTGCTCTTGGCTGGACAGAGGTCCTTGTATGGAGACCAATGGGACTGGCTGGCAACCTGGAGTTTTTATTAGTCTGGTTCCCAGAATAGCAGGCCACTCTTCCACCCCAGTCCCTGGGGGCTCTTTGGGGCTATTCAGGCCAGTAAGCTTGGCCTCTGCCTTTGTTTCCTCTGTAAAGCTCCAACTGCAGGGTGTGGCAGGCTGTATCACCTGTCTTGAGGCTACTGGGAGGGGCCAGCTCTTCTGGGGAGAAATGGCCGCTTAGGTTTGGAAGCTTAAGTATGTCCCAATGCAGGACTCCTGGCAAAGTCTCTCTGCCCTGCTTCTCTCCCTCCCCCAGCCTCTCCTCAGGCACCTCAAGTCTGTGCCCCTCTCCCTGTACCAAAACCTTGGGTGAGTGTTTGCAATTAAAAGTCCTGTGCTCTGGGTTTAGAGAATAAAAGCAAAAACAAAACAAAACAAAACCAAACAACAACAAAACTGTGGAGGCCTCTCCCCCCAGCACTGCACTGCTTGGGCTGCCTTTCGGGGCGCAGCCTTTCGGGGAGCAGCCTTTTGGGGCACAGCCTTTCGGGGCGCAGCCTTTCTTTCGGGGTGGTGGTCTTGGGCCCAGATTCCCCAGCAGCCAGCAGCCCTGTGGCTTTTCCTTTTCACTGTTATGCCTGTCACCAAGGGGCGTGGCTTTGGTGCAATGCAGCTTCCTCCTCACCCTCTCGGCCACTGTCTAGCCGCCTCTCTCAAACCCACATCCCCTTTCCTACCAGTCTCCGGGCATTCTCTGCCCTTCCTTGTTGTAAGTGTCTCTTTAGCTGTGACTAATTCGTTAATTCCAGGTGGATGTTCTGCGATTTAGTTGTATTTCCATACTGGTCCTGGGACGAGGTGCACTACACGTCTGCCTATTCGGCTGCCATTTTTTCCTCCCCTCTATGTCCTTTTTCATGTTAAGTTCTCACTTAGTTCCTTGAAGTCCTCACTAAGTTCCTTGAGCATCCTTTTAACCATTTTTTTTTTTTTTAAATTCTATATAGGGTAAATTGCTTGCCTCCATTTCATTTAACTTTTTTTTTTTTTTTTTTTTTTTATCCTGGAGATTTCTCCTATTCTTTTATTGTGGGCATGTTTCTTTGTCTCCTGATTTTGGCTGCTTGATTTTGGGCATGTCTCTTTGTCTCCTGATTTGGGCTGCCTGATTCTGTGTTTGTTTTGTGGACGAAAGGGGCCACATGCTGACCTGACAAGCTCAGGAGAGGCCTGCATGGCAGTTTTGCAGACTTGGAGACCTAAAGTCACCACAAAGGATGGTCTGAAATTAAACCTTAACTAAAAGCAGTGATGGTGGGCAGTTACGTCCTAAGCCGATATCTTCACCGATATCTTCAACCTTTACTATAACGGAGCCTATCTGTCTTTTTGCATATATGATAACATTCCCTTGAAATGTATGGGTAACTTGTGATTTCCCTGTATCTGGAGCCCCTGGGGCACAACCAGGTGTGCTGAGCCCAGGACAGATGCAACAGATTCTTTCATTTGTCATGTTAATTGTTCCTGCACCCACCTAAGTATGTGTCCATCATTTTACTTTTTTTTTTGTCACAGAGGTTTCCCCGCTTCGCTTAATCCCACCTCCTTAAATCTGTCACCAATGAATTTCATGTATAAATACGAATGTAACCCTGCCATTCTCTGGAGCACTATAACAATTCGTTGAGGTTCTGCTTCCCGGCATATGTCGACAGTTTGGCTCAAATAAATTCACAAAATTCTTTACAGGTTTCAATGTTTTTTTTTACGTTAACAGTTTCTATGTATTAGATAGATCTGATATGTCTCTCTATCATGTTAGGTTTGTCTTATGTAGTAGGTGTAGTAGGTGGGACTTAGTGGATTACACCTGAGCAGCGTAATCCAGACATGTCTCTTGAATATCCAATGTGAATCCTTCTGTTGTAATTGAGTCTGGATTGCTATTGGCTCATTCGTCTGTGGTTTCACCCCTCAGGTTGGCTGACTGTGAGGATCTACCCCAACAACAGTGTACAAGGTGTTGTGTAGGTACTGGCCACATGAAATGGAATTTGTCTCAGCATGGTCTGGTGCCTGTCAAGATCTCCCTTTAGATATGCCACTTGTGAATCTAATTGGTTCCTGCTCTGATGCTGTTTGAAGCTGTTTGTCCTGAGGTCTCTTGGGAGGGACTTTAGTGCAGGTCAACGTCAGATGCTACCTGTGACTGGCCCTGGGCAACCTGTTTGGAGCTACAAAGCGATCCAAAGTTTGTGGCTACCTCCCTTGGCCTGGGTGTGCATAGAAAACGGTGTGCACCAAGGTTAGTTTCCACCAGCACTGAGCCAGGGCCAAGTCTTCAAAGGCCCAAGCCATCCAGTGAGTCACCAGGTAGGGGTGAGTGGGGCACGGGGTGTTCACCAGATTGACACAAATTCAAACTTGCTGCCAGTGCTGGGTCTGAGGCTATTCAACAGAAGTAGCATGGTATACCAAGTCTAGCAGCCCTCACCCCTTCCCCCCCTTCCACCCCCCCCCGCCCCCCTCACCGGATTGAGCAAGGTCTCAGGGAGTCATCAAAGGAAGGCTAGAAGAGTTTATCAGGCCCAAACATACTAAATTTGGCCATGTGAAGGGAAGGCTCTACACCAGTCAGATGTGTGAGGGAAAAATGGCCCACCCGTCATAGAACCACTTAACCCAGTCTTTTCCAGATTCTGTTGGGCAGCCAAACTCAGCAGGATAGGGTTGCTGGGAATCGGGAGGGTGAAGCTTGTGGATATCCCAGGAGGAAGCGGCGCTTATCAGGTTTGGGGGGAGTAACTCCTGCCCCAGATCCACACAACTCAGTGTGTCTTGTATTCTGTATATCCTTGGTTATAAGACTTCCATTCAGCTAATCTCCAGTTGATTATTTTAGCTGTAATTCCAATTTGATCCTGGGAGGAGGTGAATGTATCTTCCACCTACTCCATTGCCATCTTGGATTCTTGTTTGAACCCTTTTCTGCTACACCCCAGGATATTGATAAAGGCATAAGCAAGAATATGTGGATCCCATTCCCATACACAAACTTTGGAAATAGACTTGGGCCCTCTAGAACACCTGAAAATGTAATGAAGGGGTCAGATATCTTTATTTAGAACATTTTAGATAACTAGAGTGATTTTTGATGATGTCTTGTATTCTGCCCAGACCTCCTCAGTAGAGTGGGGCCACCCTATATTGTTAGGATTTTCAAGCTTGAGTTTCTAATCAAAATTTAACTTTGTAGAACGAGGAAGATTTTTTTCAGATGGCAAAACACTGGTATAAGAGGTGATAAAGGTTGCAGCCTGACGTTTTGATGTTGCTAGTGTTTATCAATTCAAGTTCGAGTTCTATACATTGCAACCAAATTCATAAAAATAGAAAACACCTGGAATATTACTGGCACATATAATTGACTAATTCTTTGGATTAAATTGGAAAATAAAAGAATGCTCTTTGCTTTAAAAAAAATTGAAGGATAATTTACTCAAACAAGTAAGCCTTTAAATTCAATACACCGTGGATCTTGATGTTTATGTAGCCCCTTCCTCTGACAGGGAACAATCCAACATTTATGTTTCTCTTTGTGTAGTACAATCGGTCAAACATGGTTAGAAAGCATTGAAGACAGGCTTTAAAATTTAATAGTATGGAAGAGTTTTGCTGCCACCTAATGGACAAATGAAATACTTTTATTATTCTGCAATAATTTTCCTTTTACCTCATATAAAATTGTAATAATAATTTTAACAAATATATATGATTTGCAAATAATATTTTCATTTATATTGATTTTGCTTTTACTGTTATTGATATGTAGTATGAATGTGTGTTATGATAGTAGAATGTGCAAATAAATTTGATTAATTTGATTTTAATCTAAATATCATGATTCATTTTTATAATTTTGTTTAAGATTTAAGGATCTACTAGAAGGGTTGTGTATACTGATATATTTTGTTCAATGAGCTTTAGGCAATTTAGATAAACCAATGAATGAAATTAAGGATAAGCCATAATACAAATAAACTAAGTTATATACACTGAGTGGCCAGATTATTATGACTACCCCATCAATACTTCATTGGCACTTCCAAAAATACTGAATGTTGAAAACTTCCTAAGCAAATATTCTCAAGCTGTTATTATTATTTGCATAACTAATTCACTTCATTGTACTGATGGGGTGATCATAATAATCTGGCCGGTCATAATAATCTGGCCACTCAGAGTGTGTGTGTGTGTGTGTCATGTATATAAATATATACATGAGTATATATATATATGTGTGTGTATGTATATGTATATATATATATATATATATATATATATATATATATGTATATATACACACACACACATATACATACATACCAGTATATAGATGGAGAGAGAGAGAGTTGTTTACTGAGCTAAAAATATTCAGTTGCTTTTTTCTATTTATAATCTACTTTTACACTGTATTTATCTAAAATACAGGAGGCAGAAATTGATTTTTGCCTCTTTTTCTCACTGGTGAAAAATGCCTGGTGCATTCAAAGTGTTAATGACTATTTTTGGATAAATAGTATTTATGTGACTACATAAATGAGAAAATAGAGGAAAGGAAACAAAATGACCAAATCCTGCTCATAACCTGAACTATAACAGTATTAGTCTTTTGGTAACACATACTAATAACTAGATAACTTGCAGTTCACTGGGCCCCGTTTGCCCCTCCAGTAACCCATGAGGGTCATGGGAAGGTTTGTTTGCAAAAACCTCTCATCTGCATATCCCCCTGGATTCTTCCTTCATCCTCCATAAAACCATCACATCCCATTTTGTAAGAATGTGGGACTTCTTTACTTTAGGAGGAGGGCAATTTTAGAAAGGGGTTACCAGGTGGAAAGGACCACACCTCATGTAACCTAAATATTTAGGGCTTCCCAGGGAAGGGACCTTATGGCTGACCTTTGCCTGGAAAAGTCATCTCCCCCACAGCTCCACACAGTCACTTCCTGGACACTCTCCATTCAAACCCCCACTGTCTTCCCCTGGAAAAACTGCCACTCCTCACAGGAAGGGCCATCACTCCCCGTACCCACCTGAGTCTGAAACACTGGCCTTTGGTCTGATGGACATTGACATTCATCGCTGCCCAGGCTTCCATCTCATAAGGGAGAGTGAATGCAGGTCCTTCCATTACTGTCCTTTGTAAGCCTTCCACAGCAAGAACCCTGGTCTGCTGGCTTCTTTATTACCTAACGTACCTTTCCCCAAAGTAAATGACTGGGCTTGGTCATGGGAGGGAAAACTATACTTGACTATTTAGATATGCCCCCAAAGCAATGCAACCTTTAGTTTTGTTTGTTTGTTTGTTTTTGATGTCATACTTACAAGTTTCCTTTTTCACTATTGGGAGGTTTTGGGGGAAGGTTTAAAAGATCAATTAAGTAGCTCATGCTCTTTTGTTTTAAGTGGTCTCTTCCGGTTAAATTCAGTGTCTTTTGTTAAGCTCAGTCTTTCATACATTTTCTTCTTTCTTTCATAAAACTCGTATCGGGCCAAGGAGGAGCATCTCCTCTATATTTTGTCTCTATGTGTGGCTCCTGTGGACCTTGTTTTGGGGTCTTTGGATGTCAAATCCCACTCTCGTAACTTAAGTCACAGGAGTCTTTTGAAGACACATAAATACGTAACTTGCAGTCTGCTAGGGCCTTCACTGAGGACTCCATGTCCGCTGCTGCCACTCCTGATGTATCCTGAGGTGCTATAAACTTGTGTTCTCTTATCTCAGCATTGACATGGTGTGAAAATTGCTGCTGGTGAATTTGGGCACCTCCCCTATTTGGCTAAGTCCTCTCTTGACTCCTTCTGACTATCTGTGTCCCCTAAGGTTCAGTTATGACCCCAACTAAATCCCTTATGTGGAAAGCTGATCTCAAAGCTCTGCTATAAGTTCACTTCCTACTCTTCCAGACCCCACAGGTACGCTCACTTCATCTACCTTCTACCCCCACATGGGACCTTCTATATCACTTCTCTGTTACTTAGGAGGCAAGGGGGAGCTGCGGGAACACCCAGCCCATGTATCTCTAGACCCTTTCTCTATCTCTGATGCTCTACTGTTCCCCATGGTGTGAACTTGAGCACCAACTCAGTTGCTGTCAGATATGTTCTCAACTTATTTGGAGTCTCTATCAGAATTTTTATGTATCATTGGGTTGAGGCCCTTTTCAGGTACCTGCAGCTTCCTTACCCTGGACTTATCTCATCTGAATTTCATTCCTTACTCCTTGAACCTTCTATCCTACTTCTCTCTTCCTACCCCAGCATTCTCCTTCCCAATCATCCATTTGAAACCAATAGGCAGATAGGACCTTCAGGATAGTATGTGATATCCCGAATCTTCTCTGCTTATGCCTTATAGGAATTCCTAGTCCTACCTCCAAGCTTGATATACAAAGGCAAACTTTGAATTTTAGAGCATTCTTTACTCTCTCAACAAAACCTGACTTTCAAGAGTATTCTCTTGCTGTGGGCTCAAAAAACAATGATTTTTGTTGTTGTAGGCTCTTATAACTCTTTCTTTTCCCCTAGGACAGTGAGCCTTTGGGGTGGAAGGAATGGCCTTTAAAGAATGAGAAAAATAGAATTATTACAAGGGAAAATAGAGTGTGAGCCATTTTCAAAATGTTATTTATTTCTTTTTCTTTTTTATTTATTGCTTAAAGTATTACAAAGGGTATTACATATGTGTCCATTTTATCCCCCTGCCCTAGACAGTCCCCTAGCCTCCCCTATCCCCCAGTGTCTTATGTCCATTGGTTATGCTTATATGCAAAATGTTATTTATTTCTTAAAGCACATAATAAACCATATTGAGAAAGGATGCGCTCCACATTAGTAAGGCTCTGGGACACCCTGGATATAATAGGCTCCCACTAATATGCTGAGGAGATAGGCAAAGTCATAGAAGAAGGTCTGTTTGCAGTAGTCCCTATTGCTGTTATGAGAAATGACAAGGTCTGCACTGCATTGTTTTGCTTGTGAATCACATTCAGACAGAAGATGTGGATAGGGGATAGAGGAATATGGATGTGCAGCTAATTGTCCTTGTTCCTGTTAAAATCATAGAATAAATACAATTTTGAATTGGAATATAAATAACTTATTAACAATAATATTTTTATTTGCATAGTACTTGACAAAATATTTACATTTTATTATGTCATAAAGGACATTCAAAAACTTTGAGTTAGGAGTTACAAGTCCTATTTCACAGAAACAGAATCCAGAGGCTCTTAAGATACTTCCTCATGTGTGTAGATAACAAACGCCAACTAATGAATGGTGTTAATCCATACATAATTTTGATGTGGTTTAAACCATACCATGATATCTCTGCTAATAAATGATCCTATATAATAAAAGGCTAATATGCAAATTGTCCCCTCGGGAGTTTAACCAACAGGGAGTTCAACTGCTCACTATGACATGCGCTGACCACCGGGGGCTGCATGGAATGAAGGAAGGCCCTGGCCTGCAGCCGGGGGAAGGAAGGCCCCAATTGGCCCTGATCGCCAGCCAGGCCTAGGGACCCTACCCATGTACAGGTTTCATGCACTGGGCCTCTAGGATAGTTAATAATAGCTTTATCTCTTTTCTGCATGACAGCCTTTCACGTATTTGAAGGTCTTTATTATGTCTGTATCTTCTCGGGTTTTCGGATCTATCTTAGTGTGCTAGATCTATCTTAGTTTTCATAAGAAAGAACGGAGGTTAAGAAAGCTGGTTGAGAAGTGATACCTAAAGTGAGTGGAAGAATCATCAACAAAGGAAGAAGAATAGAAATGTGAAAAACCAGGAAGCTGATTCTGAAAGTTCCACTTTGAAGGCATTTTAGCTTCATTTAGAATTCTCTCTCCTGATTTTTCCCTCCACTAGAACAAGTCAAATAGCATCTTAGATTTGCAGATTTGGGAGTAAAATTGCAAAATCAAACTATTCTGCACTGGAATTCTAGGACACCCATAGCATGACAATAAATGTTTAATCACAAGGTCTTAGAAAACAAAGCCCCTTGTTTTTAGTGTTAACTGATTTTTGTGCTCTAAATACTCCCATGATAGCCAGTTTCAAACCTACTTAAATGATATTAGAGATGATAATAATTACCTCTTATGAGCTAGTCTGAACCAGCAGTATTAACAAACTACTGCTAGGTTGATTGTAACCCTAAAATGCTACCTAGCCTGAGCTTTGAAGAGTCCTAGCATCCAATATTACCATTCTACTGTTTGATAGTCCTAATTATTATTAGTCTTTTCCTGATTGTGCTTCTAAAATTACTTTTGTTTCACTTTGATTCACTGGCCTTATTCTCCCTATTTACTATCATCTTAAACCTTCCCTTCCTCAGTATATGTATTCTCTTCTTTAAATCTATATATATGATATTTTTCAGATGCAAAACTATTCTAATAACCCTGCCTTGGTGATGTTTTTCATTGCTAATGTTTCTTTACAAACTTTATGCTTATAACTCACTACACAATGTACCTCAGTAGAATGCATCTCTCTTTAGTTGAATATTATATTTCCAATATAGACTAAATCTATATGTCTTTATTTTAAATTAATTAATTAAATTATTTATTTTTAGCAGTCACATGACTGCTTGGTTACTTTTAAAAATATATATTTATTGATTTCAGAGAGGAAGGGAGAGGGAGAGAGAGATAGAAACATCAATGATGAGAGAGAATCATTGATCTACTGCCCCCTGAAGACCCTCTACTGGGGACTGAGCCTGCAACCTGGGCATGTGTCCTTGACTGGTATCAAACCTGGGACCTTTCAGTCCACAGGCCAATGCTCTATCCACCAAGCTAAACCAGCTAGGGCTGCTTGGTTACTTTTGAGCTTGTGAATCCACCACTGAAAATCCCCTTGGTCTTATTCATGAAGGCAGCTTTTTTTTTTTCTTGCTTTTCTGTTTGTTTTTGTTTTTACATGTCTTCACTGTTCTAATCAATCAAACAATAGAATGTTAGCACTAAATGATTCATTTACTTGTAGATCATCTAGTCCGCTCTCCTCAGTTTAGAGATGAGGGAACTAGAGATTCCAGCAATTAATTTATTTAAATAAGATTACACGCTAGTTGGTGACAGAGTCAGATCTAGACGTAGATCTATGGCCCTCCACAGGAATTCTGTCTGCAGAGAGATGCCGCCCGAGGCAGGGCGTTGGGCTCAGCATAGGAAGAGGACAGTCAGGGAAAGCTTTACCTCCTGTCTCCAGTCCCCTTCAGATGATTCCCCTTAGCCAATGCAATCAGAAACCGGGTGAATTAATGTTTTATCGCTGCTATAAAAATGGCCACACACTTGGTAGCGTAAAACAATTCAAGTTTATTATCTTACCTTTCTATAGGTCAGAACTTCTACAGGGGTTTCATCAAGTTTGTCAGCAGGACTTGCTCCTTTCTGGAGGCTCTAGGGGAGAATCCGTATTTATTTATTTATTTATTTATTTATTTATTTATTTATCTATCTATTTATTTATATTTATTCTTGGTCTTTTCCAGCTTCTAGATGCCATCCACATGCCTTAGTTTCCCTCCTCCATCCAGCTTCAAAGCCAGCAATGGCAGATTGTCCTCTTTTGCTATGTAAGAACATAAGGATATATTCATAGGGTCCAGGGGTTAGAATGTGGACATCTTAGGGAGGGACATTTTTCTGGTACCATATCAGTTGACAGCCTGTATGACTGAGCCTCCTAGAAAGGGCTGGATCCAGGTTATGTGGAATGAAGCTATACAGTTAGGAGTCCCTCTACAGGTAAAAGAATTAAAAATTGCCTTAGACACATGACTTGGAAGAGGCAACACGTGAGGGCTCTGAAGCCAAAATTTCATTGGCTGCACAGCACATCAGCTCTACTTCTGAGCACAGAACAGGGCAAAGCAGGGCAGAGAATGACCTGGGGGTAGGATGGGGCAAACAAGCAAGAATCAAAACAGCATGCCTTGTAAGTTCCTCCAAATGGCTGATAGGAAGGTTGACTTGTTTGGAATTTGCTGGCATTTCACTGGGGCCTGTACTTCAGAGTGATATCAGCCCTCTTCAAGCATAAATCACCTGATATTTGACCATGTTGTTCATGAGGATAGCATGAGAAATGGCCAACAGCTTAGTGAAATTTATTTATATACCATGCCTTCATAGAGTTTGGGCTTCACCCATTTTTTTTTTCTTATTGCATTTAGGCAAATATGTAGTAATTAGTGGCCTCGTGCACATTGAAAGGAATAATTAGAAGAAATATTTTAATATTGCTATTCTCCCTTTCTCTATAATAGAAGTGTCAACCAAATTCAGGATTGACAATGACAGATTGAAACAGACAAGAGCATTGGTGCCAGTGAGAGCTTATATGTATTGTACATGTGTGAGTCAAAGTTTATTTTTAAATTGCCAGTGCGCATCATATGTACCACCCGGTTGGTTGGTCACTAGTAGCCCGGTGCAAGGATCCATGCACATTGAAAGGAAATTAATTAGAATAAAGATTCATGTGGTAATTACGTTATTGCAAAAAGTTACATGTCAAAATAGTATCCTATATAATAAAAGGGTAATATGCAAATTGACCCTAACAGCAGAATGACTGGGAATGACTAGTCACTATGACACACACTGACCACCAGGGGGCAGACACTCAATGCAGGAGCTGCCCCCTGGTGATCAGTGCGCTCCCACAGAGGGAGCTCTGCTCAGCCACAAACCAGGCTGAGAGCTGCCAGCACAGTGGTGGTGGCAGGAGCCTCTCCAGCTTCCTCAGCAGGGCTAAGGATGTCGACTGCAGCTTAGACCTGCTCCCCGCTGGCAAGTGGACATCCCCCGAGGGCTCTCAGGCTGCCAGAAGGATGTCTGACTGCCAGCTTAGGCCCAATCCCCCAGGGAGCGGGCCTAAGCCAGCAGGTGGACATCCCCCGAGGGGTCCCAGACTGTGAGAGGGCACAGGCCAGGCTGAGGGACATCCCCGCCCCCCCCCCGCCGAGTGCACAAATTTTTGTGCACCAGGCCTCTAGTATATAATATAGTATTATAAATACAAAGGGAACTCAGGGGAAGGGAACTTAGAAGTGGTGGTTATCTCAAGTGCTGCCCCCTTCCAGAAGCTCATGGTCTGATTTAAATAGTTGAAGGGAGCACAACTTTGTCTTGGATTCAACAGCAGTGCCAATACAAAATGCTACTTAAGACCTCAATTGGCCTTTGGCTCTGTCACTTACTGACTGTGTGATCTTGAGTAAGACACTTAAATTCATTTTAAATCTCTCTCTTCTAAGATTTAAAATGGAGATCATATGATGTTCCCTAGAGTTTTATAAGAATTAGAGGTAATGTGTGTAAAATGCCTATTACCAGCTGGGGCAATTATGCTGCAGTATTACCGTTACTGTTGCATAGAAGTTCATAATTATTTTCTGTAACTCTTTTCATGTATATTTACTTTTAAATAAGAACTAACACTTAAAAATAATCTCTAGCTGGGGAATTATATGCATTCATTTGTTTCTAGGAGTGATAATTTTGAGTGAAATAGACAACATACATCTTTCTCAATCTTTCTCAGTCAAAAGGATTTTCCTTTGATGATATGGTCTGCAGGTATTTACTTAAAATGTGTCTCATCGTTAGTAGAAGAACTGGAGGGTTCAAGTACAGCTAAGTTTTACTTGGCGTATTCTGTAATTCTTCGTTTATTAACTCCTGAACCGCTCATAATTTTTATTTATTTATTTTTTATCTTTTTATTTTTATTTTATTTATTTTTTATTGCTTAAAGTATTACAAAGGGTATTACATATGTTAATTTTTAAAGTACTATGTGAAATTCTACAATTATTTCCAGTAATATTTTTTTATAAATATAAAAATATAAATTATTAAGGGAAACAAGTGCATGAATGATAGCAAGGAAAGTCACTCACCGACTTTCCATATTTTTCTGAATAAGTTAAAAGATGTCATAAAACTATATTATAGTTTTTTCATCTATAAAATGGGGGGGAGTAAACCCCATAAACCTCTTCCTCTCAAGTCTCACATGCGTAATGCTTGCTAAGTTTCCTGTGGCAGAGCTTCTTAGATGTCACCAAGATCCATTCTCTTCGTCTTTATTAAAAGAAATCCTGAGTCTCAGCAGAGTGTATGGACGCCGGGCTGGTATTGTTTTCCAGTTTCCCTCAGAGACCTTGTTCTGACCAAAAGGATGGGGGAGCGTGATGTGGGCCACGAGAAGGTGATGAAACTAGGACAAACACATAGGCCCAGAGATGGCAGTCCCCTGCTTAGAGTGGCAGAGTGATCACACAGCCCTGCCACCTCTTCTCTCTATAAAATTATATGAGGAGCACTAAATAAACTACCTTGTTTAAGCCACTGTATTTTAGGTCTCTATTGTAGAAGCTTAGCCTATGCCCTGCTAATGCAACCCATTAAAGGAACACAGCACTAACTAGAAAAAAAGGAGGCAGTTTCTAGATAAACATTGTTGTGGGGTCTTTATCCCCCTGAGTGTACAACCCTGACAGCCGGTGGTGGCGGACAGAAACATCAGAGACCTTCTAAAATTCCAGAGATTTGTATTGAGCCGTGGTTTAAGGGGCTGAGCTGGTGCTAGCATTCATAGTCTCAGGAATTCTCTCAAGCTACTGGAGCAACTGCTGCCTCCTGGTTGTCTTGACTTCAAGACGTAGACTCAGAGCAGCCTTAACCTTTCTTCTCTAGTGCTGAACATTGCCCCTGGCTTCTTAGCCCTGGACTACCCAGATTATGCCTCCCTGCCCTCTTCTAAAGTCAGTTCAGTTGATCCCTCCCCCACAACCAACCTGAACTGACTTCGCCATTGGAAGTGGCTGGGAATATGGCTCCCTGTCTGGGCTATATTCTAAGGGGGTCACTTTTGACTGGCTCAAATTTAGTTGAAATTTAGAGAAATGCCATCTGTAGATTGTTTGAGATTTGCACTGGTAACAATTCTGATAGTCATGTGTAAAAAAGGGAAATTTTCTTGCAACAATAGAAACCAGCATAATGCAAAATCGTCATAGTAATCTCATGATGTCCTTAGTTTGTCTTCCTCCCTGTGAGTTACGTCTTATGAAGGATTGGGTTGATTTAGGGGCTTATCTTAGACTTCTAGGCTGATGTGCCTGTGTACTTAATCTGCCTACATTGCCTCTTGCTGGCTGTGCTTTCAAAATAATTTGATGTCTGTGGGAATAGGTCCACAGGTTATTATTTTGTATATGTGTTGCCTCTATGGTTTTCTCTTTATCTAGATTGTTTTGATTTCCAATCTTCCCACTGAAGGCTACTTTTTAAAAAATAATCAACCTTTAGCAAATACTTCCTTCTTCTTCTCCTCCTCACCCTGCTCCTTCATCTTCTTCTCTTTCTTTCTATGTAGAACCTTGGTGAATCGGGATGATGAGCTACCTGGCCAGGGCCTATGGTTCCTTCTTTACTCTTTGGGTTGTTCTTGGATATTAGGGTTTGCACAGTTCAAAGAAAACACTGTGGAGACATTTTTAGTCTGCAGTGGTCCTTTTGAAGATACTGGCTTTTGATAACCCATTATTTCAGGTATCAATAAGGCGAGCCACCTCAGAGACCCAAGTCCCCGTGGACCTTGCTACCCTCGTGTCCCATCAAACCTCAAGAATCCAGCTCCAGGGATTAGGCAGCTTGCTTCTCCATCAACCTTCAGAGGCTTTTCCTTTTCACAGAATCCAGCTTCATGTATTTTAAAATTTGAGGCTTTTAAAAAACAAAAGTTTAGTTAATCCCCCAGTACATAAGGGAAGCTGAACCTTAGCCATTTCATTCTAATCCTGAGGTATTATTTTCCTCATTTTATGAATGAGGAGACTGTGGCCAAGAAAAGGTTTAAAAACTTAGGTATGTTGATGTGAATAGTAAATAGGGGCCATAGGATTTGGAACTAGAACTTCGTATGTGCCAGATGAAGAACTGCATGTACTAAAGGAGACTGGTATTCAGTGGGAAGGAGGACACCTGAGATGTAAATGAATGCCTTTCAGTGTGATGGTAGGTGAAGTGTGCAATTATATTTGAATATTGTTGGGGTCCAGCCCCAGCAGGTCCAGGGGTCCCCAAAGGTGTGGACAGAGTCAGCGAAGAAGAAGTGACATGGAGACAGCATTCAGTTGATCAGCAGCCTAGCCAGGATCTCTAGCCAGGATCTCCAGCCAAGTTCTGTGTTTTATTGTCTTGTTACATCTGTATTTATACCAGTTGATTCCAATCCTATCAATCTCTATTACAAAGGTTAGGGTGTTTCTTATCTCCATTCCAGGGAGTAAAGATTATGTAGCTTAAGCGTGATTGTTCGTAGTTAAAGTGATTAACTACCCGCCTGGCACTTAGTTAAGGGGTTTTATTCCCTCCCTAACTTCAGGGAAAAACCCCTACCTGGGGAAACAACCTTTCTCAGAGAGGTGACATTGGTTAAAACACATAGCGCCAAGAAGGGGAGCAAACATATTAAGAACAGTATGCCATATACGCCAGGTCCCTTGAAACATAATGCTGTGCAGATGTTTCTTCCCTGCAGCGACTGTGTCAAGCAGCAAGGATGGACCGGCTTCTGGCAGAATATCAATGAGAAAACAGAGGAGGGAATGAACAATTCAATATGGGATGCATAAATATGGCTTCTAAAAAGAAGTAACACTTAAGAGCTGAGAAGCCAAACCTTCCCAAAGATGGGAAAAAGTATTTTGAGCATTTTTGCATCTATCATCTCCTAATCACTCACCATCTTATATTTTATTTTCCTTCTGTTTCTTGACTTTCCCTCCAAATACTGTCCATAAACGTATTTTGTCGCCACATATTATGTGTAATCACTAATCCGTTTCAGTTGTGGAATATGTTTTTCTTAATGTGTTATTCCATATGCACTGAATAGAATATGCATAGTATGTATACCGTTGAATAAAATTCACTTTGTAATGATATTTGTACTTGCTTATTTGTTCTGAACATCTAGGATCTTCTCACCTGTCAAGAGGGATATTATTGAGGGGAAATAAAGAGGAGAAAGTGGGAAAAGTGAGCCAAGGAATACAAGAGAAAAAAGAGAGGAAAAGGGGAGAGGGAGGAAATTGAGGGAGAGAAAGAAAAGGAAAAATAACTGTTAAGAAATGTAAGCAGCACTATGCAAATTCTTATATGTGCTGGCAAATCTCTGCATGTGAAAGGAAAGCATTCTGAGATAGAAAATCTTAGGAAATATGATTAAAGAAGGGAACAATTTGCACTGGTCTGGTGGCTCGGTTGATTGGAGCATCATTCCATACACCAATAGGTTGTGGGTTCAATTCCCCATCAGGTCAGATACCTAGGTTTCAGGTTTGATCCCTGGATGGGGTATTACAGGAGGCAACCGATCAATATTTCTGTCTCACATTTCTCTCTCTCTCTCTCTCTCTCTCTCTCTCTCTCTCTCTCTCTCTCTCTCTCTTCCTTTCTCCCCCACTTCCTCCCTCTCTAAAATGAGTAAGTACATATCTTCAGGTGAGGATGACAAAGAAAAAGAATGCTATTTAAATAAATGTAGATAAAAAAGTATGGTAAAGATCATGAGAGACATATTGGAGGCCTGACATAGGAAATAAAAAAATCTTACTATGATTAGAAGTCCCAAAACTTTTTTTTAAGTGACTAATTTTAGTTAAAGCTATCCTATATAATAAAAGGGTAATATGCAAATTGACCAAATGGCAGAATGACCAGAATGCTCACGGCCCCTCACCCCAGCCAGCCCCGCCCCCCAGTGGGCACCCCCACCCAGATCGGGAGTGGGGATGGCCAGCCCCACCCCCGATCAGCCCCCAACCCAGCCAGCCCGCCCCCAATGGCCCCCATCGGGAGTGGGCTAGCTGGACTCCACCAGTGCACAAATTTGTGCACTGGGCCTCTAGTTTTAAAATAAAGCTTAGTGTTACACACAGAAGAGGAAATGATAAGAGAGTGCCAGTAAGGCCAAGTTAGGCTAAGTCTTCCACAAGTACTAACATTTGTATGTGAAGCAGAACCACTTGATCATAGGATGTGAAAATGGAAAAATATGTAAATGACCTTTTAGCCCAAAATCTCCAGTTTGGAGATGAGGAGATGAAGACCTAAATACCTTTCTTAAGCACAAAAAGGAGTCCTCTGGAGACTTGCCCAGATTCCACATCCTGGGTTCTTTTCCAGTTGAATTGAGGACTGCTCACATTAATACGGAAGATGTCAGATTTGTGGGCTACACTGAAGACACATAAAGTGAGCCCTTGACAAGTCAAGCAGACCTTCTAGAGCGGCGGTTCTCCACCTCCCTGATGCCGCCGCGCTCTAATACAGCTCCTCACGGTGTGGTGACCCCCCATTTCATTGTTACAAATTTAACATAAATAAAGCATAGTGACTAATCACAAAAACAATATGTAATTATATATGTGTTTTCTGATGGTCTTAGGCGACCCCTGTGAAAGGGTCGTTGGACCCCCAAAGGGGTCGAGACCCACAGGTTGAGAACCGCTGTTCTAGAGACTCGCAGTACAGAGAGAGCTTCAAAAACACGTGACCCATTCCTATGTGGGCAAACTGTTTTAAAGTGTCAAGGCTGAGGATGACTACCGTTATGGCGAAGTCCACATAGAATGAAACATTTCCCTGCTCTGTAATATCTCATTTTCCTATCTTTTTAGTGTCTTTTGCTAATTGTGAGTTGATTGTAATCTTAGAAGACTGATAAAAAGTTTAAGTAATTTTTTAAATAAAATTTTCTTCTTAAAATGTATTTGAAACCCATGATGTATTTTTTTTAAAATAATGAGTTTCAGAAATGATAGTGTCTAATATTGAAATTTATTTATGCAACTGTCCTCAATTACCTGTCTTTGAATATGCTTTAAGAGAATTAATTCTGCCCCCCCTTCCTCCCTCTTGCAGTTTTTCTGCGCCTAATGATAAGGAGTCTGAGGGGCAGTGTAGGCAGAGATGCCCCATTCTGCTCCCAGCACAAGCTATGAAGCTATGATCCCTTCAGGGAATCACAAAAGCTATAGGGTTGGGACTAAAGCAAGAGGAGGAAGTCACTTGTCTCAAATGCAAATTTTAAGGAGATATCCAAAAACGCAGAAATCAAGACATAATATTTTAATGTTATTTTAAAACTGCATAATGAACAAAGTACTAAAGGATCAGTTAAATAACATGGCACTAGGCCATATCAAAAGAAAAAAAAATCAATAATTCTGATCTAAAAGATGGAGTGGAACAGGGAATTTTATTTTACTGGAAGCTCGATTTGAATTAGGCAACCACTTCTCACGGAATGTTATAAAAAGGTAGAAAGATAGAAGCATTTATTCAGTCAGTCATCCTAATCTTTTTGACATTTCAAGACTCCTGATTAAATGTGTGGCCTGAGGGTGACCAGGTAGGGAATGTGCTTGGAAGATGCTGGTAAAATAAAATGATGAGTTTTTATGAGCCAGATATTTCTCTCTGGGAATGTTTTAACAGGACTGTGAAGATATTTGAGTTGGTAAAAAGCAAAATATCATTGCGTTTAATAGGACCATAATAAAGTACAAAACAAATCTTTGAGTTAATCCTCTAAGGTAGAGCCTATGGCAGACTTGCTATAGGTCAAATGACACAGTGAGAAGTGCAGCACAGAAATATATCAACTGTATAGCAAGGAATTGCCTTTTCAAGAACAGTTCTTCTTTGATATCTTAAATTATGTGGTGGGGTTGTTTCTCTTTATCTGGCTAACTTCTTTTCATACTCAAGTACTTAATTCAGACATTAATTCTTTAAGGAAACTGTCTCTGATTCCCCAGTATAGAACTCCCATTGTGTATGTTCATTGGACCATGTAGTAGCATTAATCAAAATGAGAGGTGTGTCAGTCAAGGAAACAGTAATTATCTCTTTCAAGTAATTAAATCTTCCAAGGAGAGTAAATGTAATAGACTTAGTTACACAAGTGGTGAGAGAGTTGATTCCATATACTGGTTATTTTCCTATTAAACTGGGACCTATTAAGATTGATATGGGAAATGTTAGATTTGTGGGCTACACTCAGGAAATGTAAAAGCAAGGTGAAAGGTGAGATAACTCAGATTAGGGGTGTATTTGTGACTCCATAGGGTGCCTTAGCAGGGTGCCAGAACTGCCAAAGAGGACAATTTGGCAGGGCTAATGTAGTTGGGGAAATCAGGGCCAATGATAGGACAGAAGGCCGGAGACACCACCACAAGGCAAAGAGAGAGGAATAAATACCCTAGCCAAGAGAGGAAGACCCATGACTTCTCTCCTCCTACCATCTGTTAGTATTATATCAATGCCTTTTATTAGCCAGGCCAAACTGGCAGTCAACTGGCAAAGGATTCCTGGAAATAGAGTCTATAGGGGTTTCTGGCCCTCTGTGATATAGCACAAAATGCTGAGGCAAATAATTAATGTTAATATACTAAATGATTATATATTAATTAAAGCTATTATGATAATGCCCATCTCTCTAGGCCAGGGGTCCTCAAACTACGGCCCATGGGCCACATGCAAATACAAATATTGTATTTGTTCCCATTTTGTTTTTTTACTTCAAAATAAGATATGTGCAGTGTGCATAGGAATTTGTTCATAGTTTGTTTTTTTTTAAACTATAGTCCAACCCTCCAATGGTCTGAGGGACAGTGAACTGGCTCCCTGTTTAAAAAGTTTGAGGACCCTTGCTCTAGGCAGTCTTTACTTCCCATAGGGCAGGAATGTATCTACCTTATTTACTAATATATTCCCAGCACATTTCACAGTGCCTGGACTATAGAAAATTTTGAGTGAATGAAAAAATATGTGCAGGAATTTTGTCATTCCCACTGTACTTTCCAAAGTCATGATTACCACTGAAAGTTAGTTATGTGCTCCTTCCAGTGCCAGTGTGAACAGAAACTTTGTTACATACCTAGAGATACAAAAGCCTCCAGCTGAAGAAAGTGGAGAACAGAGATGAGAGAGAAGGAAAGGAAGTGCATGAGGAAGTGATAGAATTTCAGAGCTTAGAAATTTTCTTCTGCCTGAGTCTTCACTGCTTTATTCACCTCACCCTCTTACCTCGTAGGCCACTCTGGTACATGTATCACCTTGGGAAGATTTTTGTTGGAAGAGGGAAAACAGGTATTATATAAAGAATGGCCAGTGTAGCTCCAATACTCACAAACTAAAATTAAAGGTCAATCTTCTTAATATCTGTTGTAAGATAATGTTTGGTTAACACTGCATTCTTTACCATTATGTTAGGGCAGGATCACTCTTCTCTCTTATGGTTTTAGTTCAAGGGATGGACCACTGACACTACATTTCAAAAACTAGGGACACTTTTCTGTTTCAGTTCTTCTGTGACTCCAATTATATGTACATTAGTCCTCTTGAAGTTGTCTCAGCTCACTGATAGCCTCTTAAATTTTCAGACTTTTCATACGTTTAATTTTTAATAGTTTCTACTGTTATGTTTTTAAGTTCACAAATAGAGTTGTCAAATAAGCTATTTACCCAGTGTATTTTTTTATTTCATTACAAGTTTTATTTTGTTTGCTAAAACAATAAAAAAACAAAGAGTTTGTTTGTTTATTTATTTACATATTATTTGCTCAATTATTGCTAACCTCTACTGGGGAAGCAAATAATTAGAGGGGGAAATGCAGAACGTAAAACAAGTAACTACAACTGTGACATCAAAGAAATAGAAAATAACCATGTCATTATCATCATTGCTTAATGCACTCAAAGGCTAAGGAATATCAGTGCTATTTGTCCAGCTTCTTAATGTTTCCCATGGATATCAAGTTTCTCAGTTCCCTGGCTAGAATTTATATTATCCAGTGTCATTTTCATTTTAGACATTATGTGCTCCTTTTTTAGAATTTAGAATTAGGTTTTAAAAATATCTTTCATGTTTTTCCTTAATAGGCTTATGCTTTCCTCTATCTCCTCGAACATATGGAGTATGATTATGGTAGGTGTTTTAATGTGCTTTTTACTGTTGCTGTCATCTGTGTCATTTGTTGCCCAGTTTTCATTGAATGATTTTTCCCACATTATTAGTCATATTTTTCTATTTCTTTGCATGCCTGTGATTTTAGATCGGATTTCAAGCATTGTGCATGCTGGCATTTGTAGTAATTTTTAGAAATATTTTTTTAGCTTTGCTCTGGGATGTACTTAAATTGCTTGGAAATATTTTGACTCTGGCAAGTAGCTTTAATCTTTGCCAGGTGGAATCAGAGTAGTGGCTAGTCTAAGGCTAATTTGTGTCCATTAGTAAGGCATTATCCTTCTGCGTACTCTTTTTAAAAAAATCTTTATTGTTCGAAGTATTGCATATGTCCCCTTTTTTCCCCCTTAAACCCCCTCAACCCTGTACCTGCCCTCCACCCTTCCCCCACCCTCCTGCCGCCAGACCTACCACACTATTGTCTGTGTCCATAGGTTATTCATATATGCATATGCATATACATTCTTTGGTTAATCTTTTGATGCGTGCCTTATATTACCAAGTCTCTTGCCTCTCCTTCTTGGGAGCATAAACCCTTCCCAACTCTGTGTGATCTTTGGAAATTGTTTCTTCTGCTCCTTTCCAGTAGATCATGCCCCAGCTAAAGGTAGTTTGCTTGCACATATGCTTTGATCGGATCTCCGTTGAAGACTCCAAGGGAACCCTCTAGATCTCAGGAGCAACCTCTCTTTGTAGCTGTGTCTGCTCTGGTATTCTGCCCTGCAAATTCCAACTGCCTGGGGCTCCCAAATTCTCCTTCCTGCCTCCTCAGTTCACAGCGAACTCTGCGTTCAGTTTGCATTTCCACTCTCTGTGCTGTGGTTTGGAAACTTTCTCCTAGTAGAAAGCTGAAGCAATCGTAGAACTTCCAGAGTTTGTTCCTCTTCTCTCAGAGAACATTGCTCTGTGCTGCCTGTTGTTCAATGTCTGAAAATCATTGCTTTCATATACTTTGTTTGACTTCTTTGTTCTTTAAAGTATGATTGTAAATCTGGTCCTTGTTCTTCTATCCATTCTAGCAATGGAAGTTACTGACATTTTTTCTGCACTATAATGCTCTTACATACATTCTTCCTAAATGTCATTTTTTTAAACTCAAAATTTAATCGAGGTATACTTGGAGAAATCTGAGTATTACTCTGGACCATAATTTGAAATGGTTTTAAGACACATTTTTGAGAAAATGATCATGGAGAGATCTACATATAAAAATTATTCTACCAGCCGGCATGGCTCAGTGGCTGAGTGTTGACCTATGAACCAGGAGGTCAGGGTTTGATTCCTGGTCAGGGCACATGCCCAGGTTGCTGGGGAGGGTTACGGGGCAGGAGGGGCGGCGGTAAGAAATCAACCGAAGGACTTTTATGCATGCATATAAGCATGACCAATGGACATAAAACACTGGGGGTAGGGGAGGCTGGAGGATTGTCAAGTGGGGGGAAAGGAGACATATGTAATACTCTTTGTAATACTTTAAGCAATTATATATATATATATATATATATATATATATATATATATATATTTGCTCTCATTATTGATGTTTCTATCTCTCTCTCCCTCTCCCTTCCTCTCTGAAATCAATAAAAATATATAAAAAAATTATTCTACTGCCTACACTGGGAAAGAATGAAAAATCTTCCAGAAATTTAATTTTTTTAAAACTTCTAGGAACTTATTGAATTAGCATGGATGTCTCAGTGAACAAAAATTTAAAAACCCAGTGAAATGAATCAATTCAGGTTTGCTTTATCTTATGGATCATTTAATTGGTCTTCTTCATGTTATCTCACACCAGAGATATTCATTTATTCACTATTTCATCCATTAAAAATACACACCTTCCAATTGTGGAAATTTATGTAATCATATAAAGAGACACGTACATTTGTTTTGCTGGATGAAAGAAAATTCAATTGTAACAAGTTTTCATTCTTAAAAACAATGCAGTATTAGGATAGGAGGAAAATTCAACTGGAGAGTAAAAATTTCAGTTTCAAAAGCTAATATCAAATTCATGTTCAGATTAATGCTATAAAAAATCTATTTTAAATTTAACTAAGATTGAGCAATTAACCTTTCATAAGAAATTCAGACTTTTTTAAACACATTTATTCATTTTTAATATGCTAATGATGGAGTATATATAATGCTACATAAAACTTGCTAAAAGTCCACTGCATTAATTTCAAAGGAGATCAATAAAAATACTGTAGTTTGAATAAAATTATGTTTAAAATTTGTAATTTTAAAACCTCAAATGTTGGTTTTGTATTAGTAATTATATTCATTTAAAAGTGGTGCATACCAAAATCAGAATTTAGCAAACTAAGCTTTGAGTCAAGATAAAGCCATATATCACAAGGGCTTTGTTTTTATATGAACAAATATAAATTGAGTGTGAATCATACTCACATGTCTTCCAATCACCCCTACTCTACCTCTGAGTACTATATAAGAACACACAAACTCTTTCTCATATATTTTAAAATGTTAGTTTCACTTCCAGTTAACACAGTATTACAATAGTATTCCCCTAATTCCACACTTTACAAGAAGGTAATGTGGCAACAATATAATGAAACATATTCTCTAAATGTAGAGCTGTCAGGGTTGTTGCTGCTGTTTTCTTGAATATCCTTAACCATGTGATATGCTACCATGTGATTGTGGTGGTTTAGTTGTTGCACAGGAAGATGGGTTGTGGATTTTTTTTTTTTCTTTTGAGGACATTGATTCACAGCTCTAGTGATTCCAAAATAAAATCCAAGACAAGGTGGCCTGGGATCATTGCTTGTAGTCAACATTGTATTAGAGGCCCCAGAAAGTATAAATTTATTCCCTGACTTCAAATTAAAAATAGGTTTAATTCATTTTGTTATTAAAATATTCATGAACATCATTGGAAAAAAATCTTAAAAATAGAGAAAAATTGAGAATGGCAAGTCATAGTTCCACTACTGTTGGGGTCCAATCCCAGCAGGTCCAGGGGTCCCCAAAGGTGTCGACGAAGAAGGAATGACACGGAGACAGCGTTCAGTTGATCAGCAGCCTAGCCAGGATCTCCAGCCAAGTCCTGTGTAGGATCTCCAGCCAAGTTTTGTCTAGGATCTCCAGCCAAGTTCTGTCTCTTATTGTCTTGCTACATCTGTATTTATACCAGTTGATTTTAATCCTGTCAATTTCTATTCCAAAGGTTAGGGCGTTTCTTATCTCCATTCCAGGGAGTAAAGATTATGTAGCTTAGGCGTGATTGTTTGTAGTTAAAGTGATTAACTATCTGCCTGGCACTTAGTTAAGGGGTTTTATTCCCTCCCTAACTTCAGGGAAAAATCCCTGCCTGGGGAAACAACCTTTCTCAGAGAGGTGACCTTGGTTAAAACACATAACACCAAGAAGGGGAGCAAACATATTAAGAACAGTATGCCATATACACCAGGTCCCTTGAAACATATGTTGTGCAGATGTTTCTTCCCTGCAGCGACTGTGTCAAGCAGCAAGGATGGACCGGCTTCCGGCACACTACCTTCCAATGCTATACACACCTTAGTTCTGCTAGAGCTCATTCTGTGTAAGAATGACATACCAATGCCATAACCAAGAAAATGAGCTCTAGCAGAACTAAGGTCTTCTGATTAACATTAAGCAATTTTAAGTAAGAGAGAGGATGTTAACAGCAAAATTATGCAAGCAAACAAAAGTATAACAAAAAGGAAATTTTAGATAAAGTGTGAAAAATGTCTTGGTCTATTGGAATGTATAATTATTTGGATTTTAAAGGAACAGAAGCAAACTTCTAAATTTCAGAATTAATTTACTTGTTGAGGAGTAAAGATAAGAAGTTTTCTGGTTTGGTCAAATTTCTATTTGGTTGCACATTGGCTATTCTAAAGGAGATTATAATATGGATGCCCTGTTCCCAACAGGCAAGGAAAAATACAGGAGGAGGTATCAGTAAGGGTGAATTGCTGAATTCAGTAGCACTTAATGTCTCCTTTGGATTTTAGTAGCACTTAATGTCTCCTGAGGGCTTAACATTTGTCTGAAAAATTGTTTTGCTTAATTGGATATAGAATGCTGGGGTTGGGAGAATGAGAGAAAAGAGTGAATTTTTCTGTTGAAATTTGGAGAAATCACCAAATATATCATCAAATGTAAAAAGGCTGTGTTTAATCACTGAAACTGGAGAAATAATGACGCTCAAACTTGTATACCAGTCACACTCTCTCCTTGGTTATGTCATTCTTACACAGTATTAGAGTTAAACATTGATCACGGTCTGCCCTCTTCTGTATCTGCAGATTCAATCAACTGTGGATCAAAACATTAAAACAATTCCAGGAAGTTGATTCCTAAACAACACAGTATAACAACTATTTATGTACCTTTTACATTGTATTAAGTATTATAATTAATCTAGAGATGATTTAAAGTATATGAAAGGCTGTGAATAGGATATAGGCAAATACTGTGCCATTTTACATGAGGGCTTAGCACCTGTGGATTTTAGTATCTGGGGCAGCTCTGGAACCAATCCCCCCATGGATATTGAGGGAAAACTGTATTTGTAATGTAATTGTTGTCATTGATTTTACTTAGATGCCTGTTTTGAGTAACTGGTTGTTAAGTACTCCATGTTCATCATTCAATTTTAGTTCCTCAAACCTTCCTTCTCATAATTTTCTTTGTAATTTCTTTAGTGGGTGTCGGTAGCAAACTATTACAATTTTTATTTGTCTGAAAAATATTTTTATTTCATTTTTGCTCTGGATAGATTCTTGAAAGGCTGTTTTTGTTTTGCCTTCTTCCCTCAAGTCTTCAACACTCTTTCCTCTCAGTTGATGATCTTTTTTTCTACTTCAATGAAAACATGATAGTCATTGGAAGAAAACAGATTCCAAACACCATCCTGCCTTTCTAGCATCATCTGCTTGCTTTATTTATTTATTTATTTATTTATTTATTTATTTATTTATCTGTATTTATTTCTCTCAGAATCACTTTATTTTATTAAATTTATTGGGGTGGCATTGGTTAATATGATCATCTGCATTTACATTCTACTGTCCCGGCTGAAAATTCAGCTGAACTTGCCGTGTCCCACCTAAAGTCAAGCTTTCCACGGAATATCAGATCCCTATCCTTTGCCAACTCCTCCAGCAATTCTTTCCTCGTTCTTCTGCTCAACCACTCTTTTTCCCCCCCTCATCAGCATAAAGCATGTCTTTATTTCCACAATATATTTCTAAAAAACACACTTTACTCTTATTTGTATGGCCAACATGTCCAAGCTGAATTTCTGATATTCTCCATCTTTCTACCAAAGCTACCTGGACCATAGTCACAATGCTGACTGCGGACCCCTTATTTTTTAATTTTTTTTTAGTAACTCAGGAAAAATACTTCCGTTATCTTGATTTCTCTCTTGCCCAATCTGTCAGGAAATTCTGTTGATCCTATATTCAAAATAAATCCAGAATCTAACTGCTTTTCAGTACTCCAAGCTGTTCTGAATTTTCCTTATCTTAATTCACTTAAAAGTCTCTTGATTGATTTCCTTACTTGCCACCCCTACCCCACCCCCACCTCACCCACAGTACAGTTTCACAATACTTGGTATGATCCTGTGAAAAACTGTTATACCACTCTTCACCCTTCATTTCCTATTTCACTGAGAAAAATATCAAGGCCCTTACAGTGGCTTTCTGTGGTCACAGCCACACTGGTGTCTGGTCCTGGCATCCTCCCACTACAGGGTTTTGTACTGTCTGTCTTCTTTCTTTGTTTTTTTGTTTGTTTTGTTTTTTTGGGTTTTTGTTTTGTTTTGTTTTTTTTATTGCTTAAAGTATCACAAAGGGTATTACATATTGTCTTCTTTCTTTGAAACACTCCCCTTAGCCAGAGATCCCTTATATCCTTCATTTATTTGCTTGAATTTCACCTTTTATTTTCCTTCTTCTTTTACTTATTGTTGACAGTATAAAGATGCCCCCAGCCAAAACCGGTTTGGCTCAGTGGATAGAGCGTCGGCCTGCGGACTGAAGGGTCCCAGGTTCGATTCCGGTCAAGGGCATGTACCTTGGTTGCGGGCACATCCCCAGTGGGGAGTGTGCAGGAGGCAGCTGATCGATGTTTCTCTCTCATCGATGTTTCTAACTCTCTATCTCTCTCCTTTCCTCTCTGTAAAAACTCAATAAAATATATTTAAAAAAAAAAAAGATGCCCCCACTTTCCACCCCCTTTCCCCTTTCACCCAGTCCCTGGCCCACCCCAGGCCTTCCCCACACTATTATCTGTGTCCATGGGTTATGTATATATGCTATTTGGTTAATCTCTTCTCACCCCCTCCAGACTCCTCCCCACGGACATCTGTTATTCTGTTCACATCCTTAATGAACTGTATTCTGACAGCCCATTTGTATTTATAAACATCTTCCTTCTCAATCCCAATTCCCTTACCTTGGTCCATTGTTTTCACATAATATTTTAATTGTTTACTATGGTTATTGTTTATTGAAACTTTCTTTTTTTATTTTTTTTTATATCATACTAGAGGCCTAGTTCACAAAATTTGTATACGGGTAGGGTGCCTAGCAATTGCTGCCTTCCTTCGTTCTGTGCCGCCTCCTGGTGGTCAGGGCACATCATAGGGAACAGTCAAGCTCCCAGTCAGTTGAACTCCTGCCCAAGGGGACAATTTGTATATTAGGCTTTTATATACATAGATGATTTTATTTATAAAAAGTTTAGAAGTAAAACTGATGTATGGAGTTAGAAGTCAGGACAGTGGTTACCTTTGGAAGTTAGGAGCCAGAATGCACATGAAGATGGCTTTTGGAGTGTTACCGGTTTTCTATTTTTCTGATCTGTGTGATGGTTCCTTGTTTGTGTTCACTTTGTGAAAATTTATTAAGCTTCATACTTATAAATTATGCAAAATTCTATATGCATGTTATACCTCCATAAAATTTTAATTTAAAAAGTCAACTTGGAAGGCAGAAGTCCTTTTGTCATTATTCATAATCATAGAACACCAGGAGGAGTATTCTGGTAGATGGATCCTGTGGGGTCAATGAAAGGCAGAAATAGAGTGAATGTGAATATGGTGGTCAGAAAGTGCCAATATTGAAAACAGATTCAAATCTTCCTCTTTCCTTGACTTTCTTTTTTGTTGTTGTTAGCTTGTTTTGTGTTGTTAGCTTTCACCTGAGTGTGGGAAGCCACCTTTTTCTGATACTATCATGAGAGTGCACCAAGGAATGCAGAAGGCCGATGGACCTTGAGCATTAGCAGGGCTGATGCTAAGCACTGATTGTTCATGCTGAGATAGTGGTGGCTCGAAGCAATTTCCTGACCTGATAGCCTCCAAGTAAATGTTTACTGGACCTTACTGATCTTTACTGACCTTGGAGATGGTCTGTCTGCTACCTGTTTGCTGTGCTTTACTGAGGGCAAGATGTGTATCTAAAACTGAATAAAAGCAGACAGGACCCAGTTTCAGTGTGTCTCTTTAAGAAAGAGGCTCCACCTGGCCCCCACCCCTTAATAATTCAAATTTGTGTCTAGTATTTTCATTTGTGCATCGGCCCCTCCTTCAGATCCTGAACACTGCCACAAAGGTCACGGCACCTGAGGATATTTTTCCATTGATTTTTAGGGAGCGTGGAAGAGAGAGGGAAAGATGGAGAGAAACATAGTTGTGAGGGAAACACATCGATTGCCTCCTGCAGGAGCTCTGACCAGGCCTGGGCTGGGGAGAAGCTTGCAACCAAGGTACGTGCTCTTGACTGGAATTGAACCCAGGACTCTTTGGTCCTCAGGCTGACGTTCTATCCACTGAGCAAAACCAGCTAGGGTTTTTTATTTCTTTTTTACATTTTATTATTTTTATTGATGTCTCCCCTTTTTCATCTCCCCTTTTCCCCCCACCACCTGGTTCCTGTCCCATCTCAGGCCTTTACAATTCTATTGTTTGTGTTCATGGGTAATGCGTATAAGCATAAAAAGTTCATATAAGTTTTTTGGTTAATCTCTTCCCATCCCCACCCTTTTCCCTCTGAGATTCGTTAGTCTGTTCCATGTTGCTATTCCTCTGGTTCTATTTTATTCATCAGTTTATTGTGTTCACTAGAATCCACATAAAGTGAAATTATGTGATATTTCTCTTTCTCTGACTGGCTTACTTTGCTTAGCATAATACTCTCTGGGTCCCTCCATGCTGTCTCAAAGGGTAATAGATCCTTTTTTACTGCTGTATAGTATTCCACAGCTTATTTCCCCCCTGATTTGTTTATTTATTTATTTATTTATTTATTTATTTATTTATTTATTTTTGTTGAAATGTTACAGATGCCGCCCCCCTTTCTTTTCCCATTGACCCTCTACCCTGTACCCACCCCTCTCAGGCCTTCACCATATATATATTTTTTTAATATGACATACATACTATAGCTTATTTTTGTGTCTTAATGTGACTTTACAAATTTATTACAGGTATCCTGAACCAGGTTTCAGGCCAGTTCGATACTGGCTATTCATTTAAAATGTGTATATATATATATATATATATATATATATATATATATATATATATAATTTTAATTAATTTTAGAGAGGAAGGGAGAGGGACAGAGATATAGAAACATCAATGATGAGAGAGAATCATTGATTGGCTGCCTCCTACATCTCCTACATGCCCCCTACTAGGAATTGAGCTTGAAACCCTGACATGTATCCTGACCAGAAAGTAAACCATGACTTTCTGGTTCACAGGTCAACACTCAACCACTGAGCCATGCCATCCAGGCTTTCACCACATTATTGACTGCATCCATGGGTTATCCATATATGTATATTAAGTTCCCCTGTTAATCTCTGTGCCCCACCTCCCACCCCTACCTTCCCTCTGAGATTCCACAGCGTATTCCATGCTTCTGTCTCTGGATCTATTCTGTTCATCAGTTTATTTTGTTCATTAGATTCCACATATGAATGAGATCATATAATGCTTCTTTTTCTCTGACTGGCTTATTTCACTTAGCATAATACTCTCCAGTCCCACTATGTTGTCTCAAATGGTAAGATATATATATATATATATATTTTTTTTTACAGCTGCCTAGTATCCCATGATATAAATGTACCACAGCTTTTTTATCCATTCATCTCCTGATAGGCACTTGGACTATTTCCAGATCTCACCTATTGTAAATAGAGCTGCTATGTACATAGGGGTATAAATATTTTTTCTGATTTGTGTTTTAGGTTTCTTAGGTCATATTCCTAGAAGTGGGATCACTGTGTCAAATGGCAGTTCCATTTTTAATTTTTTGAGGAAACTCCACACTGTTTTCCATGGGGGCTGAACCAGTCTGCATTCCCACCAGAAGTGTACTAATGTTCTTTTTTCTCCACATACTCGCCAGCACTTGTATGTCGATTTATGTATGGTAACCATTCTGACAGGTGTGAGGTGATTCCTCATTGTCATTTTAATTTGCATCTCTCTGATTAGTGATGTTGAGCATTTTTCCATTTGCCTCTTGGCCATTTGTATGTAATCTTTGGGGAAGTGTCTATTCAGGTTCTCTGCCAATTTTTAAATTGGATTTTTTGTTTTCCTTTTGTTGAGTTGTATAGTACTTTATATATTTTGGAAATTGACCTCTTATCAGATGTATCTGGTGATTGTGGGGGCCACCTAAGCAAGGTAAAGTCTCCCTCATCTTGAAACCACTCCTGCACAATATGAGCACCGTGGCATGGCGCATTGTCTTGTTAGAAGAAGCCATCTCCATTGGAATACGCCATCAACATGATAGGATGAACTTGATCAGCAACAATACTTAGGTATGCTGTGCTATTCAGACGTTTATAATGATCTGGCCCTCTAGCAACTTCAGCGCGAAATTATAGCTAATTTGCCTACAAACGTCAGGTGGTCATAATAATCTGGCCACTCAGTGTATCTATGTGTGTGTTTGAGAACCGAGATTCCACTGTATATATTTTAGACTATGCAGACATGAGTGTGTGTGTGTGTGTGTGTGTGTGTGTGTATGTGTATATATATATATATATATATATATATATATATATATATATATATAGTGAATTTTGGCTTAGACACTTGAGAATGAGGTTTGTGGTTAAGAGTTCAAGATAATTAAATTTGTCTGACTTCCATTCAGAGGTAAAACTGCAATAGGCCAGCACCTCCACCGGCTCTGTAAGCCGGCAGCTTCTTTTAGGCACGAAGTGTCCTTTCTTTGGGTGTTCGGCTTCGGTGGGTTTTCTTTGATCCACTCAGGTCCCAGACTTTGCCTCTTGTTCCCCCACTGAGAGCCTATTAAACCTGGTTCTCCGGTTGTTAAAGTTGGCAATCAGTCCAGGGCAAACTCCTGCTCTGGGGCTTACTTGTCCTTGTTAACTTGAAGGCTTTTGTTGTTGTTTTGAGTGGTTGGAGAACTCCTTGCCTCCCTTCTCTCGTTCAGATAAGCATTGAAATGATTTTTTTAAATGTTATTCAACTGTATGAGGTCTATTATGCGCGTAGGTTGTGTTACCCATTTTCATGTCCTTCAAAGTTGCTGGAAACAGAATTCAGACCTTTCATTTGCTATCAGTGATTTACCTTGGTCTATAACTTTAAATTTGTTTTCATAGGTTTTGCTTTGAGTTTGAAAATGCAAAGGAAGTGATGGTGTTGATTTTCATCATGTGTCATACTTGAATTTCAAAGTATTACTTTTTGAGTTATCATAGGATTTATGGTATTTAATTTGCAAACAACCTGAGAGGTTTTGCCTACTCGGGATAACCTTGTTTTTGTGGCTATCATGGGTGTTCCTGAGACAATGTGATGGAGGAACTTAGGTCCATATAGGTGCCGATTCAACCTGTCACCTGGACATAAATTAATACAAAGTGACTTGATTACCTGGGAGTATTTTTGAAACTATTATAGAATTCCTGGGTCCCTTAACAAATCAACATTTTACATATTTTTGGCTTCTGAGTCTTGTTACTTGGTTG